>NC_085047.1:33426666-34026666 GCF_963662255.1 Cinclus cinclus | reverse complement strand
CTTCATGCCCCAAAGAGCTTACAGTCCAAGGTAAGCAGCTACCAGTGAACACAACAGCTGGGGAAGCAGAAGGTAGTAGTGGAATCATAATCAGTGAGATAAACTGATGAGTCATAGCTCACCTGCTCATAATCCAAAATATAAGATGCTATCTAACACTGTCACTATGAGATGATTCATCGGATATGCTCTGCATTGTGCTTGAAGTTTTGCAAATATGGACAATTGTGGGCTGTGGGAATTTTCATCTACTCCTATTGTTGAGTCAAATTTTAGCAATCAAATAAAAACAAAACAAGAAAAAAACCACCAAAAACAAACAAACAAAAAATCTTAAAGGTACTCTCAAGACATAGCAGTGATAGGAGAAACCTATGGTGGTTGAAGCCCAGACCAGCTTATCTTTAAAGGACTGCAACTTTCACTTGGCTTTCCCATCAGAACAGAGCATGGCACTCTCTTACCAAGCAATTGCAAGAGGTGATCTGATATACTCTGCACTCTTTTGAAGCTTCTAAGAGCTCCCCTCAGATTTGTGGACTACTGATAACAAGTTATAAAATGGGGAAAATATCCATATCCCAGCAGACATGACAACAGGGGAAACTTAAAGACCCTCTGGTTCCAGCCCCCTGCCATGGGCAGGGACTCCCAGACACCCGGTAGCTGGCAAAGCTGTGAAAGAGGGACCAGAGGTACTGCTCGGGAGACTGCTGAACTGCCAGAGGTGATGAAATGTCACTGGAAATGGTCCAATTCCCCAGCATTTTTGTGATATGATAACTGCAGGAACCTGAACTGAAACTGTCTAGAAATATGCTAACTGGCAGAAATGCACTAAATTTTTAGGCTGTAAACACTGGCTGCTAGGAATCACTTGCTACAGTAAATGCAATTCAAAAGGTTTTGTTTTTCCAAATTGAGTTTTCTGGCATCTAAGTCAGCTATTGACTATGAAAATGTGCTTCAGAAGTGAAAAGGATGCGTCATATGCTATGTAAATATGAAATATTTTCAAAGGATTTTAAAAAGAGTGTGAGCATACTTAAATAAACCTTATAAAGAAGAAGCTGAACAGTCAGTATTGCAGCTTTTTCATTGGGCTCTGATAAGATGGAACACAACCACTTACAAAATGATACAAGAAACTGAGTTAATTTTCCAAGAAAAAGAGGTGATTCAGTTCAGAATGAAGCATATGGACGTTATTGGTAATAATAGAATAAATGTGCAAGGGAATCCATAATGCTGAGAGCTGGAAATCATAGAAAATATTGAGAAAAACAAGAACAATACTTGGAGTAAATGCTTAAGACCAGCACAAATTAAGAAAATGTCAGATATATTGGAAAATGGAACAGGCTGCAATAGATTTTGCCACTTTCCAAAAGTTTCAAGCAATCATTTCACCATCATTGTATTTGGCTGTGCATAGCACAGTGTTAACATAGTGCTTTGTAAGGGGGCAGAGACAGCTGTGACACAATGTGGATCAACTACCAGAAATAAATTGGCACATTTAAAACTTTTAGGACAGATGCTAATACAGAAGTTATTCTGTTGATAGAAGCATTCTGGAATCTTCAGTAGAACTACAGATATTAGAAGGGCAAACAGGCTAAATATGAAGGAATGCTTATACTCCTTAAAGGAATTTATGTCTCATCTGTACACGTAAATAAAAATAGAAAAGATGCGATATGTAATAGGACTAGTATAGAGCAAAATCATTTTGGGTTGAAAGCGTATCTTATTGATGTTCTTGATAAAACTACATTTGTTGAAGATGAGAATTGAGAAGAGTTTTAAAAGGTGTATTGCTGGAATAGATAGCCTGTTAGCATGATATTCATAGCTATAACAGCTTATAACATCTTCATACTGTGTGAAGAGCATATATAAAAGGGAGAGTTAAAAGGGGAGATAGATAGGCTTGTTTGCAGTACGAAGTGCAGGACAAGGCTGAAAAGCCACACCTGTTATTTTAGAGGGAGGGAGAAGAACCTGTGCTTAACTAATAGAATTAAATTAATACTAAAAATATTACACCTGCATCTGAGGTGTTATGTTTAGAAGGACTCCTGGTGGTTGCTCTTAGTAAAAAAGATTCCACATCTGCACAATTTCAGTAATCTCTATGGGACACATGCTTTCACCAAGGAGACATTTCTGTGTTTTGAGGTTCTCAAGGCATTTTTCTTTTTGACATTTGATCTTCTGAAAGATTGCACTTTATCACCCAGGGCTCCCAGGTGCTTTGGTGTGAGTCAGATGCAAGAACAGAAAGCATAGGCAACATGTCCTCATCTATTTATAGTCACCACTTCTACGACCGCCCTACAAAGAGGAAACACATAGTCCTTGAAGTACAGAATAGCAGACATTCATAAACAACCTGAAATCTTTTGGTCAGCAGTCCAGTATGTCTAGCTATTCATTGCACTGGATACCACCTTAGATTTTGACAAGAGTCCAAAATTAATGATACATCAGCCTTGAAGTACTGACATGATACAAAACTAAGCGACCTATGAATATCTCCAAAGATAATCTTCTCAGGATGAAAAGCGTATTTCTTTTACTACAGGAAGTCTTAAAACCTGTGTGTCAATACCAAGAAATTAAAAAGGAGTCATTGACCTTATTTTATGGGAGCAAATATGCTCTCAAGTCTTGCTAAACAGGCTGGAAACACAGGCTGTATTATAATATAGACCCTGACAGAGCAAGAGAAAGTGATAATGAGGAGAAAAGGTATCTAAATTTGCTTACAGAAGAAAAAAGTTATTCTCAACTAACTGTTCCAAGCAATTGAACCCAGAAGTTCCCACAGCAAAGCACAAGACTGAAGTGTAATTCTGCTAGATGTGATAGACTTCACAAAGTTACACCTCCCAGAAAGACAAGTCAGCAGGCGCCATTCTGTGCATTGTGACCTGTAGGTCATGTTCTGTTGGAGCAGTCCTGTCACTGCATAGCTTCATCCTCTCAGTTTGTCCATCCTGCAGCAGGTTAGAAGCTGCTGGAGATCTGCACTAGTGCCATTCACTGTGCATTGAGATAGAAAGAGTTAGGATCCTGAAACTCTGCTTTGAACTGACTTAGCTATTTGGTGAAAAGTTGGAGGAGACAGACTGGATGAAACTACATTTTTTGCTTTCCAACTGAAGCACCAAAAGAATGGGGCCAGCTGGGGGTCTCAATATGTGACTCAGAGGAGTTCCTGAATAGAGCTCCCAGCTCCTCTGCTTTTATGTGTGAGGAACCAGCCCATGACCTAACACCTCCCATTCCTCATGTGATGTGTAAAGGCAGCCATTACTACACTAAGTATCCAAACAGATGATGATGGGAGCTTTCTGTGAGCAGAGAAGGAAAATGGATCAAGGAACAGGGAAGCAAAATCTTCCTGTGGTGTTCATCTCTTACACTCCTTGCTCATTCTCTCTTGAGCGACATTTCAAGCAACCTTGACTTGGTGTACAGAATATCATCCCATGAGGCAGTGCTGAGACACAGCTATTCAGAAGAGTGAGCCCTGCAAAGAAGATTTTCCAATATCACTGTAAGGTAGGTACTGTCAGATACAACCATGCATAGATTGCACTGCAAAAAGCTAGATCATCTTTTCTTCTCAAGTCATAGGAATTGTCTTTCTCTAATTCAGATTAATTTTTCAGCCTTATATTCTGAGTTTTAGTCACCTTTATCACACATGGTCCATTGCTGCTTTAATTAACTCCGTTCACTACCTAAAACAGATGAGACGTATATTTTGGACCCATAGCAAAGCTGAGCTTGTTCACCTACCACATGTATCTTAGAAGTAAACTAGTCATCCAGTTTTTAAAGGTTGTGTGACTAGGAAAAAAATACCATTTCAACCAGTAAAGTATAAAAAAGTCTCTAGACCACAAAGCTCAATACTCTGAATCAAGCCCACAAACCACGAGGAACCTGATATGTCCTTCTGATCCAAAAGGAGCAACTTGAGGATTGATGCTTCCATTCTGTCCCTGGAGCAACTATTTTCCCAGAATTTTGCTGAAAAGTTAAAAAAAAGTAGGGAAAATGTAAAGTAAAATGTCAGTGTTGTCAGTTCTTCAAGTGCTCATGTTAGGAATTTGTTCATCCATTTTTCCCCAATTTTTTCCAACCCATTTAGGAGAGGGAAGAATCATACACAACATGTATAAGTAAAACAGAAATAAACAAATAAACTAATAAACAAAACCCAATGGAGACCCAAAATACTTTCTATCACAAATCTCTGTCTCCCACCATGACTAAATCAGTTCCTATCCTCATTTTCACAGGTGAGAAAAGAGGTCTGTGGTTAGGGAGGGTAATTGGATCAGTTTCCCCCAAACAGAATTCAGAGAAAACAAGCAGGTGGCTAACTCTTACACAACGAGAAAGAAAATTGTTACTGCTTGATCCTGCCTATATGATCCATCTTATTGCTTCTCCCACCCTTGCTCAGCTCAACTTCTATTTGAGCCCTTCATTTTGTGCAATGCCTGAAATTAGAGTTAGCTTTAGTAAGGCCATATCTTACTGAATGAAGCAGCTGGTATGTTGAATTCAGCTGAAATGCTCTTGAATGTATGAGATGTTCAGATATTATCCAAATGCTCTGGAGTTCACACAGCATTATAGTTACAATGAAATGCAAAGCGGATCTGACAATTCACATCTGACATTCAGTCTGGGATTTCTTAGTGTCCATCTTTCAAAAGAAAATAGAGCAGCAACCCATCATCTCAGTTCTGGATTCTTGCAAATGTATCAAGTTGGACACTCAAAATAGCCTTCTTTTTTTTTTTTTTTTTTTTTTTTCCCCAATGTCTTGGCCAGTGTTTTACATTCTGTATGCAGTTTAGTGCAGCTGCAGTAAAAGAGGTCTAATATGTTGGCTTGTCTGAATAGGGCTTGGTTATATAAAACCATGGATATTGTGCTAGCAGAGGGTTTCTTGATTGCATGAAGAATAGAGTGGCTAAAGAACAGAACATCTAAATAATAGGTACCAGAAAATAACTCAAATCCAATGATGAATATACCATAGCTTTTATGTGTGAGGAGGGAGTAATGTTGAGCCTGTTCTCTTTTAGGAGCTGTGATATCATGGCATAAGTATTTAGACCAGAATGCGAAATGTTTTGAAAAAAGTTACTTAATAGATTTGTGTTGTTAGACTAGACAGAAATGAGAGGAGAAATCTTTATATAGTGCTAATTCCTCTTTTAAAAGCTGCAGAAATTTTTCCATTGATCTTAATGGAATAGAATATGATGAAAAAGAAAGCTGTGTACTGCTTTTAAGGAGGTATTGTTTTACAGGAGCAGTGAATAAACAAGACATCCCTTATAAGGATTTTAAGTTTTTATTGTCTAGGAATACCCAAGAATCTTAGTGCTTAAAAAGGAGCTCTTCATTGCCTGAGCTTTTCTTCTTCCTGCTTCAGTGCTTAACCCCATACAAGAGCCAGAAGAAGACTCCGGCAATGCTAAGCCGCACTTGAAATCCCTGATTCAATGCTTTTAGTGGGTTGAGATAGTAGTGCACAGGTCTTTTTCTGGCTTTTATGCACAGGAGATAACTTTCACTCTATTTGGTGAGATAGGATGTTGATCTGCTTCCTACATTAAAAAAGAACTACAAAAAAAACTGCCACACATATATATGTATATGTATGCATGTCTACACATTCAGTATGTCCTAGTTTTCAGCCTGGAGCTTTACTTTGGTGAATTCTACAGGCATTATGTCCCTCTGTTTCGAAGTTAGGGCCTAGAAGAATCTCATTTGTAACCTCATATTTCACATATATACTTCTCTTGTAGACATCTGGTGTGTGACTCAGCTCCAGCTTAAAACAAATACATTTGTGTTGCTGCTTGAAAATATCTGTGTGTACTTCAGAGGCTTCACTCAGCTCCCCATGCAGAGATCTCAGACTCTGTGGTACCCCTTCAGGTCTCATCAGGCTCCCAGATGATCCTCCAGGAGACACAACTCTCCTACAATGTCTGTGTCATGTTCTCCAATAGTTGATATCCACTTTGGCTGTGCTAGGACATGTCAGATGGCACAAGGAAGCTTGAGCAACCTTACTCAGTTCCACATCTTCACTGAATACAGTAAACTTAAGTTCCGAGTAAAACCATCCTATTCTGTACTGAATTTTAGTCCCAAATTCTCATTTTTGTCCCCAGTGTTGTGTTTGTAGGTCTGGTCTGAATTCAAAAAGAGCACATACAAGCCCAGGCATCATAGCTCTGGCTAACAAACATTATCAGGATACCACCGCAGGATAATTGAAAGTTGACAGATGCTACTTTACCATTTGCTCTTCAGTCAACTGTGGAGATCACAGGCTGATGCCTGAATGCAGAGAGCCTATTATAGAGTCTGAAACTGGAGGGACAGGACAGTTATCAAGCAAAATTTATCCATCTTTTTTAGTAATAAATACAAGATTTTACATTATGTTTTAAGAGACAGATATGACTTATACCCCAATGAAACATAAATCCTCGAGTTGCTTCCATGGATTGGAAATCTTCTGACAAGTTCTAATGCAGCTGGTGAAAGTGGTCTTGGTTACAGAACAGAACGGGGCTGTTTAGGGGTTGTTGTACATGTCAGAAGCCATTGTTTTATCATGGTAGAGGGTTTTGTGCCAGTAGGGACTTAAAATATTCCCTGTCTACCCAGTCAAGCATGTTATCCCATCAGCTGAGCCAAAGGCCCTGTGGGGCTGCTCTAAGTGGGAACACAACCATACTTTTCATTCAGTGGCAAACAAAAAAAAATAAAAATTAAAAGCCAAATTCTTTTCACTGGTTTGTGTTCTAAAAGCAGGATCATTTATGCATCCCAATTACCATCACAGCTAGTGATGTATAGGAGAGAAGTGCTTTACCGTGGTGTAGAAACTCAGAGGTGTTGCATAGCTGGAATGAAGCAAGGCTGTGATTTTTTTGCCATGAAGCACTTTATAGCATGAAGCCATGATTTAATGTTGAACTTGCATGAGATATTGCCATCAGAATCATTGCCATAAATAGGTTAGACATTCCTGTATCCTCACACCCTTACAACTTCCCCTCATCCCTTCATTGCTGCTTATCCCTCTCCCTCTGTTGCTTCTGCTGACAGAACTGCAGCAGAGGAGCATCATAAACCACATCCCTCACATGACCTAGCCTAAAAGTAAACTTCCTCCACCCAGGATGCTTTACTGAATAAGTTAATGGATAAGTTACGTCATTTATAAGAATGATCACATGTGACTACGGTATCAAACCACCCGCCCCTTTAGCCCTGTATCCTGTCTCTGGCAACAGACAGTAGAAAACATCTCAGGAACCTCCTGCTCAAGGAAAAATAGTGCTCATTTGCCCTAACAGTGCTCTAAGTACAGCTGTGGGAATGACGAAACACAGCTTATAGATGGAAACAGGATAGTGAAGAAGGAAGGAGGGAAAACCCTCTCTGTATCACACCTTTAACTATTTGTCCAAATAAGACATAGCTAACTCACAAAGAGGAGTTTTCTAAGCTGTTTACTACTGCTAGAATTTATTCCAGGTTAATTTTTTAATTTTAAAAATATTTTGTTTCTAATTATCATGATTATGAAAATAAAAGGCATCTACATATCTTTCTCTTCAGCTGGACTAGAGCCTAGACACTAGATCATATTTTCTGCAAAAATTCTGGTCAGAATTCCTGCAGGTTTTTTTAGCCAAATGTGTTTCCCTATTGTATCATTCTTTAAGTCACTACAGCCAAATTTCTTGAAAAATCTTTGACATTTTTCAACAGCCTTGACTTTGAACATCTCTTGTTTCTGCATGTTAGAGCAGAAGCTGCAGAACAGAAATGAGAAGAGTTAGGAATACAGTTCTGAAGGTAACTTCTCCTCAAGGTCATGGGTCAAAGAAGAAGCCAGAGCAATGTGAATGTTATTAAATCTTCTGTACTGCAAGCAGTCTTTTAAATATGTATATATACATGCACGGTCTGGCTGCAACCTGAGTGTATTATCATTCATTGCCCGCCCATTGGGGACCTTTGGGATAGTCTCAGAGAAAAGAAGAACAAGAATTGTAATAAGACTTCATGACTGCGATTCCAGGAGAACAGCACAAGACTTGCTGAAAGTGCAAATAACAATTAGCTCTTCAATCTCCAGGGTGCCGGGGGGTAAAACTGATGGAACATCTGAGAAATGCTTCCTGAAGAGATAAAATAATTCAAAAACCTTAAGGAAATTTGCAAGACTGAGATATTTATTTTGCTGGTTCTGATTTTAGAAACTGAGAGGAAAGGTTACATTCAGATCCCTGCTTGAAGTTTTTATTAATTTAAGCCTCTAGCATTGTTTTTTAAGGGCAACACTATTCAAGGTCAAAATTTTGAATCGTTGGTTTTGTCTGTCAATCCTTCCACAAACTTCCTCTGTAAGGCAACAAGAAAAGTGAAGAACAATATAATAAAAAGCAAATGCTTTTTCAGCTTTGAAAAGTGAAGTCTTGCCATTGAAAATAAGTGACTCCACAAAAAAAGAAATATTTCCAATGCGATTTGTCAAAAAATGTAATACCTCGATTCAACACCAGCAATTATCCCCTAGATGGATGTTACCCAGAAAGTTATCGTGTAAATGCTACTCTTAGAAACACCTCAGGTGTGTTTCCATTTCTGCCCTTTCATGAGGCTCTATGTAAAAACTAACAGCATTTTCTTTGCCACAATGGGAATGGGTTCCACATACTTCAAGGAGCAATCAAGATGAAAAGGGGTCTTATTATCTCTCCAGAGCAAGAGTTCAAAGCATGATATCTAGAATTCACTTCCTATTGAAGTGAACAAATTTATGGCACTGAAAATTACTCCCATGGAAAATTGAAAAGAAATGCATTTTAAAAAATCAAGGAAGTAAATAATAGAAATCACTGAAAAATACATTGTTAAGAACAGGCATGAATATAGATAAAAAGACATCACTAACTGACACCTCAAAATCATGTAAAAATGTTATCATTTTTCTTCTGGTGATAGATACTGAACACCAGAGTAACAAGGCTCTCCTGCTCTGTTTATCCTGAATATTGCAACTAATATATATCCAAGGCACAGGGAAATAAGCATTTGTTCAATAAATAGAAATACCAGTGAGACACATTAAGAGTTAAGCTTCTGAAATATAAAGCAGCACAGGGACAGCACCTGTTACTGAACCAGCTAACATTTTCCTTCATAGCTTTTCATCATCACGTGTTTGAAACATTGCTGTTTTCACTTGCTTTTTCCTATGCTTGGCATTTGCCTTAAGTGCTCATAGATGTAGATTTGAACAGATTGGTAGCAACAAGAAGATGATATGGTCTGCACTTGGTGTTTTCTTCCAGGCTAAGGATTTTTTTGTAAGCAGCATGGATTTTGAAATTTAACTTTGTGAGGTGAACTTCAGTATCATTTTGCCAGCACATTAACCAGTACTTTACAAAGTGTTTCATTATGAGATTTTAAAGACTAAAACCATGGCAGGGAGGAGATAGAAAGAAAGGAAGGGGTATAACAACAAAGAGTGATCTCAATATATTAATCCACCTACATCCAAGAAAAAATTAAATAAAAAGGATATTTGCTTACCATATAAATGAAAAATTGCCTATAAAATCTATTTTATTTACCTGATGCTTTCCCCTATTGAAAGTCACAATAGCATAGCTCAAGTAATGCAATTATCTCCTGATGTAAATAAAAAGAAATCCTACATTTTTTCCAGTTTTCCCATGCTGGCCAGTGTTGGCTATTGAAATGCTGAGTGTGGTTTTCTCTGTTGCTTGGTAGAAACCAGTACCTCTTAAGTTTTTAGCCATATGTGTCAAGATTCAGCCTAGAACTGATTTCCTTAGAACTATGTTATAAAATCCAGCAAATAAGGTTTTCTGGAAGACATGTTGACAGGTCCTTAACTAGACAGTGCTATTGAATGCCAATATAATTAGCTGGGTAGATCACACAAATTATGCAGACTGCAATTCATTTCTGACACTGCTCGTTTTGTCAGACCTTACTAATTTTGCACTTGTCCCTTCTGTCTTCTCAGCTGAAGGGTAATATTGTAGGTACTCGGACTTACACAGCTGATAAGTCCGATTGCCACGAGGTGACATGAAGTCCATTCAGAAAAATGCCATGCACAGTGCCTTAGTAATTGCTACTTTGGATAAGGCCTTGCAATGATAGGAGAAGGGGAAATGACTAAAATGAAGGAGGGAAAATTCAGATTAAGTATTAGGAAGAAATTCTTTCCTGTGAAGGTGGTGAGGCACTGGCACAGTGAAGCTGTGGCTGTCCCATCCCTGGAAGTGTTCAAAGCCAGGTTGGATGGAGCTCTGAGCAACCTGGTTTAGTGGAAGGTACCCCTGCCCATGGCAAGGGGGTTGCAACTAGATCATTTTTAATGGACCATTACAGCCCACATTATCCTAGGATTCTATGAAATTATTCTAATATTTCCTTTTTCTATTAGTGTTTTCAAACTCCTACTACTTTTGGAGGAACTAGAAATATAAACTCTGCAGATTATCAGTATCCAGTGGTTTCAATATGCTGATTTTTCTCCTTATGAGTGACTCTACTATAACAATAAGGAGTGGAATTCCAGTGGAATTCCCTTTCAGATTCAGAGAAATTCAAGCAGAAGACATTTAATAATTAAGGTGTTAATTGTGGGTGATTCAACTACTAGAAAATAGATTAACCTGAAAGTAACAAAAACGATATCTACTGAAAAAGAGAAGGTACTCATCAAGGGAAATGCAGATGCTTATGTAAGAAACTTGATATCTCCTGAGGTTTTTTTATGTCCTATTTCGGTAATTGTACACTGAATAACTGCTTCTACATCCTAAATGACTACTTCTGAGGAACAAATATAAAAGTATTTTGTAGTTCCAAAAACTTCAGAACTCAGAAACTTTTTCACTCAGAGGGTGTTTGGGCACTGGAAGAGGCTCCCCAGGGAAGTGGTCACCAAGCCTGATGTTCCTGAGTTCAAGAAGTGTTTGGACAATACTGTCAGTCACATGGTGTGGTTCTTGGGGCTGTCCTGTGTAAGACCAGGAGCTGGACTCAGTGATCCTTGTGAGTGTCTTCCAATACAACTGAGATATTCTATTATTCTGAATATGACTGGCATAACAAAAAGATTAAAACTAATTTCCCTAAGAATTTTTTTTTTGTTATCCTAAAAGTGGTGGGGTTTTTTTCCACATCATCCTTGTAACTGGGCAAAAATTTTAGGAGCCCAACATTTGTGATGCCAAAAAGAGAAAATAAGTGCTACAGAAGAGATGCAGAGGAGTTGATTTATCTGACTTACTGAAATAAGAGACTTCAGCAATATTCCTCTTATTTAATCTTGCAACTTTCCCTGTCTAATTTCTTCACCAGACAAACCCTTTGACTTTGTCCTTTTATCTGTGGTTATCTACATTTGCCTGGAAGGGTATTAAAGGCACAGACTCTAATTTTGGTTTCCCTGTGTGTTCTATAAATCCTGACCATGCAAGGCTTTGCTTACACAATATGGCTATATTGTATATGTGAGCTACCACTCAAACCACTTTGCAAAGTAAAACAATTCTGTTTTCAGTCATTTTAGCCATGATGTTCTGTTAGCCCCTCTGGAAATGCAGTATGGACTATAAAAAAGAACATTAACTTTCTTATAGAAATTTAAGCTTCCCTACAGAACTCTTTCTTGAAATATGTAATATATATTAAATTCCTTTGACCAACTAAAAATTGCAGAGAAAGGACCTCAGTCATTAAGCATTTCATGTAAAAGGGATTATTCTATCTCTTTGTCTTAAAGTCTTCTGTCTTAATTTTGTCTTAAACCCTTCTAAAGATTTCTATCAGTTCCAGTCCTATTAAATTTTAAGAGAGTCTTTTCTTTTGTGACAGAATGAACTGCATACTCAGCTGCTCGTCGTGCAAATTTCTTCCTGTGGAAACGTTTCTCAGTAGGACACCACTTTCCTGAGCCTGTTTTGTTCTTTCCCACTGCTCCCCAAAAAGCCTCCCATTAGTAAGGTTCAACAAGCACTTCCCTTTCTCCTCTCTTCATGGTTGATCACATCACAAATTTGCATCATTACACATTGTCTTTCTCTTATTTACACAGGGGTGAGGCACAGGACTGCAGCGTTAATGAATCCTGATTAACTTTGTCTTCACTGATTTGGAAGGAGATGTCTAATAATGGGATTTCTTTGGTTTTTGCTGGTTTTTTTTAACCTCTACATGCAACTAGCATAATTGGGTAAAGGATAGTTTAGACGTGACCTTCTGCTAGGTATTTGTAGATCCTAAATTCTGAATAAAGCCCAAAGAATGGTCATGCTATGTTCATTATGTTTTCCTGAAATATCTTTGCAGGGTCCTCAGTAAATTCTTCCACACACCTGATTTTATTTTTTTAATTTTTAAGGAAGCACTGCAAACTTCAAAACTTTTGGCTGCATCTGGTCTAAATGAAGTAGGTACGACTCTTTTTGGCCAGTAAACATCACTTCAATCAGCAACAGTGGTTATGAAATAAACCAGTTATTTAATAAAAAGAGGTGTTTGTAAGAAGAGTGAAAGCTGTGTGGGAAGACTGAATCCAAGAATATTATCTGTGCAGATCAAAAGTATTCCCATCTTGAGGCTGAATGTCTTGACAGTCCACCTAGACAGTTGCTATCCTCCCATGAAAACTTCAACTGTTTACAACCCTCTGAATCCAGTATAGATGCTTTGAGTGTTTAAAATAATGAAGTAGTGCTCATGGCAGGGGGTTGGAACCAGGTGATCTATCCCTAAGGTCCCTCCAACCCAAATCATTCTTATAATTCCATGATTCTGAATTTGCCTCCTTCATGTCTCAAGGCGATTTCCTGTTCAGGAAAAAAAACTAACAAACCCAAAACCAAATAAACAAGAAATCCAAACTACTAAATATGTGCTTGCAATAGATATTGTCCTTTAGCTATAGAAAGTGTGGCACTTACTTGCAGAAAGTTTAGGTAGAAGTAAACCTGCATATTGTCAAAAATATGTATGTATATTCAACTAGTTAGGAGCTTAAGAAGACCTGAAATACTGATGTGGTTTAAATCAATTTGAAACTAAGCCAACTAGAGAAGACCAGATGCCTTTTTTTAACCCTTGCTTGAATTGCTTTGGCAAAGGTAAGCAAAAGCCTTAAGTAAGCAAAGCAGAGGATAATGGTAGTTAATTTAATTGGCACGCTTCTACATTAGAAGCTTGTGCTGCCCGTACCACAATCATCCATATAAAAAATAAAATATAAAGGTAGAGCCATGACACTAACACGGTTTGCTCCATTTTCTATTATCCCTTTCCCTTTATGCTTTCTGCAAGCCCGGGATGTGATTCATGGGGTTTGCTGCTGGAAGGAGTAGTTAGATCACAGGCTGTGGTCTCACAGCTCTGCAGCTGCATTACCATGGCTTAACAAATTACCCCTGACTCTGAGCCACTGGCACAGCTGTGGGGCATGCTCATGGCCCACCCTAAAACTGATGTCATACATTCAAGCTTAAATTTCAGTGGAAGACTTTTAAGCTAACTTCTGTTACCTTGCAATTGGGACATATTAGGAGCAGGCACATGGGCAGTTACCTTCCGAAAATATGTCTCCTCCAAGAGACAGTAACTTATTAGGCTCCCATAACTCCTC
This sequence comes from Cinclus cinclus, assembly GCF_963662255.1. Taxonomy (NCBI): domain Eukaryota; kingdom Metazoa; phylum Chordata; class Aves; order Passeriformes; family Cinclidae; genus Cinclus; species Cinclus cinclus. Next base: position 34,012,895 of record NC_085047.1, on the reverse strand, counting down.
AGTGTTCCAAAGTTATAAGTCTTGCCTCCTTTATAGCTTGAGCCTTATAATTTCAATGAGTTGCTCTGGTATTGGACCTGCAGTAATCACTCTGGGGCAGGAAGCATCATCTCAGCTGCAGCACTGAGCTCGGTGTCACTGCATCCCACACATTAATGAGCTCATTCAGAATGTCGTGATGTAAACCAGACAGTGTCTACAAGCTAAGGGTGAGTTTTAGTCTGGCATTTCAGGAAAAAGCTTGCTGGAGTCACATTGCATGTCAACTTCTCCTTCCTTCAGTCTGCTTTTTTGGAGTCTCTGAAAAGATGGGCTTAACTGAGATATTTGGCACAGACATAAGGGATTGACTTTATTTTGTTTCATAAGATTCATGCAAATAAACAGCTATGTAATGGAGTGCTGCTTCAAAAATCCCCCTGCTGAGAGGAAAACTGTGCTTTTAGGTCAACCCTGTATTAGAAACTAGCAAATCCACTTGGGAGAATAAGTTGAAAATTATCTGATAGGGAAAGACTTTGCATCTTATTACTTCTCAGTGAATATTTGGAATTTTATCTTGTGCTTGAGATAGCACAAACATATTAGTGCAACTTCTGTAATAGTCAAACCTTCACAATATGGTTCTCCAATTTAGATTGCTGAATAACTAGAATAATGGCAGATATTCCATTGTGGCTTGGTGTTGTTTGCTGGCTCTCCCTGACCTAAATTAGATATCACAGTGGAATCAATAGCAGTGAGAGTGCAAGCCACACATAGTCCATACTGGGAATGGCAATACAGAGTTTGAAGTGCCTGCATCACTTGGACCACAGGCTTGCTGCATGATGTCGAAAAAAATTTCCAGATTTCTTGGCAAAGTTTTTGTTACCAGTGATGATATCAAGCCTGAGCTACAGCCCTGCTGCATCATAGCTCTTCCTGTGCCTGGCTGTTAAAGCTGAATTGTTTTTCCCCAGTCAGAGTGCTTTGTGTTCCCTGATTTTGCATGGCTCCATTTCTAGAGAGCTGCCTGGTAATGGATTTGCCATTCAACACAAGTGCTGGAAAAATCCCCCAATAAAACAACTTCAACAGCCTCAACAGCTACAGGGTACTCCATGAAACATGAGTAGGCACTACAGAATTTGGCTGGATTGTACCCTAAAAAATCTGTATATGCAATGTTCTCAGAGGAGCATTGGTTTTTTTCTCTCAATGGAATACATACATATTTTCATCCCTGGAAGTTTTCCAGGTCAGGTTGGACAGGCCTCTGGGAAACCTGGTCTAGTGGAAGTTGTCTCTACCCATGGCAGGGGTGATGGAGTGAGATGATCTTTTAGTCCTGTTCCAACTATTCCATGATGCCATGATTCCTAATGCATATGTTAATTCCAAAAAGTGGATACGTTGGAATTCTGCATCCTTTCTTCTATTTTGAAAAAATAAAACATTATTTTCTGTATTGTTTTGCATTTTAACATTACGAACTGGAATTACAAAAGTCACTGTGGGTGACCTCTGAAGTGGTTATGATGACTCTGCTAAAAAAGATTTGAGCAGTTGCTTATTATTTACCTCCCTGTTCTATTTTCTGATGCAGGGTTAAAATGTGGCTGCTTGGAAGGGAATAATATGGCTTTGAGGAGAACTGATCATACAGATAGGAGCATAAGGTCAGCTGGAAATTGCTGCTAGGAGCCTTCAAAATTCAAGTTACTTTAAGTAGATGGTTCTTACTGTATTTGTTAACCTCAAGGGGCAGTTGTTGTGGAATACAAGTGAAATCAGTTGCCTGTAGTAAGAAAAATGTGTTTAACAAACAGATGTATCTGAGAAATGGGAGGGGTCTTATATCACCTTCAGGTATCCACCATGTCAGTGGATGGAAGGTAAACCATCCAAGTGCACACATAGATGTATTAGCACTGATTTATTCCAAGTCTATAGAGCAAAGAGAAAAGCAACTTTTACGTCTTATGTGCTCCAAAATGTACCAAATGTCCCATCTACTAAAAGAGTGGAAGGAAACTGCCTTGTGTAGTTGGTGATTCTGATATGTTACTATTTAAAGCCCATTTAAGTACTTTTCCACATGCTGAGGAAGAATCCATCAGGCATCATTAGAATGAACAAACCCTTGTAGGGTTGATGGTGTCAAGTTTTGCATGCCACATCTGCTTCCAGGCCTATGGTAGTGATTTTTAGATTGATCTAGAGAGGTCCCTTTTGTAGAAAATTGTTTCATTCAGTATTCATGGAGGGGTGGTAGCAGCTGCTGGCTTTCACAGCATGAAGGACAAATCCTTGTATTTAGATAGTGATGTCAGCAGATGTGTGGTATCTAGCAAATCTTTCTCGAGATTTGCTGCCAATCTGAGTCCTGTCTATGACAAAGTCATCTTACTGCTTCTTCTCCTCTTTTTCTATCAGTCACACAGTGGCATAGTACATAAGATGTTATCAAATGGGCTAAGCAAATGGATTTTTACTGAATTATCAGTGGATACTGATAATCCAGTGGAACTGGATAGATTTGCAGAAAATCTAAGTCTCTAGACCACTCTTGTCAGTGGCTGTTTGCATCTGCATCCTCCCTTTATAACAAATTTAGTCAATATATTAATGCAGGTATCAAGAAGCCTATTAAGAAACACTGCTTCAACAAAGGAGAAATTGAGACAACTGGTGGAGGCAAATTTCTCCAAGGGTTCAGGGATATTTGAATTTCAGAGAGCCAAGACTGTTTGTCCCAAACTCTGTTACAGCAAGAAAACTAGGTGCCCTTGAGTTTACCTTGGCCTGGTCAGAAGACAATTCAAACAAAAGACAATGTACCTCCAGAAACTATCAGCTTTATTGCATCAAAAAGCAAATCCTGCAGATGTCTGGTGGCTTAGAGGGATCCACTTTACTGGTGCAGTTTCTATCTGTGGTTTAAAAAAAGTCCACTGCAGGGGGCTTGGAATACATCCCTGGGAGTGTTCAAGGCCAGGTTGGATGGGACTTTGAACAACCTTCCAGTGGGAGGTGTCCTGGCCCATGGCAGGGGGTGTTAAACTAGATGATCTTTAAGGTCCTTTCCAACCCAATCCATTCGGAGATTCCATGATTTCATGGCATGCTGAAAAGAAAATGAAGGTTCTTCACAGCATTCCAAATAGCAGCTATGATGGCATAAACACTGGAAGTGTGGGGATCTTGAAATCGGGTCTTTGCATCTTGAGGAATTAAACCTGCAGCGAGAACAGGGCAGACCTTGACTGCTGTACTGCAAGCAGCTAGATGGGTAAGGAAAGAATTTTAAGCTGTGAAAATGGGCAGCCTGTGGGCAGGTGATGGAGAACTAAGGCAAGTCACGACATTTAAAAACATATTTCCACTCAGTCTGGAGTTTGCCCCTGTACCACACAGATCAATAGCAGTGAGGGCTTAGAATACATTTTCAATGTGTCTTTTGGAAACTGAGTTTACAGAGTAAACTTTTTCTGAGCCTTCCAAGGAAGAGATAATGGATATATAGGAATGGAGATGAACAGAGCTCTGAAATGAGTCACTGTCATGGCCTCAGGAAACTCTCCTGTAGGAGCTGCTCCACAACCTGGCATTCTAATGAAGCTCTTAGGTAGAAAATGAAGGGCTTTTAATGTGTTTTATAGCTGCACCTGCTCATTTCCAACAAAAATAAATTTTGTAAGAGTTTTTCCCAAAGATCACAAGATACAGAGATGACTCGTGGCTCAACTGTGTATTTACCTATTCCCCTTCCCTTTTAATTGCAGAACAAGGCAGTGGAGGCAGAGGGGAAAGAATGTTCTTCATGTTCTTCATTACTCACTTGTAGCTTCACCTCCTTTGAATTATGACTCATTTTCTTACTCCTGGGACATCTCTCATATAAACTGATCATATAATAATTCACTAGAGGGGTGAAAAATTAACTTGTCTTCTTAATACACAAGTTAAGAAAATAGGCTAATATTTCATTTCTCTAGAAGAAACCAATGTAATAGGAGCAGCCAGGTCATACTCCAGAGTGTAACCCAAGTGAAAATACACCCCAGCCAGAACTGGTGATAGAAAACTAGGCTGTTTGCTCCATGCTCCTGACTTGCCTCAATATTTTTTTTTTACCCTATTTGATTTCTGCCTTCTTTTTTCCCCTGTACTTTTAGAAGCTGCTTGGCTGTGGTTGCACTGTAAACTGAAGCCTTTTTCCAAGCATGTGTGCATGGAAAATGTAGTCACTTGGCACTGAAAAGGTCCCACAAGAGGCATCATTTCTGCAGAGGAGACAGGTGCTCCATATTCCTTTTATTTTTCCTTTCTGTCATGTCTTGCATCATTCACCATGGGAGGGAGATATTCAATTGACCTGCTGTTGGTTTAGGATGACAAATTAATTTCATGTCAGTCTCGAAACAGCCCGTTTACAGGAACCATCCGGGACCACCTCAGCCAGCATGGAAGAGACATTTAACTCTTGACAGACAGGCGAAAGTTTCTGAATCCCGTTACTGAGCCACCCGCTCAGCACCCATGGCTCTGTGCTCCACACTGTCAGGGAGTATCCCTGCTGACAGAACTCAGCCCTACCAAAACTTTAGATTAGCCTCTGAGCCGATATTTTCCGCCAAGGGGAAGTTCAAGAATAAGGCTTTATTGTGAATGCATACAGCCTTGTCTCTTCCTATTTATTATATGCTCTCCCTGGCACAATTACATACAGCAAGAAGAGTCTTGCTGCTTCACGCTGAAGATTGCTGTGACAGAGGAGCACCACTCACCAGCACAAACCCATTAAGTTTTCATTAGACCCCCTTGCCCTCTTTTTCATCTTTCTTGTCTCCTGCCTTTTCCGTTGTCTTTTATATTCTCACTTACTCCTACCTGGTAACGCTTCATTGCTCTCAAGTCACTGCAAGTACCTCACTTCACCTTTGTCTTGGCAATCAGTTTGTTGTCCATTTCAAACCACTTTCATAGACAATGACCACTGGAGCTTTTGGTCTTACACGTCAAACCGTAACTGCTGATAGATGAGCGTAACAATGAGCTGACGCTGGAAGAAGTTTGTGCCTCTGTTTGCATGTGTAGAAATGTAGGTGAAAGTAGCACTTTTATCCAAAAAACTGTTGCCCTGAACTTCTCTTTTTTTTTTTTATATAAGTGTAGAAATTCTTATACAAAATAAATTATCATAAAATTATAGAAAGAATCATAGAATGGTTTGGGTTGGAAGGCACCTTAAAAATCATCTAATTCCAACCCTTCTGCCATGGGCAGGGACACCTTTCACAAAACCGAGTTCCTCAGAGCTCCATCCAGCCTGGCCTTGAACAGTTTCAGGCATGGGGCATCCACAGCTTCTCTGGACAACCTCCTCCAGTGCCTGACCACCGAACAATCATACAACAATTTTTATACCAAACAATACAGGCTCTTCCTATTGTTATTTAAATACATCAGAAATAGGACTGACCCATAAAGCAGTGTCCCATGAGACCCCAAGGACCCTTACACAGATTTTGGCCACATCATGCTGTACAAACATGACAAAATACATGGCGGCTGAGAGAGGTGCAGAGCCACCATGCATCCAACCCTGCCCTTGCTCTGGGGTTTATTGTATCACAGCTACTGGACGCTGTGTGCAGTGCACACACATCTCCTGGGTAGAGCACAACAGCTGTTTGTCAACACACAGCAATAATGAACTGTCACTGAGGCACAAACAGGAGGAAAGCCTCAGCCAGCTCACACTGCAAGGGAAATGTAGGTCAGTGGAATATCATTACTGAAATTTCAACAAATCTGGGACACCGGGGCTAATAAAACTCTTCCTGTACAAATGCTACATCATCAATAGTGACCACAAGTTTTCATGCCACTGTGTCCTGCCTCTGTACCGAGCAGTTGCCTTTCAACAGTGGAAGGGCACGGTGCAATACTGGGTTGCATCACTTGGTCCATTTCCAATTTATTTGCCAAATTTCAGCTTTCTTCAGCCCTCTGGCTGTCTTCCATGTGAGTGCTGCCCGGACCTGAGCCTTCTTAGCTGTCTGTTATCTAACAGGATCACAGCTCTGCTAGAAATGACCTATATTTGGCTTGTTCTGCAACATTTAATTTTGAGCAGTAAAAGCTAATTTTCTTTTGTGCTGGATGAACATATGGGTTCATTGTGAGGGAGAAAAATTGTTTGAGTGCTCTATTGAAGCTGGGTATTTTTAGGTACGTGTAAGATCAAAGCTCTGATATCTCTTGGTGCAGTATTACATGTACCAATATGTAACAGAAAAGGAATCTTTTTCCAAGTCTCCATTCAGAGCATTTTCACTACATTATAAAGCTGCCTGTGATATTTTGTGTCATATACAGCTCTTTAATGCAGCATTAGCTGATGTGAAGTGTGCCAAGACTGTTTAAGCATGGAATGTGTAGATATGGAAAGAAACAAGTTTTATCGAGATGGCAAACTTCAAGGTTTCCAGAGTCTGAGCTTAGATAAACCTTATTAAAACATGATAACTGTTGAAATCGGCTTCAGACTTTTCCAAGCAATTTTTGGTAAAACTTGTTTCTCAGAATTCTGAAATACTGGTTAAGGGTATTTCACACACTAATTTGTTCTGTCTGCTTCAAGTCCTGGCTTCAAGTCAACGGAAATGCATCCAAGCTGTCAAGTTTACATCTAGGCTTTGCCAGAGTGTGAAGTTGTTTATATCTAGAGTTCTGGAGCCAGCTGACATCTAGACACTTAGGAAAATTAATTCAAACTAATTGGAGGTGTGAACTTGGAGCATTACAGTTCAAGCATCTTAAAACCCCATGTGGAAACTCTTATTCAGATGTAAAGTGTCCTCAGTTCTGAATATAATCTTCCTCTCAGATGAGCTATATCTAAATTCACAACTAAGATCTAGTATCATCCTTTAAAGCAGAAACTGTTGACAAGGAAATTTCACAGGTGCACCAAATAAGTGATAAACAAACTACTTCAGATTTAGGACTGGTTTAGTTGCTGTAAAGTTGTAAAAAACAACTCAGCCTTCATCCAGTCAAGGAGCTTTCAGCTACTACAGGAGAGATAAACTAAAGGCCATGTTTTACGACTCATTAATGGACATATTTTTAATATTAAATTACATGAAATAGCTTTTTTTCTGTCTAACAGACCTGAAATCAGTTGATTTTCAGTAGCGAGTTCAGTATTCTTCCATCGAATTTGCTAAAGGATATAAAACTATAATAAGAAATAATACTGTCATTCAGTGCAACTGTTATTTCTCCCATATCACAGTCTAGTAGGCTGACTAGTTTACGATCGATTTTGTTGTTTCCTCATGTCTTAAACACCTGAGGTAGATTTTTTCTGTATTGAACATGGAGATTGTACAGTGAGCACACAGATAAGCATTACCTTCTTAGGAAGGAATTAGCTCAGCTCTTGTAAGGGGAAATTCTCTCTTACTATATGCTGCTATTTTAACATGAAGTTGCAAGCACCTTAATAAAAAAGGATAGAGAAGTCATAATGTATACAGATTTTGAAAAAAACTAAAAATGAAAAGTCTACCTTTGGTAAGCCTTTATGTCAAATATTATTGAAGAAAGTAAGCTGCTATAGGAATAGAGGAAAGAATTCTGAAAGGTAAGAAAAGGATAAGTAGCAAAGGCTTATTTGCTGCTTTTCAGGATGGAGCATAGTATGCACAGGGATGCCCTAGGACTGGTGTCAGTTTTATTTGATATTGTCATCAATGCCCTTGAGGAAGCAGAAAATGGTGAAATATTTATGATTACCAATTACACATTAAGCTCTATCAGGTATGCTTTATAACCTAACAAAACTGAGCAAAGGGACTGAAAGCTAGAAGATCAGTTCCTATATATAAAAAAATATATAAGGCAATGAATGAATCCAGAGAAACTACTGTGAAGCAAAGAAATATGATGGTGCACCCAGAAAAGGGAATTGTGAGGAGATATTTGAGTCACTATGGATGTTTTCCTGAAGGAATAATTTTAATAGGTAATGAAACCCAAAAAGGTCAATAACGTTGTCATCAGAAGAGGACAGATGATAAGACATGGTGCGTTATATCCACTCTTTGTAAAACTGGTAAAAACTGGTAGCACTTTGTAAAAAAATACATCCAGGTCTCTTTTCCCCAGGTCAGGAAGGGTATAGTAGATGTAAACCAGAAACTGCAAAGGGAAACTAAAATGATCAGGGGATCAAATGACTGTAAGACAGTGGGTAAAGTGAAGTACAAGTTCTGCCATTTAGCAATACAGGAGCTAGGTGGACACTTAACCAGAGCATGCAGAAGATGGGTTTAGCATGGAAAAAAAGCCTTTCTTGAGCCTCTGAGCAGGAAATTACAGCCACTTTCCTAATGAGTGATCATAAAGGCAGATAACATCGGCAGAAACAAAAAGGGACTGAACAAATAGGCATTAAGTCTCTGAACAGATATTAAGGGGATATATGCCTAAATAAACCTATATATACTTCCCTAACTCAGCCATTGCAGATGCCTGGGAAACATAGGAGAAACTGGGAAACATAGGAGAAATGAACTGCCATGGGTGGGCAAGCTTGTGTGCTCTCATTATTCATCATCACCTGCCACTTCGGAGGCTTCCTCATAAAAGGCATTTTTAAAAATTGTCATCAAAGTTTTAAAAGCAGTAAGTATTTTTGCATGACTATAGAGCACTTACTTTTACAAGAGAAGACTTCCTGCTCCTTGCCTACACCAGCACGCACCCTGTCCAGATACCTTATGAAGTCCACTGCCTTTGCACCTCTCAGATAAGTTTACCAAGGTTTTATTGGAGATCTGCCAGTGTGGAGAATAATGAAATCTCGCTCTGACACTGCCTCCTTCTTCCTACCCTGGAAAGCCTCCAGTGTTGTCTTTCCTTGTATATCCTCCTCAGGAAGTAATTACTCTTCTCTCACTCTCATCTACCATTAGGAAGATACTCAGCAGGAGGCAAAATATAATGAAAAATGTGTTTTAAAATACCTCAGAAAATAATAAGAGCTCTGACATATTTGGGAATCACAATCTTGCCCTCCCCCAAGAAAATGATCCCTTTCCATTATTTCCCATTTTTTGTGTGTATCCTGTTTCCATTCTATATTACAACTTTTATCAAATTGACCAGTACAATTTTATCATCTATTTTTTCCAATATCTCCTCTGAAAAAAAAAAAAATCTTTTTTTTCCCTTTTCCCTTTTTTCCATTTCCACATTGGCATCCTGTTTCTGTACTGGCAACTCTGTTTTAGGCAAAAAAAAATTATTTAACATAATTAATAGTTTGACAATTTCATATTTCAGTTCTTCTGGAACTCTTGGATGAATACCATCTGGTCCTGGTGATGCAATACTGTTAATTTTATTGATTCCCTCTAAAATTTTCTACTGATAGTCTAATTTGAAAGAACTATTCAAAATCACCTCTTTTTAAGGAAAGTTTCTGGTGTGGTAATCTCCCCAAAATTATCAATATGATCGTGGTGAAGATTTCTTTTATTCCATAGCCCAATCTGCTCTGTATGATCTTTTTATTTCTTGATCATCTCAGACCTAGAAACACTAGCATGCTGGGGAAAAAAAAAAACGTTTTCATTTTTATGGTTTTACCAATGCATTCTTGATTTTTTCTCCTCCCTTTGTCCTGCTGCACTGTACTTTTATATTTAACTAGTCCTTTCTCTTTCTCTACTTTGGAAGGTTTCATTCCGCTTTCTGAACATTATCTTTTCAGTTCAAATAGGGGTGTTCACCTAAGTTGTTTTACCACATTATCTTTAGCGTTTTGGCCTTTTTTTCTTTTCTTTTTTTTTTTTTTCTTAATCTTTCTATTCTTTTTTGATAGGTTAGACCTTTCACAACAGGCTCACTGTTCACCCCCAACCATGATGTGAAAGGACAAAAAATCCCACATCCAAAACAGTGTCTGTGGTTTGACACAGATACATATAAAAAGCTCCCAATTTCAAACAGAACTGTACATAGGCTGTACAGAAATTCCCTGCTGAGATTTTAAAATTATTCTTACACTTGCCTTACTATGGAAATCATCTTCTTCCAAGGACCAAAATTAAACACTAATAGGTCCCCTTTTAGTTATTTAGACATTTGATGGAGGTGTTGTTTCTATAAATACACACTGCAATTGCTTAAAATGGATTCCATTGCTTATTTAACAACTCTAATTTTCACTGACTGCAGGGCTTAAAATGCTAGCACATGTCGTGTTCACCTGGGTCAATTTTAAGAATAACTTGGTCTATTAGATTTGCTTCCTTTTTAGTTTGTCTTTCCTGGTGTAGGTTGAAGCCTGCCCTTGAACTTGTGTATGGATCCCATTAATATCAATGGGAGCCATATGTGTGCACTGAAGGACTAAATACTAAATTTACCCCCTAAGCACTTCCCCCATAATTACTGAGTGTCCTATTACAACGTCATTCTTTAATGACCATTTTTAGCACAAACTTTTCCTTTTAATATAATCTAACTGATGCTACAGCTAATTCTTTGAAGTGTCATTGCATAGTAATAGAAAATACCATTAGTATTTTCTGGTGTTTTCCACTGTCAAACTGCTTTATAAATATTTACTTACATTTTTCACACAGCATTTTTTGGACTGCAGTGGTGTAGCTAGGTGAACATTTCCCAATTTTATATTCTAATACTTGCCTACAGCTAGTGCTCCAGAAGTACAGCAGAGTACATAATTTTACATTGCCTGTAACTTTTTTTTTCTGATTGAACTTTGTTTCGCCTCTTTGTGTTTCACAAAGCTCTGTCACAGCCACATCTGTGTTTTCATTCTGAATTGGATTCCTTCACAATCATAGACACTGCTTGCAATTAAATGTACAGAACCTGCTGCTTTAATTGAGTTCAGTCCAATTTGTCACTTCAAACTTCAGAAAATTATGTGGAAGGAAAGATTTACTTACCAGTTTGATTCAGCTAAAGTTGATGGAAAACCTTTTGATCACTCAGCCATTAAACACATTTCAGGGCTGTGCCAAGCTAATTGCTTGAGCTTGCTGAAGTTTATTTGTATTTAAAACAATCTACGTTTGTATTTTCCTGGGCTGTGCAAACCATTATCTTTTCAGACACTTGTGTTTCCTTACTTACCAGTTTTGAGGGTCTGATTCTACTCTTAAACACACAAGATCAAACAAAACTCTCTCCCTTTTGGAAAAACAAGGGGGAAAACTGTGCAGTAGCAGGTGCCAACCCAAATTTGTATGTCCATCTGTTAACTGGTGCAATCAGAAAGTGACAGAGCCCCAGCAATGTTTATTCATTACAGAGAACACGCTCCTGGTTATGACAATAAATCTAAGGGTGCCTCAGCAGCTGAAGTGTAGACATGCCCTTTGGGATCCTGCTGGACCAGGGTGGAAGCATCCACTAGGAGCACAGCTGGAAATTACTTATAACAAGGCCTCCAGCTTTAGGGGGTCATGATCAGCAATGTTTCTGTCTTGCTTCTAAGAAATATAGTAGGGTTTTTTAATCCCTTCATTCCTGGACAAAACCAGTAATGGAAACTTCAAATTGGTTTTGCTTTGGTCTCATTACTTGAAGTAAAGGAAAAGTGCAGGGCACAGAGTCTTTAAGACATCATCACAGGTCATTAAATGCCATCTTAGGGATATTTTGTTAAAAGGTATAAAAAATATTCACATTGTCAAGCCAGTTCCTTCAAGGATACTCACAAAATAAAACTTCAATACTTAAACTGTATAGATCTCACAAGCAGATTGGAGCTCTGAGCATTACAGAAATACATATGATAATCTTCCGAGTTGAGATATGGAGGTGTGAAATGAGTATGCAAGAGATGGAGGTGAAGAGGGCAGTTACTACTATTCCTTATATTTCCATTAGATTTATTTCTGAAGAGGACTAGAAACTACTGTCACTTACCTAAATTGCAAGATGAAGGTCTGGTCTGTCTCTTATCTACTGGTAGGCTACAAATTTTAAGGTATTATAACAAACTCACTGGATTCCTTTAGAATCAGTTATTTTATTAGAAAAAATGATTTGCACATTCAGAGTTTGAGGGAATCATCAGTCGAGTGACAAAGGAAATACAGATTCTCTTCTCTTAATCAGGTTTGTGTGGTTTTTAGCTGATCACTGAATTTCTCTGCCCTAAAAACTTCTTATTCAGAGAAGGGAAATACACCAGCTTGTTACCTTGGAGGTTAGTTCATAGGGTATCAACAGGTCATGGAAAGTTGTTCAAGTATCAGTATTTCTTGATATTGAATGAAGTGATTCAGATGGGTTTAAGTAAGCACTTTCCACCACAAAATTCATTTCCCCAGGAAAACTGACAGCAACAACACGGACTAGAGCTCTAAAGTTCAAAAGGACACATGGTCTTGGCCTGCTTCACTTGAAAAGAGGTTTGGTCTCCAGTAAAAATAGCCCATCTCATTGCCTTCTGGGTCCACAGCTGCTATGAAAGCACCCTGACAGACACATCAGATCTCAATAACTCAGCAACTGAAGTGGCAATCCTCCCCCCGACCCTTAAAAATTCCACATAAAAATATCATGCAAAAAGAAAGATAATTCTTGACAGTGACATTTCTGTGACTCTCTCTTCTCCTTCCTTGATGCAGTATGAAGAAGTTTCAGTTGAATTGCAAGTAGTCACCCTTTGGCTTGAATATTCTCCAGAGTAATTCTCTTCAAGGACCATTGTAGTGGAACAGGCTGAGAGGAGCAGCACAGAAACACCCATTTTAGCCGGAGTTCCTTAAATTTGTTAGAAAATTTACAGTAGTTTCCAGATTGGACCTGTATACCCAAAGCTCTGTGCAGATATGTCCTTTAATTTGCTTTTATGGAAGCAAAAGCAGAAAAAAAACCCAAGAATTAATTTTGAATATTGTTTGAGACTGTCATACACACTGTGTTCTCAGTAAGGTTCTCTTTATATTATTATAGATTGTGGTATCTATATTTATAGCCCTGATTTCCTGGCCACAATCTCTGAGGATACACTTGACCTAAAGCATAAAGCTTAGAAGCAAGGTTTTGAGCATTGAACTGCTATCACATAGGTTTACTAAATTATCATAACCAGAATGAAAAGACAAAATGTGAGTTCCAAAGGTAATTGTGTTTTGAACCCAGGGAAGCATCTGGTAAAGTGTTTTTAACAATCTCTGCATTTTAACTAAATAAGTAAGTGTTTACAAGGCACAAGAGAAGGAAAATAAAAATCTGGCTGCTTCCCAGATTAGCAGACAGCTCAAATTGGTGAAGGCAAAATAAAAATATCTTTCAGCCTCTTACAGCACTTTTGCATTCCTCTGAATATTTCACAGTCTCAAAGCTGTCCTTGTCATGATTTTTCAATGTCCTGCTTGGGTGTTCTCTGTTTGTCCTTATTTTCTGTTATCCTTTATATTCACAACATACTAGCAAAAGAGTTATTTTGCTGCACTTACGGTGCATTTATGTGTCTGGATTAGCATAATTTTCCTTTAGGATTTCCTTGGTGCAACTCAGTTCTTAGCCAGTCCAGTAAGCCTATTTTGGTGGGAGAGTTGGTATCTCATCTACTCAGAGCAGATCCTGATATTTCAGTGGTTAAAATGTACATCTTTCTGCACAGTAATCCTACTCTTAAAATTGTAATTTTACCTTGCACTTAGGAAGGCTACCACAAGATGCTTGAGTAAAATGGTAGTTCATTAGGCCAAGGGGAAATTACTTTTAACTGAAAGATAGCAGGTTTAGTCTGGATATTAGGAAGAAATTCTTCCCTGTGAGAGTGGTGAGGAAGGCACTGGCACAGGTTGCCCAGAGGTTGCCTCTTGTGAATGAGTGTTTTACAGTCACTTAAAGAATCATAGTGTGGCCTGGGGGAGGCAGGGGAAAGGAAAAAACCATCACACTGCCCCATCCCTGGAAGTGTCCAAGGCCAGGCTGGACAGGGCTTGGAGCAATCTGGTCTAGTGGAAGGTGTCCTTGCCCATGGCAGAGGGATTTTAACCAGATGATCTGTAAGATCCCTTCCAACCCAAACCATTCTAGGATTCTATGACACTGTGATAAGATATGAACTGAGCAATATGGAGTTGAAGTGTTTAGCCAGGCAAGTTTACTGGTACATCAGCCAAGGAGCATATGCTGTAGGGTCCCCTGTGTGTGAGCAGAAAGACATTCTCATGGAAGATCATGCTAGAGGAGCAGGCACAGACTTTGGGATGTGGCTTGCTAATGTTTTCCGACAGTAAACATAACTCAAATCTAAGTAAAATAAGTCTATAGATACACATCTCCTGCTACATGAGTACAAAGGAGCTCATCCCTTACTGTATTTTATTTCTATTCGGTACTATATGTTTATTTGTGTGCATGTGTATGTATTCTGGGAGATATTTCACTGTGCATTGAAGTGGAAGGAAGAATTCTTTGTTTTGGTACTATCGTGTTTTCATTAATGTGATGAGCCTCTATTGCAGAATGCTATTGCCTGTGATATGATAGACACTTTCCTATACAAGGAAAAAGAATATACAGTATAAGAGAGATAGACCAGAGGTCTGCTATAGATAATTAGATCACTTTTGCAGAGAATTATATATATATATGTAATTATATATATACACAGATATATATGTGCATATGTGCATGCACAATTGTATGCAGGAGTTGTCATGGCTACTTGAGTCTAAGTGTCCTAGAACAGGTTCTTCCTTGCTTTCATGTTTAAGAAAAAGCAAAAATTAAAAATGTTCAGCTGTACCAATAACTGAGCCTCCACTAGTACATTTTCCTGTTTTCTTGAGTCCTCAGAGAATGAAGGTAGCTTCCACAGGAGCATTTCTACCAGTGAGAAAAGCTCCGTGACCACATCAGTCAGTGTTCATATCCACAAAAGTTTTTGCAGAATCTGCACCTCAGACAGACTTCAGTGCATCCCATATACCTCTGGGTGGAGAGCAAGGACTCGAATACAAGCTCGGAATACTTTCCTTCTTGCAGCTCCTTTCTGCTGGAAAAACAGTTTTAGTGACTTCTAGGCAAGTTTTTCTTGGAGATTCTCTGACACAGACAACTGTAACACTAGAAGAAAATTTTAAGATAACAGTCTTTCAAAATAAAGCCTGACACTAATCCTAAAGATAGGTTTACAGAAAAAGAAAAATCCTGACTTCCTCCCACTACTGCCTTAAAACCACTAATCTACCATAGAACATATACGTTGTTCATGCTCTCTATAGTCTATAAAATCTTGTCTGCTGAAAATTCACCAAATACTTAAATTACACTAGGAAGGAAAGCATGAAAGTTCCAACTGAATAGGAAATACAGAGAAAAAAAATGAAGTCAGATGTAACATCATGTATTTTTATTTCTTGGGATATATTGGTTAGTGACATTCACATTTTGGTTCCATTAATTTTTATGTATAGATATATTAATTTACATGCTTATGCAAAGGACTTTGATGTGTTTGTAAACATATATATATACGCATATAAGATGAAGGCATGAAAGGCCCAATTCCGCAGCACAATGAAAGCTGCAAAGTTATTTCATGATCCATCCAAGAGTGACAGAATAGGGTTAAAGATACTGTGCTACACCTGTGATTTTATTGTAGCCATCCTGAAATGCCTGTTAACCTTGTCTGTTAAATCACATTTTAAAATTTCTGTATGGAAGTGTTTCTGAAACAGCTTAATTTAGATTTTCCATTTAGCTTCCTCGGAGGGGAGGTTGACTGCATATATCTGCTTCCCAAATTATTCTTTTTCAAAAGAAGGCCGTGGGCAGTCAGGGCACATAATGGGAGTTGTATAATGGGAGATATGAGGGCTAAAAAGCACCTCTAAACAAATTACACCTTAAAAAAAAAACCCACATAAAAAATAACCCAAACAACAAAGAAACAAAAGCCATTAGTCTCATTAATTTCATCGCATTCCTGAAATAACTGACAGTAGCAAAGGGACCAGTGCTGATGAAGTATTAGCCTGATAAGGAGCCTAAAAGGCATGTTGCAGAGAGACATGGAAAATTAATTTATCACTTTCTTCTTTGCAAGGACTGTGAAGCCACACTCTTTGCACCTGTGGCTAATTACTACAGCCCTTAATGGAGGTTATGAGAAGAAATAAGGAAAAATATGCCCAAGAGAAGAGTCTGAACTGCAAAAAAGAGAGAATGGGAATATGAATGGGCGAGTGGATGGATGGATGGATGGATGGATGGATGGATGGATGGATGGATGGATGGATGGATGGATGGATGGATGGACGGATAATTAGATACGAAAAATGATAGATATGATAGACTGAAAATTCTAGGAAAATACATGGATCAAAATCCTTGTGAAATGTATTTTGTTTAAATGAAAAAGTTTTGATAGCAAGGGGGATTCTGTGGGAAGACAGAAGCTCCCTTTTCATCTACCTCCAAGATGGACTTGCCACTCTTCAGAGCTGAGCAAATGAGAGATACTGGTGGTGCCTCTGTGATAACATATGGAACAAAGGGCTAAGAATGCTATTCAGTGAGAGAGGAGGATGAGAAAAATGTGAAATAAACAGCCTTGCAGACACCAGGGTCAGTGAGGGAGAGGGAGGAGGTGCTCCAAGCACCAGAGCTGAGATTCCTGCGCAGTCCATGATGATCAGGTCTTCTTCAAGGGTCATCGAGAGACACCAACACATGCTTGAGCTGTTGGATCCTTAAGGACTGCAGTCCATGGATAAAAGGCACTCTGAATCAGTCCTTGAAGCCAATGGGAAGAACCCACCTTGGAGAGGTCCATGCAGATCTGACTTTGTCTTGTGGGAGGGACACCGAACTGGAGCAGGGGAGCAGCATGTGGAAGGAGGAGCAGCAGAGATTAAATGTTATGGGTTGACTACAACGCCCATCCATCCCCCTGCATTGTTCAGGGAGGAAGCAGTGGAGTGGTTGTGAGGTGTCTTGGAGTGGCTTTACGATATTTTGTTTTGATGTTTCCCAAAACATTAGGGAAGCTGAGCCTGGGAGGAAGGGAGGAGTAAGTACATGGTCATTTTAGGTTTGTTTTACTTATCACCACCCTATTTTTGTATTAATTATCTAGATATTAAATTAGTTTCCCCAAGAAAAGTCTGTTTTGCCTGTAAAGGTACATGGTGAGTGATCTCCCTGTCTGAATCTTGACCACTTAGTTTTTACTGTATTTTCTCCCGTCTTAATGAGAAAGAGTGAGATAACATATTGATGGGCTCATGGTGGTAAACCACGGTCGATCCACAACATGATGTCCATTAAAACCTCGCCATTTGGGTTCTTGTCTTAGTGGACAGGGAAGAAACAGCCTGATGGATAAATTATCTCTTTCAGCTGACTCACTGAAATAACCAGGCAGGTAGGAGGCCTCAAGTTCCCTACCCCTCTGAAGACAGACTCCATGAACATGGGTCTGTGCACCCTTAGTCCCACATATACAAGGTGATCATGGAGATTGCACTGCTACATATTAAGAGTATGTTCTGCAAGCAGATCTGCAGCTCTCAAAGGGTTATTGCTTCCTACCTTGACTGGAGTTTGGGTATGTTTGAAGACTTTTTTGTAGTTCCTGCCTTGCAGCAGGTGTCATGGATAGAGCCAGGGATGACAGTACTCCAGAAGGGTTGCACAATTTGGTAAAACTTGAATTTCACAGAAATACCATTTTGTCCGTAAGCAGCAGTAGATAGTGGGTGCTGAAGGAAAAGCAAAAGGACAAGGCAAGCATGGAGCTGTTTTTCCTCTACCTGCTGATGATCTGCAGCTCAGGAAATGCCAGAGCCAGAGTAGGTTTCTGTACATCTAGGAATCGTCAAGGTTCCCTTTATAGTCAACAGAAATAGGCTTTTCTAAGGCCTAATTATCTCACCATACAGCAGCTATTTGAAATCAGTCGAATTAATCATTCCCTAGGAGGACTTATTTCTTTCCTGTGACTGTAAGGAGGAGAAGGTGAAAATGAGCTTGCATGTAGATGTTGGCCCTGGACATGAGTGAAAGTGAGGTGAGATGACTAATGTAGCTGTAGATGTGCAGGCAGCAGTGTGGAGAGAAACCTTCTTGGAACCCAAAGTGTTCAAATCAGAGCAGAGCTAACAGTATAATGATTTCTAATGCCCCCATCAACCATCAGGTGCAAAAACTCAAGGGGTATTTTAAAGCCCTCCTTGACCTGAGCAGATCAGAGAAAAACTCCTAAAAATAGCTATATATTGTCTACAGAAAATATATAAAATATCTTTTTCTATAAAGTAGATGGGGAATGAATAGAAAATTGTCAGAGTACCCTGTGAGGAGTATACAACTGTGCTATTCCTTGAACTTGCATGGCGGGCATGGCAGGAATCTGTGTTTCATAATTCATCTGAGACTTTGTCTGCAGTCATGGCAGATAGGAGATCAGACATCTTCAAACTCTGCTGTTCCATTAGTAGTTCCTCTGATCAGCACTAGTTTCCCTTCACTCCCTCCCTCCCTCCTTTTCTCTGTGTACTTCACGAGAATTAAAGAGTAAAATTCCCTCTTCCTTAGCTCTGAGCTGCAGGAGGGCTCACTTTCCCAACCAAAGGATGCACAGTATGGTGGTATGCTCTGCTGATCTTCTCCTTTTGAATGGCTTTTGAAAGTTGATGACATGATTTGAGTAGAATTTTACTCTAGGACTTTTCAGGATCTGCTGTCTGGTGAGTTTTGTTCTTGGGTGATTAGAAAACAAATATTTGGAGCCAGGTGGCTTGTTGCAGAAAAAGAAATGTTGATATAAATGAGGAAAAAGAGCAATTATTTTAAAGTTTCCTTTCTCTCCTGTGGCTAATTCACCCAATTATAAGCTGATGACTGTTTGCTTGGTTCAGGAAATGGGTCAATGAAAGGTTTCCTACTGGCATGAAGAAAAACTTGCACGTACTTTAGATAAAGAAAAACAAGGGAAAAAAAAAGTTCCACCAGAAATTGCTGTCAAAAGAGGAAGTCCAGACAGTTCAGCATTGCAGTCCTCCAGAGATCTCACTTACAAACTAAACTTTTGAAGTTTCAAACTATCCTTTACTCGTGTGATTGCGAAATCCTCTGCATTCCCAGCCCACATATGAACTTATAGGTAGTTTCAATGTGGGAATAATGTGATAACAAATTAAGTATATGCATTTTTGTTGGACAGCGTAAGTGGGATTCAATTAACTGAAGTAAGACTTTTGTTTGTCTTCATCTTTGACTGGCAAAGCAAGACTAACTTGCTTAGTCCAGAGGCAAATGCCATGTTGGGGTGTGTGAATAGGATGAGTGGCTTTAAGTTGAATTCTTGTTCATTTTTTTGTTTCATTCAAACCAAAAAATCCAAGACAGTAAGAAAAAGAAAAAGAATATTATTTCTCTGGCATGATTTTAAAAGCTTGGCTAGTTTTCAAGTGAATGCAACAATTCAAGCCCATAACAGCTGAACAGAGAAGGGACTAAATGTGAAGAGACTGAGAAACAATTCTCACAATTCCAGCTGCTACTTTTGCTTCCCCCTGTACCAACTTTCACTCTGCAGTCTCAAAGGTCATTCACAAGTTTGTCTCACATCTATTCACCTCTGTAGAAGTCGTGTATGGAATTAAACTCTTGTAGTTCTTTAAAACACACCAAGGTGAAGATAACTGTTATTGTACATAATTAACTTCTTTTTCCCTGTACCTTAATAGTTAAGATTATGGATGTTGTTTCTACAGTTTGCAGTAATGAGGCCTGAACTCTCACTTTCTTAAAAATAGGCTATTAGAAGGCAGCTGCTAGATGGCTGTAAAAAGAAATTTCTGGATATCTTCCAGTGGAGGTGAGAGGTTTCTTCTCCAAAAGTATGCCTTGCAGGCCAGACTCAAGTAGATCCAAGCTGATCAAGATAAAGCATCATAGAAATGGATAGTTAAAGGAGATTAATTTACTTAAAATTACTGAAATCTACTGCATACACCTCAGTCTGTCAAGAAGACCTAACAAAATCCCATAGTTGCTATGAGAAAATAAGAAAATGAACCACTGAAGATGTTGTTGTGTTGCATCCTTATTTTGGGTTCCATCTAGAGTAGGTCTGTTGGAATAGAGCAAAGCACAGACATTTTTATCATTTCTAAGGTAGTCACACCATCAGTGTGCCTGTCTCTTGGTGATTCAACCACCACTGCTACCACAGGGTACCTGCTACAGAGCAGTAGAAATTGTGGGAGGTGTTCCTCTGAGCTCACTAACTGGCCAATTTAGTTAACTTAGCTTCTTCTTGATCCTCTCAAGGTCTTTTTAGTCAAAACAAGATCATTAAACATTTAATTTGACATTTATTACTTTTAAATATTCATAAGAAATTGAATATTAAGGACATACCTCCTGCAGAATTCAAGCCTGACTGAACCTCTTGTAAGCACGTGAAAACCAAGGTAGAAGCACCAGGCAGAGCTGTGGTATGTTTTGCACAGGTTCTTTCTGTTACCAGAAGAAATTAACTTCATGTCTTCAGGAAGAGCAGATGGGGCAGTTGGAGCTGTGTCCTACCCTAATGAGATCACCTTCTGATATCCAGCTAGGAGATATTTCTGACTGAAGGAGTTAAATACTACTAAAACAATAGTCTACTTCGCTGTGCTGTTGGTGAGCTTCCAATGCACAGGTGTCTTGTGGGCAGTACAGAACCTAACCACAACATAGTCTGGAATCTGGGCCTAGGAAGTTAAGTAAAAACCCTAAGGCTCCCATGATTTATGCTGGCAAACAAATGAATTGCTGCAATACAAACCTTGCAGAAAGTTAATTTACCTTCAACCCATCCCCAAGCAAGCTATGCCAAATGTCATGATGAAATGAGGATGGAATCAAGGAATCAAGATGCTGAAATTATCTCTCTGTCTTTACTGCAATATTTTCCATGTGACTGTATTCTTCTACTCTGCTTTCTTATTATCACCCTTTAGTGCTATCATATTGTCTAGCTGATTAAGAAGTATTTTCCCTTCATTGTAAAACCAGCACTCACATGCCCAATAGCTTTTTCATTGCAATAATAATAAAAAAGGGATAGTTAGAAAAAAAGAAAAAATGCATGAAATAACATTACTTTTTTTCCCCCTGATGAGCAGTAGACTGTTTAAATTAATGGAATGATGTGCACAAGATTAGGAAATGTAGGTTCTAAGCAGTGGAGATCAGGATGGCTTCATACTAGAGTAGGCATGTAAACTGAAAAGTATTAATCCCAAAAACTGACTCTAACAACAACAGAAATCAAAAAATATTCTGCTTTAAAAGTTGTTTGTTGTCATCATAATATGGAATTCTCTGAAAGATTTCAAAACCTTTTCAGAGAACTTCTACAAATGAAGTTCCAGGGAATTCTGATGAGGACGATTTTACAGGCAGCAATTTTGTTTTAGCACATAATTATATGTAATTTGTCTAAATATTTTGTTAATTGTTTATATTCTTAACATATTGTAGTGTGTGCATTCCTTTTCATTATTTTCCCATTCATTCTTTAAATAGGACAGAAAAAGTCATGTCTGGGTTCTTCTTGCAGATAAACTCCTTTTGTACATGGTAACTTAATTCCCTTGGTTTAAAACACCTCAAGTTACAAACCATGTGCATTCTTCAGGGAATACATAAACATCCACATGCAGAATATATCAGATGCGATTACTTCACTTTAAAATAATCCTGTAATTTTTCCTCAGCAATGACAGATTTTTTTTTATTTTTAAAAAAAAAACAACAAAAAACCAGCAATACCAAACAAAACTGTTCACAGGAAACATTTTGATAAGAGCTTTAAGTTGATTACTTTTTATATCCAGTGTCCTGTTCGGCTGATAATCTCCCACTCTCCATCCTTTCACATTGTTTTATCTTTCTGTTCTGAACCCATCTACTCAATGTCATCTTACATTTGCCAGCATGATGGTGGTGGTGGAGGGGGAGCAGAGAAGAAACGTGAGGGTAGCACAGTCCAGCACCAAGTCAGAGATTAGGGGTCAGTCTGCCCACACAGATAACTGCTACACTCTCAGGAATTAAATTTGTTAATCTTTGGAATGCTGCTCATCTTTCATTAATCATATAAGCTATAACAGAGCCTTTGATCTAAATGCAGTGCAGCCAGAAATCTGCTGCTTCTTTTGGCTCTGATTTATGAATTTTAGTTGTCAAAAGGAATGTCCTCCCCCCTTCTCTTAAACCTGTCTCCTAACAGTATCCAACTCTATTTGCAAAGAGGTGGGATGATTTCACGGGTACTTCATTGTGCTGGTGTTTCAGCACTCTGGATTTGGTGCACAGCCTTTGGCAAATGCTGTCTGCCACTATCAGCAGAAAGGTGATTCTGTTGATTGGCAGGAGCCCATTCCCTGCTGATCTCTGCTGGACAGTATCTGAAGTGTTTTGTAGGGTCACCTCTATCAACTTGGCTCTGACAAAAGCATGCTATTCCCAAAGGTGGGTTGAGTCCTGTGCTGGGTTACATCAATTCCAAAATGCATGGCTTCATTAATGCACAATTGGAATTATTTGCTTGTCTGTATTTTGTAAACATATGATATGTAAGCAGGGTAAAATCAAATCACAAGGTCTCAAACACCACTCTGAAATACAGTCATATTGTTACTGATTGATGTGGATTATTGATACAGTCAAAATGCAGTTAAATTGATTAGCTAGTAAAAAAAGGAAAAAGAGGGGAAAAAAACCCAACCAAATTCATTGTACATGTACCTGTGTCACAAAATCCCTGCAGATATTATCTTGGTACAGTTACACTGGCTTCTGAGCAACTCAAAACTTCTTTAAAAGGACCACACATTCAACTTCCCAAAAAGTGGTCACAGCACCAAGCTTGACAGTTCAAGAAGCATTTGCACAATGCTCTCAGGTACATGGTGTGTTTCTGGAGGCCATTCTGTGCTGGCCCAGGTGTTTGAGTTGATGATTCTTGTGGGCCCCTTCCAACAGAGGATATTCTATCATTCTGTAATTCTGTGATTCCAGCTCCATCGTTGATTCTGGTTTTTTGAAATGTGCAGCTCACCATGTATAGGGCAGGATGAGAGGGTCAAGAATTCGACAGGATTGGAGAGGGACACAAGGTAGCAAAGAAGTTTGAGGAAAAGTAGTACAGAGATGTGTGAGAGCACCAAATGAACTGAGCTTGTGCCTTTCATCATGGATGCTGAGATGGGAAATAATGGGAGACTCACTCAACTCATCAGCTTCTGACACCCACAGGGTGCTCCACTCCTGCTTGTGCACTGTCTGCCATCTTCATGAACCTTCAGCTTTGTCTCCTGTTCCACCAGAGGCAAACTCTATATTCCAAACTGTCCCACTTAACTGTGAGCTATTCTGATCATAGGTTTTCTCTGTGATCTCTCCTGTATAGATAGAAGTGCTGTTCCTCTAAGAAGACTGAATCTTGATATTTAATTCCATATTTTGAACTATCTTCTTTAAAGAGTTGCTTCTTTGATCATATTCAGCAGCTATAATAAATAGAGGCCCTTCCTAGAACACAGTTCATGGAGGAGATATATATGTGTGCAGTCTCTTACATTTTCAAGAAATATAATCGATATTAATTGTTGTACTGCAAAGTAGGATTTATTCTTCACATGGAATGGAATGGAATGGAATGGAATGGAATGGAATGGAATGGAATGGAATGGAATGGAATGGAATGGAATGGAGTGGAGTGGAATGGAGTGGAATATGAGCTTCACTAAATCTTCTCTATTTCAGTACAATGCGACAAAAGCCAAATTCAACCACAGCATTCAGAATTTCTGCAGATGGTATAAAAGGTATATAAAAACTTAGCGGAAAATAAGTCTGTTTCAGAAGTGTCAAAACATAATTCAACATGTTTAGAGTGTCCTTGTAGAATAACAGATAACAGAAAGCATAATCAGTTGATTCATGAGACAGAGTGGGGATCATCAGGTTTACACTTTGCTCTGACGCTTTCTATGAGTGATTTCTGGTGAAACCAGTTCGTTTCCCCATGACCCAATTTCCCAGTCATAAAACAAGAAGCAGTTGTGTGCCTACAGTACCCAGCAGTTGTGAAGATCATTTCTACAAAGTGCTTGGATAAACACAGAGGCATAAAAGTCCTGTAAGGTTGGCAGTGAGTTTTTTGCAGTTTGCCTGAATCAAGGAGAGACAAGTTGATTTGAAGAACAGAGGTGTTGAAAATCCTTTTTTGAGGGCTGATTTTCCATTCTGCTTTTTATGTTTATAGCACCCGCAGATTTGGAAGAATCTAAGGGATAGGTTGATTTATTTTTAAAAAATATTTTAAGTATATTTGCTAGTTGGGAAAAAACTTTCCAAATGTTCAGATGTACTGACTGACTCAGTGTTTCTTTTACTGAATCAGTAGCCTAAACCCATGTGCTTGGAATATGCTTATTTTTCATCTCTAATTTCTACTACAGTCTTTCTCAAGTAATAATTCACTGTGAAATTATTGATCTTTTATGAGACTAAGGTAAAACCAAAGATGGGAAACTAGGAGTTGCTGTAGTAAAAAAATGTGAAAGGACAAAGAAAGGGAGAGTAATTAATAGAATGAGAAGAAAAGCACAAAGGGACAGATGAAAAATAAAAAAGCCCTGATTTTGGAGGTGAAAATGCCATTTTGAAAAATGAGGTAATTGATAAGATACATTTTCTCTTCATTGGGATAATGATTTACTTTTCATCTTTACACAAGGCTTTCATTGGCAGCAGGGGACGACTGACTCTCAGTGGCAGCATGGTTAGTGTCAGCATTATGTCACCCTGGTTCACTGACCCCAGTCCAGAAATATTACTCATCCTTCCCTAAAAAACAGTTTAAAATTGCTGACAAATTATAATAAGTTCTATGAAACAATGAAATTCATGAAATTCCATGAGTTTCCCCTTTAGAAGGACAAGGTCCAGAATAATATAATGGAAATTATGACTGGGGAAAAGAATCTCACAGAATGATGGAATCATAAAATGATTTGGATTGGAAGAAATTTAAAGATCACCTATTTTCAATCCCCACCCCTGCCAATGGCAGGGACATCTTCTATTAGATCATGTTGCTCAAAGCCCCATTATGGAAATCTCAAGTGTGAACACTTTGGAATTATAAAAGGCATCAGTCTAGGCTGAGATCTGAATCATCCCCAAATCAGGGCAATGCCTCTGAATGCATTAATCTATTGCTTATATTTACAATGTTTTATTAATCTCTCTTCTGCATTTACAGATGTAAGAGGAAAAATCAAACCATTTTAATCTTGCAGTATAGTAGGCGACTTTTTATTATAAGTTTTGTCTTGAAGCAAAGATTAGCCTTTTATTTTTCTTTCTGAAATTTCCATTTGCCCCCTTTTGCATACCACCCAGGCACTTCTCATGTAAATTTCAACTTCAGAAAAAGTAGAGATAGTAGTCTCTTCATGGAAATGACAGATAGCAATGCTTAATTCTCTCTCTGCAGAAACCTCCTTGTTAGGTGGTGGGAAATTCACTCAATCTCTCTCCTGGTGTGTTATAACATGTTAGTTGATCAGAGATGAAGCCTAGGCAATTACATCCAGAAAATATTCAGGCACCTAATACCTTACACTGAATTTCAGCGCTGTCATCCTTTTGAGCCATTCAAATCAAATGACAAGCTGTTGACACTGTACAGAGCAGAGTGGCACAGGGACACCTGACTTGGAACACTGCACAAAATCTGAGGTTTCTAGGACTGTTTCAACACTGTGGCCTACCCACAGTACCAAGTTTATTTCATACATACAGTGCAGCCAGGAATGCATCCATGTGACTCACAGAATCAGAGAAGAAACTGGAATGAGGGCTACTTGCTGCTGGCAGGGTTCTCATGTCCCTGAGCCACAGGATTTACATCTGGCCATCTGAAACTTCATTTCATAGAATCATGTAGAGCTATACAGCCATAGAATTCCTGAGCTGGAATGGACCCATGAGGATCATTGAGTTCAACTCCTGGCCCTGAAGAGGACAACTCCAGGAATCCCACCGTGTGGTTTCCTCCTGCTTGTTTGTGTACTTTCAGCAGGGAGCTAGAGCACAGCCTAGTCTGTCCTCAGGGCACCCTACAGATCTGTGAATTGTGTTTCCAACAAGGGAAGACATTAAACCGAAGTCTCCCACTTGCTGAACCAGGCTGAAGTTGGACATCACCCTTGCTTATCCACTTGTCCACAGCAAAGAAATAACTGAGGTGCTGAAGTGTTGGAGACAATTTTGGCACCAGATTTCAGTATCAAATTGGCTGAGGCCAGCAGTAATATGTCCAAGAGGCAGGAGTTCAAATTTTAGAGCAGACTTTCTTTTTGGCTCATACAAGTTTCTTCTGGCCCAAAGCAGTGAATTTTATTATTATGGATTGAATTAGGCCTGGCATAGTTTGAGATTTTTTTTTCCTGTAAGACTTTTAAGATAGATAAAAACTCTGAAAATCCAATAGCCAAAAAATAGCAAAATAAGTACTTAATTCTTCTTTAAAAAATATATTATTAGTAGTACTCTGTCTTATTATGCTGTTTATATTTTTACTTCAGTCCAAGTAGTCACTGCACTGAATGATGCATAAAACCAGAGAAAATCTGCTGGAAAGCAAGAGTTTATTCAATTGGGGGGGGGGGGGGGGGGGGGGGGGAGATAGCAACAAAAACTGGTCCTTCCATGTATTGGATACACTCCAGAATTATTGTTGGAAGGAGAATGGGTCACTTCCTTTAAGCCTGATGACAGTGGGGCTAGGGAACTGCCTGACTAAATACAGTGATTAGGCAAGCTGTGTTGTTGGAGACTTAGTAAACACAAAACCAAAGCAAAGTTCTGGGAGGGCATCTTGGAAAAATCCAGTGATTAAGAAAATGATTACCAGGAAAGAAGTACTGTCAATACATTACTCTTGAAAGCTGGAACAGAAAGGGAGATGGGGGATATGTTCCTCTTCTAGCAAATGCATTAAAAGGGATTGCTATTGTGAACTGTGGCTGAATACAGTCTTGTCCTCTAACACAAATGTGCAAACTAAACTTGTGGGAGTTAAACTGAAATGGCAGCAGGCTTCTTATTACTTAAATGAGTAAAAGGTTTCTGTGATGCTGCCCTTAAAGAAGCATAGAGTATAAAGGAACACATGGTGGAGACTTGCTCTGAGCTGGATTGGAGTGGGCAGCACTAATCTGTGTTTGAGTGCTGAGTTAGGGACGTTCACTCATCAACTCTGTTGCATGACTCTCAGGAGGCTGAAGCTGATCTCAGCTGCTTAACAGCCACATTAAAATTGGAGTGTGGGCCATTGTAAAATGCTCTTCATTGCTTACCTCTAGCAAGACAAATGATGCTTCTTTTGCTTGATTTGCAAGTGAATTTTGGTGACAAGAAATATCTGAGGCTGACAGAACTGAGACTTTCTTGCATCAAGATTCATCTGGCAGAAGGTGGAGGCAAGCTGACAAGGAAGTGTAAGGGGAATAGGGAATATTTTGAATCACTATTTGCAAAATCAGTGTAAAGAAAAAGGCTTCTTATGACAGAAAGTGAAGGCTTCAAGGAAATATTTTTTTGAGTGTGGTCTTATTTTACCCTGATTGCCCTCACATGTTAACAGGGAGATAGCATGTGAGATACCAAACTTCTTATGCTGACTTTATGATAACTGAAAGTATTTCTCCCTCCTGCCTCTTAGAATACTTTTATAGAATTTAAATACTCCTAGAAAGAAGTATGCCTTTAATTAAGCCAGGATCTGGCCATGAGTTTGACAATTGAATTGTTTTAAAATATTGACATGCAACAGATGTAATTGGAGTGTTAACGTATTTACATGAGGTTGTGGGTTCTAGTGTTGTTACAGTTTTCTGTAAGCACTACTTATACTAGGAACTGCATTTACAAAGCAATTTGTTATTTTGACTTCTCAGACCAAAATAATTAATAAATGTCACTACCCTCTTCAGGTATCCAAGTCTGACCTGTGAATGTTGAGCCATCCAAGTTCATCTGTGTTTTGAAAATGTAACCTCGTGTAAAGAAAGTCATACTTTTAAATTCCCACTTTTTATCACTCACTAAATTGCATCCTTTGTAGGAGAGGCAGGATATAGAAAGAGCTAAACTCTTCCACACTCCTCAAACACTGTGAGAGAGAATTAAATTGAAATCAGTTGTTCATTCATTGAACCACAGGAAGACATTCAGCCTTGGGGGACTTTTTTTTCCCTGACTATAGCCACATGAAATTTAAGTATCTTATCTAGTCAGAGAAGATAGAGAATGAAATGTAACTCCATAGGACAGTATCTCATGTTGGACAGAACTGGTTGTCTGTATGTAGTTATCTCTCTCCATTACCCAGTTTGGATTAGATTATTCCTCTGATAAGTATTTCTAAAGACTTTGGATGTGTTGACTTGAGAAGCTGCTGGGGGAGGAAAATAAACTAGCAGGCATAAGATTTGCCTCCCCTAATGCCAGATATCTGCAGTGTAGGTAACAGCATGTAAGCTGGTTGGCTGGATCCCTCCAGAGTGAGTCAAGAAAATCAGGAAAAGATTCATCTCATGGGTTTCAAAAGTTTGTTTAAAGATTAAGTGATTCTGCTTCTGGAGATGTGTTTCCTCTACATGAAGTCAGAGAAGCACAAAAGAAGCTCATATTGGCTAACTCAGATTAAGATACATACACATTGTGGAAATTTGTGTTTTGGCAAATATTCCTTCCTCTGGAGCTGTATCTATATTCTCTAGATAATGGACCACAATAGCTCCCTACTTTTAAATGCAGAATTAAGTAACTTGTAAACTGTGCTTGTTTTGGTAATTCAATAAAGCTGTTATCCGTCATGCTTTATAATGTAATTTTAAATTCATTCTATTTGTTCGATAGATTGTGACATATCCTCATACTTACAACCTGTGTCTGTACTGAAGTACATGTAAGCACACAATGCCCAATACACAGGCCTAGTTGTGGTTTAACATACAAATAATGTTAACTCTGCAGGTCACCAATTTGTAAAATGCAAAATTACCGGGGCATAATTTAGCAATGAGAAATGTTTTGAACACATGTAGCCAGTGTCTCAGAGACATTTCTTCAATCCTTTCATGCCAGTCTGAAGAAAGAGTCATGGTACAGACAAGAGTCTTGAAGACAGCCCAAACTACAAAACAGGGAAACAGTAGATGGTATTTTAATTCAGAGTTGATTTTCCTGCTACAGTCCCAAGCTCCAGAGGTAAACCAAATGTCTAGAACATTTATTAAAAAGCATGTCTAGTTGTTCTGCTTGACAAAGTCATGTAAAACAAGGCACCAGCTATTGCCAGCATAACAATGGCAAAAAGCCACAAGAATGCTGTTTTCAGGGTAGTCTGTAGAAAACCTCTTTGGTGTGAACTTTTGGCTCCACAATAGTGATCTAGCCATTGCTGAGTTCAGTGGGGCCAAGTCTTTGCCTTCTTTACCTCTTTCCCCATCCCTGCAAGTGGAGAACCCTAAATGAGTGTGTTAATTTTTGTTTGCTTAGGGTTTTGGAGTGGCTATGTACCTCCAAAGGGCTCATTAGCAGTGGTAAATACCAAAGGTGTGTCTTCACTCCTCTGGAAGCACAACTGCTCTTCCTTCTCATCCATCAGTTGTAGTCTTTCCAGCATCATCTGGGTCACCTCTGTTGTTCAGCAGTTCTATTTCCATAATAAAATTCATGCTCCTGTGGCAGATATTTATCAAAATCCTCTGGCCATCTTTATTTCAAACTTCAAACACATTTCAACCTGGTTTTTCTTCTTAGTGCTGTAATGGGAGAGAGGGGTAAGATTAAAGTGAAAATCCAAGCTATGTAGAAAAGGGGCACAAGCAAATAAAATTCTGTGGCAGGGGGTAATAATTACAGTAGTAAAATGTTTTTCTAGATCAACTTCAATTTTAAGTATTAGACCTGAGCATTACTATTCTTCTCTGCAGCCATGTTCCTGAATCCTGGCAGCAAGGCTGTTTGCAGGAGGTGCTCAGGAAGCCCTTAGGTGGAGCAAGGCTAGTGAGAGCTGTGCAGTGTTCCAGCATTTCCCCCAGCACCTCCATCCCTTCTGATACCACAAAGGGTCTCATTGGGTGTTTGAATGAAAACTGCTGGGTTGGAGATGACAGAGTAAAAGAGAAAAAAAGAGAGAAAGAGCTTGCCAAGTGCAAGGGAGTATATAAATATATTATAAAGCTCTGGAATATTCCTGAACTCTGAACAATCCTGAGCAAAGTCTCCCTCTGTATTTTTTTTCCAGGGAAAGAACAATAAAGCAAAGGCTTTGGAATTCCCTTCTTCACCAACCCCCCCACTTCCCCCCCCCCCCCCTCCATTAAACCCAGTCACTAAAGCAAAAGGGAGTTTTTAAACCTTGACATACATAAAGTTATCTGCTATTTACGCACATATTATAGAATCACAGAAAGGTTTGGGTTGGAGTGGGCCCCACAGATCATTTATTTACAATCCCCCATCATGGGTAGGGACACCTTCCACTGGACCAGGTTTCCCAATGCCCCATCCAACCTGGCCTTGAACACTTCCAGGGATGGGGCTGCCACAACTTCTCTGGGCAGCCTGTGCCAGCACCTCACCACCCTCACAGTAAGGAATTCTTCCTAATATCCAAGCTGAACCTTCACTCTTTGTGTTTGAAGCCATTCCCTCTTATTGTGCTAGTCCATGTCTTTGTCAGAAGTCCCTCTCTGCTCTCTTGTATATGTCCTGCTTCTCCTTTGCAGCTTTTCTTAACCCATAATGAGAAACCAACTTGTCTTCTACTTTTAATTTTCCCTCACACAGTGTTGTACAGGTTTTAATCAGGATTTCTGGAGCAATCCCAAACACTGCTTGTCCTTGTTCAACCTCCTGCAGTGGCTCTCACTTTTAGCTACACATGCAGCAGGTGATATCTGTATCAACCTTTTTTGCTGCTGAACCACCTGGGTTGTCTTATTTTCTGTTCTCTGTCTTGACCTTTGTCTTCTTCATTTAACTACAGGGTGATAAGGCTGCAGGATGTGTCTTACTGTAGCTGCTCCCAAGGCAGATCCAGACGAGGCAATGTGACACTGGGAAGTTAGTCAGTCGTGATGCTGCAGTGAGATACTGGAATTCAGTGTCCCTGGGCTGGCACTGGCTCCTCTCTGTGGATCCGTGCTGGCTATCAGGAAATGCAGGCTTGGGAATTTAGTTGGTTTTGTAGAGATTTGTCTTGTGCAGAAATATAGCAACCCCTTCCCAGGAACTGTCTCTGAATTTTCCTCCTATGTTGCCTCTCAATAACATGTTTGCAAACATGTATCTGCAGAAAAATTTGATGATAATTTAATCAAAAATAAAGATAAAGAAGCAGCTCTGTGAAACATCAGCACTCCCTCCTGAAAAAATCTTAACATCGGTCATGTTTATAATTTCTTTTATACTAGAAAAATACCCTGAATTGGGTCCCTCTTATGTTCAGCAATGAGAATAAAACATAACCCTTGACCTACAAAAAAAAGATGATTTTTGCAGGTTTAATGACTAAAAGGCAAAAGAGTCAGAAATGAGCAGAAAAAGAAATGTTTTCAAATGTCACATTAGATTTACAATGCTGGTACCTCTCATTCTTGCTCAGTCTTTGTTGAATCTGCCTTTCTTTTGTTTGTCCAGGGGTATGTTCTATTGTGTGTACTCAGATGATCCAGGGTTTGGAGGGAAGGCTGAAATCCATTGAGTTATTTTAAGACACAAATTCACAATGGTTAATGGAAAAGGAGACCTGAGGTTCAGTTATTACTTAATTTTGTTCTCGAGATGGCCCTGCTGTATGGCTGTGTCAATGTCACACTTACTAAATAAAAGCTTCTACATTTGAAGTGGTTTAAATACAATAATGCCCAAAGAAATTTAAAAATACTAAAACAAAACAAAAAATCCAAACTGGACTAAAATAACATAAATAAAATTGAGTAAGAATAAATAAAATGAAATAAATATAAAATAAAATAAGATAAAATAAATACAGAACAGCCTATTATTGCCACCCAACACTCAGAGCAGGAGTTACCATTCTTCTCTTCCATTATGGATTAGCTGGTATCAATATAAACATAATAATATTCAGTATCCCATTAGAAATACTGAAACAAATACTTTTTTATTTTACTCACACAGCTCGAATTACATGCAAAACTTGTTAATAACTGAAGATTTTATTTTCCTCTTAGTCTTTTTCGTCTTGGATGTTAGCACTGAAAATAATCATTAGCTTTTTTTTCAGGCAATGGAAAAATAAATTGAGAAGAAGCTGATGCATTGGTTCATTCAGAACTAAGCAAAGCATAATAGAATTTATTATTTCCTGAGATATTACCATAGCTGATTTTTCTGGAAGATCCTGTAGTGTAATAATCCTGGGTTTGCTGGGTTTATACCCTTTCACTCACTTTCTCAACTATAAAATATCTCTAATTACTTCTATAGGTTATTTTCCAAAGTGTTTAGTATTATATACTTGGGTATCTAGTGAAAAGAAGGACTAACAAAAAAGTGGTAATAAGAACAGAACACAGGGCTTCAATTGAAATAATTTCAGGGAAAAAAATGAAAAATATTGCCACTGATTGCTTTACAACTAATCCTGCAGGAAATATAAGCAGCTGAAAAAATTTAAACCTCTGAATTGAAAATTCAACTTTATTAAATATGATTATGTCAGACTGAGGGTATTGGGTTTTTTTCTCACAGTGATAGCATAGTCAGTCCTGTAAGATGTCATTGGCCAAAAAGTCTTCACTACATCACAGAATGTTGCGAGTGGCATCTTGACTACACTAATTATTCAGGACAGAAAAATAAGGAATGGTCAAAAACAAGGAGAGCCAGAATAACGTGTAATGCTTGATTTTACCAAGATTTTTAGGGATTAGGAATTGTAATTTTAGTTGTGTCTTTTTCTGAGTACATTGACTGTGCTGAATAAATAACAAAATAATTACAAAGACCAAGTATCTAAAACATGAAGGAGAGCAGAAATAATGAGGGGAAAAAAGGAGAGATTGTTTTGTTATTTAGTTAGATTTATTGCCTCATGGGAATTGTGGTCTTTTAGAGGTTTCCTATATCCAAAGTAAAGTGCAAATCTTTGATTTAGGCAACCAATGGATTGTTTTCCTAGTCCTGTATATTCAGCTGAGTGAATGAGCTAAATCGATGTGTGAATGTTTGTCAAATTACATTTGTACCTAATGAGAGAGAAAGTTCATCACGTCTGAGAGAGAGCTGAGGATGTAGACTCCAAAACATGATGGGAAAAGGAAGAATTATGTTC
Organism: Cinclus cinclus; assembly: GCF_963662255.1. Classification (NCBI taxonomy): domain Eukaryota; kingdom Metazoa; phylum Chordata; class Aves; order Passeriformes; family Cinclidae; genus Cinclus; species Cinclus cinclus. Next base: position 33,979,444 of record NC_085047.1, on the reverse strand, counting down.
TACAATGAGCCTTTATCACTGCATGATCTGAGTGCTTTCCAGTAGAGCATTTGAGCACTGTGACTAACAACTGTCACATCAAGAACTGTCTCCCTATCACTTTTCACATCACCACTCCTCTTGAAAAGTGGGAGCACTTGATGTGCAGGAGACAGTTTAATTTTGGTAGGCTTGGGGAGAGGGTGTTGTCTTTCTTTTTTACTTCCTTTCTTTACTTGCTTTTTCTCTTTACTTTCTTTTCTTCCTTTTCTTTCTCTTTACATTGGAAACAGATCATAAGGTCTGCACTAGTCCTGCAGAAGTTTTTTAAACTCTCATGCACTCCTCAGATCCTAAAGGTAAAAGGTTTCTCTGGGAACTTTGAGGGAAAATGACAGCTCTCTAGTCTGATCCAGGACTCTATTGGGCAGTGCTAACCACAGATTGAAGTACAGAAGGGTTACGGTCCTGAAAATCCTATTGGTAATGTTCTGCCTGGAATCTGGGGAGAGGGGACTCTGAATATGAGTCCAAACTTTGACATTCATACTCAGTCCTAAGGTCCCATACCAACGAAGAGGGGTTTTGCTCCAGGAGGAACAGATTGAGGATTTCACAATTTGGCTTTGCTATTGATTACACTGATAAAACTCAAAGGTTTGTAGATGTTGGATCTGCTATACTCTGTTCTCCACAGATGACAGTGCTGATGTAGATCTGAACTGCATTGGCATTCATGAATTTCTTTCTCATTTTAACACTCAGATATCTGGGAGCAGGTCCAGCACATCTGGGTTTTAGATTTTCCCTGAAATGTGGTTGCTGAGATTTGTGTTGTTGATTTTTAAAAGAAAACAAAATATATTCAGTCAGGCTGTAAAAGATAAAATTATCAATTCCAGTGATTTTTTTAACCTTCTTTTATTTCAGAATTAACACCCTGAGTTGGAGATATTCCCCTCTAAGAGATGTCACCTGTTTGCATTTCACTTGATTTCTCTCAGTTTTCTTTTCCAGATCTGTTAGAACTTTTCTATTGACCCCATTGTGGTTGTGGACTGGTTTTGAAAACCAGTTAACTGCCTAAATTAAGATTTGTTCAGAGATTTCACAGGCAAGAGATTCACTGTAATGATTCTATTGAAGTTTCTGCTGTATTTAATTTTTTTAAAATGTGTGCACCCAAAGTGATGGCTTCATGTGAAGACCTGAGCTTTCAGATATGTATAAAAGGAAATTTGAAAATATGACCCCAGTGCAGCCTTTTAATATCCTGTTGATATTTTCAGGACAGCAATTAATGATTTTATAATAGTCAGAGTTTTAGAATATTCCAAATACTGCAGGTATTTGGATCAGTTATAAAGAGGAGGATGCAGCTTCCCCGCTCCTCTTCCAGGACTACCAGTAAGGTTTGGGAATGAGTAAGGCAGAAAGAGTAGGTGATGATATTGGCACAGGAAAAGAGGCATGTGTTGGATGCAGACAGGACCCCAGGGTATATCCCATGGCTCTGGTCCTCCAGCTCCTTCTAGGGTGTGTGACTTAGCTCAGTATTACTGATAGCAGGTATAAAATGTGTTACAATGAAGAATGGAAAACTAACTGACATACTGAATGACCAAGACTCAGGACTGGTGGAGGGAAGAGGGCTATATAGTCAGCTGGCACATAGTAGGCTGGAGAAGTACATAATTATTTCATCACTGGGCATTTTGGTTGGAGGGGGAAAGGTGGCTACACCAGCTGGCAGCTTTTTGTGATTTAGTCCCAGCTGGTTCTTCTAGCGAGGCTCCCAAAGAGACTAGAAAGCTGGCCCTGCTCACTCGAAACTGTTGTGAGTTGGCTGATAGCTCAAAGTCAAAAGAGGCTCTTCAAAAAGCAAAATTTTGGAGGCTAACACAGGAATTAATAACTTCCAGGCTAAATCTCACGGCTTTGGCAGCTCAGCTCATCAGTTCTGGAGTTCTTGAGATTGGTATTCTTACTGCTGTGGAAAAGCTTAAATACATACTCACTGCTGTGCACTGAATAAAGCCCTACAAACATTATACCGCATATAGACTTAAAAATGTCTGAGACTCTTTGAAGAAATTATGTCCTACACTACAATGTCTCTAACAGAGGTGCCAAAAAGTTCAAATGAGATCATTTATTTATATGTTTATATTGACAGAAAATGGAAGAAAAAAAAAGCATTTTAAATCATATTTTTCCAATATTTCAGTTGTTACACTGTCCTGTCCGTGGTAAGGACATTGATCCAAGATGATCTTTAAGATCTTTTCCAACCCAAACCATCCTATGATTTTATGATTATTTTTATGTAGAATTTTTCTATCCATGTCTGTGTCCTATTCTTTTGACATCAATGTAGTAGAATCAGGGCTCATTCTCCTTTGAAAATCTAGTAACCATGTTTCATTTCCAGTGTGGTTACCACTCAACTAGCACCTTCCCAGTTTGTCTCCTGTCATTTCCACTTCACTTTTAGTCCCCCTTAGCTTTGTCCAAGCTGCTGCAAATAAAGCTATCATCATTTCTGCCTGGTAATGGCTATCCCCTTTCTTCTCCCTCCTTGTTTCACCTTTATAATCACCTACAGGATCTGGTTGCTTTGCACTGATTTGAAGCACATTGTGCATGAGCCCACATTACCCTCCCTGGCAGAATCTCTCTTCAGCTCATGTTATTTCATGTGTGTTGTCTCTTGCATCATGTTTCACTCTTGTCTCAGAGCAAGCTTCAAACATTGCATCTCCATCTCCTCTTTCATTTATTTGCTTTCAGGACTGTTGCTCCTCAGAATCAATCACCCTCCCTCTTAGCAATGCTCCCTCAGACACTGTTGATGTGCTAATAATTCACTACTGCAAAAGGTGACTATATTTTATTATAATATATATCTATTATATATTACATTACTAATAACAAGAAACAAAAATCAAAATGTGCAATTATGCACTTTTATATTATATATGTTATAAATTGAAGACTAACAAATACTAAGGATGACAGCATAATTAAATCAAACCTGTGATCTCTCATTTCCCTTACCTTTTCCTCTCCCATTTCTCCAAGAGCCACTCATCCCTGCTCCTTCGTGGCAAGGCAGAGCCCTGTGTAAGAGCAATACCAGTATGCATAGGGAGGATGCTGCAGGAGGACACTCAGCAACACAGTTTCAAGTCCTAAGCTCTAGAATTTGGAAACTGATCTATAAGGACACTCCTTTTTACATCCTAGGAAAATTCTGAGAATGCCTTCTCACTCAAAGCACCCAGATTCCTGTTGTATAAGAGTCATTGCTTGTCCATCTGTTTGCTTTTTTTTAATTAGTAAGACTGACAAGAAGCTGCCTGCCACATTTTTTGTTGAATTCATTCTATTTATCATGGGTTGGCTGCAAAGCAACTCCCTGCTTCAGTCAGATGGAGAGACCTGGCAGATGGGACATCTTTCAAGTCATTTTTACATGTGTCTGTGAGTATATGTGGCCAGAATAACCTTCACTGTGTCACTTTTATTTAAACACTTTTTTTTTTCACCTTTAACTATAATATATTGAAAATAATACAACTTAAAAATATTCTGCAAATACAAACTCATTTTCATAGCCTTGATGCCTTTTAAATATGCCATCAAAGTTTATTTTGTTAGCAATAAAACCATAAAATGTGATAATTTATGGAAGCAGCAGTGTCAGTGTATGAAATTAAGGAATATGTGGTAAATGGTATCAACAAGAGAACCAAGTCATAGCAAACATCCTAATTTTTATTATTTGGAACCCTGTCAGGCTCTGCCCTAAGGCTCTGACACAGCAGCTGCAGCTACTCAGTAATGCAGACAATGGTCAGTCTGCCCAGAGGCTTTCCTTTTAGATTCCCCTCTATTGGTAGATTATTATTTTTCCTTTATGCAAAACATTTTTTGCCATGCAGTTTTCCAGTTGACTTTACCTAGTTTTATGTTCCTTGGTAAGGAACACAGGGTGGTTTGCAGTAGTGGTCTTCCCCCATTCTCCTTTAGTGACAGCCCAGACTTCTTCAAATGACACATGGTCCTTCCAGGCAGCGGAGGGGAGCAGAAGGATGCTTTGGATAGCTACAAAATACATTGATGTGATGTTGTAGTCATGTACACATCTACTCACAGTGCCACAGCTGGTCTGTACATACATGTTCTATAAAAAGAGATAAACACAGAAATTACTTGTAAAATACATAGCAGAATCAAAGCAGAACACTTTTGCCATTCAGAGCCAACTGTGAAAGAATGCCAACCCAAATCAGTTTATTTGACTGAGCAGAAAGCTGATAGGTCATCTCCCAGGGTGATTTGTCCACTGGAAAGTCAAAATCTTTTGTGTTCTTTTCACCTTGTAAAATAATACAGTATTTCATTTAAATGTGGTGGCTTATGACGAAAGAAAGAAAGAAAGAGAAAGAAAGAAAGAAAGAAAGAAAGAAAGAAAGAAAGAAAGAAAGAAAGAAAGAAAGATTAACATAGCTCTTCATTCTTAAAACTGTTTCCAATGGATCTATCCAAAACCTGTTTGCAGTATTTGACACTCCTATAGCAGGTTCTACATAAACAATGTCAGTCCTTTTTTGCTATGCTGTTCTTAAAAGATACTCATCACTGTCAAATCTGGTTTAAACAAATAAAAACAAGGAAAGAAAAATCTAATCAAATGAATTACTGAGGATAAACTAAAGTATATAAGGACTTTTTGCATAGTATACCTATTATGCCATATCAAAATAATTTATTCATACTTAAAAAATTGTTTAAGTTTTTGTCTAAACATTTTCCCTCTATCCAACAAGAAAGAAGGATCATAGATTACTACTTGTGAAACTTGGTCTTGTCACAATGGATGAATGGGTTAACACATTATTTTAAGATTACCGATAGTCAAATACAGGTAAAAAAAATAAATTGAAAACTAAATTATTTATGTGTACACACACAGACAGACACACACACACACATATATACATAGATAAATATTTATTTGCTTTTTGTCTTCCAAACAAAGGGAAGAAACATTTTGTTTCCAAAATTAGCTTCCAAAACATTTTCCAACATTTGCTTCCAAAATTTGTTGTCTCCAAACAAGTGGAAAAAAAGAAAAGTTTTACTTGAAATATTTCTGATAATACTTAAAACTCGATAACTGCGAACATCCAAAATTGCTGAGAGTAGCTATGATGCTTGAATAAAATTTTAGCTACATTTACATTGAGTCAAGGACTTTGCAGGTTCTCAGGGCATCCCATCCATAGGGAGTCTGTAGGGGGGCACAAGCAGCTGGGAGGAGACTCAGCTGGGGCAGCTGACTCCAGCTAGCTAAAGAGATGTGATGATATTCTTCCCAGGGAAGTGATGTTGTCATCATCCCCAGAGGGATTTAAAAGATCTGCAGATGTGGCACTTGGGGACATGGTTTAGTGGTGGGCTTGGCAGTGCTGGGTTAACCACTGGAATCAGTGACCTGACAAGTCCTTTTCAACCTAACAGTTATATGATTCTAAACCTGGATTTGTCTGGGGTACCTCGGCCCATAAAAATAATGGCATTATAAAACAGACATAACCTTTCTGCTTTCAAGAAGTTCATTCTGTAAATGTAGCTTGAGATGCACTTTCTTCAAGGCTACAAAAACAAGCTGAATGTAGCAGATAATTGACATATTTCTAATCACCACTTTTTAGAGACTAAAGATTAAAACTGTATTATTTGAAAACGTGTTATTTGCTACGGTTAAACAATACATTTTGACGATGTACTAATCTTTGTCGATGTTAAATGGATGATGATTAAAAAAAGTCATCAACACATCAGGCAGATTTCTGAATAGATGTGTTTTTCTTGTGTGGGTTGAATCATTAAGTATAAACCATTCTGTATCCAAGCAGAAGAGAAAGGATGGGAATTGTAATTTTTACAGATGCAAAAACATTGTGAATGAGAATCCTTATGATCCTTGGCCTTCACTTTCCAGCAAGGCAGTGTGGAGGCATGGGGCAGTCATCGAACATGTGGGGAGTGAGAGGGCTGAGCATCTCTTCCCTAAGCCTGTGGGACATGGGAGAATTCCAGCCAAGGCACCAGGACAGGCAGTGCTGGTGCACACAGACAGAAAAGGTGAGGTTAGAATGAGGCACAAGGCCCTTGGCTTTTGCCCAGTGCAGAAGTCTCTCATCCATCGCAGGAGAATCAGGGACAGGTCAGGATCAGCTGTTTTCTTGGATTATTACCTGGATGTGTCCAGAGGTCTGGACTTGGACTTGGAGAAATCCAGTGTAGTGTTGGGGAATGGATGGGCTGCCAGAGGTTCAGCAGCAGGAAAGACATGCTCAGTACCCCCCAGCTACATCCTTCAGTGACATAGCAGTGCACAGGGGACCTCACACTCTGGTGGATCCCTCCTTCAATTCTGTTATCTGGTAGCACAGTGCTTACTCGGTGACTTCTCTGTCAATTTTACAACCTTTGCCTCTGTGCATTTTGTTTTTCAAATGGACGTGCTTTAGCTCAGTCTTGAATTAAACAGCTTAACTGATGAAGGGCTACCATGAAATCTAGATACACTCTTTGAGGACGTAATCATGCTACCAGTTCAATCTCATTTTTTCTAGTTTCTTCTTCCAAACATGGGTGCATGGGTACAATTTTTTTGGTCTTATTTGTTCTAAATTCTTTACAAATGCCTGAAAGGAGGCTCAAGCAAGAGGGGTGTCAGATTCCTGCAGGACAAGAGGAAAAGTCCTTAATTTGTGCCAGGTGAGGCTTAGGTTGGATGTTAGGGAAAACTTCTTCACCAAAAGGTCTCTCAAGAACTGAAACAGGTCTTCCCAGGGAAGTTGTAAAGTCGCCAGCCCTGGTGGTCACTTAAATTATATGTATGTGTGGCACCTGGGGACATGTCCTAGAGGTGGGCACTTGGCAGGGATGGGTTAATGGGTAGACTTGGTCATCCTAAAGGTGTTTCCCCACTTAAATGTTTCTAGGATTCTGTGAGATCAAAGATCAATTTACAGTCAGAAAGCTCTTCCTTCTTTCAATGCATATAACTTATAACCATGTCAGTTCTGCATCATCTACCAGTATATTAAACAGACTGTGAAACTCTGATTCCCACTTAAAGGCATATTTCTCTATCCTAGATTATCCTTTTAAGATAATTCCCAAAATCTTTTTTTAAATAATATCTCTTTTGGAACTGTGATTGCTGGAAACAGTCCAGGGAAAAAATCTCACAAGTCCTATCAACTTAATGATTATGCATACAAAGATTTTATTTGCATTCTTTTTTATACCAACTCACTGTTTGTACTATTTTTTTCCAGTTGGTTATCTACAAAAAAGCTTTAGATCTTGCTGGCCATAGCCTCTCCCCGACTTTTAAGCATGCTCAGTATGTCTGTTTTCCATGTGCCAGGATTTTGTGTTAGTCTGAATTAAAATGCACTTTTTAGTAAATGATTAGCTCTTAACAAAATACTGACAAGGGTCAGGATACCTGAGATGCTCCCTTTCTCCTAGTCTGCTGAATTTTATCCCTAATGAAACTGAGTGGGAGATGAGTTTTAATGTTTTTTAGTAACTGCTTAAATTCATTTCATTATGTTCAAATGAATGCTAAACTTAATTTCCTGTCCCAAAGATTATGTAATCAAGCTGTTGAGTCTACAACTTGGTTTGATGGCACTTAGCCTTGATTATTAATGCAAATAGTTTAATATCACTCTGACCCACCACCAACCTACATGAAAAAAAGTGTTCGCTGGCTATAATGTCAGGAAAGCAAACTGAGCTGGCCTCCTCATGGATAATGTGGAGAGGGGAAAAAAATTACAAACCAAAAAACAAACCAACACAAGAAGACTTGCAGCTTGCAAAAAATTTCTCTTTTGTACTGTTTGAATGTTACATTTTTTTTCCTTTCACAAAAGCATGTGATCTGTTAAAACTTTACTCAAACTTCCTTTGAAACATATTTATCTTTTGAGAAAGGCTTTTCTTCACAATAAAAATATTATCCAGAGGAAACATAGTTACATACATTCGACAAATTTACAAGGTGATATGGTTAAAATAGATTTTACTACCAGAGGTCTTGCCAAGGGCCATATATTTTCTCCCTGATTATGTGATTTCCTCTCAGTTCAGCACATTTCGGTTCATTCTTCCTTCTGGTCTCTCTGTAGCCTGTTTCTCATGCTGTTGGGCTGCTGTGGGAGATCCCATTTTGGGCAATGTCTCAAGCCACAAGCTTATTGCTTTCCTGGTCTACAGAGTGGCTGTTCACACAGGCATCTGAGTCTAGAGGAATGTCAGGAATTTTTGTCCTCAGTGCATCCCAGTTTCTGCATAGCTAGAGTTTTCAGAAGAAAAACCCCTCTTTGCTCACTCTGCAGCCAGTCTTTGTCTCACAGAGGAACATGCTTAGGATGATGTACCAGTTTCCACAAGAACAGGACAGACGCTGTGTCTGGTCATCATTCACAGTCTTCTCCTACCTCTTGTGTGGCAGAAGGTTACACTAACACATGCAGGACTTATTTCTGAGAGCACTTGGAGACTGTAGATGCTGTGATGGATCCAGTAAGACATGTAGGTATTGTAGGGTAGGGTTAAGGACTTTACAGTTTTAGAGAATCACACCTGGAGAAGACCACACCAGGTTTAGAACAAAGAGGATGGTGTGTCCCTGGTGCAAGCATGGCAATAAGTTTGTATTTTTTGACTGACATGAAACAGAGAGAGGTCTACAGCAGCAAACCAAACAGACAGACTGCTTTGGGATCCATCTGGAGACAGCTATCTCTTTTTTCCTATAGAATATTGTTTGAAGAATTTAAATTAATTTTTCAGTTCTCACTTACTAATTTTTCATGCCTGACCATTTTTCTCTTCCTCATGCATTCAGCTTCACATCTGGAAAGAGCTCCCTGAATACACCACACACATCATCCAGAACTTCCACAAAGAACAAACGGAAGGCCAACTGCTAAAAGGGGGAGGATGCATACATAATGAACTCAGCATATTTCTATATTGTAATTAAAGCTATTAAAGTATTTGTGTATCCAACACCAACATTCCATATCATTTGTAGCAGCTTCAGAGTCAGAAGATTTGAGGCTTCAAATCTTGAGCACCTACTCAGGGCCATAAATGCTTTATTGCCAACAACATGTTTTGTCCTGCTCTCACTGTTTTTGTGAACTGTATAAATAAGGATCAATGCTGAGAAAGGTTTTGTACCTTCAGTAGTCATTGACTCCTGTTGAACCAAGAGCCCTTGGGTCATTACAGGATATGGTTACTCACTGATGATTGAAATGATAACAACTCTCTCTTCTTAGAATTGGTGATTTTTCCTGTACTGCTAGCCCTCCAGTCAAAAAACCCAAAACTATCAACAACAAAACAAACACCAAAAAAAAACCCAAAACTCAAACTGTGGAAAAATAAAGATAATTAATCTTAATTGAAACAAATACTGAACTAGGTTTCCTTCCTATGAGTCCTCATTATTAATAATTTAAATGTTTGAATAGGAGTACATAAACAATGGACAATAGAAAGGCAAAAGATGAGATCTGTTGCAGCACTTTTTCACTGAACATGTCAGAGGATTAGATACTGTGCAGCTTACTGTTTAATGGATATTAAATTCAACTCCATGAATGAAAGACAGACTTTCCATTAATGGACAACAAGATACAAGCGTCTAAAACATGATCTGAAGGTACACATGTATATGGGATCTTACCAAAAGTCATCCCTCTTTTTTTTTTTTTTTTTTTGCTGATAAAAACCTTTGTAGTAGGGTATAGTCCCTGGTAGGTCCTAGTGACATGGTTTTGCTCTGAAGATTTGATGGGGAAAGAATTTGGAAGTAATATTTTTGAAAACCTCTTGTCTTGGACAGACTCAGGTCAGTGGGCTTTAACATGCAATAAAGGTAAAAAAAAATGGAAATTTGAAATTACAGAATCAACTGAAAATTTCTCAAGGCCTTATCCAGGTTCATCTCCCAGGACTATGAAATCTCAGTTTTCAGTCTTGTCAACTCCTAATACATCTTCCATGAGAAAAGTTGGTTAAAACTGTAAAAAACATATTCTGTTCTATTGGATTGTTCTAGCCATTTTCTTTTCATCATTTACCTGTTATAAATTCTGATATTTTAGAAATGCTCACTTATTTTTTTCTTTCCTAATTCCATCTTATCTGTACCCTGTGCCCTTTTCCTCTTCTTTTTCACCCATTTTGAGCATTTGCTGTTGATTAGCATATCTGTCCTTCATCAAGCAAAACTGAAAACCTCACAGAAAATTTACCAAGAGCCCACTTAGTGCCTCAGTCATCACTTTTCCAAGTTATTCAGAGATTGTTTCCTCACAGATCAGTCCTCCTACTTCTTTAATTGTTTGAGCTGATATCTCTGAAGTGCTTCAAGTTCTGTGTGATTATGAGGTGTTTCCACTGAGCACCTTTGCAGAGGTTGTGTCACCAGCACTAGGCACAAAGAAGAGGTTGTAACAACCTTGTGAGGAAACATGGTGGTGATTCTTTCCATGCACTCTGGAATAAAGTATTAATAGGGTTTTGAGGGGAATTGGGTTTTGTTTGATTTTCCCCCACTTTATGTATCAATTGTAAATTTATATTTAATTTACAGGCTAGAAATGAGCAAAAGACACAAGCACATTTTCAGAAGCTGTAACCTGCCATCCAAGGTGATGATGTTTCATTTCAGTGTTAGTTGTTTCACTTCAAACTGTCACTTGAGCTGCAGGATTAGAACTGCAGTTTGCCCTCAGCTTTCTGGTCATCATTTTGAGAACTTGGCTGAAGCACTTCACAGGGTGAAGATCACCACTTCGTGCCCCATGGTGATGCTTGTATCTGCTTGTCTGGTTTTTCATAAATGTTTGACCCACTATTTGACCTAGGTGACTAGTATAGATCATGTCTGAAATAAATGCTTCATAAATTTTAAGGCCAGAAGGGAACATTATGCTCATCTGACCTGACATCCTAGAAGCAAAAGGCCATGGGGTTTGACAAGTAGCTTCCATCTTCCAGTTTAGTTGAAATATGTATTTTAAAAAGTCTTGTATCAAAGATTTGCAGTCATAGGAAGTATACCTTATCTCCAGATAAGTTATCCCAATGACTAATTGCCCTAACTGTCCCCCCAAAAAAATTAAATTAAAAAATTATGCAGCATATCCAGAGTCAATTAATTCAGCTTTAGAATCTGGTCATTAGATCTTCTTGTTACTTGATCTATTAGATTGCTATAATAAATCTCTTAACCGCGTAAGCAACTGCACTTGGAAAGAAAATGACAAATTCAGAAGCTTAGATATATTGTCTACAGATGTTTGTTAAGGAACGAAAAGAAGATTTTAACTGAGGGGGGAAAGTAAATATTAACTTGTTGATCTGCTTGTGGAAAATGCATTTTCCCTATAAGACTATTAAAAAGATTGGATAAATTGGTCATCATAAATAGCTGGAGAAGGCTGACTAATGGGCCAAATTGCCTTTGGCATTTCTGTCTTCCTACTCCTTTTGGAAGATATTACTTCAGAACTTTGTGGGTCTATTTATGGTGCTTTGTTTTTTTTTTTGTTTTGTTTTGTTTTTTTTTAATTTTCCCTCAGATATAATTTTTTTCCATGATGACTTTCCAGTGAAAGTGTTTTTGTTCTGAAAAGAAACTGTGAAAGAGAAAAAGAAAACAAGTGTTAATTTCTGTTCACATAAACTAATGGCATTCATGATAAGTAAATTGGAATAGAAAGTAATTCATAAGTACAGCAGGGTCTGGTTTTCTATCACTGTAGAATGTAATTAAAATGAAGCTTCCATAGTTATCAATCTGGAGTAATCAGAACATTCCATCTGTTACTGCATCCATCTTCACTGGTTCCAGAGCTGTGGTATCTAGCTTCTTCCAAGACAACTGTTTCTTGACTAAAGCAAGCTCTGCCCAAGCAGTGGCCATTTCAGTTCAAATGCAGGTTACAAAAAAATTGTCATTGACCTTAAGATGGATCGTCAGAGTCTTTCCTGCAGTAAATGGGTTGAGTTTGTGCTGAGTGTGTTTTCTCACAGTATACAGTTTCATAGTTTGTTCTAACTCTGTAAAGTCCCTCATGTTTTGGCACAAAGAAGAACTGTCAGCCTCCAAACTCCATGCCAGCATCCTGTGCAGAGTCTGCCAAAAGGCAAATGATCACTTGAAGACCAGCAAAGTGATGCAGATGCTGATCCAACTTTGTGGCTCCTTGGCGCGGGAGGGAGGATTGGGTTCTCATCTGTAATGGATCAAACACGTGCCCTACAGACCTGGGTGGAAACATAAATATGTGTTCCACTAATCAGAATGCCTAATTAGTTATGAGCTTCCATCCATTTGTGCACTGGGCAAAGAGGGCAAGAGTGAGCAGCCTGTACTTAACACCCCAGCACAGCACTTAAAATAGCAGGACACAAACCCATCAGGAGCACAGGGACAGGCTGAGGATTTCTGGAGAGCCTGGTGGCACAGAAGTCATCAAGATCAATTAGAGAGCATAAAGACTCAGTTCTGGTGCTATAATAAGATTAGGTGTCTGTAGTTTAGACATACCTGCAATGAATCATTAACAATCCTTAGATAAAGCTGCATTAATTTGATCCCATCATGTTTGCCACCTTTCACTAGACCATGCTATTAGCATGGGTTGAAGTACCTACAAAAAATCTCAGATGAAAGCTTTATGGAAATTCTTAATGGATGGGATTTAAACCAAATGGATTATAAGCCTTTATTAGCAGTTCACCTGTAAATCCTGATAACTTTCCTTTCTGTGAGTTTCCAGTGTAATATTTGCACACCCTGATTATAAATTTTGAGGAAAGAGCTTATAACTGTGGTTAAAATGCAGCATTAAAGCAGTTAAACAGCCTCCTTATTAGCATTGGAACTATAGACAAAACATATTATACATGGCTAATAAATTTATTTTTTATGTAATGGAAATGCCATCAAAGCATAGTTAATCTGAATTGAATTAGATTATAATTGGAGCTCTTGTGCACAAGGAATGAAAATGATTCTTTATTGTTGCAAACTGACAATGCAGCATTTGTTACTCCCTCCTCACTGGCCTTCCAAATGGCAGCTGTAATATAAGTGTGTGCATCTCGTGAGCTGTGCATACAATATTACTGTGTCTCCAAGCGTGGAGCTCAGCAGTAAGACAGAGGAAAATGGATTGCTCTGGATACAATTCATTACACCTTAACCCCACTCATTTAGAGGTAAATGTATTTGAGAAACAGTCCTGTGCATAAGTGTACTTGCTTTTTGTCCTCACTTCTGGCTGACGTTCTAGTGTGAGTGGTGTGAATCTGAGTTCTCAGGTCTCAGAGGAAGAGTTAAAATCCTCTTTTGCAATGTTAAAGAAAACAAAAAGTTATGGCAGCCTTGTGAAATCCTGTGTGACCTTATCACAGCTTTTTTGTACCTAAAGTCTGTAGGAAAGATGGGGACAAAAGTTTTAGCAGGGTCTGTTGCAATAGGACAAGGGCCAAAGGCTTTTCTCTACAAGAGGGTATATTTAGATTAGATATAAAGAAGACATTTTTTACAAAGAAGGTGGTAGTGCACTGGCACAGGTTACCCAGAGAGATGGTAGATGTCCCATCCCTTGAAACATTCAAGATCAGACTGGAGGAGTCAACCTGATCTAGTTGAAGATTTCCTTACTCATTGCAGAGGGCTTGGACTAGATTTCCTTTAAAGGTCCAATGGTTCTAAGGCTGAGTCAAATATTGCATCCCAGGGTTTAACCATATACATACTGACTGCTCACCAAAATAGCTGGAGTAATTCCCCCAAGATTAATATGTGAAATTTGCCTCTCTAGTGAACACAGCAGGATAAAGGGATGCTTATTGGACTTCTGTGTCTTTCCATCATCTGCAGGACATCAGGAAAGTGCTTACACACAGTTGTAATGTGCACAGATCTGCTCTTACACTGCTGCACTGGTAGATTCACTGGACAGAGGGGTTGCAATGAGGTCAGGAATGTGCAGTGCTTTGCTAACAGGGAATTTTTTCCATGTGTGTATGGTGAGGGCAGGTATGTGTGTGTGCCATCTGCCACATAACCTGAGGTCCTGTGTGCACTCTAGTCTCTGCTTTGGGATGAGAACTGGTGGCAGCAACAAGAAGAAACCCAAATCAAGTAGCAAAAAAGGTTAGATGCCCCCATTCAGGAGACAAGCATGCCTACCACGATATCATTTAGGCACTTCATCAAGGAAACAGTGTTAGGATTCCTAGGCACTTACCTGTCCCTAATATAACTCTTCCACTAGTGTGGGTATGTGGTCTGGGAAAAGAGGAGAGCTGCAAGAGTGATTATCTTTTTTTTTCTTCTTTTCTTTTACTTTTGTTTCCCTATGCTAAACCAAAACAAATGAACAAAATACGCTTCACCCACTCATAAAACCAATCAGGGCTGTAAACAAAGAGAAAGCAGGATATTAATAAAGTACAACTCAGCTGAGAGCAAAGGGAGCATCCTCTGTAAGTCTGTCTGATTTGTGTCATCTATCCCAAATTTACAATGTGGTAATTTCTTGTTGCTTATAAACCATTAAAATTTGCAGCACAGTAAGCAGCTAATGTAATTTTGCCTGCAAGTGGTATAATATCTTGGATCTGCAGGGAGACCAGCATACTCATATCTTATCATTGCCTTCTGTGGTAGGTAAAAGTGCCCAGTGCTACTGGGCTTAGGCCCAGTGTGAGTTAGTTGAAGTTCATTACTGACAACCTGGGGCTCCGTTCCACTTATCTGCAAGTTCTCATTTAGCTCGAATCACCACAGTATCAGAGCATCTTCCAGAAAAACCCGTTAAGCAGTCAGATTAGTACCCAGCACATCTGGTTTTATCTCTCTTTTCTCTTTGTCTCCCTAACAGCAGCACAGGGCAAAGAGGCACTTTATAGAAAGACAACATTGCTACTGGAAAAAAAAATACATCCCAAGCCAGCCTGGACAAATGTTATTAATGTTTCAAAGTCAAACATTGAAAAACATAGAAAATACAAAATGAAGGTTGCCAGTGAAGTGTTAATTGTCTCTTTTATTTGGTATTAATTAAATACACATGTTTTGTTTGTGGGGATATTTTTTTTTCTCCTTATTTCATGCAGCACCATAGACAGAGAGTGATTAGTTGTTTTAATCTTTATTGTTTTAATTTTTATATGTGCATATAATTAAAAAAAACATATTATGCATGTGTATATAATTTTCACCTTTTTGTGGCCAATAGAAGACAAGCAAAAAATTTGATTTACCTATGTTCCTTTTAGAGGTGTTCAGCAATTTCTCCTTTTGTCCTTGAGGAAAGTTAATTAACTGATATTTATATCTTTCAGTAAGGTAACGGAGAGGCATTAGCTCCCATTTTCCCCTGCAGGGCTGGTGTTTCAAACCATAACACCATGTTCAGATTCATCCTTTTTACTTTTCTCAGCTCCTGTTTGCTCTTGCCAATACCAATCCCAGTTCTCTTTCAGTTTTCTATTTCATTTTGCTCTGGTTTGGCTTTTTCCCATTTTGCATTTTGGCCTTACAGCTTTGATGGTGTCCTGTGGTCAAGATGAACATAGTTCCTGACTCCTACCTGGAGTAACTGAGGACTATTATTATAACAGAAAGTCTGGCTTTGTCCTGCAGACCTGTTTTGGAAACAGTCAATTTATCCCATGTCATGTTGAAAACCTACAAAGGAACAAAAACTAGGCAATAACAGAAAAAGGAATATTAAAGTAAGGGTCAAATCTTCCTTTTCCCACTGAGAACAAAATAAGTTACATGGACTTTTAACTGAAGCAGAATGGATCTATGGAAAACTGTACCATGCAAATCCTATCTCCAGCTTGCTCACATACCCACCAGCTGCACAGCTGCCCAAAGCAAGAAGATGGCACAAAAACTCATGAAAACACGTGCTCCACATGTCAGCCTCCCATTCACAGCAGTTGTCCCGGGGTTCCACCTCTGTCTATAGGGCTTCAAACTACTCAGCTGGAAAGTTTGTGCTGACAGACTTTACTTAAATGTTCTCCCAAACCTTTAAAACACAATTAGATCTCTACAATATATTTCAAAACCTTTCTGTTGCAAAGATTTGGAGTAAAAGATTCATAAGAAAACCTCGGTAGTCACCCTGAAGCATGTGAGAAGAAAGGTGTGCAGGTAAGGAGACAGGCACAGCTTCATGTTTTGCTCCTCAGAGATAAATCAACACTAGCAGAGAAGAAACCCAGACACTTTAACCTTAGTTTGGTCCAGCTGCTGAAAAGCTAGGCATTGTTTCTGGGAATGGCTGAGCCCTAGTTTGGTCCTGGCCACAAACCATAAACAGTGTCTGTGCCTGGAAGAATCTTTGGCAGGAAGGTTCAACTTAGTGATGATTCTGTCCCGGGAACTTCCTGCAGCACAGAGTTTACCCATCCAATGTATACTTCTGACAAAATATGTTTAACCTCCTGTGGGATATGGGTCAGAGAGAACTGCTCATGTGGTAGCAACCCTGCACCTGAATCCCTGTGGGGCTGCACCAAAAAGGATGTTAAGATGGACTAGTTCAGTGAGCATTAGCAAAACAAGTCTCATACATCCCTTTGATAAGCTAGTGAGGGTGGGAAGGTCTGAGAAACCTCAAACCTCTCTGTGGCCTTCATTTCTCAGTGTCTCCATTTAACCACCCACACACACTACTACTGTCTGTCTTGTCTAATTTAGAGTGTAAATTCTTCAGGGCAGGGGCTGTCTCTCACTGTTTGTTTGCATGGTGAGGTCCTGATCCTGATTGGCAGCTCCGAGTACAGTACAAATCTATTTTAATATAACCCTAAATTGAAAATTCTGTATCCTGGAGCCTTAGGGAATGTGGGACTATATTCAGGGAAAGCAGAAGGTCTGAAAAAAATACTGAAAGGTCACCGCAGACAATGTACTGAATAGGAACTGTGAATGTGGAACTGATGGCTAAGAGATGAGGCTAATTTTGCTGTTGGTCAAATTTAAACAGGACAATGGAGACATCATTAACCATGTATTATTTTACTGAGGGAAGCTGGGGCTAGCATGAATCTCCATTTCTCATGTCTTTCCTTCCAAAAAGTTGTTGAAATTATACAAAGGATATCAGAAGAGAGAATTTTTTTTTTTTTGAAGGCTGGAAACTTCACCAAACTTCAAATGCTTAAATGAGGCATCCAAGTGAGAGTCATATTTGCCCTAGAACAGTTAAATAGATACTTGGAGAGACAGACATCTTCAGGGCATATTTACACTTCAAGTTAGCTAAATTGTCTCCTGGAGGAGCCTCCACTGATTAAGTAGGGATGCTCAGGCAAGTAGGTACAGGCCTGAGTTAGGTACCATCAATCTTCCCACCCCAGGAAAGAATAATTTTGACACCGTGTATTTAGCTTGTGCAGAGATGGTTAAGAGGAGACTTGCTGACACTGTAAGCACCTACACAGGAAGACAGATTTCAGTAGGATGGGCTCTTTCATCCCTCAGACAAAGGTGTAACAAGATCCACTCACTGGAAGTCAAAGCCAGACAGATTCAAACTAAAGATAAGGTGCAAATTTTAGCAGGAAGAGTAATGAACCTTGGGAACAATTTACAAGGGAGGTGTTCTATTTTCCATCATTTGAAGGCTCTAAATCAAGATGTGGTGTGTCTCTAAAAGATATGCTGTAGTTTAGCCATCAGTCATGAAGTTACAGAAATTGCTAGGCGATACGTAGGTTACACTAGATGGTCAGAAAAGCACTGCCTAGTGATAAAATGCACTAATCTAAATAATGATACTAAATATTCCATCATAACAAATTGATTTTGCATATGCTGTTCCAGCTCAAAAATTGCCTGCACTTTTATTGTCTGATGCAAGTGGACAAGGTAGATGGCTTGCTCAGCACCCCAACAACAGGTACATATCCCTGCCTCCTACAGACTGTTTATAGACCAATCCATCATCTCCTGAACTCGTCATTTCTCAGTGTGAAAGCTGAGAAGCTGTCCATTTCATATATATATATATATATATATATATACATGCATTCATACATACATCAGGGGTGCCTCATGGAGTTTTTTAAGAAGCACATTTAGGCTCCTGAGAGTGTTTTTTTTTCAGAATTAAGGTCCCTGGAGAAACTTCCTGTTTCACAAGGGTGCTGTAATTCTTCTGGATTGAAATCTCCACTATTGATGGAGCCTATGAAGGCAAATAGCTTAAACAGGGCAAGACTAAAGGTGAGGAACATAGTTTCTGAGCTTTTTTTTAATTGACATAACTAAAGGAATCATAGGAATTACTTGCCATGTTTTCTCCTTTTACTGCTGCAAGATCAATAGCTGTAGATGGTTTTCATTGTACAGTGTCATAGTTTAACCCCAGCTGGCAGCTCAGCCTCACTCAGCTCTTCGCTCACACCCCTGCAGGGATGGGGGAGAGAATCAGAAGGGCAAAAGTAAAAAAATCCATGAGTTGAGATAAAGACAGCCTCATAGAGAAAGCAAAAACTGCACACACAAGCAAAATCAGCCCAAGGAATTCATTCCCCCAGTTCCCACAGGCAAAATGGTCTCTAGCCATCTCCAGATCAGCAGGGCTCCATCACATTCTAACAGTGACTTGGAAGGACAAATGACATCATTCCAGATGTCCTCTCTTCCTTCTTTCCCCAGCTCCATAAGCTGAGCATGATGACATATGGTCTGGGATATCCCTTGGGTCACCTGGGGTCAGCAGTCCCAGCTGCATCTTCTCCCAACTCCTCATGCACCCCCAGCCTCCTCACTGGAGGACTGGGGTTGAGGAGCAGAAAAGGCCTTGGCTCTGTGTGAGCACTGCTCAGCCATAGTGAAACCATCCCTGTGTTATCAACGCTGTTTCCAGCACAAATCCAAAACACAGTCTCATACCAACTACTTTGAACAAAACTAACTCCATCCCAGCCATAACCAGTGCACTCAGGTGGTTGCAGAGAAACCTGAAATGTCCACTGTAGTTAAAAGAAGTTGGTGTTTACTCTGGAAGCAACCTGTTCTGGGTGGATTGTATGGTGTGCTGCTCAGCACTGAGGCTGTCAAAGTACATTTCTCTGTGATATGAGGGACTAAACTTCATTTTGTTATGCATGCAGGACAGCTGTCAATCATACATGCCTGAAAGGTGTGCAAGGTGCTCAGATAGGAAGAAGCCAGTGCCAGCTACAAAATGAGAACTGGATTTTAAGTGCCAGGATACTCTGAATATTCATTACTGCGGTTTTGGATTTGGTTTTGTTTTTTAAGAAAATGATGAATTTGAGGAAAATTGAGCAAATAATTGCTGTCTGTGACAGCTGCAATTAATGTGCTAATAAGGGAACGTCTCTGAAGCTCTTCTTTTCCAGTAACTAAGAAATTTCAGATACTTACCCCACTGCTGCAAGTTGTCAGTGATCAGTCTGCAGGAAAAATAGTTATTTGGGGAGCATAAACACTCTGAAAATGAAAACTAAACAGCAAAGAAAAGTTTCTTGGCAGTGCCTATTATTAATCCAGAAGGACACTAAGGGAAGGAAGTCCACAGGGTTAATTCACCAATCTGAATACCAGGAGAAGTGGACTTCATGACAGCTTCTTAAGCATTTGCATCTCACCTGGGTGAACCAAATCAACCTCTTGCTGCCCTCAGTTCCTGTGAATAGCACTTGTTTTCCTCTCCCCTGTTTTGCCGTCTCTGCAGTCTAAGTTCAGTTGTGCTGTCCATCATTGCTCTAAGGCTGTATGTTACCCGGCCTCTTCAATCTCAGATGTTGCACATCACATTTACGAAAAGTTATAGGAAAGGGTGCTGCCATCCATGCAAATGGAAACTTAAATTCTACAACTAGCAGAAAATGGGCTTGGGTTTACACTTCTGGAAGGAAAAAAGCTTCTCTCCATGGAGAGAGTGAAAACAATTAGCAGTCACCATCATTTTCATCTCTATATCACAAAAGTACTTTGTGAAGGCTGGTAAGTGCCATTAACCCCATTTTACAGATGGGTGGGAAACAGCATCATGCAGCTGCAAAGTGAGTTGCTCAAGGCCATAGAGTAACTCAGCAGAAGTTATGCAAATAGAAACCAGGTCTCCTGATGCCAAGCCTTATTCCTTGGCCCACACAGATTCTACACAGGAGACCTGACCTAATTCTAACATCCGTGAAAGTGGCATCTTCCTTTGCAACAAGCCTAAGCAGGTATATGGAATGGATGAATGACCCCGCTTCTCCAGTGCTCACCATTCTTGTGCAATAATTGCTCTGCAGACATTTTTGTGAGCTTGATGAATGTTTTATTTACATGGAAATGTCTCAGCTAACACCCACAGTAAACACAAGGCTGTAGTCAAAACGTTAGTGCATCTATTATCACATAGAGTGGGCTGAAAGATATGCCCGTGTCTGCTGTGAGCAGCCTTGTTCTATAAGCACTGTGGTGCTTCCCTGTCCATAGGGGAGGCAAGCCATGCACTTTTACATGATGGTGGCCATGATTTAAGGGCTCCCACCCCCCGAGGCTGCTGATTTCTCTCCTGTATATTTGAAATCAATTTTGAATTATGTTTTCAAGTAGGACTCTGAGGAGGTTGCCCATTGGTGGGGTGGTGCCTAGTAAATTATGTATCTGGGTTTGGCAGTGATTTGGAGGTGTTGCAGACACCTGGTGTGTGAGTTCCTGTTGCAGGCTTTGCTCTGCCAGAGGCATATTATGATCATTACAATGGTTGGCAGGGAGCTGAGAAGCTGTTTCTAGTCCTGGCTTTGCTGTCATGTCTGCATGAATTGAGTATGGTTGGATCCACCCTGCTTAATTCAGGTGTTTCACTGAAGAGCCTGATTTCATAGTCTCAGGTCTCTTCTGCAATTGATAGGTCCATAAGATCCTAGTTTCCCATTGGAACTGCCTGTATATATTGACTGACCAAAAAAAAAAGCATTACAGTCATCATTAATCTGTGCCTCACAGCTAATTGATTTGGTGCAATTCCAGTTTTCCATGTTTTACCTTTTGACTGCAGGGTGCAAGATTACTGGGTCTCTCTCATTAAATGTAAGGATCATCAACCAGTTTCACAAGCTGAATACTCACAAACTAAAGTCGCTGGAACTATGATCTTTAGGGGATTTCTCTGTGCTTTGCATAGGCAAAATGAGTACAATGATGTTATGCCCAATTCAGTGGAGACCAGCAGCACAAAGTGAAGGCTACATTCAGATTTGTTTGTTCTACCTCAGGTTTTATAGCCTGATTCATATTAAAAACACTTCTGTAGGATACCAGGGAGGCCAATAGTAATCTGTTTAATGATGACCAATGCCACATGCTTGAAGTGACCAAAGGACACTCAAAGTGTTTAGGATTAAAGGCATAGTGGTTTACTGCATTGGCAAATTCCAGCAAGAAATGGATGCACAGAAAGCTGCTGCCAAAATACAAGTCCATGATGGATGGAAAGTGCAATGGAAATGCTAAGTAAAATACTATCATTTGTTATTATTGCCACAGTATAATGTGGCCATTTTTTATAGCTGAATATGTAATTTTTTTAAATTCTCTTGCCTCATTGCAACTTTGAGGAAGCTATAGCTGATCTGCTGGCTGTGAATCTGTGTCTGTGTATGTACAAGCCTGTGTATGTACAAGTACAGGTACTGATTTGAATAAAAGAATGCAGTGGAAGCCTTTTTTATTTAATGTAGGCAATATAGGGAGAGGCTGCTTTGTCAGCAGTCTGAAGTCTTTTGGAATTTGGCTATTCAAGTCAATTTGTAAACATATTTTCCAAGGCACAAAAAGCCCCAAATCATTCACAAATAAAGTATCACCTTGTCTTTTGATTGCCTGAAGTGGGGATCAGCTGTGGGGATGGTCTAACATGATTTGGAAAAATTCCCTACTAATGAGAAATCATCTATATGACTCATTTCTAGTCTGTCTGATTTTTATTCATGGGTTATGTTTTCCACTGACTAATACCTATTTGTCTCACTCCTTCTTATTTTAACACTATTAACACATCCAATAACTGTGCTGGTATTTCAGAAAACATAATTCTTTACAAAATTTTAGTGCTTAAGAATACTTTAGTATTTTAATAGTACAACATTCAATTGCACTATTAACATAATATAATTTACCTCAGTATCAAAATATATGGTCCCAGATTTTGATTACCAGTTATAAATGTGTGTGATGTGGAAGCACCTAAATTTGCCAGAAACAGGAGAGTGTCTACATAAAGGGACAAAGGGGAGATGAAAAGGAAACCTCTGGATCAATCTTCTGAACATTTTAAATGGTTATACACTAATGTAAACTGTATGGGGAATAAGCCAGAGGAACTGGGAATCTTAATACGTAATTAGAATTATGTCTTTATTGGCTTAGCAGAGGTTTGCTAGGCTAATTCATGTGACTAGAATATTGATGTAAAAAGGTCTGGCTTGTCCAGAGAGGACAGCGGAAAAGAGAGAAGACATGGTTTATAGACCAAGGATAAATTATTTGATCTGAGAGACAGAATTCAGTGTGAGCCCTGCAGAAACCATATTGCTGAAATAGAAAGGAAGCCAGCAGAATGATGGGATAAGCTGGTGTAAACAACCATCAGATAGGCAAGTGAGACAAAAGCATTGAATAGCTACCAGAATATTTCAGACCCCAGGGCATGTTGTCTGTGGGGCACATTAACACCAAAATACAGCCAGAACAAAAGCACTGCAAGAAGAGAAAATTTCTTGGTTGCTCTGAAAGCTACTTTTTAGCTCTAAAAATTGGGATGGTTGATGTGGGGAGAAAAAAAAAACAAACAAGGTCTTTGTAGTCTCACTCTTAGGACCAATAGACATGAATTGGTTGAGAAAATAAAGTAAAAAGATACATAGAAGAGGATGAACACCCTCATTCCTTTGAAGATAAACAGAAAATACAAAGAAATAAGTATTTAGGAAAATGTATATTCATAAGTTCAACTGATTGGTAGAAGAGATCTCAGGGGAAGCAAATGTAGGGGGAAAGAGTTCCAAAAAGCTGACTAAGATGGCTCTGGGGCTCAAATTATCACGTGGAGGGTGTAGGAAGTTTAGTAAGGGTTTGTCAGATGCATGATCATCCCCATTTTATGAAATTTAGGAAACAGTGAGAAAGACAATGGAAGCTAGGTCAAATCAGTGGGAAATAATGTAACTAGAGGCACATAGAGACAAAGGACAAAATGTTATGCAAAGGATTTACAGCAATATAAAAGCGTATTGGGTAAGTGCATTAGAAATACGAAGAAGAGGAAAGGGAGAGTACAAAGAAATAACCCAGCAAAACATGTTTATTTTTAACTTCAGTCAGTTACTTTGTTCACCATGCAGTCCTGCAAACTGTTGTACTGGCACAGGGAAAGAGGGATGGCAAAGGGAAAGGAGGAGGGACAAGCTGCCTAAAGCAGTTCTGTCACTAAAGGAAATAGAAGTGCAGGACCATTACTCAGTGGACAAAGACAGAAGTTAACTGATGATGGGGCTGAATCAGTCAATGTCTTTTGGCTTCATTCTTCCCTAGAAAGATTAACTGTGATTGGATGACTAATAAAATTCATACCAGGGTTGAAAGAGTGAGAAACCAATAGTGAAACAAGGAAGGTATGGCAAGCAATGATTTGGATCAGTCAGATGTTTCCAAATCAGCAGATTATGTCATATAATATTTAGGAAATAAAGGGTTTTGCTAAGACTTGTCCTTCATAATTTGGGGCCATGATAAAGTCCCAGTGTCAACCCTATTCCTTGGATTCAGTAGGGCTCTGAGACATCAGCCTTTTAACAAACCTGGGCTTTAAATGAAGCTACAATAGAAACAGATATGCTAAAAACATTTCTTGTTTGTGAAAAAAGGTTCCACATGAAGTTGGCAGTGGTCAGTTTTTGGTCTGATTCTGTTCAGTGTTTCACTGAGGACTGAGAGGACGAAATAAGCACCATTTCTTAGTACTGTAGATCACACCTAACAAGGAGAGCTTGCAAACAAGTAGAAACAGTGCTATGTTTGTGAATTCAAATTCATCTTTTTAGATACTCTGAAGATACTTCTGCCTATTTGTGTCTCTGAAAAACATCAAGTTTGGATCTAAATTTGCTACTCTATACTACAGTGAAAAAAAATAATCATGTTGAGATCATGGTGGAGGTAAAGCTGGACATGACCCAGCAATGTGCATTCACAGCCCAGAAAGTGAATAGTATCTTGAGCTGTGTCAAAAGAAGCATGACCAGCAGGGCAAGGGAGGTGACTGTACCCCTCTGCACTGGTGAGACCCCACCTGCATTCAGGGCCCCCAGCATAAGGAGGATATGGACCTACTGGAGCAAGTCCAGAGGATGCCACAAAGGTGCTCAGGGGGCTGGAGCATCTCTGCTATGGAGTCAGGCTGAGAGACTTAAGGTTGTGCAGCCTGGAAAAAAGCTCTGGGAAGACCTTAGAGCCTCTTCCAAGACTTAGAGGGCATTTATAAGAGGATGAGGACAAATGTTTTAGCAGGGCCTGTAGCAACATGACAAGGTGCAGTGGTTTTAATGTAAAGGAAGGTAGATTTAGATTACCTATAGGGAAGAAATGCTTTGCTGTGAGGGTGGTGAAACACTGGCACAGGTTGCTCAGGGTGGTAAATGTACCATTCCTGGAAACAAACAATCTGTATCACACTTCATTTTCACTTGTTCGTTTCCTAGTCGTTTACAAAAGAGACAAGTATTACTGAGTACTGACAGAACAGAGTACCCTGCTAAAAAAGCAAAACTGGATTAAAGAAACTTGCGCCAAAATGCAAGACCCTTAAATCCTAAAGTACTTGAATACACCTCTGCTTCTGCCAGGATAAAATATCTCTCAGAATAATTGCTTGTTGGATTTATCTCAGGGAGGAAAGACTCATCCAGCACATCCTGAGTCTCCAAAACTGCCTAAGAAGTGGTGTGTGTTTTCTGGTACATGCTGCTTTCAGGAGGATCTCTGAATAATAGCCAAACTGTCTTTCATAAAATACTTGGCAAATATGGTTGCAAACCTGACAAGAAGCCAAAAATTAAGATTTTTTTTTTCTTTTTTCCAACATGCTGTGCTTTGCTGCTGTGCTCTGGTGATTTGAGCCAAATGACTTGATCTGTTTTCTGATGATAAAGTTTGCCTAGCTCTCTAAGTAGCCTCAGAGTGGGGGATGATGGGAGAGGGGAGGGAGTGATTGTAAAGGTGAATAGCTCTGCATTGCACAGCAGCCAAGCCTAGCTGAAATTCACAGTCATTGAGCTAGGCAGTACAGGAGTCACCTGGCAAGTGCATTATGGCATGGAGTCCTTTTTGTCCCAAAGCACACATGCCCCCATTCACAGCACTTTAACAGGAAGGCATCCACAGGTCTGCCTATCAGGAGCAGCACTGTGAATTCAACCTTTCTCAATTCAACCTGGCTTGCCAACACCTATGCAAGCAACATTACTGAAAGGCCACTGCCCCTCTGTGCCCAAAGCCTGAAAAAGACAAAGCATTTTCTGGGAGAATATTTACATTTGCAAGGGTAACCTCTAGGGCTCTTGTAAAGGCTCATGGAAAAGGATGAACTGTTGAAAGTGAGGGAAGACTCAAAGAAAGGCAATTATTGCAGGAAAGATCATTTCCTCATGTGTACACCTGTCATATCTTTGTATATTTGTGTGTAATATCACTTACCATGAGGAAAAGAGGAGAAGCTAGAGACAGATGTCTATGAATATACCTACCTTCAACAGATGATCGGGGCAGAAGGACCTGGCAAATTGCCAAACAATTGATCCTCAAGTAATTTCTAGCCCTGTTTTACCGAAAGGCTTCCACAAAACAAACAACCTTGAGTCTGAGTGAATTTGCAGATATCTGAGATAGATTTGACTCTCTAAATCATAGCCCTCTTGGCCCTGCTTAAAGCTCTGTTTTCAGTGTAGCTTTGCAGAAGCAGAGTAACACACTGCTCCTGTGAGACTACTGCAAATCCCACAGGTTGGCAGCTTTCACAGCACACTGCAAGATTCCTGGTTTTTTTTTTTCCAAAGTTTTGGCCTATGATTAATTGGTTTAATTTTTTTTTAGTAAAGTTCAATTTCTGCTTTACAGGCACCATTAGTATTTGAGTGTCTGCTTCTGTGGTGATGGATGCCAGGTAGAGTTGGGTGGGTTTGGA
The DNA here is from genome assembly GCF_963662255.1 of Cinclus cinclus. Classification (NCBI taxonomy): domain Eukaryota; kingdom Metazoa; phylum Chordata; class Aves; order Passeriformes; family Cinclidae; genus Cinclus; species Cinclus cinclus. Next base: position 33,953,108 of record NC_085047.1, on the reverse strand, counting down.
AATGGTTTCCCTGTCCCTACAAATTTGTTCACATTAAAAAAAAAAAAAAGAAAAAGATCTAAAGTCAAACTGAACTGTCTGAATCAGTGGGGGAAAGGAGGGGGGGAGGGAGGGGAAGGAACATGTATGTGTTATGTCATTAGTAATTATTTGGTTCAAAAAGCAGCTGTGGACATTAGGATTTTCCTGGGTCTCCCTGAGGCACGTCTCTTTCCCATATCTTCAGGTGCCCAAGTTCTTTGGGTGAATAAATGCATGTTTTTTGGAGCAAGGACTTCAAAGTGCAGATTTCTCACATCCTATATTAGATTTTAAGCATGGGACTGAAGAGCTTGTTTCTTTTCTGGCTGAATGAATATTTCATTATTTATAGACCTGCAAGAGGACTTGGTGATCATCAAATAGCCACGCTTTTTTTGAGTGAGTGACTTCCTGCTTCACAACCACATAGCCACAGACAGAAACCTTTTCCTCACAAAAGCTTAGCCTGAAATTGATATGTCCTTTCTGTTATTGGCACTAGTTTCAGCAAACCAATATTTTTACATGAAGGACAGAAAATCAGATTACATTAAAAATTGCAGGCTAGCAGTTTTGCTAAGCAGCTGGTCTCATATAAATCCATGGCCACCACAGTTTTGACTGTCAATGTGTTATAATGTGGATTATCTGGAAGTACTACAAACATACACAGAGCTCCCAATATCCAAATCTAGCTGCCCTGAGGCAACTGAGAATTGCTGTCTAGAAAAACCTGAAGGGGATAGTATGTGGCAAGCCTCTGGTTCAGCCCAGCCAGCTCTGTGAGCTGAAACCCTTTGCACAGAAGAGAAAAGCGTTTACTCTTTAACTGAGAAAAGTAATTTGAGATTGTCAGATCTCATAATTGTCTAGAATCTTCAAGTGGCAAGATGGCTGGGTAAAAATATATTTTATTTTAAGTACATTGTTGTGCTCTGGTGATAAAATGTTAAAAATGCAAGATGGCAGACGTTTCAAGGGGAGTTTTCAGAAGGAAGAAATGAGGGCTGCTATTCATACCTGTGCTAAGTTCTTTTTTCTGTCCAAAACCACATGATCTGAACTGCAGTGGGATTGCTCATTATTTATCTATTTATTTGCTTCTCATGGGATTCTCAAAGCTTTCATTTTCACAAGATGATTGACTTAGCACAGTTGACTGCAAAGTTCTGACTGCAGAGTCTTTGCATTGCATTAGCACCTAGAGACATCAGTTGAGATCAGGACCGTATGTGCATACAAGGCTATAGTGACAGGCAAGGCTTGTCTGATGAGCCTAAGATTTATTTCAGCCAAAAAATGCAAGAGTGTGTTTTGTTACTACTATTTAAGGTGAGGAAATAGCAGGCCCAAGGTTCATACAGAAAGACATCACGATAGACAGAAATCAAATCAAGGTTTCTGTAGTTAACTTAGGAGAGCAGTATTTTTTTCATTTCTGATTCATCAATAAGTAGAAAAACATGCATAGAAAAGTACAGATGGTAAAACCCCTTCCCTTCCCTTCCCTTCCCTTCCCTTCCCTTCCCTTCCCTTCCCTTCCCTTCCCTTCCCTTCCCTTCCCTTCCCTTCCCTTCCCTTCCCTTCCCTTCCCTTCCCTTCCCTTCCCTTCCCTTCCCTTCCCTTCCCTTCCCTTCCCTTCCCTTCCCTTCCCTTCCCTTCCCTTCCCTTCCCTTCCCTTCTGTCTTTAAAAGCAAGTCACTTTTTTCCACTGTCAAAGTTGCATTTGAGAAATGAAGATAAAACACATACAAAATATTTGTGGCTTATTAAAATTATTCCGGATGGTCTTAAGGCTATATTTTCTCAGGACATGCTGATAAGGAAAACATAGCAGCCACTTAATTTGATTAAAAATAATTAGACTCAGAAGTGTAAACATGTTTCATATCATGAGGTGTAGGAAGACCTAAGGCTCTGATTTAAAATACCAATAGCTGTGCAAATTACAGAGCCTTTCATGGGGTTCATTGAGTCCTTAATCACACAAACTCCCGGGGTTTTAAGAGTCATTCAGTCTGGGAAAACAAAGCTGAGTTTGAAGGACAGAGATTTCCCTAGTAAACATCTCTAAACTCTCTTTACTTCATAACAAGAAGGTCACCAAATCAAATCAGGAGATAGAGGCAAGGGGACAGGGTTATGCCCAAGGAGTTTAGGAATTTTAAGATAGCTGCCTGGAAGAAAACATGGAACAAATTGAGGGAAATTCAGCTCAGGCCTTGAATTTTAACACAAGTTGTGTAATTCAAAAGGAAAGAGTCAATGAATAAAATTTTTGCTGTTGACATCACTGAGAGGCAGAATTTTATGTTATGGTTCCCATTATTTATTTATTTTTGTCCAAGTCTCAGGTCCACTGGGGATGTTTTGTGGAAGGGAGCTCTCATCTGCTTCAAGGAGAGAAAGGGGCTAACAGAATAAGGTTGAGCAAGAGGATGAATCTGAACTTGAGGGGAGATGGTGCGGGATCAAATGTAGTTACAGGAAAAAAGTTGGGCATGGCCAGTATCTGTGCAGGAGGAACCTCAAGGAAATAAAGGAATTGACCCATGGGATATGACAGGACCTGGGGATAGGCACCTGAGAACATGCAAGGCAAATGTGTAAGGGCTCCAGGTGGATATCAGTGGTAGTAACTTTAATCTTCAGAAGTCTAGTGAGCCTGCAAGTGGGATCTGTGTCCCTTACCCTTTCTGCCCTTCTACCCATGCAGGGATAGTGTCCCAGGTGACAGTCCCTGCTGCCTGTAACAGGGATGGGTCAAGGATCAAATAAGTCAGGCCATGACAGATATCCCAACAGGTTCTCTACGGTTTTCGCCTTTATTCCTAATCCTGCTTCATGGTAAAGCCACACCTTTACTAGACACCCAGCTGAGTACACAGTGACTTTGAGGTTGCAGTACAAGCCAGTCAAAAAAATATCCCTGGACTCACCACAGGCTGGGTCTAGAACCTTGAGAAGTCTCCTGACCTCTTCATGCCTCTGTTGATGCCTTCATAAATTAAAGAACAGTAATATTTATCTCTCTGATGAGGTGATGTCATGAAGTAGAATTAATTAATAGATATGAATTGTCCTGAGGTGCTGAGAGTACAGACTTGGTGACAGTCTAGTTTTCTCTCTGGGTTCCTGAAGCCTTATGAAATTGCTCTGCCTGTCCATCTGTTTATCAGTTCCTATACTAAAACATGAGATCACTTTTGAATTAGTCATGTTGAACAATATAGGTATCGCCAAAAAAAATATAAGGGGGTACTGATAAGTTTAAGGGAAATTAATGAGAAAGTGGGAGGAAAAGACTGAAATTAATACCCTGCAAATGAGCAGCCCTTGGTCAGATAATGATGGGATGTTTTCCTGCAAAATCAGCCTTCATGTAGTGACCACCAGTTGCCACACGTACATTTTGGAACCAGTCACAGCACGTGGTGCCTTTTGCGAGCTGGTAATTGCTAGGGTCAGAAGAGAGCCTGGAGGCATGGAGGGTAAAGAGGGGAAAAGATCTTCTACAGGATATCCGCAGGCTTTGGAAGTGGGAGCTGAGAACATTAGGGAAGTAAAAGAAAGAAAAAAGAATGGGGTGCTGGGGTGGAGGAGGGCTATAGATAGCATAGAACAGAAACTCCAGGGTTTGCAGGCTTTTTTAGCTCCCACTCGCAGAAATATTTGTTAATTGTTATTGGAAATCTGTTTATTGCTTTAAATGTCTGATTTCAAGAATTTACCAAATGACAGGAAACAAAACAGAAATGTGAAACAATTTTTTTTGTGACAACCAACATTTATTTCTGAAAGCACTCATTAATAAGGACAGCCTCCGAAAGGCATTTCAAAAATGTGTATTTAAGTCAAGGGCTCAAAATATAGGAATAAAATCAGCTTCGTCTTTGATACTGATATTCTACAGACAGCCTTGAAAACCTGTTCTAGAATAAATCTGAAAAACTCAATAGCTGCTAGCAATTTCACAAGGAATCAAGCCATTATAGTTTTGGGATCAGGTACTGCTCTTGCTTTGACATGGAAAGATTTGGGATGTCAAATATTCTACATACTGCAATGCATTTTACATTCTCAAGTGATGTTCAGTCAGTAAGGAAAGGTATTAGCCAGCAGCTTTATAACTCTGTACCTCCCTCAGTATGATGATAAAAAAGACCAGCATCAATGTTGTCTTCTAGTGAGTCTACTGGTCTCTACATAGAAACACTCAGAAACGTTTGGTGTGAAAGTCGAGAAGTACAAGAGATGAAGCTAGACAGTGGTAGTGGTTGGATGGCAATGTTTAGTTTTCATGATCATAAATTGTATTTTTGTCCAATATCACAGTTGTAAAAGAATTTGTGTGTGTGCTCTTAAAAACATTTTTCCCTTATTACTAAATGTATAATTGAATTCTTAATGTGTTTAATTGTCCTATGTCAGATCTGGCAGAGGGGATAACAAGTCAGAATGACAAAATCAAGTGAGCTGCTAGGAAGCTTTCTATGATGATGAGATCTCACAGATTAAATTGAATTTAGATAACATAAACACCTATGAAGAGTTGGGTCTCCTACGCTGTCTTCACAAACCTTTGTACACTGCCTGATTCTAAGGCTATTCCTACTGTCTCTCAGCTCTTTTTACTTTTTCACTCGAATTTACCCAGGCTCTCCTGATAAGAAAATTTATCTGAGAATGTTGCCAAAAGAATAGGGACCTTCAGAGACATCCTCTGTCTGGAATTTCTCTTCTTCAAACCTTTTAACCTTCTCCACATGTCCAGGAAAACACTAATTTCTAAAATATCCTATATCCTAGTCAAGAACAGGCTCTGCTTTCCTGATCATCATTCAGTTAAGATCTACACAAGCCTTCTTTTTGCATGGGCAAGTGCAAGGGCAGCTTTTTGCACAGATATTTCCATTCAGCCCTGCCAAGCAACTCAGCACTGCCATGCCCTGGAGGGATCTACAGAGGAACTTCTGTGTCATCGGGTCTTTCACATCTAAAAGCATTTCTTATGCAGAAAAAAAGCTGAGGTGCACAGCTGGAGTAGACTGGAGGAGTTTCCTCTCACAGGGCTTATATGCTCTTTCTTTTGAAGAGACCGCTTCCAGGACTATCATTCTAAGAAATTTGCAACATAATAATTAAACAAAAAATGGGGGAAACCAGTAAATCAACTGCAAATACAATCCAAGGAGCCAAATTGGGCTGTTTAAAATTGACCAATGAGTTTATCTTGAAATCCTGTGTGCAGAGGATATATATGTGGATTTATGAGTGATTTTGTGTACGTATTTGTAGATGTCTATGCACAAATACATAGAAGTTCTCAGGAGTTTATACAGTATTTTATATATTTTCTATTGTCTATCAAGGCCAGCTTTACTTTTGTATATTTAAGCTGGTTTTTTTTAAGTTCATGAATACAAGACACTCTCAGAAGTATCTGCATATGAACTTGAGCCAAGTCCTAAGGGAGACTTGCATGGCATTTGCACACCCTGTTGACATTTAGAACAAACGTCAAGCCCTGGAAACATAACAAAATTATGGGCTAGCTCTCTTTCTGGTGCCTGCATAAATTTACAAGACTGTCATCCTTGTCATTTATCACTAGGGCTGCACCAGCGTAGAAATCCCCATTAACAGCACTGACCCATGGGTCACTGAACCTTGAGAACATGGAAGAGATTTTGCAATGGGCTGAAGTGACTTTGCTTCAGAAATTTTAGCAGAGCTGCTGCAGTTTCCACACATTTTGGACATTTCAACCACGAATCAGTGGTAATGGAGAGAAAGAAAATTTACCAGACTGTTCTTCTGCGTACGAGTACAATTTTGCCCTTATTTTTACTAATGGCCCAAAACCCTCCTTGGAGTTCTAGATCTCTGCTAAATGAGGAATGCAATCTTCTAACAATCTGAGCTCTGATATAATATTTAATAAGTATATCCCTGATTTTAGTGGTCACAGAGAGCTTGCACAATGCCACCTGCCTGGTTAACAGTATTTCCTTCTTTCTGGAATTCTCTGTCCAAATTCTACATAGATGATTGGGCAAGCTTTGAAAGCATTCTAGCTTAAATAGGGAAGCCTGAGATTTTCAGCATACTTGGTTTAAAAATGTGCTTGTGAAAGGGCTTGGCTCCAGCCCCTTTAGTTGCCCAGATTATATTTATAGTCACACTTGGTATCTACCTGACACAGATCTCAAGGTGGTTTTACAAATCACTGCTCTCCTCAGTCTACAAAGAAGTTAAGAAGACTTGAGTGCTCAGTAGCAGTTGTCCAGAGTCCTGATCTGAAGAGTTATGCTCTTGAACCACAGTGTCCCTGCAATATTAGAAGCTATATAGTCTGAAACAAAACTAAACAAAGCTATCTTGATTCAGTCTGAATACTACTGCAGTAGGTCCAAAGGAAAAAAAAAAAAAAGAAGTATAAATATAAATGCAAGCTACTGCTCCTATGGTTAGAGTGTCAGTAAGGACATTTTAATGCTATATATAGAGAAAGTGTATATATAGTATTAAGGAGATGAGTGTATTTTATCTTCAGTCAATGCATAAAGCTGTCTGAGTGTAATAATAACTCTCAGCTGGGTGTACCTCTGCATAGACTGCTTACAAATCACTGCAAACATTTGTACAGAGCAAAGCACAAGACACTGATGAATAGAAAAAAAGCTAGAGAGAGAGTCCTGTCCTTCACAGGGACACTCTGAGGAGAACTTTACACAATGTAAAAGCAAAATTCACAAGGATGGTGAAGTAATATTTAGCTCCGTAATAGTTATTGTAGCTTGAGACCTGACAGAACTTTATAAAGATGATGGTCAAATGCTGCAGTTCTTCTGAAAACATTCTTATAGTGGGAAAACATTTTGTGTTAAATATTTTAACAAAATTAACCTTCTTTTTAGCACCGGATAGCGTATACCTGTCAAAGGTGCAGAAAACATTTATTAATTTATTTTCATGGTAGAGGAAAACTGAGGTTCAGCAGTGCACTGTCTAAAACATGGCTCAAACTTCACCATGTCAGTCTCTGTTCAGAGCCCTGTGAGAGCTGTGGAAAGAGGCCATGGAGGCTGGAGTACCACTCAGACTGTGTATTCACAGTCACAGACCAGAATAGTTTTCACTTGTCACTAAATCACACACGTTATCTAATTTTGTATTGCACCTTTACAAAAACATATTACATACTTTTGGCTTTGTTTTTGTTGTTTGTTTGGATTTATTTTACTATTTTATTTTATTTTCAACTTAAGTTAAAAATAGCACCTTTGGAAACAAAACTAAGGTCAGTGTTTCCTCCCTCATGAGCCTCATGTCCCGATTCTTTTTCCAGCAGGCTGATAGACTGTCTGTAGCCCTGCCAAACCACTCTGTCCTCAGCCAAATGTGACAATCCCTGGAAAGCTCTTGGTCCAGATCTTGATTTGCCTCAGGTCTGTCCATCCACCACTGTCCTTGCTCAGGCTCAACCTGCTACAGGCAGTTCCTCTAATGAGAGGGAAAAGTATTTTCCTCTTCATTCCCTTTGCACAGGAAATCATCCTCAAAGTGTATTCCCTTTCTGATTTTGTTAATGTGTCTGATTTGTTTTTGTTTTTTTTCCTGGGGGAAGGAAAGTGACAGTGACAGAGAATGCTTGAAAAAGTAGGATGGAAATAGTTTTAAAAATCAGTTAGAGAGATTTATATTTAACATTATATCCAGTACCATACCCTACATGCAGGGGTATTCATTGCCAGAGCACTTCATATGGGTGGAGATAATCAGGAATATTAGACAGAGGTGAAATGTTGCTGGCATTAAAACATCTTTAGTGTGAACATTGTGCTCATTCATTTAGTTACTTTTCCTTGCTTGAAGTAAGGAAATCAGAATTTTCTTATCAGAAGGAAGAAAGACAGAAGAAAATCTGTTGCTTCCTATTCATTTAGAGAGCAGTCCTTTTCTTAAAACATTCTGCTTACATCTTTCTCTGTCTTTTTATTTTTCCCCTTGATTTCATTTATATTTTCCTTTTGCCCTATTCCTTCTCTTTTTTATTTTTTGTTTTTCCTTTTCCTTTCCATCTTTTTATCTTCTTTTTTTTTCTTCTTCTTATTTGTGACTTTAATTCTTTAATTCTTTCCTTTGTTGTTGTTTCTAAATATAAATAAAGAAGTGCCTATGGAGGTTGCCATTGAATTTGATACAAAAGTGGAAACCAAAATTTTTCGCAATTCCAAAGAAATTAAAATCTCAAGGACATGAGTGGCCACTACAGGCTAAACTCAATTCTGTAATGTCTTTGGCTTCAATGCAGTTGTGCATGGCATAAATTTAGCAATTATTTGCCAATGGTAGCTAAAAAATATAACCCATATTTTTTGTTTTACACAACAGTCATAATGAAATGTCTCAAAATTCAAGTTTTAGGCATTTAAATGGAGGGACAGTACTTAGATCATGTTCTTTCCTAATTTTTCCTTTTTTATTTGGTATCCTTTGTATGACAGGTCCTATCTCTGTCACAGATCTTTAGGAAGACTACTGTGTTGACATCTAGTAATATTTTGATATACAATGTTTTTAGTGTCTCTCAGATGTCTTTTTCCATAATCATAACAAGACCTGTCCTACTAGTTTAACCCTCTAGTCCCTGTAGAAATACTAAAATACTGTCAACAGATTGGGGTGTTCATAGTACCCATAAAAGCACCCATCTGATGCAAAGTTAAATGCCAATGTAGATACACACATAAGATACAGTAAACTACTTTTTCTTTGTTTCTAATTTACACCTTTACTTGGCAGCTTATTTAACAAAAATAAGGTCCTGTTTGCAGCAAGCATCTCTGCTGGCATAGATGGGTGTCATCATTAAGTCTGTGAGGCATTGCCAACCTTTTCCCCTTAAAAATAAATAAATAAGTAATGAAATGATGGAATCTTTCCGTATTTACTCATTCCCTATTTCTCTTACTAAAGAGGTATTTGCTGATTTGTTTTACTGAGGCTGGATTTACAACTCAGATTCAGTATGAATCACAGAGCAAACTTATTTCAACAGAGGTGTGACTGTGACTGAGGAGGTAGCATGATCTACCATCCCACTGGGACAGCAGGAAAGCTAGGGGTAATACACATCCTTTACAAAATCTGTTTATCTGAGGAAAATGGTAGGTAAACAAGAACACTTCTTGCACAAAACATAAACTTGACTTCTTTTCTTCATGTTCTAATGGACAACATATTTGTAAGTACTTTCTTCTTGCATTGTAAATTTTTGTGTAGCATGTTTGTGTCTTCCTGCAGTGGCACTCTGTTTAAAAAAAAAAAAAAAAAAAAACTTTATAAGGTTCAGTGTGTTGATGGCAAAGAGCTACTAGATTGTGATTCCTCTTACAAGACCTCTCATGAGAGGATAATGACAAGGCTGATATCAGCCAAATGGCAGAGTATCAAAATCCCCCTGGCTCTCCAGGACTTTCACACTACCTGTACTCCTAAAGCCTGTGGCATTCAGTGGCCTTACAGGAGTGGTGGTCACAGAGTGGTTTGGGATGGAAGGAACCATAAAGATCATTTCATTTCAACCCTTCTCATGGGCAGGGAATCTTCCACTAGACCAGGTTGATCAAAGCCCAATCCAACCTGGTTTTGCTGGGACTGGTCCAGCTGGGGCTGGTCCCACAAGGCTACTGGAGAATGTCATTAGGAAATATCTAAGGGCAAATATAAAATATTAAACATTAGGAAATGTTCTGCATACTCAGGAGAGAGAGAAAAAAAAATCATTTCTATCTGAGCTATCAATTTCTACAGCCTATAGTTGACCTTGGGCATAAAATCACAGATGTTCACAATCTCTAAATAAGGGATTGGATGGGGAGACCTATTAGTTACACAGTGTTATATTAGATATTTAAGCACCTGAAGATGATGCAAGAGGTGAACAGGGAAGACATCTTGCAGACAGATTCTTTTTCTTTCCACTAATTCATTCAGTCCCCCACATTGCCTTGACCTGTGATCTTACACAAGCTCCAAAACAAACTCGATCAGTGCATGGTTATAAGGACACCAGTACATTAAACAGCCCCAAAGCACTCCCTGACTGGAGCTGCACAGTGCTGGAGGTGGGGGAGGCTGTGCGTGGCTGTGCAAAGCTGTGAGCAATCAGACAGTTCATTCTTCTTTCGAGAAGTGTTACATGTCCAGGCTGTGGTATCCTGGCTCCTTTCACAATGTGTCAGCTTAAACAATCTCTGCAAAACACGTCCTTTTCCTCTCATCCTGTTATTCCTCTGTGCTGGAAGAGTTGCTGTGTTCCACCCCCCAGTCAGCACTGAGACTTCTGTATAAATGAAAGTTACTAAAAGGATTTTTGGCCACTTCGTTATCACTGCTGTGACAGATGATAGGGGTTGGAGCATTTTTAGTACCTATAGAAACACTGTGGGATGGAGGGAGGCAGGTAACAGTCTGAGCTGCCTCCAGCAGAGGGAAGTGGTACCCACACGCTTCCCAGCGTGCTCCATGCTGCCGCTGTGCAGAGCAGACAGCAGAAATGTCAGGTCTGGTGTTTGCAGAGCTGAAATTACACACACACACACACACACACACACACACACACACACACACACACCCCAAATCGCCTCATTCACCTTGCCAGCACAAATGCCTGATTTAATCCCCTTTGGTTCTTTGTCACATGGATCTTACCCTCGATTTCCCCCAGACCAAGAAAGGAGGTGTCTCCCATCCAACTCCCAGTAACACCCCCCCTGCCATGAGACTTTACAAAAGACATTGGATTTTAAAGCCCAGAGCAACTGCTTGGAAACAAAGGTGCAGCTAAGGCTCCAAAAGCAGTTTTGGTTTTAAGGTTTTAATATTATATTCCAGAGGCTATTTTAAACCAGGGCTGCCTTTCCTGGAACTCATCAGTAGATGTGGCAGAGGAACACATCTTGGGCTTGCGCAGGTGGTCCCGGGGCTGCCTACAAGTGAATCCCCACACAGATGCACACTCAGATCCTTGCACACCAACACACATCCAGAGGTCGCCCAGACACAATTTCCACTCTTTTGTTTATCACACCTCTTTCTGTCACAGGGTCCCTTTTGGACAATCACACACACCGCCCTACAAAAGCTGAACAGAAATCCACTGATATCTCATATGGAAGAAATTGTTTGACCACTTCTCCTTGGCAGTTTTACACCTCTTAAATACATGTGACTCTTCCCTCATCTTCTTCGCCTTTGGACAAAGCCAAAGCCTGCCGGAGTTTAATTCACGGGGAAGATAATGTCCTTTACGGACGCTTCCTTGAACTGCCTTAATACTGTTTGCAAAGCAAACGGATGACTTTGTCTCATCCTCACCTCATCTAGAGCTACAGGGAGGCAAGTTTTGCCTGCAGCTTTCAACCTTTTGATGCCAGGATTTTCCACGCTGATACTGTAGGTGGGCAACAAAAAGATCCTATTAAAGTGAAATGAAGTAGCAAAAGGATTGTCAGCTGAGCAAATAAGAAACATATAATACCTATACATCCTTCTCTGCATTCCTTCCTGTTCACTATGAGAAAGAAAGAAGAAAAAAAAACCAAGGTGGTAAAGGGGGAAGAGCAACGGAGAGCAATAGCAGCAGTGACAGTGTCTTAACTTTATAAGAAGAAAACAAATCATTGCTAAAGACACAGCTCCTTTAACGAAGAGGCTGCTGCAATATCATCGCAACAACTAGCAACCCACATGTTAGATTACAACAGGTTGAGCCAGTGCATGCTCCCCTGTGCCACACTCTGAAAAAAATAAATCAAATGTCTGTACCTGAGGCTCCTTCATTTCCCACGCAGAGTCCTCCTTTAATGCAGGCTTTTCATGGTACCTTTCTTTGCCAAGAAGGGGCTGACAATGGCTTATTTACCTACTTACCTGTCCTTGAGCTATGTGGCTTTTCTTTGAATAAATTAAACTGGCTATTCCGAGTGATGCTTTCAGCCTCTTGAGTCTGGATCTAATTCTCAGAAGAGTTTTTGCTTAAAACCTGTTTTTCAAGTTTTCAACCAAGTATTGACTGTCTGCAAGATGCAGCTCTCTGAAAAGACCCTGGTGCCTATGGGTAAGGAAAAATATCCTATCTGGCTACCTTGCCTGCTTTTAGGTTTCCTATGTACTTACAATAGACTAAAAGTGGAATGAGGGCTTGCTAAAACATGCCCTTGTCTTTTTTTCTGTTAATTGCCTTGCTTGTTTGCTGCTTGTCACTCTGGGACTAGATTTTCAGCTGAGAGTTTCTTTAAATCCACTGCTAAGAGATAGGTTTCTTTTTCAATGCTATAATATTCCTGAGTGGTTATACACATTAGTTTTGCTTTGTGTGACTGATTCCCTCTTATAGGAAATGGTGGTAATTTTTTGAAAAACTCTCATAATTAGGTAGTTTGATTTTAGTCTCCAAAGCAGAGGAAAATCTTGATTTCAATTTTTTGCAAAGGCTGGTTTTGTCATGTATTTCCTATGATCTCAGCAGCAAAAAAAATTCAGGGGCCAAATGCTCATTTGTATGAGCTGACTTATCTCTGAGGCAAGGAATTTTATGGTTCATCAGAAGAGCTGTCTGTTGTCATGGACATAGGGGGATTTTTTTTTCCCCTTGGGTGCCTAGCAGAAAAAAAAACTAAAAATCAGTGAGACATAGAAAAACATGCCCAAATATCATGCAGGAAAGATGCCTCTTCTTTTTAGTACACTGTAGAAAGTTCTAAAGATGATGTCCCAGGCACATTAAAACATAACATGTATTAAATCTGGCACACAGCTAGAGTAAACTGTTGTTTCTCTGTTGTTTGGTTTTTCCCTATCCATTACCACTGTATTCAAGCATATTGTGTTTTTACATATGCATATTTTTGTGGAGTGGGGACAGAGGAAAACATAAGGGTGGCAGAGACCAAAAATACAGAGGTCCCTTTCATTGCTGGAGCTGTCATCAGGATCAGGGTGCAGTACACAGCATCAGACTTCTCAGCAATGCTCAGGGCAGGAGTGAAGAGAAATATTCCGTCTCAGGCCATTCTTTGGAAACATTGGCTCACTGTTTACTACTGTGAGTAGCTAGAACTCATTGTGCACCATGCTGGAGTCTTCAGAACAATTCACTTCAAAATGATCTCTGACTAGAGATCTGCATGGCTCAATCCGAATGAATGCAGGATAATTCTGTTGCAGGTCTGATGCACCTGAAATCAGAATTTGGACCTAAAGAGAAGACTTGTTATTAAATTACTATTATCATCACTGCTATTATCTCTATGTAAACAAAATACCACATACCATGACGAAACTGCTGCTTTTATCTCTCTTTGTAATGCTCCAAATCCTGTAATCTAATTGTTACACATCCTTGCTCAAAAGAAAGGCTCAAATATTAGCTTAAGGTTGTAATAGTAATTAGCACTGCAGAAGCTTAAGCTATCTGTGTAGATCACAGGGTTTGCTTACCACATGCTTTATCAGTAAGTTAGCCCGGGCACCTTATCATCTGACACTAGGAATCCTGAATTCAGCTGATTTTTTAGGAGGCTGTCTGTTCTGAATGTTTGCTCTTTATCTCTTAGGCTGTGGTTGAACACGCATCAAAACCAGAAAGGAATTTAAGGGGTGAGGGAGCAGGGGAAGGGGGAAAACCAAGTGTTCTGGCAGTGAAATTGTACTAAATAATGCCAAGATGTGCTTGAAAGAGGAGCAGCAGTAGGATTTGTTTAACTGCTGGTAGAACCAAGACAGAAGTAAGGTTTCATTCTCCACTGACAGAGCAAGGGCAGTAATTCACACCCAAACACAGCATCTGTCAGCTGAGCACAGAGGTGAGCAGAGCAACTCTGCTGCCATGTACACCAGGGAAATTCCAGCACCAGAGATTTGGAGACTGGATGCTCTGGCTTTGACACTGTGGCAAATTTACTGTATGCCTTTACTGAGAGCATTTTAAATTGGACTTCAGAAGTGCAATCCAGTTTGTCTTCTGGTGGATCTGTTTATTAGCTGTGGAGAGGGAATAATAAGGCTCATTCCATAAGCTGTTTTCTACTCATGCCCTCTTCTTTTGCTCTTTCCTTAATTGCAACCATCTGCAACAAGGTATAGGATTATAAGGACCCTCGCTTTTAACAGAGTGGTTGTTTTTAAGCTCTGAAGATAAAAGGGAAGGAAAGTTCTCACTCAGGATATTAAGTCAAACCCTGTTCTTCAAGACAGGATGAACAACCAAGTCGCTCTATTAACATCTAAAATCATATATTCCTCCACAGAAAATCACACCCTCCAACTTTTCTCCTCCCCTTCAATAACATCATTTTCTCCATGACCACAGCCTTTGGCATGTCTTCTTTCCCATTTTTGTGTACACCTACTCCCTCTACAAAGTTCTCCTCTCTTCTGCTGGCTTGCCAGGTGCATAGTGTGATGATCCAAGAAGTCACTCACAGGTATCTGAGCTGGCTGGTTGGCATGTACTGACTGGCCAGCTGGCAGCCCAAGCCAAGCAATTAGCTAACGAGCTTATACCATGGCCTTTCACTCACATGAGCTGTGCTTTGCCATTGTCTCACACGCCACTGATTTTCACAATATATGTAGGATATTTATATCTTTTAAGCTTTTACCTCTCTCGAGAATGGGGTGAAATTAGCCACCAGGTTCAGAATATATTGCTGGGCACAGGATTGACAGATGGAGAGCCAGATGGACAGATAGCACTCCTATAAAAGCCTTATTTCCTTAGAAAAAGGGGCTATTGGGTCTAAGGACTACTAGTACAGGGTTATAGGATGCACAGGGGGGATTATAACCCTCATTAACAGATGTCAGATGTCAGACACTCCTGCAGAGAGATGTAGAGGACCAGTAAGGGAAGAACCTTATTTTGCTTTGCAGGTGTGAGTTTAAGTCCTGTTCTGTCTCAAGTAAATTCACAGCAGACTGCCATAACTACAGATTCAAAAGGGAAAGGGAAAGGAAGGCAGATTTGTCACTAGCTCCATTAGTCTTTGTGTATTGTCATTTAAAGGCATTCGTGTGGCCTTCCCTAATCTCACCCAATAGGCTTATGAAAGATTTTCTGATGTTTTCTTTACTCAGCCCAATAGGGTAAATGAAGTAGCATATTAAAATTGTAGTCCCTTACACTGAAAATTATTTTAACCCATCCTCTGACACAGCTGCACTTTGAAAATTGGTGGATCAGGCATGATCAGGTCTAACAGACCACATACTCTACATCTGGGTATTACAAATAAGAAAAAAGACTGGTTTTAAATATAGTGCTTACTGAGTCCTAAAACCCACCATTCATCCTCATTTTCTAAATCTGTAGTAACTAAATATGAAAATGCAACAGCAAAAATTCATAGGCATATTTTTAGAATGGCTTGGATTGCAAGGGACCTTAAAGATCATCTAGTTCCAACCCCAATTCCATGGGCAGGATATTTCACCTCTGCAACCCTTCTCTGGGGTTTAGTAATAGTGGTGCACTAGCACAGGTTTTGGACTGGTCTCTGTTAGACTCATAATTGAGTAACAGTCCATAGAATCAACCACCTGTTTTATTTAGCCATTTTATTTAATTAGATGGTAATTTTTGTAGCATCCTTCATTTGTCGCATCCTCAGTCCCACAGTGAGCTACCATGTGAGGTGGGGAATGTAAAGGAAGTGAAAGATGAAATGCCTTAATTGGGAGGATTATAGCAAGCAGAGTGGATATATGAACAAAATATGGCTCCAGAGGTTATGGAATTCCTGCCAGGAAAGTTGGTGGGAACCCTTGGTTGAACTCAACTTTCTGCTTAAAAAACTGTTGCTCAGCAAACATACATTGAGTTGTCCTCACAGCTGCATTCATCTGAAGCCTGGACGTTGGGTTGTGGATGCTCACTGCAAAATGGGCAGTCCTAAAATGGAGAGAGTTAAAAGTTTCAAAAAGTAATGTCAATTACTGCATTTTAGAAAGCAATTGTGTTGCTCGCAGTTTTATTTAAATTTGTAGGATAGCTATGAAAACATCTCATGATTTTGATGCTGTGCAAAAAGTTATCATAGCCAAGGGTAACTAGCACAATAAAATAAGCACAGATGCTGCTGGAGCTTTTCAGAACAACTTTCACTCCACACTTTCCAGTAATATGATGCGCTTTCAGTACGGAAAGCTTTGTAATCAATCCTTTTACTTTTCTTTCACTACAAAAGGTCCTCTTAAAAGAACACCAGATCCAATCCTCAAAAAGTATTTGCTGACTTCTGAAGCATGTTCTCATGCCTTTGAGTTTGAAGTTACAGTAGAAAATTTACTTATGTAGGATGGCAATCCAAATAATCTTATTTTATCTGAAAGTATATAAAGGTCGTATCAAAATTTCATTGGAGTTCTGTCCAAGGAAAAAGAAGTTGCTTGCTTATGAAATTCTGTTATAAATGCATTTAACATCTGGTCCTGCAAATGTACGATTGTTTCTTTTTGACCCTTTGCAATGAGTAAAGGCAAGAGATGCAAGTAGAGATGTGCGGGATTAGATCCCTAACTTTGTGTAATTTCTTTTTTTCCTATGGCATTTCAATGATAAAAGACCAATTTCTGCCCTTGCTTAACCTCCAGCAACCCCACTGATTTCCTTGTTCATTCCAGATTGAAATGAATGGCTTTACACACTGGAGCCCTTTTATTCTTTCCCTTCCAGATTGAGTGTCTCATCCCAGACAATGGGCCCCTGCCTCCAGGAGTGTGCGATTGAAATAAATCCACTGACTTGAGCAGCCGCGCTCCATCGCGACTGAGAGCCGAAGCTGGTTTCCAACACACAAATTTCCATGGAGCATAAGCCAGGGAAGACCATACAGGTAAGCAGCATTTTTAACTCCTTAGCATGGCCTGTGTTCCTATCAGCCCTGACTCGTGGTTTCTACGCATAGGGTATGCATTAAATATCACTGTACTTGCATTACGTACACCTATTTGAGATAATTATGGATATTGGAGTGCTGGTAGGACTCACAGCTTTTAATGCACTTGCCCTCACAACAGCTGATAAAGTGAGGAAGTAATTTTTTATCTGTATATTACACAGAGGAAACTAAGAGTTTTCTTTTTTTGCAATGCCAGGGAACTGACTCTAGATTTTCCAAGCTGAACGCTAGCACTCAGTCTGTTGGTCTGTCTTGAAATAAGCAGTACAAATAGGCACAGACAACAGCACTTCTTGTAAACTGGGGATACTGAACTGCTTCACTGTGATGCAGCAGGCATGATAAATTGTTACTGTTAAATGAAGTGCTAGGGAATTGTCACGTAGCTACGGAGAGGGCACGCTGTTATTAAGGATGCAAAAGGCATATATTTCAGCTTATTGTTCCATATCCATATTGACTCTGAAGTGCAAACAATAATAAAAACTAAATTTTGCCAGTAAACTAGCACAATTTATCTGGAGGACAGAGCAGAAAGTGGGAAAAGAGTTCGATCTTTGCTTGTGAGTGGTGATGTGTCAGCAGATGGAGGCAGCCCAGGCAGGAGGCAGGGTTGATGCTACTTATTGTGCTGGTGAGGATTCCATGAGACAGGCTCAGGGCTGAGTCCTAAAAAGTTAATGCGGATTGGAAATGTGTAACAGAACCAGTCGTTGTCCTCAGACCTGATGTGTCAATACC
Organism: Cinclus cinclus; assembly: GCF_963662255.1. Taxonomy (NCBI): domain Eukaryota; kingdom Metazoa; phylum Chordata; class Aves; order Passeriformes; family Cinclidae; genus Cinclus; species Cinclus cinclus. The sequence goes on along the minus strand of NC_085047.1, from coordinate 33,935,376 downwards.
ACAAGATCACCTTTTTCTCTGTTGTCATACAATAATGTGGGTACTTTTCCATCTTAGAAGCCAATGGTTGGTTCAACACATGAAAAGGAGATACCAGAAGTGAGGGTACTGGGGAAGTGGGGGTTTTATTCTGCTGGCTCAGACACTGCCAGATGTTATTCTCTAAAGGGCAAAGATGTCTCCAGATTGTTTTTTTAGCAAGATATTGACTCTCTGTGGTTGAAATCGCAGGCTTTTCATCTCCCAAGAGCATCTAGCATATGAATGAGACTATTATTATGAATTTTGCTATTGCATAGGTGCAAATCTGGAGTGATCACAAAGTTAGTCTAGATACTTGGCCTTAATGGAGAATTAAGAAATATCATACATGCATCAAAACTTCATCAGGACAAAAGTCTTCTTCATGTTGAGGTTATGGCTTGAATAAGGTTGCAGATTGGCCTTCTAAGTTTTATTTTATGTTTTTTGATATGCTCCAGTATTTCATTGCAATTTAATGGCAATTCCTATTCACACAGCTATTCTAAATAGGTTCTTATATATACCTATTACCTTGGTAGCCAGGTTTCTATATCAAATCCTGAATATTCCATTATTATTAAAAATATAAAAGTCATAAATTCCGTCTGTTTTGTACAGTGAGGTGAACAAAATTGGATGTGAAGTCACTGTGTGGTAATAGGGTAATTATTTTTTGGAGGCTCTTCTAATATACTTATGGTCAATTGTATTGAAGATGTACTATATTACAGTTGTTCATAGCTGTTTTATCATGTGCTGTGAATTAAGAAATATTCCATCCTATCCCTGGATTAAAAAAAAAAAATAACATGCTTTAGATTTTTAGGGAGGAAAATGTGTCTTTGAAAAGGTACAATTTGATCCTCTGAGAAATTTATACCATCCTTAACATGATCTACACCTTCTTGATGAAGATCTTTCTTCTTCCCAAGACACAAATGGAATTTCTGGTGATAAGAGAACCGTCATTCTACTTCAGTAGACTGAAAGAACCAGCATCTCATTTGAAGTTCACTACATATGATATATACAGTATGCTTACACAATCCCAGAACACTAAATTAAAGAACAATTGTTTCCATGGAAGTGGCCTCCTGAAATGTTTTCCTTAAGTAAAATAAGAAAAATAAAAGGGGGGGGGGGGAACGGACATGTTTACAGAGTTAAAATATAAACAATGCACAGGGGAAAAGAGCATAATAGTCTTAGGGAAAAGAGAAAAGAGACCTATATATACTTATAGGACCTTCCACCTAACTGTCGATAAATAATTGTCATGTGAATATTACCCACATCAGAGCATGGTCTACAAGCCTGGATGTCAGCTGCAGAGCTCAGCTGCTGTTTGTAAATGGTATTAACTGTGCTCTTGGTTTTTCTGTGCTTAACTGTATATAGTTTTGTTTTATTGGCACTGTACTGTAAGCATATTCTGCACTATGCAAATATAAGAGCTGAGAAGCATATGGGCCGAATCCTGCAACATTCACTCAGGCAAATGGCCAATTCACTTGATGGGAACTTTTCCTGAGTAAGCAGTCAGAGCAGACTCTCAGCTCCATCGTATGCTTTGGTTTGTTTTCAGGTATGACAACAGACCCTGGTGCTTTGCAAGGAAGGAAAGGAAGGGTATAAGACCCAGTAAGGTGGCTAGATGCTCAGTTCTGTTCTTCTCAAGACTTAAACTGCTGAGATGCTACAAAAGGCACAGTCAGTGTAGAATGACCCTCTCCAGCCTTTAGCAGCCTGTTAAAAATCTGCTAATGAAAGGAAAGACCCTTACAAAAGGAAAGAGTCTTCAAGATGAGAGGAAAGGGCCTCAGGTTGTGCCAGGGGAGGTTTAGACTAGATATTTGGAAAAATTTATTCCCTGAAAAGTGATCAGATATGGGAAAAGGCTGCCCAGGGAAGTGGGGGAATCACCATCCTCAGAAGTGTTCAAAACACTTGTGGATGTGGCGCTTGGGGACATGGTTTATTGGTGGACTTGACAGTATTGGGTTAACAGTTGTTTTTTTCCAATCTTAATAATTCTGTAATTCAATGTATGATAACATTTCTCCATCGCCATTCTGAACATAATCTCATGGTACCAGTAGTGGAGATGTCTCTAGTCAATGCAGGCAGATTTGAGCTGCAGGAATTCATGGAGTGAGAAGAAAGGAGGGAAATCCTGCTTTTGATAAAGAGCACCAGCGATTTCTGCTCCAACACATTGTTCAAGAGTTTTGTCAGAGAGACATAACTCAAAGTGGGAATTTCTGGATTCAGCTCTGCATCCAGCTCTGGTTCAGTCCTGCCATCTATCACCCAGGAATGGGGTTTCACCCCTTAACCATGTAGGTGGCTAAAAGCTCTGTCTTATTTCCTGATCTCTGTATATTACATGGCCCAAGCTATGGCAGCAAGCAATGTGCTGTGGACTTCAGGTCCGAATCCTACAAAAGCTCGCAGAGGTTCTTTTCTTAATTGACTCCAATTTTGTCTCCACTGCCCCTCACAGCTTGATATGTATCTGAGAAGCTGGATTTCTTTGATCTAGCTACCATGGGAACCAGTGCAGCACTAATGCTGTAGCACACATTTCAGCATGATCCCCACATGGACCCTGGTTACACACTTGGAGCTGCTAAGGTGTCTTGAACACTGTGGACTGTGTGTTCCCAGAGCTAATATATTCCCTAATAGCTACACTAATATTAGCAGTGGTACCCGTATCTTTCTTTCTTTCTTCTGCAGCCATCACTTTCAGCCGTGCCTGACTGGAAATTTAAGATGCAGTCCTTACTCATCCTCATCCTCGTGCACCTTTTAAACAAAATAGTTTATTCAAATAGAGGCTTAAAGGTCACACACCCCAGACCTGATTTTGCAAACTCTTTTGTACATGGCTTTTCCTCTTGTGTTAAAAAAAAAAAAAAATATTCTCATCAGGAAATGTTGGCAAAAAGGGTTTAATTACAGAAATCATTTTGCACCCTATGGAGATAGCATGAAGAATGGCATATTTCCACATTTGAATTGCACATTCATCAGGAAAAGAGTGATTTCCCCTTAAGAATGTTCTGAAGGAGTAGAAAAGAGCATTGAACCCTGGGGTGTGTATTTTATAGTCTCTGAAACGCAAATGTTTCACTTCCACGGATTAAAATATATGGGTTTTCCCTCTGGATTATTCTCCTGGACCTAGAAAAAAAATTAAAATTTTTTGTAGTGGCTGTCAAGCAGTGCAGTCCCTTAGGAGATATCTCCACTAAGGCAAAGGGCTCACCAAACCAGCTGCTGCTGAACTTGGCCAGCAAGAAGCCTTTGACCACCAGAGGTTGCTATTTTTTTTTGCTTGATGAATGGGGACTTTCCAAAAGGTGTTTCCATTGTCTTGTTGGAGCGAATGTCAACATGGAAACACAAGCCAGCATTCAGGGCCCTACGTGGCAATTGGAGTGGCAGCCCCAGGACTTGCTGTCCTTGCTCTCTGGTACACAAGGTCCAACAGGCTCATGCATTAGTCTTGTGATTCGCCTTCTTGTCCCACAGGTGTGGCCTCTCTACAAACTCTTTGCAAACACCACGTGGAGGAGAACTTGACTCAATAGTCACTGTTCTCAAGGAGCAAAGTGCGAAGTTGCTGGGGTGCAGGACACAGGCACAGCGCGGCAGGCTGATGAACACTGACACTTTGAATGTACATCCTCAGAAAATATGCTCCAAACTGGTATGCAGCACACCTCTGTGACCACAGAAATTCACTGTGAATTGAAGCAGGAGATGGATTTTCCTAAGCAAAGTCACTTTTTCCCATTAAATTACTATTGTTCTTTTTTTTTTTTTCCAGGAGCATTTTTGTCTAGTTCTGTTAAAAGAGAAAGGCCAATTACACAAACGGTGCTGACCTGTTAAACTTGAATTTACCAGCCAGAATTCAAACATATCCCACTTGGGTTTACTGATTTTCTCTTAATAATGTCACTTGAGTTAAAAAAATAATGTCTGGGGTGAATGGGTGCATCAACTGAGTGTTTCAAAACTGCAGGAAAGTAACGCAAACTGTAAGAGCACTAAGAACAAGAAAAAGAAAGTTATATGTAATTGGAAGAGAAGATGTTCCATTTCCTTTCTAAAATCAAATGCAAACTGCTCATGTGACTGATTTAGTATTGAACAAGAGAGGAAAAATTGCTTCTTGGCATTTAAATGGAAATGTTTCTTGTTCCAAAATTTTGGAAGCTTGCATACTGTATGATTTTTGAAAGGCTTATACAATTACCATTGAATTTAGATGAGGTCTATTCCTAACAATATATATATTTCTCAGTTAAACTTTTTTCCTTCCAGAGACCTAAATTACCTTTGTCTAGAGTCTAGATTCCTGATGTGGAATATATTCCAGAGGTAATAAGGCCAATGCAAATATATTTCATTTTTAATATGTATGTCTGGAAAAAAACAGTGAGCAGCAGCAGCTGTTTTGCAAAGCAGACCTTTATGTCAAGGACTCTGCTGTTTTAGGATGATGTTCTGATTTGCCGTGCGCCTTTTTACCGTAATTTCTGGATTTGGAATGAAATACACACCTTAACTCTTGCTTCCCACAAAGGCAAGAAATTTTAGGACATGAGAAAAAGACAGACCAAAGCAGACTCACACCTGGATGACTTAAAGGTATGCCATGAAGAGGATGATTCCCATGTAGCTCAAAGCACTGCACGAAGTACTGCAACCTATCATGTTCAGCACTCCTCTTACAAGGTGGTTTTAGGGCTGAATCCAGTGTGACTCCAAGATTTGTGATGTCAACACAAGCCCCGTAGAGACTGTTGCTGAAAAGTTTTGTAAGAGTAAATTTTGAGGAGGGACTCAAAAAAGAAAAATGTGATTATTTGGTGAATGAGAAAATGATAGGCTGAGTGTAAATGGCAATGGGTGATATATCCTGACAGGGACAAGTTATTGAGGACATGCCCAAGGTCAGGCAGTGAAGCAGTAGCAGGGCCTGACAGTTAGCAGCACCATAACCCTTTCTTTCTCAAAGTGTGTTGAATGGCAGCATTAAATAGTCCTAATTTCTTGTCACTACTCTAAAAAAAAAATTTAATGACAGATAAAATCAAAACAATCCCCCTGCCCTCCAATAAATAAAAGGCAGAAACCGGTAGCATTGATCTTCCTCCTCAAGAAGAACTAACCTTAAATCTTGCAGGCTTTCTTTCTTAGAAATTGCTTTTGATTATCAAACAGCATAAATCTGTAAAAAAAAAAAAAGTTAAAAAAATAGTAATAGTAACTGATAATGATAGTGATGTCATCTCCTGGCACCATTGTGGATGATGCTCCCTGACCCCAAAAGCAAGATATTATGCAAGCTGCCTAACTAGAGGCACAGGAGAAACAGAAGTTTCCTCCTCCTCCAGATGTGTGCTGAAACTAGAGCCCACCTGACCTCAAGAAGAGGGGGAGGTTCATCACAGCCAGAACATGAAGGCGCCACCTGATGCACATCTCCACTTCTTTCTTGCCTCCATTCTGATCCTTATTCCATTCTCATGCTAAAGCCTGTGCTATTCCAACCCACCCCCATGCCTATTCCATGCTCAAGAGCAACCCATTCCTATCGTACCCAAGCACATCCTCTCCTGTCCCTGTTACCTTCTCATTCTGATGTCTACACTTGATCCATCTCATCACCATGCCCATACATCTGTCCATGCCCACATCAGGTCCACCCCCTCCCCACAGCCCTGTCCATCCCCTCTCCATGCTCAAATCCCATTCATGCCCATGCCATGCCCGTGCCCTTCTCCCAGTTCCCACGCCATGCCTATGTCTGTGCCTTCCCCTCATCCATGCCTATGCCACGACAGTGTCATGCCCATGCCTGTGCCTGTTCCCAGCTCATGCCAGTGTCCATGTTCCCCCCGTGCCCGTGCCGTGCCCGTGTCTATGTACATCCCTGGCCCATGTCTATTCTATGATCGCGACCGTGCCCATGTCCATATTTTCCTCAGTCCGTGCCATGCCCGTGGCTGTGTCCTCCCCTGCCCCACGTCTCTGCCGTGTCCATGCCCACACCTGCCCATGCCTATTCCCACCCGTGCCCCTCTCCACGCATCCGCAGGCCGTGTCCGAGCTGTTCCCACGCCGCTGGGGTGGGCAGCCGCCAGCCGCATGTGCGCCTGTCATTCCAGCCGGGAGCGCCGGCTCCAGCCTCCCATTCATGTAACCTGTGTGTGTCTCTCTTTCTCTCTGTGTGTAACAGCGAGAGGGAGAGAGCGAGCGAGGCACGGAGAGAGGGAGGAGGAGGGGGGAAGCTTTAAATAAAGCCTTTGGATTGCAGCTGCTTATTTTGGGCAGTCCTACCAGGACGATTCCTGTCAGGAAAGAAGCTGGACCAGTCGCTGTTCTTTTTATTTTATTTTTTTTTAATTTATTTTGATTTTGATTTTTGGGGGTGGCAGCGGTGAATCTCTGAGCTGCCTGCGGAGATGAGCTCCGGTGCCTGCCTGTAGTTTCCACTTTGGGATCGTTGGACAGAGAAGTGGCTTTTCGGTGGGGGGAAGCCGCAGACATGGTAAGCTTCTCTTTTTCCTCTGAAAAGTGCATTTATGCCATAGACTCTCTTGAATTTTCCCTTCCCCCTTCCCTCTTCCCATCAAACAGCCAGGCACACAGGCTGGGGCTGGGGAGAAGCTCCCTGAATCCCTGGCTTTCCCTCCCCAGCATCCATCCTTCCCTCCTGCCCAGCTCCCTGCCCTCCCCTCGCACAGTTTGCAGTAATTCGGAGGGACGCAAAGATGCTGCGGAAAGCTCCGGGCTGGGGAGGGGAGGATCAGGCACCCCCAGACTGCCAAAACCTTGCTTCAGGGTATGTGTGGGGTGGATTCTCCCGTCCAACCTTCCCCCTCCCCGACCCTTCCCTCTGCACTCCGAGCGGTGCGGCTGAGCTGGGGGAAGGCAGCAGTGCAGATTGGGAGGCACTGGAGCAAGGATGCAGCGCTAAGATCAATCGGTGTTATTTATGTAATAGTAAAAGCAGGGAGGAGAGGAGGCAGAAAAAAATAGAATAGGAAAGAAGTGCCTTGGTATTTCTCAGCTCACAAGGCTCCTTTGGCTCCGTCTGAGCCCCCCCAGACTCATGTCCTGCTGCAGGGTGGTGCGTGGTGGGAGTGTGTGTGTGTGTGTGTGTGTGTGTGTGTGTGTGTGTGTGTGTGCGTGTGTGTTTACATTTGGATCCGTGCTAGAATCGGGGGTGAGGATAGGGTCTCCCATTTTCCAAGGAAAGGTGGGTTTGCCTCCAACAAAAAGAAAAAAAAAATGTGCTTGACTGCAAGTTGAGTGACAAGTCTGTTTCTTAGGCATTAAATGTTAAAGCCCTGTTTCCAGCCATGCCCTGCCAGGATTAAAAGATCGCCCAAATAGTGTGGTGTTAGAGAAAAGACGCTGGAGTGCCTGGAAGAAATGCAGTGGTTCAGACTCCTGCTAGTATTCTTAGCAATTTGCATTCTCAAATACAAATTTGGGCTGTTGAACCTGAAACCAGGCTGCTACCAAAAGGCATTTATTTCCTGGAATTTGTTTTGATTGAAAATATAGTGTAAAATATCTGGGATGTTTTACTTCAAAACAAGTGGTAGTTAAGAAAATTCAGAATCTTTAAAGATAATAATTAACTACCCCAAACTCTAAAAGTATTCACAAGGCAGTATTTATTTACTTTCTTAGCATGACCACACTTAGAAATTCACAGTGGTTACAACCATGTAAGCACATGATTTTGAAAAAAAAAAAAGCCAAAACAAATCCAAAAAACAAACCCAAAACAAACAAAAAAAAGTTAAACCGTATTTATGCCACTGCCTTGTTTTATGAGATACACAGTCTGAAACACATTTTTCATACAGCCAAAACAGAAATGACTAAATGCTCATTGAATAGATGGGCAAGACCTTTCTACATCTTGAGTGCATTTGCTCATGGTTTCTCCTGGAAAGTTCAAGTTCTTGTGATTTAAAAATATTAAATTAACAAGGCAAAACACCAAACTCCTTAATCGAAGTAAAAATTAGTCTCTCCACTTCAACCCTATCTCCCTCCTTAACTTTTTGCAGTGAAGCCTCACCTTGAATTTACAGCAGCATCTTCTCCTTTCCTATTTTTTTTTTTGTTTTTTCCCTGAGAAAAGTCCCAGGTGAAGGGAGAGCCATAAAATGAGAAAATGAGAGCAAATCTTTGAAGCTGGAAGTTGTCTGTGTGCTTTTTATGGGTAAAGTTCTGCTGTAGCCTGGCAAGTTGTCAGTGCGCTGCTCCCTGCTCTGGGGAGCCGGAGCTGGGCAGGGGAACCTGGCAGCTCCCAGCCTATCCCGATCCCATTTCTTTCGGCTTCGCTGACCCTAATAAAATTGCCTTCTAGTAGGATAGCCCCTCCCCTCCTATGGAAAGTGCTCTGCTCCCAACATGTGCACCATATGTGCCTGCAACATCCAAGGCTTAGCATATATTCACCTACACCACGCCAGCAGCTCGCGTGTGCCACCCGCACTCCGGCTCCGGCAGGAGCTGGGGATTGGCCATCGGGAGCCCCAACCTCTCCCCTGGCAGCTGCGGGAGGCTGGGGCTGAGCCAGTGATTTGTGTTTAATTTATTTCATTGGCCTCTTCAGACCCAGGCGCCTCCCACTTGGTGCCTCTGCCTGTAGCACTTTTATAGGCTTGGGTGGGAAAAACAAGGAGTGTGTGTGTATGTGTGTGTGTATATACATATATATATATATATATATGTATATATGTATATGTGTGTGTATATTTAGTGCGGTGGGGGGGGAGCATAAAGGGAGGAAGCCGCGTCTCTCGCACTGTTTTGCAGCGAGGCAAGACTTGAGAGCAGCTCGCTCGGCTCTGCCCGTGTTATACAGGGCTGCAGGAATTTGCTCGTCCGTGGCCATCGCGAGCTGCCCTTCCTTGTAAAATTCCCAGCTCCCACGCTCTGCCGCGCTACTGGAACAGTCCTTGCCGGGGTGGGCTGGTTTGTGGCCAGGAGAACTCTTTGCTGCCACGATCCATTGAGGACGCAATCCCCGAGTCAGTGCACGGCCCGAGAAAAGGAGGCTCTGTGCTGGTGCGGGGCCAGGGAGGGGACGGCGAGGGCACGGCGTGTGGCCGGGCATTTCCCAGGCACCGGAAAATGTAACCTGGGCTGCCCTTCCCTGGAGAGCAGGATCACTGCTCTGCACCCACCGGCCCGGGAAGGGGCTCTGCGCACACGCCTGGGGCAGGGGAGAGGAGAACTGCCTTTGCAAACAACCTGTTTCACTGTTTTCCCCCTCCAAAAAAGAATCGCCGTGACTGGGAATTATTGCCGCTGCGCTGAGAGGCTCTGCATCTTTACAGGGACTCTGACTCTGTGCCTCACCCTCCTTTCCCGTCCATACGGGCGTGAATGTGTACACAACTTCACACGGGGAGATTTGCAATTCATCTGTTATTCCTACGTGTGACCCGGAGGAGAAATGTCATGTTTCGGTGAAGGAAGAGGGTCATTAGTATGGGAAAAGGTTCTTGGGCTGTTCTTTGGCAAGGAAAGGCGTAAAAGGCAAGAGGAGATGCAGAAGTTAACTTCATAGTTTCCCTTTCTTATTAGCAAGGGGACGTGGTTTATAAAGGCTTTCCTGTGAGAATTTGCCTTCTATAATTTTAAAGGGTAGGGAAAAATTATGGAGAGATGAGGGTAAAGCTGATGATCTGGTTTTGGTTGTTTGGGGGGACATAGTCCCCCCAACTCCAATTTAATTTTACTACATGGATGGAAACAGAGAGATATCTCTAACTTCAGTGGGTCTGGGGGAGGACTGAGATTTGGGTTGAGAAGACTGTAATTTTAAATCCGTGTAGCTTAATTATTTTCCTTGACTCATTTAAAATGGATGCTTTCCTTTTGTATTGGTGAGCAGATAGTATGCTGGCAAGGGAAAATGTTATTTTTGTTTTACAAAGTGAATTTTTTATTTTATTTTACTTTATTGGTTTCCTGGAGTGCATAATAACGAAATGTTATTTCATTCTGTCTACAACATGTACACTGCTCCAATTAAGAGCCTACTCTGATTATTTTTAACCTGGTAGTTTGCCATTTCTCTGCTCAGGAGAATAAAACATTGAGTTCTTGCACTTTAAAATAGCTGAGATGCTTAAGCAGAACTACCTTTTCCCTGAGAAAGTCATTTCCAGTTCTGTTGAGCTCCCGCTTCAATGGCTCATTTTCTGACAGAATCACATCTTTGCAAGAAGCAGAACTATGATCTTATGTAACTTGATGTTTCCAGATCAAAAGTTACAAATACTGCAGTAATATCACAGAGAGATTTGACAGGAGGAATGTTGCGTGGCATATTTAATATTAGGATTTCAAATCAAGATGGCTTTCTAAAATTTATGGAGGGGAAAAGCAGAATTTAAAAAATATGAATAAACAAAACTTGCTAGTTTGATATCTTTAACATCACTTTTCCCTTTTACCTTACCTCTGTAGGCAGTTGAGATCTTATTTTTTTCTCTTTTTAAAGCAAACTCATCAGTGTTTAAGAAATGTGTAGCTGTAATTTCAAGAGATGAAGTAGCTTGAAACTCGCTGTCTCTCAGATTTCATTCAAAGAAGTGAAAGTCTGTAAATCAATGCCATTTCAGATTTAAAGACTGGCTGTTACCTGCCCTGTTACAAGGTCTATCAGCATAGCTTATTGTAACTAAAAGCTAAAATACTCTGTTTCTGCTCTGAGCTGACAAATTGTCATTGCTGGGTACTTTGACAGAGTAACTTGAGCCACTTGCCAGTGAACTGGAAATTCATAAAATAATTCACTGATATGTTTCAGAGAAAAAAGTCCTATAATGTAACATTTTTTTTAAAGCTTAAGTATATATGCGTATTTCCTCTTCGCTGTAGACTGAAAGGAAAAATAATCATGGATACATTTATTTCTTAATTATTTCAGCATAACGTGAGAAGTGGTGCTGTAGCATGCCTATAGGACTTATATTAGTCAGGAATAAATGTACAATTTTCATTCTTCTGTGCTGTTTCACCCTTGGTTCACCTGATAGATAAATAATTTTGTTAGAAATATATAATTTTTTTTTGCCAGATGTTCTGCTCTCCCTGGAGCATCTGTAGAGGCAGAGTTGAAATGTAAGTAGGAGGGCACGTTTCCTTGTCTGCGTGCAGTGACAAACACTTCTTACAGAAAAATCAAATTTTGGAAAGTTTGAGCCTTACTCACAAAAATCCTTTTGCCTTTATAACAAACTGCTTGGAATTAAGCTGTTTGTGCTGTAGGGGGATTCAAACTTCATTGAATGTTGTCCTGCTGGGTATCAGCAGAGGTGATCTTTTGAATGTGAAGACGTCCATGAAAGCAGGCACAGATTTCTCTGTTCTTCCAGTGTGTAGGCAGCAAGAAGAAGGAAAGTGCATTACAAAACAAATTAGGGTTGACAGATAAGTTTCCTTTTCCAAGTAAGAGTTGCTTTCTAGGATGTGACACAATCCTTGTTCATTTTTAAGTGGGAGGAAGAAGGAAGGAGAGAGGAATTGCTGATGGTCAATTTAGGTGGAGGAGCTCACTGAACTGCATTTATCAGTTCATTTAAATGGGGGTGGCTCAGTGAGATTTCACAGGTATCTCCACCTGTTTTAGTGCAGTAGCATTTGCTACAGTCTAGGATAACCACTGCAGCCCAGAATGCTGCTCCACTGCCATAATCACCTCTAAGGCACTGGTGGCAGATGTGCTACCCTGGCAGCAACAGCAAACGTGAAAGCAGGAAATGTCTCTCTGACCATTGATTTAGGTTTTAGGTGATTATTCAGTGCAGTTTTCTCTTTAAACACAGAGTAGAAGCTGTATCACTTGCCTACACGTGTTTGTACACACTGAGCCTTCGAAGTATTCTGGAGATTGATTAGTTATACAATCAAAAGTTAGAAACAGAAGATCAAATCCTAATTTTCTGTTTTAGTCCAATCCTGCATCATGTATGCAATAAGGACTCCTAGACTTTGTTGTCACCCCCTCAAACTCCAATATGTGTACTGTAAATCTTAAAATTGCTTTAAAAAAAATCCAGTCTGGGCCTGTTCTTTCTGGGAAATATGGGGTCTATTCATAAAATCAATATTGGTCCTCTCTGTCAGGAGTTGGGCCCAATGAACCTTATGGTTCCCTTCCAACTCAGGATATTCTATGGCTCTGTGATATCATGCCGTGTGTAGTATAAGAGAAGCCTGGATTCATTTCCTGGGCAGGAGCATCTTCAAGTAATATCTGTTCACATAAGAGCAAATTCCTGGAGGCCTGCAATTCATAAACCATCTCTTCCACTGGGTCATCTGGACTTAAATGGGCCAGTCTCACAAACTATCTCAACACCAAATTTTGTAATGGAAGGTTTTCGATATTCCGCTAATTCCTTTTTAATTGCCTCTGTGTCTTTGGATGCTGAAAACCATTTCATCCTTACCTCTGTAACATAAAGAATAATAGGAAGGGAGAATTTGGTTAGCCAAAAAGCTTTTAGAAGTGACTGCCAGTAGTGGTTGGAAAAACTGACAGAGCATGAGAGACACTGGAATTTGCTTTCTGCCTGTTGATACAAACAGTATTAGGTGGTTGGGCTGTGGGCAGCACAGATCCTGTCAGTCTGGAACAAACAAGTGTTTCTATATCTAGAAAATTACCCTTTGTGCAGCTGGGTTTAAGGTGTGATCAACTTTCTGGCACAGATTTTTGTTCTAGAAGGCAGAGAACCATCTCAAGAGCCAACTGGCCAATGTGTTTCTGCAGACAGGTCCATGATCAGGGATTACTTACCGTGTTTCCTTACAGTGGTGCTAAAACAAACCGAAGTTCACACAGCCTTTAATTGCTGCTATGGATGTTCGACACTTCAGCAGATCAGACTCTGAGCTGCCAAGATGATCATCCATAGGCTGCAACACACTCTGACACAATTATGAAGTGTTGGGTTGAAGGCACTTGCCCAGCATTGCCCAGAGTCTTGGGCCATCATTTGGCTACCTTAATCTGAAACACATTTGTCCCCATTCCACAGTCCTCTGCTTAGTCACTACAAACCTCCCAGCTCTGCAGGGGGTGAGATGGGGATTTTAAACCTCCTCTTCTACTCCTCATTCTCATTGCTTCATCTCCAGGCTGGCTTGGGTAAAATCCTGTCTTGTGAATAATGACTGTTTCATCAGTCGGACACTTGATTAAGGCAGCTTTCATTGTTTTTTTTTACTTAAATTATGGGTCTCCAATATATACTTTCATATTATTGGTCTGTTAGTCTAGTTTCTGTTGATTTTTTTTTTAATTGAGTCACTCAAGAAGCTAGCAGCTTTGTGACTGCCTCATTTTGGTCTCTCTGTGTGTCAATGGCTTAGTCTAACAGAGTACTCTATTTCTCTAAACAGATCCCTCAGTCCATCCCACTCAGTCTGGTCCTTGCTTCGTGCTCCTTTCTAATATCCCATTTTCACCCCTCTAACCCCTGCTCCAAGTCTCTCATTCCCAACTTCATTCAGCTCCTACCAGCTTGAGATGGTGCCAAGAACCAGAGAGCATCTCTGATTGCAGTTCTGACACTTGGATGCAGACCTGACACTTCCCATGGCATAAAACATCTTGTTTAGTCATACACAGGTAGAAATGTAAGTGATGGAAGCTGGCAAATATGTACAAATTCACCCAGGAGCATGTAGCAACAGTGTTTTTATCAGGGATGTCTAAACTTGGCTTAATTCACACAGATACACACAAAATTCATTAGAAGAAAAACAGTTCTCTCCCAGACAAATTCCAAGTCCTTCCTCTTAAGCCCTAATAAAAATCCCAGAGGAGATTTTAGAAAGAAAGATAAAGGCACTTTTTTTTTTTTAACATGAGCAAAACAACATATTTTTCCTTAGCCTTGTTCTCAGAATCTGCTGAACTGTTTTGACTGAAATTTTCCAAAAAACTTCAGCCTGAGGCAGACAGCTGGCATGGAAATTTTCAGGCCAAACAATTTGCTTAGTATAGTTATAAGAAACTGTGAATGCTGTTTTATTATTAAAGCTGCCTCACTCTTCCCATAACTGACAGCACTACCAAATTTGCCTTTCCCTAATAAACAGAGAATTGGAGATTGTGTTACAAACTAATTTTGTATTTGTGTGTTTTATAGATATTTTTTTATTGGAAATTTATTATAGAACTGACACATGCATTTCAGCATATGTTAGCAGATGATGAAATCTCAAGCTTCCTGGAAACCAAAGTGAATACAAGTAATGAGAATCCCACAAAGTCACATCAAAGTGATACAGCATCTCAGGATTTGTAGGATGGGATTAAATCCAAAGAAATCTCAGGAGATCTTGCACTGACAGAGCAATCCCACAAATTGCCATGTATCTCACCCTCAGGTTCAGTGTCCTGCTGACAGAGGAATTCTTATTTAGTATAGCAACATTCTGTTGTAACAGCAACTGTTATCACAAACCAGAGCCAAAAAAACAAGGGGGAAAAAACCCAAATGGAAACCCAGAAAACTGAAAGAACAGATAATTGCATTTTGATGTGATCAGCATTTTTCTTTTGTTATCATCACCACAGGTGACACATTGGCATGGAAGGAGAGAGGTCCTTCTCTCCCTTTCTCATCTCATCCCAATGTCCTCTCTCTCCAGCTTCTGTCCTTTGACTCCTTCAGAATATGTCTGAAGATATAAAAGCTATAAAAGATATAAAAGGCAAATCTTTTTGACAAGGGCATGTAGTGGTAGGACTGTTTTAAGATAAGAGAGGGCAGATTTAGATTAGATGTTTCCTATGAGGCACTGGCACAGGTTGCCCTGAGAAGCTGTGGATGCCCAATCCCTGGAAGTGTTCAAGGCCAGGCTGGATGGGGCTCTGAGCAACCTGGTCTGGTGGAAGGTGTCCCTGCCCATGGCAGAGAGGGCTGGGACTAGATGATCTTTAAGATGCCTTCCAAACCAAATCCATTCTGTGATTCTATGATTCTACAATTTAATTTATCAACCCAGCACAAAACAAGCTTCATCTTTTGCTTGGGGTTTTGGTTTTTTTTCTGATGACTTAGTGACTTACATGGAGTCAATGTGGTGTAAGCATTTGCCAAAAAGAAGAGAGAAAGAAGGGGGTAATAACAGCTTTGTTGAGGTGATGAGGGTTTAGGTTAGTCCCATGACCCAGGATTTTTTTCTAGGTTGCCAAGTATTTACAGTAGTTTGATTGTACTGATATGCAGTCTAATTTTATTCATGTTAAAACACAGAGTGCACTTCTTCTTTACAGTCTTCTATTTTCAGGACAGTCTTTTGAGCCATCCTTCTCAGTGAGTCTTGAAGCAGTTGTCCTCTAAGAATTTGCTGGATTCTTTTTGAACCCAGCACTCACTTGTGATTGCCACAACAAAAACTTTCAAAGTTTAAAGTCATGCCATGAGTGAATAATCCTTCCTGTTTTTTCTGCTTTAACCTCTCAATTTGGTAATTTCATTAGATGACTCCTACTTTGTGGGTTAAACAGCAGGATAAATTCCTTCTACTCTTTGGTTTCGTTTTTTCTATTCCAAGCTGAAAATCCCCACCCTGCTTTATATATTCTTCAAGTGTTTCCACATTCCTGATAATCTTTTCAGCCTTTTCCTTTTCGTCTATCTCTGTTAACTCTGCTCTGTATTTTAGACATGGGTTGACCCAAAATGTACACAGCATTAAGACAGAAGTGCATGTTACCTTTTAAAACATCATCCCGTATTATATTTAGCCTGGAGAAAAGGAAGCTTGAGGGGCCCTTATCACTTTCTTCAGCCCCCTGAAAGGTGGCTGTAGCCTGGTGGAGGTCAGTCTCTTCTCCCAGGTTACAAGACAGGAGCAAATGACCTCAAGTGGAACCAGGGGAAGTTTAGATTGGATATTAGGAAAAATTTCTTCACTGAACGAGGGATCAGGCATTGGAACAGGCTGCTGAGGGAGTGGTGGAATCACCACACCTGAAAGTGTTCAGTAAGTATGGGGATGTGATTCTTAGGGACATGGTTTAGTGGTGGCTTGGCAGTGCTGGGTTAATGGCTAGGCTCAATGATCTTACAGTTCTTTTCCAATATAAATTACTATGTGATTTTTCTCTTTCATTGTCTATTTTCCCCCTAATGTATCTCAGATTTTTTTCCTGTGCATTTAACTGACATGAGCAGAGGGCCCGTAGTTGTAGAGGGCATCCCATGGAGATTCCTCAGCCAACATTCTGTGTGGCACCAGTTAATTTACAGCCCACATTGTGTATGCATTGTTAGAATTGTTTTTCCCTTTATGCATTACTTTGCTTTTATTGATACTGAATTTCATCTGATGTTTTTATCACCCAGCTTGTTACCCAGTACTGTGAAAGTAGGCTGTAGTGTAATGATTGGAGGCTTCATGAGAGAATCAGAAAGCCCAGCAATGAAACCGGCTCTCATTTTGACTTTTATTCTTGTCCTGGGGATAATCTGAACAAAAATATAACCAACAAAACACCCTTTATATAAAGTAAGAACAACCAGCCTGCCTGTCTTACGACATCTAACTGTGAAGTTGTCTGTTGCTCAAATGTTTTCACTTCTCATCGTCAGCATCTAACAGAGTCTTTTTTCTCATACTTCTTTCTAGCCAGTGTTTGTTCTTCCCCAAAGCAGCAAATTATGCCCTTGCTTCCTCCATGCTGGAGCACCAGAATCCTGATACCAAGGGACAACTTAATGATCATCTTCTGCCAGCCTGACATGTTTCCCCTATACCTGCACCTTCTTTCTGTCCTAAAATCCCTCTTGTGTTCACAGTTCCCTGAAAAGACACCTGGGATTTGGAAACTTTTCCTACTTTCTTGGTTTTGCTTTTATCTCACAAGAAAGTGTGAGCACACAAAGCCACCTGCCCATCACTTAGAGCCCTGTTTGCTGGCAAGCACTTGGGTCTACCTGAACAGGGCTTTCATTAGAGCTTAGCTTTTATGGCTTATTATTGCTGGTGCTGTTCACAATATTATTTGGGATTGGAGGGATGCACAAATTACTCGTATAGAAGCTATGAACCACTTCTTGCAACCCTGCTTACCCCCCATATGCTTTAAAATGTCATCTGTTTGTGGCTTTCTGTGCTGAACACTGCTGATCACAGGCTCTGGAGAGCAAAGTTATTGTACACCTGCATCACTTTGTTTTGTATTCCTTTATACCTTCTGCATAATTAATGTTTTGTTGAATTTTATGTATTTATTTATTTTGGCTGATGTCTTCTCTAGAGATTATCAGACACAGCAAGAATCTAGTTGAGAAGATGGTAACAGAGAAGAAGGGGATATCAGAAGCTGATACTAGGGAAGAAAAGTGGATCTTTTAGGGGGTGAGAAAATGGGGGAACACCCGGAAGAGAGGGACCTCTACCAACTCTTTCATCATTAGAGCTGGATTCCTGCAGCTGGTGCTTTATTGTGCCCTGTGTGCTAAATCTCTTTGATTTTTTTTTTCTTTTGTTTTTTTTTTTTTCTTCCCACCCTCCATTTCAGAGGCTGGAAGACTAAAAAGTCTGTAACATCTCTGCTGTGCATGAAATACATAAATGAATAAAATCAGGATACCCAGCCTCAGCAAAGCTGCCCAATCTAATGTGTGGGGGCATATATTCTCCATATGTTGATACTCCTGTTTGTTTCTCCCTCCTTCCTCTGCTCAAATGAAAACACCTGGAGTTAATGTTACACAGACTATATGGGAGCTCACCTTGCCATCATGTTTCCTTATTAAGGAATTTCATTAAGGCTTTTTTTTTTAAATGTGCACTGCTTTTGCAGACAGAGTTTTTGAAAGTGGACACTCCCAGCTGCAAAGATTTTTTTAAGATAACAAAAGCCAATCACATTCCATCTTGTTTCAATCCCCAAAGCACCACAACGCTTTAACTTAAACCAGGGCTAGATCCAAGAATCATTACTGTTAATTCAAAGGCTCCTGTTGGTTTTAATGGTCTTGGGATCAGGCTTTTTCACTCCTGCTGTGGAACAGTGCTGTCTCCCCCAGTGCACAAGCACAAAATGGCCATGAAAATTGAAGGCTGGTTTGGAAATGGATGTCATTTCCACTGCCGGACTAATTGAGCGTTTGAGGCTGGGAGTGGCATAGGTTCGAGGTTTTCTTGATGTTTCCAAGTAAGTCAAAGTTCCTATAATGAAAACATGTAGAATGGTGTGTTGTAACTATTTTTATACCTACATCAGACTTGATGTTAGTGGCTTTGAATTATTTAATGTTTTTCTTCCTCAGCTGTCATCTCCAGTGAGCTCCCATTGCAGGGCTGCAGGAGTTGTTGTGTAAGGAACAATGCAGGAGCCTGGCATTGGCTTCTGGGGTGGGGGGGGAGGGCGGGAGATATTGCCTGGTTTTATTTTGTTTCATGTCTTTAATCCTATTTTTTTCCTTTTTCTTTCTGGTGAGAGGGACATCAGGCCAGGGTATTAAATCATACTGACCGGCATGGGCTGAAAATGAAGTACATGCCAATAAAGACAAAAATGGGGAGTTTGCTGCTTAAACCACCAAGCACTAATGTCTGTCACATAGGAAGAGCCAACTATTTAACATTCAGTCTATTCAAAAAACATTATTATGTCCCAATGGTAATTTAAAACCACATCTGTTAGAACCATATGTGGGGAAAGTTTACCTTTTTTTTTTTTTTTAAGTCCCAGGTTATCCTGTTTATAGGGTTATCTTCAGTGTGGGCCTCTTTCAAAATTTCAGACTGATTGCCATGAAATGCCTGGAACAAAAGAACTAAATGAATTCAACTCTTATCTTTTTTCCTTTGTAATTAATGTGTGGGCTTTAGTGGATATCTGAAAGTAGACATCCAGCTTTAAAAGGAAACCTATATATTGGGATCATGCCTCATGGTTCTGCGGTCTATAACCTGATATTTGTTTGTTCATCTGAGTTACTGGATATTTCACAGGTTTTTTTTCCTCGCCATTATTCAAGCTTTTATTAACAATGCATATGACCTTTGAAAATAGCTCTTTTGGGCAGTCAGGCTCTCTAATTTTTACTTTGTGGAATTGCCACTGGATTATTCTGCCCTTAAAAACAGAAGCTATAGATTTGTTTTCAAAGCATCCCATCATTATTATCTAACCAGCACTAACTGGCATAAACCCAAGATCCTTAAACCTAAGGGGTGCTAACAGCGTATCTGACATGGTGAGTGGAAGTTGGCTCCATACAACACTCAGGTCAAAATATCTGCTATAGGTTCTTCCTTGTGTGGTGGATAAAGGGCTCTGTGTCACCTCTACATCGAGTGCAACATGCTTTGCCATGTCTTTGTGTACCTGTTCATCCCAGCTAAATGCAAGCACCTGAGTGAATTGCTTTGACAGATGGTAATTGGGGGCAAACAGACTTCAAGCACGGAAGTTAAAGGAGCTCTTTATTCCTTCACCCTGTTAACTCTCCCCTCTGCTTTGTGAGAGTCTTCAATAAAACCTGGAACCTGGAAAAACTAAATTCCCAAGTGGTTGGCAAGCACTCTCTGTGCTTGGTGAGACCCCGCATTGTGTTGTGGTAGGGAACATTTCCATTATGCTGCTCCACTTCTCTGAATTCCAGTTTTGGATGGTGAAAGCAGGAAGAGCTGTGCTTTGTTTATGGTGGTCAGGCTGGAACACCAAATACTGGTGTTCAAGCTGTGATCCCCTGTGGGTAGCTAAAATTGTGCGTGTTACTTGGTGAATTTAGAACACTCCAGGCCTCAAGCTACCATTCCAAATATCCCCTTGTAATAAACAACAAATAACTGCTCTTCTGAGACTTTTATGTAAGTGTCAAAAGCTTTGCCTTTTGTAGAATCCCACAGAAATCTGCCCTTCCCTGAAGTAATGGATTTTCCCATTAAGTGCATCCACATCTGTTAGCAGCATCAAACTTTCTACTGTTCGTCCTTCACAAATAGGCTGAGTACATCAATGAGAAATAGTCAAAAAGTAAATAGATAAGCATGTAAGTACTAATAGAGCCACAGTTCATGAGTTACATCTTTCCAGCATGGCATTTCTGGCATTCACAGCATGGCATATTGTGCATCCCCTTCCAGCTGCCTTTTAAGCTCTGAATTTCTTAGCTAAACAGGATGTTAGTGATCCCAATGTACAGAGCACCTGACAACCCAAGAGTTAAATATGCAGCTATAAATAGCATGCTTACTTTGATGGGATGCATTGTATTGTAATTTTAGCACTAATTAAAGTTTGGTTGTAGGCATGAAATATTTCAGTCTTTCAGAAACTTGTAAATATCTGAAATTAAGCTGGCTTTTGTTGTCTGAATGTTTTGGCAGAGTTGTGCAGTTGCATATGAAGTTTTACGAGTAGCAGTATAATAAAGATGGGTTTGCATGTCAATGAACAGCATTTTTTGATTCATTTTGGGTTAATCAAGTGCTGGAGTTAAATTGGAATGCGTTAATTTGTTCTTGGTTTAAAATGAGACTCTGCTGTGTCCCATAGCGAGTTTGATGCTCAGAAGGTTTTGTGGGGTTGATTGCTTCCAGATAAGTGGGAAAGTAGCTATGCTGCAAAAGCCCACTTTAATTTGAATGATGTGCATGGAAAATGGGGGGGAGGGGGGAGGGGAAATGAAGAAAGCTACAAGGGAAACAACATATTTTTGTTTTTGGCACAGTTTGCTTCATATTCCTACTCCCTGTCCTTGTGTGATCCCTGAGCACTTGATGGATGAGAAAGATAATTGTTGATCATTTCATGAAGCTCTGCCAGTAACACATACCAAATATAATTAAACCTTCAATTTCATGCTTTTAAATACATTTTCTCACCCAATATAGCAATTAACCACTTTCTGTCAGAGCAGGAGGAGGCAAGGTGTTTTGGGTCCTATTTTCTAGCTCTACTTAGTGTAAAATGTGGGGGTTTCATTTTCAAAATAATTCCTCTTTTCTGTTAGATCATTTCACCTTTAAGATTCCATGGGAGTCATTCTGGAACATCAGGAAAATTGCCATAAATGATGCTTTTGCTTGTTAAGATGCTTTGCATGGTCAAGCTGGACCAGTTCCAGTAATTCCTTGTCTCACTAGGTAAAACACTGCAAGACTCTTGCAGCAGGAACAACAAACAGGGAGGTTTAATGTCATTCATCTCTGATTTTAACCCTCTGTCTATGGTGTAGGCTTCAGGCTAAATCCTTGGAGAAAGCATTTTTAAAAATTCTGTTGTCAAGCTGATCCATTTTATTCAACGTTATTGTTCTTTTTGTCTATAATGTAGACAAAATATTTGATTGTGATCAACTTTGATGCAGCCATGATCCTACTCAAAGGAGGCTAGGAGTTGTCCTTTTCTCTAAGTGAGAATACCAAGAAAGTATCATTTTGGAATGACAGCTGTCAAACAGATGAGTCAGTTTTAAGGGAAAACAAGGGAAATGACAGATTGATATTGAATGCTAACACCTGGTGGACTCTTCAAGCACAGCCTGTCCTTGGCAGTGGGTCTCTCTGTCCAGAGCCCAGTTCCACTGGGACATGCAGCACAATGCATTTTGCTCTCTCCTTGAGCATGAGAGCATGCTCCATTAGCTGACACTTGTTTTTACAGCATATGTGCCAGACAGCTTGGGCAGGAGCTGAACAACCTCCAGTCTTGCAGATCATGTCCCACAGGGCAAGCTAGATGATTCCCTTTTCTGTTAGTGTTTCTTGGTTCTTATAGAGATGTTAATTAAAGGGCATACTCCCCAGGCCACCTTTTCCAGTTCCTGGGTGAACTTTAAATTTGGAACATAAATATAAAAACAAATTCAGATGTCTCGGTCTAGTAACACTGACTAGTTATTGAGACAACACCTTGACCACAGTAAGTAGCTGGAAGGAGGGGACATGGGGACTTCTGCTCTGTTTGCAACTCTCTGTTGTGACCCAGGAGAACTCACTTGTATTTTTCTCTCAATTAACCTGTGCACAGAAAAAGTTTTCTAATAACTTCCTAGTTATTTCCTCTTTGCCACATCATTTTGGAGTCCTGGAAGCTTTGTCTCATTCTCCCTCCCCTTAATATATCACTGCAGTGTCCTGGCAGCATTCATTTTAGGCTACAGAAATTCAGCCCACCATTCTTTGCACTAAATTATTGAATGGGAATCAGATTTACAGTCAAACTGTGAAGTAGAAAGTTAGTTGACCTGCCTTATGGGACATTTGGTTTTATTAAGTTCCTACATGTGTTTACTTTGATCCCTTCAATGTTATCCTAGAAGACTATTCCAGGCCAGATTGTAAAAATGTCAGTTTCTTCAAACACGTGAACAAAATCCTCTCTAAATTTATCAGATCTTTTGAACAGGTCCAGTGTTCTCTATAAGGCTGAATTGTTACTGCTACTTTGAAAAGATTACCCTTTAAAGTGTCAGGAACTCACAGGATCCAGCGCTGTCTATAACAGGCTGTGTTCAGAACAGGTGCGCTCCCAAACCAACATTGTCCCAAATCAACCTAGAAATGAGGTGAATTCTGAATTATACCAAAAGAGCTGAATCCTGTGTCACTCTTGCAATAAATATATATTTCCTTTCTGCAGATCCCATATTCATCAGAGATTGATAATTTCAGAGCACACAGTCACAGAGTGTCTTGTCCTTACCCATCTGGAGTCCTGCATTCATGTCTGGGGCCCTCAGCACAGGAAAGATATGAACTTGTTGGAGCAGGTCCAGAGGAGAGCCACAGAAATACTCAGAGGGCTGGAGCACCTCTTCTCTGAAGGCAGGCTGAGAGAAATGGTGTTGCTCAGCCTGGAGAAGACAAGACTTAAGGGAGACCTTATTGCAACTTTTCAATATGTAAAAGGAGCTTGTAAGAAAAATGAGGACAGACTTTTTAATTGGGCCTCTAGCAATAGGACAGAGGTAATGGTTATAAACTAAAAAATAATAGATTTAGATAAGATGCAAGGAAGATTTTTTTTTTTTTACAATGAAGTTGGTGAAACGCTGATACAGGTTGTCCAGAGAAGTTGTAGATGACCCATCCCTGAAAACGTTCAAGGTCAGGGTGGCTGAAGCTCTGAACATCCTATTGTACTGAAGATGTCCCTTCTCATTGCAGGTGAGTTGGTCTAAATGAGAGTTAAAGGTCCCCTTAAATCCAAACCATTCTATGATTCTATGACTCTGTCTTCTAGGAAAATGGGGTGGGGGGTGGGGTGTAGAACAATAAGGGAGGAAGGGGGCAGAAAAGCAGACCTGGCTACAAAATCACTCCAAGTTACTGCCCTTGGTGGTCAAATTTTCTACTTTCTCATCCCAAGCATAGTCTTAGAGGAGGAATAAGGTTTCAAAACTATCTCAGGTGCAACATTAGTGGAGTGTTGGGTGACAACCTCCTTAAATCTGTTTAGAGTCCCCTCATAGAGGAAGTTGATAAGTGGCAACAGTATAGTTAACTTTCCTGCTTGTTTTATCAGCAATGACTCTGTGTTTTCTACCTTGAAAACTGGGGTGGAGACAGAAAATGGCAAGGGAAGCATACTAGTTGGCATGCAAATAGAGAAAAAATCTGCATTCCTGGATGAAAGCAAATTCCTTTGTTGCCTTAATTTTTCCTCATTACTTTTACAAAAGAACCATGTAAAGAACAAAATCAAAACATACAGTTATCTCAACTGTTTGGTCAAGTACCACTTATGTCCAAGCTGTTTGCTGACTCTCTGAAAGAAGGTGTTGGGAGAAGTATGTGACTGGGAGGTGCAGAAAGCCTCCTTGAGTCTTAAAGATTTCTCTAACTTGTGACTGGTAGGAGCAACAGATATACTAAAGCCATGCAAATCAAAAAACAGAAAAGGGCCATACAGGATGAGTCAGATTAATACAAAAGAAAATAACAGATCTTCCAACTAAGACAGAAACACCAGGAGAGGAGGATCCAAAATAAGCTGCTGAAGCCTAAATCTTTTCAAACCTTCATAACAATTATGTTAGTTTAGACAGAATTTTGGGGGGGCATCCAGCAGAGAAAAAAGGAGTAGGAAAATTTTTTTTTAGGAAGATTAAACCAAGAAATCTCCATCTTCTCTTACAGGCTGCAGTGGGAGGTATGATGAAGACATATAACAAAATTCTGGGGCAAAGATGCCAACCTTTTTCCAGTACCTGTCCAGTTACAGTGCCTATTAGTGAGTCTATCCAAAGCTTTTCTCTTTGATTAAGGGACAGTGCAGGAGCTTTGGACAGTGACCCACCTTGTGGTCTCCAAAGAGCTGCTTACTAGTAGAAATTAAAGTAGCCACCATGGCCTAACTGGTATCAAATCTGCTTTCTCCTCTCCTATTAATTTACATGAACATGGTGAGGAAAGGTTTCTTGCCAAAACCCATTGTGCTAAGAGTCAGAAAATCCTTTGGGTTAGGTCCCTTTCTTCTTCAGATCTCCTTGGCAGGAATCTGCATTGGCCAAGGCCCAGGGAATTCTAGCTAATAAATTATTATGTTGGAGGGACTGCTCACCCTGTAGCCATGCTAATTAGATTCTTACCAGCAAATCAGGTCAGTTTATATTCTTGACTTTAATATAGGACAGGCATATGGGACCACGTGTTGTAGGGGGTTTTTTATTTGCAGAATTAAACAGAGTCATAGTCCGTAAGAAAACCCATCTCAAATTCTAGGTTTTTCTAAATCTCTTTGAGGTAAAACTGGTATGCCAGTAAATCCCTGTCATTTCTTGTTATTGTCTCTGTATCTTGATGGCCCGAATTAGAAATTTTCTATGACTGATAAGACAGCTAACACCTAGGTAAGAAGGTATGAGAATGACACAGATGTCCTTGGTATATATTCTTCACCCCCTAACTACTCTTTTAAAAAGTTCCATATGATTATTAATAACTCTAAGGCATATTGCTTCCAACTTGAGAAACAGTGACTGAAAGAGATAAAGACAGAGGCATTGTGAAATTACATATTGCAGGAGGATGTTGAGTATAGTTCAAAAAAGAAAAAAGTCCGCAGAAAGTGCTTTATGGTAAAGGGTTTCATTTCTGGAATCATGAGGGGATCTTATATTGCCAAGGACTTCTGATGACAGAAGAGCTGCTTTAGTAATCAAACTATGTAAGAAAAAAGCCAGGAGGTTAAAGGCCCCTCTGTGAGATGAGTAAGTGTATAATGGTTTAAGTATTCCTGTTACTTGTCTGTAGTTATCTGCAGGTGTCAGCTGACTCTTAATAACCCCAATACATTAATTCAAAATGGTTTTTATGCTTCATAAAATATATTGGACACAGCAACACAGATTAACTAATCCCTGTCTGTGTAAGAAGAGCTATGTCTGTCTGAAGTTTTACTCATAAAGAAAATTGTTCAGTTACAGTGTGTGAGTTTCTCTCCATAAGTTATTGATATTTTTACTTTCTTACATGTCATTCCAATTAATTTTTTTCAAGATTATAGACTCTATTTCCTAGATTTATGTTGCTGCCCATGTTTATCAGTGACTTGGGATAAAAAAAAAATATGGCCACTGCCCACAGTTTGCAGGCGATCTAAAAAGTTGGGGTGATGCCTTGAGGCACCAGGGGGAGTTGGTAATGGAAGAGTAGGAGATACTGACAGACATCTACGTGTCTTGGTGAGCTGTGTACAGACAAGTGATCTCATCTCTAATGTAATGACACATCAACTCTCCAAAGAGAAGTAAAAGCAAGGTAAGCTTTTCACTGGGGATCGTCTCTCCAGGCACTCCAAAACTGCCAAACACTTCTCTGGCATTATGAATAAATAGCTGAAGGAGGAGCTTTCAGTTTAATGTGAAACTTTACTCAAGCACAAAAGTATCATGTAGGCACAGTGAAACCATCTCACTATGTGGCATGGGTTAACTTCTGCTGAAATACTTCCTTGGTTGGGTACCAGCGGAAAAGACAAGGATGTTGATAAACTTGAGAAGAGGTATGAGAACAATTAAAGGCTTGGTAAGAGATCACACAGTGAACAACAGGGAAAACACTATTTGTTTAGCTCCTCTAAGTGCAAGTTAAGGAGTGATGGGATCATTTTGGCTGCTTGCAGAGGCAACAGAAATTCACTGGCAGGGGCCTCTGCTGGACAGATGTATCAAAGAGGTATCAGTAAAAAAAGTCAGGAAGCTGACCGGACAAAAAGACCTGAAGCATATTATTTACTATGAAGGGAACAACATGAGGAGGAATGTAATCATTCTTTAGATGAGGAAAATATTTTGGGGTTTTGTACTTTTTACTAAATACTTTTGGTCAAGCTTACCTAGCCCCTACACTATGTGCTGCATGAAGAATCTTCCTATCTCTTACCTGTATATAACTTCTGAATATGCAATATATATTTATTTTGATATTCAGGACTTCATTCTTTCAATCTCCCACGTGGATAGTAGTGATCTTTGCCCTGTGCATGTTTAGAAATAGTGACAACTACATTTCCTGAGCAGAGCTTTGATTTCCAAAACTACTCAGTTTTTGGTTTTGTTTTTGGTTGGTTTTGGTTTGGGTTTTTGTTGTTGTTCTTGTTGTTCTTGTTGTTGGTTTGGCTATTTTGTTTTTGGGGTTTATTTTTGCTTGTCAAAAACTTGCTCAGAGGTACTCACTTGTCCCAAATCTGAATAAAAGAAAACTGAACATGTAAGAAAGCAGGTTTTCTTTTAATCATCTGGATTGATTGCCATTCTTCACATTTTGCACTAATCTGCATATGTACAAAAAGAATGCAAATCACTTATTATTTTAATTTGATAGCAGTTTACATCCCTGTATACCCCATATGTGACAAGAGATAAAGAATGTGAAGCAGCAAAAATTCAAGTGTCTACTACTGGGTCTAGATTGAACTAGAATTTATGAATAGATACAGAAGTGAAATAAATCTTCTAAAAATGGTCGACTCTGGAAAGAGAAAATGGTTCTTTTCTGATTTTGAGTGGTTTGAAGTGGAGAAAGCATGGATATGAATATATAGCGTTTATTTAATCTGAACTTTGTTATCTGTTGCTCGTACAGAGAGATTTCAGTGCAAGCAGATGGGTCCCATTATGCACCACATTTGTTTTTTTTGCAGTCTCAAGTTCCCTTTTAGTTTTCTGGTTTGGCCGAGCCTGCAACACTACTTTCCCATCCCACAGAGTTCTGTTTTCTTTTGAGAAAGAGCACAACAAGAAATCCATTAATCTTTTTAGCAAGCAAAGAAAAAAAGTAAGGAGAAAGGAAAACCCTGTTCTCTCCTTTCTTTGGTGTTACTGAAATGGAAGCTGGAACTCTGATCTGCTCCTAGCATGGTTCTATATTGCCTATGCATGCACCTCTTAGAGTAACTCTATGCCTGCATGGAAGTTGAGATAAGCACTGGGAATGGCTGTGAACAAGCATGTGAACTGGTCTGGCAGCAGAGGAGGCTGCTGGGTTCTTAAAACTACTGTGCCTTGCTTGGAGTTGCTCACTTATACATTCTCTCAAACTGCAACCAAAATAAGACAACATAAAACCAAAATAATTTGATCCACCACCAAGTTTCTTACTTGGATACTTTCAAACACCTGTAGTAAACCTGATTAATGTGGCCTCTGGATGGAGAAAGAAATGGAATGGTTTGGTTTGGAAGGGACTTTAAAAGACCAGCTAGCTCCATTCTGCCTGCCATGGGCAGGAACACCTTCCACTTATCCCAGGTTGCTCAGAGCTCCATCCAGCCTGGCCTTGAGCACTTCCAGGGATGCTCAGCTTCTCTTGGCAACCTGTGCCAGTGCCTCACCACCCTGACAGTGAAGAATTGCTTCCTAAAAGCCTAAACCTACTTACTTTAAGCCTGAAGCCATTCCCACTTGTCCTATCATTCCCTGTCCTTGTCAAAAATCCCTTTCCAGCTCTCTTGTAGCCCCTTTGGGTACTGAAAAGTGCTCTAAGGTCTTCCTGGAGCCTTTTCTTCTCCAGGCTGTGCAATCCCAACTCTCTCAGCCTGTCTTCATAGCAGAGGTGTTCCAGATCTCTGAGCATCTTTTTCCCTTCCTTGTTCTTAACTGGCATTGCGTTTTCCAGCCATTTACACCAGTGCAAGATAAATCCTACAAGAGAATACTTGGGATAAGTCACTTCATAAAGTTGTGGACTACATGGAGTCAGACCCTTTTTTGTACATAAAATTTACTAAAGAGGAAGCCAAATGAGAAGATAGTTTGTGGCTTGTGGTATCCATTTGTCCCTTGGTGATTTTGGCCCATGGCTTTTCATAGTTTAAGGTCAAACAAGAAAAAGAGCAAATCCCAAAAGACTGGACTATAAAGAAAGAAATATTTCTGTCCCGGTGTTCTCATTTCAGTCATCCCAATCAGAGCAGAGAGCAGTGATATCTGCTGTCAGCAGAGGGGAGGAAGTTGGACAAGGATTTCTGCTTTTTGGGAATGGGTAGGCTTTTTGGGAATGGGGATGGGAGAGGAAAATTCAGCATTATGGGACCACATTATTTGGCTTCCAGAAAACTTGTTGGACTCAACAAAATTTAGCAGACCGTAGGTTCATGAACATGACTACAGGTAATGGTAACTTGTAAATGCAACAGTGTTCAAGGCCTTATTATTATTTTTGTAATTAGTGATTCGTTTGGTAAACGACAGCTTTTATTGCAGCTTAAAACCCCTGACAACTGATTATTGAACCAAAAAGGTTGACATCATAAAATACCTACTCCTTGCACGAAGTCTTGCTTATCACAATTCCAGCTTTGTTGACATGGGGCCAACTTTATGTACTTTTTCACATTCTTTTAGTTTTTCTTCACTGCATTCCTGTTTCAACAGATAATTCCCAGAGCACTTAAGGAAGTGGAGAAATAATGGAGTATTTTACAAAAATTTTCTCCTTTACCAAGGGACTTTCCCAAATTGGGACCTGAAATGCCTAATATATTGCTTTTACAAACACCCTGTTTTTTATAACAGAGGTTCACTGGCAATTTAAAAAGGGATGGCTAATCTGAAAAGCAGTTGTTTCTCTGTGGCACCTTTAGCCATATTTGTCATTGCTTCTATCTTACATAATTTTCTGTTGTCCCAAGAATTGATTGTTCCACACGAAATTTAGTCTATCCTCCATGTGTAAATTTCCCCATGAGTAAAACTAATAGTGAAGGTTGCTACACAACATATTACCCAAGGATGAGGTAGTTATTCTGACTGTCCATTTTTATTTAATGCTATATATCTATTTATCTTTACCCCTGGGATGTGTTTTCATTCCCATTAGTGTAATTATAGGCTGGTATGATTCCTCTGGCATCACTGGAATTATATGTTTACCATCAGTGGTTTTATTGAATGGTGAATCCCTATAACATGGAAATTTGGATTTGATCCGTAGACTCATCCATGTTAAACAATGCAATATAGTCTCTCCCAGAGTTATTTATGAGTCTGCTACAGCAAATGAGAAACAGGCTTCACATTATAGATGCTCTTTTCATTTCTCCACAATGATTGAAAAGAGTTTCATCCAGCACATGTTATCAAGTCACTGGCCATCACTGTTCACTGAAGTCTCTGTCCCTTGTTTATAGGCAAATTTGTGAGAAGCAGAATTTCTTTGCAGAGTGGTCCTGCCTCCTAGAGATAGAAGACCATTTAGTGCACCTGGTATTTATGTTTGGTTAAAGGGAGTCCTTTGATTAGCTCAAAAATTGTACTATAATGACTACAAGGGTTAAGGTAAGAAATGTTTTGCTATATGTAGGACCTACTTAAACAGGAGAAGTAATTTTATCTATCAAACTGTTCTGTGTTAACTCCAGATAGCAGCTAAAACCCTCCCCCAGCTATTCACTCACTCCCTCGCACTGGGATAGAGAAGAGAATCTGAGGGGCAAAAGTAAGAAAACTTGCAGGGTTGAGATGAAGACAGTTTAATAGGTAAAAAAAAAGTTGTGTACACCAGCAAAGCAAATCTAGGAATTCATTCACCACTTCCCATGGACTGGCAGGTGTCCAGCCATGTGCAGGAGAACAGGGCTCCATCATGTTTAGTGGTAACTTGGAAAGACAAACATCATCACTCTAAACACCCCTCCTTTCTTCTGCTCCCAGCTTTATTTCTAAGCAAAGCATCATAAGGTCTGGGATACCCCTTGAGTCAGCTGGGGGCAGATGTCCTGACCATGTCCCCTCCCAACTCCTTGTGCATCCCCAGCCTCCTTATTGCTGGGCTGGGGTGAGGAGCAGAAGAATCCTTGACCCGGTGTAAGCCCTGATCAGCAATTACTAAGCACTATTTATCAACAGTGTAGCAACACTGCTTTAATCAAAAATTTGAAACAAACTGCTATGAAGAAAATTGACTGTTTCCCAGATAAAATTAGTATGCAAAGTCCAAGATGAAACAAGCAGAGAAGGAAATGGATGCTGGTGGAGGCTGCCTAAAAAGCTGGATGTTAAGTGATTTGGACCATGATATCTTCCATGCTTCTGAAAACATCATTGACTTCTGATTTAAATCCAGCTAATAAATTCTGTTGCTATCTCAAACAGTGTTTTTGTTGGGAAGTCTGGTACTTATTTGGCAGTTCAAGGCATAGAGCAGCATAGTCCTGGAGTCCATGATATTGTGAAGTTACAAAGCAGTTTTTACCTTGGAAATGGGAGGTGGATTCTGTCATTATTCTGTGTTTAGTCCAGGGCCAACACTGAAATTAACAGTGTTTCACCTAGTCTGTGCCCATCAGGGTATGTCCAAAAATGCTTGTCATATTCAGCTCATTTCCAAAATCTCTCATACAGAATGTTGGATCCTCAAAGAAAAGTGCTGGGCCTTGTACCCTTCCTTCTTAAGGATCACTGCACATCAGAGAGCTGCAAGCAGGAGCCATCGATGCAGCAGCTTGTGCAATATATGTGTGCTTGTGTCACATCAACAGAGGAAGGTCACATTTAATTTTCTCCCATAAGACCACCTTCTGAGCTGACGCATGGAGATAAAGATACAACTCATTATAGTAGCTGTGATTTTTCTACCCAAAGAGCTTGTGTGGGAAGGAGATCAGCCTCCAGTCCCTTGAGTACAAACCAATCTATACGGGCAGCCCCTCAGCTTGCTGAGCCAGCAGAGCAGCTCCCGTTTGCTGCCTAATTTCAGATAAGAGTTAGACATAAATAATAATAATACACAAAAGTCTGATTATCTCACAAAAAAAGCTTAAGTGCTTCATATAAACTTGGGGGGGGGGGGGGGGGGGGGCGGGGAAATAACTGTAAAAAGAGAAAAAACAAAACCAAAACCAGATAAAACTGGTATTTAATTCCCTGGTACTAAAGAATCCAGAATTTAGTTCTCTTTATGTCTAAATTAAATATGTCAAATGCAAACCAGGACATTTTAAAAATACGTGGGATGATATTGTCTTTTTAGTTATATTCTGTGTTTCTATCTGAAGGACAGATCATGAAGTGGCATATCCCTGATTATCTTCTGAAAGAAATTATATATTTTTATACCAGTTGAGGATCTCACCTCATAAGAAATTTCCTGATTTTCCCAAATCAAATGAGTGGTGCAGTTGTATCATAGTTTGTCATCGGGACTTCCCCAATGTCTGCTCATTAAGGGCACTTTCCCTTTGTCTGCAGGCTTGGCAATAAATAATTACCTATCAGATTCCCAGATGAATTCTGGAAGGATTTTGAAAGGGGAATATAGGTAGGAAGAAGAGAAGAGGGAATAATTAAAGGGGATTATTATGGAAAAGATAGCAGATAGAGAAAAATAGGCAAGGGAACCAAAGAAAAGAAGCTAGGAGAGATGCTTCCATAATCAGGAAACAAATTAGGAGAACTCCAGGATGGGAATAATATTTCCCTTATAAACAACAGAATATAGGGGAGAAGGGGTAAGAAGACAGAGAATGAAAGGGGAGGGAGAAGATACAGATTCCTGGAGGCAGTGAAGAAAACACCACACAGGGAAAGTGACTGAAAAACAGCTGAGGAGAAATATAAGGATCCAAAACCAGTGGGGATGGGCTGAAGATTGCCCTTTTAAGAAAGTTGGTGTATTCTTGCCTCTGTTCCCTTTCAAGCTGAACTGCTTTCACTTGTTTGCTTGTTTTATTTTTAAATAGTTTTTCAAGTTACAGTTTTATTTAAGTTATATGTATGCTGTGGTTGTGATAGCAATTACCTACTTTGAATTTGCACATTTAGTATGAATAGTTCTGTATCTATTTTCTTTTTCTATATGCACATATGAAAAATAGTGTTTAAAGTTATAAATTCAATATATTTACACTTAGGAAACTTCAGGAAATGAAAACAGAAAAATGCAGAATAATTCTGCTTCAATCTGTTCTCTATAGTCTGACACCCCATGGTCTGGGATTGACAATCATATTCATGTTATGTGTGATTAAAGAAGAAGCACTGAAGCCTGGAAAATAAAGAAAAGCAAAGGAAGAAAGATTTAATCTGTGTGTGAGTGTGCATGTGTGTGTCTGTGAAAGTCCATAGCAATAGTGAGAGAGGAATTTTTCAAACCAGGATGTGTCACAAAGTGTTTTCAGCTCTTGAAAACACAAGGACTGGGGAGCAGAACATTAGCTCAAGAGATAAGAAGACTGGAAAGTGAGAAGGATCAAATCAAAACCACCTCCAGTTTATCTCTAGAGATCATGGAGAGAAGAGATGCTTGTCTAAAAGACAGAAACAGTATTACTAAGCATGGAGAAAAAAATAAAACAGAAAATCATCTCTATGGTTTTTCATTTTCCAATATAGAGCAAATATATGTTGTCTTCCCATAGCAAAAGTGCAATTGGAAGGTATTATCTCCATTTTAATAGCTTACGGTAGCAATTCATTGATTCTGAACATATAACATTTAGAAAAAAAAACAAGTACAGTGAGTCCAAGAAGGGGGACAACACACTTTTTCATTGTAATTAATATCCTGCTGTTGTTTACATATGGTCCATGTTGAGTGAATGGACAAAGGTACTCAACCTTGTGCACAAAGGTACTCAACCTTGTGTACTCAGTATGCACACATAGCCTTAATTAGGTGGCTGGAAGGTCCAATTTGCCTGGCAGGTTTTTTTTCTTTTCCTAATTGAACTTTCCTATAAAGTCAAGGGATACTAGGATACTAGTAGTGTAAAGCATTTGTGCTTCATAAGTAAATTTTGCCTCTGGGTTTTAACCAGAAAGCAAAACGAGGAACCAAAGTATAAAGGATGGGTGTCTCCACTGGCTTACTTTTTAATGGTTATAATGTCTTATTTCTGTGAAACAAAGGAGAGTAATCCTTATTGGTACATGCTGCCCACAGCATATCTGAAGTTCCTGTCTGTTGCTCCTGATTAGCTCTCTTCACAGAAGGAATTCCATAAGGAATGATGCTAAAAGCTGTGGGGTAGGTACTGGGACGGGGGGCAATACTCAACAGTGTCACCAGCCTACTTGAACGAAAAATGTGTCATCTGCAAGCCTGCAAGGGACAGATGGGATTTAACCATGTCTGGTTTGTGTGCACCTCAGGTTTATCATAAATCCTAATGCTTCCCCTCATCACTGAGCTCTGCTAACCTCAGAGACACTTACCTGTGTTTAGACATCTCATTGTAGCTCTTTTTCTCATCTTTCTTTCCAAGCTCTGGATCCAAACACATGGGGCAGACACCCATAACTTATTTCTTTTATCTTCTCTCTCTCGTTGTATGTTAAAAAATGAGGGCTAAGGAAAGAACTTCAGAAAGAGGGAAAAAAGAATCTCTTCCTTCAGTTGAATCCACGGTGAAAATGAAATCACACATGCATGTGTGATTCATTCAGGCATATTTTTGCTCTGTCTGGGCCCTCCTGTTTTCTCATTTATAGGCAGAAAAATTATTCCTTACAGTTCTCAGTACTTTTCAAAGAGTAAGACTGTAAATATGGCTTTTCCTTGTTAGCTACTGTATATTCTATAATGCTTGTTGTTTGACTCATGTTGGTAAAATGTAAAAACAACTCAAAATGTCCTTTTTTTAGGAACAAGGATAGTTTTTCAAGCTTTGTACCATGCTCTTATCTTGTGTTTTTGCATGAAAGAGGACAGAATGCATAGAGTTTTACCCACCACTCTTTAAAAAAAAAATAACGTAAATAATTTGAAACAAAAGAATGATAATAAGATGGATACAAAATTTAAAAAATATATTAAAAATTAATAATAGAATAGAAAAGCAAAAGTTAACTCTTCCCCCTTTGACTTCAGACTTTGAGCAACCTACTAGTCTGTTTCTGTCTTCAGAGCATCTTCTCTGCAGCACAATGATGTAAAATAAATTACTTGCCCAAAGAATTTGAGGTCACCAGAGAAAAAGCACCATGTGAATATGTCATATCGTGAGACAGGAAAATAATCATGAATAGCTAAAATAACTAAAATAAATCAATGGGGAAAAATAATTCCTTGGGCAGCAAGACCAGCAAAAAAAAAGAAAAAATAGCTCCAATGACTTGGTACCTCTTTCATCTTGAATGATGGAAATTGATAAAGACTCAATGAAACATAAAACATTCACCCCATGGCTTCTTTTGTTTGGAGAACAATGACTTTTGCGTGCAAATAAAGGCAGAGGCCTGGAAATTTTGTACTGTGTTTTCATGGCCATGGAGTTCTGTCTCTCTAGTATACCTCCCTCTGCTTAATGAATTATTCTTTAAAAATATTGCAGAAGTTCCTTTTTAATTTTTGCTTTTAAGTAGTAACTAAAAATTGCTAATATTACTTCCCTTCTAATCACATATATTACAAGGCAAAGCCTGAAAGAATGCTGAAACATGATAAAAAATGTGCTAATTTGATAATGAACAGAAATGCACAGTATGTCTTCTGTGCATTTTTCTCATATAATTCCTCTTGATCCCTTGGAATATCAAGTGCCAAATGAAGCAGCTGAGTTAATTTTAATTCCCCTCTCTTCTTACCTTTTGACATTTTTCTTTTGGTCTTCTCAGAAATTTTAGCTGTGTCTGGTTTTGATTCTGTGACAGCAAATGTTTCCTAGTGTCAGGTGTGGATCAGAACAGCAGTAGCGGCTGCATGCACTGTCCAGCCCATCAGAAGAAATTTTGGGCCCTGGAGCTTTCGGTGGTGTTTGAACAAATCATGTAGACTATGTACCCCAGGAGGCAACATTTCTACTTTATTCAACTTCACAAGTATAAGATGAAGGCAGCTATCAAATGGGGTACTGAAATTCAGTGTCTCCAGCAAATCACCCCTGTACATCTTAGAAGCAGAGAATGCTCTGTCCTGCTTTTTCTGTCACTGGCTTCCGGCAATCTGTCAGCACTATCCACATTTGGGCAAAATTTGGAGTCTGTAGAATAGCTAAGACTCTATAGTAACCAGCTGCAATGAAGTGTAAGTGGAGGCAATCACAGGAAATTTTTTTTCTCCACTGCATTTAAGCCTATATGTTCCTTTCCAGGTTACTTGGATCCCTAGAAAAGACTAGCATAAGAAGAGCCTCAAAAAAAGTAAATGGCCTCAAGGCTCTATCCTGTGGAGAGGTCTTGAAATAAAAGGTATCAAAAATATAGTGGATATAAGCCTTAGTGTGGCAAGTTCTTCACAGGGTATCTTCTGTCTTAGTATGAGAGCTACTTGGTCACTGTACAAATATCACCTGATACCTCCCGTCTCTGACCACTTGTCCCTGAGTACACAGTGGCAATTACTTCTACTATCACTTGGGAGTATGACTTTAAATTCAGTGGAACAGCATGTCCCTCAGACCAGACTCTTCATCATGCCATCCTGCAAAGCCACGTAGATAAAGTCTTACAGACTGGTGGCAGGAATGTGAATGCCACACTGTATTTCCCTCTGGCCTAAGTGCTCATAATACAATATAGGGAGTTTGTCAGTGAATGTATGGGAATTTTTTTAGCATGTATAACAGGCACCTTTATTTTCTCTGAAAAAATACTTGATTTCATGTAAGACTACACAAAATTTAGAATTACTTGGAAAGGCAGTAAGTTCTTCATTTTTAGAATTACAGAAGTATGTAATTCCAAGAATATGCCTCAAAATCATCATCAGGGCATTGCAGGTCTTGGAAAGATCAAATCAGCTGCACAGAACTCAGGCATATGAACTTATGGATTTTTATTCAAGCCTGTCAATGAGTTCCTTTAAAGGTTCACTAGCTCTCTCTGTGAGGGCAATCTTTCTAATACACACACTGTAACTGACAAATGGCAAATAAAAGAAGTGCCAGGATGGAAAAGGATTCATGGTGAGGTCTAAGGAGTTGGCAGCAAAGAGTGGGAAGTACCATCTTTTGTTCCCAATTGCACTTCTTAGCTGTGTAGCAAAGCAGCTGTAATGAAAAGTCTTGCAAAACAGGCTTGGCATCAAATTTAATGATTGAGTTTCCGTTCCAAGGAATGAAACTTCAGGACATCCCTAAATCACTGAACACACATAACACTCAATGCAAAAGAAAACATAATATCAATGTTATTTTGTACAGCTGCTACCATTTGGTGATCTATGTGAGCTGTATTTTCTTCCTAAATGTCAAATATACTACAATTTGTTAAAATCTTGGCCTGTGCAGAATCAGACTGCAGCTCACTTTACCCTCAGGAATGCCTACAAATGTTTCCCAAGAAGCAGCAAAACTTGATGAGGAGACTAGTGCAAACACTGAAAAAGCAATCAGAATATGCCCCAGTACAAAGTGAACAACAATTTTTGACTGTTGTCAAAAATAAGTTTCTTTTACACCTCTAGTAACTGTGGCATCCTCTAAAGTAAGTACTGGCCAAACTTTGTTACAACCCATCCAAATATCTCAGCTTTATACTTTGGTTCATCTGTCATCTTCTCCTACTATCCAATTCATATAAAAAGAAGACTAATGATAGGCCTGACAACACAAGAGGCAACATGCATCAATGCAGTATATATATGCTCTTGATGTTATCAAGGATGACAAGAAAAAGGTTTCATCTGCATAAGCTATTCCCACTAAAAAAGATGTGTAAAGTATGTTAACTTGGGTCAAAACCAAATATAAACCAGAATTATTTGCGTAGGGTAGAAAGGAAAGCACTGACTGATATTCTGCAAAATCTATCCCTCCATAGTTACTCAAAAGGTGGAAGCAAAGGGAAAACATGGTCTGACCTAGCCCACTTTTCACCTTACACTTTATTCTTTTCTCTAGAAAGAAGAAATTCACGGAGTATAATTCTGACTGTAGTCTGACATCCTTCCCCATATCTTATTTTTTTTTTTTTGCATCTTTTCCAAAGTTTCTTTTCCAAAATTTCATTTTAAATACCAAATATTTTTGCCTGTCTTGATTGCCCTATATTTCAGTAACTACAGTCTTCACTCTGCTTTTTAGCTCTTACGTCTCTCTGATTGCTTTATCTAAAATGTTTCTTCTGGAGCTTTCCTATAAGTAGAGGATCATGTAGGCTGGAAGGGACTTCAGATGATCTCCAACCCATATTTCTGCTAACAATTGGGTCCACATTGAATTGAGAACAGATTATTTAGGGATTCCTCCAGTTAGGCCTTCAAAATCTCAAAGGATGGAGATCCCACAATTTGGATTTTCTTCCCTTTAATCCAGATGGATCCTTCCCTGTCATGCATCACAACTTGGCTCTGTCTTCTTAAAAAACTTGCTCAGAAGTGCTGTAAGGCAGCTATGAAATTCCTGCTGAGTATCCGGGCTGAGCAAACCCAGCTCTCTCAGCCTTTCCTTGTACATCATGTGCTCCAACCTCCTGATCACTTTGGTGGCCTGTGTTGGACTCCCTGAAGTTTGTCAACAGCCTCCTTTTGTTGGGGGCCAGCTGGATGCAGAATTCCAGATGTAGCTGCAGTGCTGAGAAATAGAAAAAAAAAAGTGCTTCTCTGAAAAATTCATTTTCCCATTACTCCAAAACCTTTTTTTTTTTTTCCACCCTGGCTTCAAATCTGTTTGGGTTTTGTTGGTTTCTTTTTTGGTTGGGATTTTTTTTTTAATTGCTCCCTGAACAATGTAGTAGACATTTGCCCTAAAATGCATGATTGCTACTATTTACTTTATTTTCTTTTTACATTAATTTTCTCTCATTTCTCTTGCCATTATTTTTCTTCCCTTTTGGATTTTGCATTTTCTTCCAGGTTTTGGGTGTATTAGTATTAGTACTAGTATTATGATGTTTCCAGGACTTTTCTGTATCAACCTTTATACCTCTAAAATAGCCAACTTTGAAGTAGTTACAAGAACTATTCAGCATGAACCATCGTCTGCCTTCCAACAATCTTGTTTATTTCTGAGTACTTACTCTCTACGTTTAAACACCCTCAGCATTCTCCAACAAGCAGCATCCAATTCATAACATTTTTAATATGTTGAGAATATAAGCTTGTTTCCTCTTCAGATCCCTGGATCTAAAATAGTACCTTGTGGAAGGAGTTTCATGTGGAGTTGGCTATGGAAAATGTCAAGTTTCTTGATGAAAGCAGGAGGCTGTCCAGTTAAGAAAAGAGAATTCCAGCTTTCTACTCAGCAGAAGGCTTGGGGACTGCAGTTCCTAAGCAGACATGGGGTTTCAAGTGCTATGATTTCCCCCCACCAAAACACTCTTGAAGCAGGCAGGGAAGTAATTAGGCCTAGCATGTTTTAATTACTTTTTCCATCTTTTAATTTTTTTAAACTTCAGGGGTGCTGGAAACCAGTGTAATAAAGGGAAGTATCTTTTCCAGCAGCAGATCTTCTTCCATGTGTCCCCACATGGTAAACAGATGAGGAGGTAACCAAATACTTGCTGTGATTCTGCTTATTATTTTGTTCTTAGCTAAATTAAACACATAATGTATCTCCAAAGTTAAGATTAATGTGACTGTGAATGGCCTCAGGGTCAGAAGAATATCCCAGAAAATAAGAAGATTCTCGTATCTATTATCATTTTATAGATACATTTTTAGAATTGCAGCTTCCTAGTGAATGGGACAAATAAGAGACGCCTTCGGTGGTAAAACCGAATTTTGACCTCTCTATTCCATGATTTGTTTGATCTTAACTCAAGAGGAGTGAGTAGGAACACCTTGGGTAACAAAATGGCAAAAACACAATGCTGAGTTTTGATCTTTGTCTTTCGAACTTCACTTCTGTGCATCATCTTTGAGAGAAGGAGGCTGCACACCTTTGTAGTGGATACTTTCTGGTTGTGAAATCATGGTCAATATCTATTATTATAATGCTGAATCTGAAATTGTTAATTTCCTTTGGGTTTAATGAAGGACAGAGCCCAGAAGGAGTCTGTTTACCCATTCATTATTCTATCACCATATGTTCTCAAATTCCCTGTCTTTTTCTTTCCCATTTGGAAAACAACGATAAAAACCTTGCCAATTCTTGAGATCTGCAGCTGAAAATCTCTGAATATTGGTTAGATTTTGCCTATCACATCCTGCTGCCAAGGCAATGATCTAAGAAGAGAGGCAGCACCTTTGCATATGCTCTGAACATGTTTTGCTGGAAAAGATCCCCAGTTACTGGTAGTTCATCCCTCTGCCATTTTGTCCCATCTTCCACCATCTTGTCTCACAAAAGGCAATATGAGGAAAGAGAGCACTGGAGGAGAGAAATGTAGACAGGGAAAGCAAAAAGGTTAATTAACAAGTTAGAAAATTAAGTGGATGTTTTTGTTGCCTTTTCTCTTTCAAAGTAGGACACCTGTTAAGCTGTGAAGCTTAACAAGGAGCAAGCAGGGGGAAGAAACAACAGCTCTGTTCCTTTGTACTGTTCTTTCAGTATTCATCTTGAAATTTGAGTGGCTGCTGGAAAGAAACACTTCACTCTGTTCTTCCCTATTTCTTTGTGCCCCTGTTTGTCATCATCAGGGGAAGGGAGAATAAAGACTGAAAGAAAGGATGAAGAGCAATTGGAGATCACAGGGATGAAACCCTCAGACTGCACCTGCAAGACCAGATTGTGAACACTGGTTCATTTTCCTCACCAGTTTGGAGTAACAAAACACATACTCAGAGACAGAGTATAGTTGTATGTCTGAAAACCCTTTAAGTTTCTGGTATTTCCTAGGTTAGAAACTGATTCTTCCCCTTCCTTCCTGCAGTTTCAACACCTTTGCTTCTAGGTAACCAAAATAGCTGCCAACATGCCTGTATCTTACTTTTTCTGAAACAAATTTCCTGTGAATTACTTCTTGATATATCCTTACAAAAGGATCTTGGCAGGGATTAGAAAAAAAATGAGAGAAAGAAACAAAAAAAGTTGGTAAAGACGTTCTGGAAAAAAGTTTTGTAAAGCCTTTTATTGATAGCAAGGGCAATAAACACCTTGAGACTTAGGCTTATGTGGGAATAGAGACTGTGTATTCATTTCTCCCAGGCCGTCTTCCCCTCCACCTGTTCAGCTTCTCACATACATATTTTTTCAGTTTTTCCTATGGCTGCAGGAGGATAACAAACAGCTGAATTTTCAGGATTTGAACATAGTGCTTGTTCGTTGCAGAAGCCATAGAAATTCTTTCTCACCTCCATTATATCTTATTAGGGAAAGAGACTCAGTCATTACCAATATTAACCACACAAAAGCCTCTGGGGATCTGTGAAGTAAAGAAATACAAAATCCCCCCAAAAAGCAGGTCAGTGCCAGCACAAATTATATTTTTTGCAAAGGCTTTAGGAAGAAAGAAGGATACTCCTAACAAACAAACTTTATTCATTTCATTCCTCTTCTGTAATTGCACTCTCTTTTTATAGTCTGTCCCAAACCTTTCAAACACACAGGTTAGATAATGGTTCAGATTTTTAGAAAATTGTCTGTTTGTCTGTTGTCTTTGCAAACTGTTTTTCCAAGATTTTATCTCCACTGAGTTCTTGACAAAATATTAAACTCAATCCAAATTCTTCTGTAAACTTGGAGAGTGTGTTTAGCAAATTATTTGGCACACTTCTGTTTTCAAGCTGTCCCACTCATGAAGCAGCTGATCATCCTTTATTCCCTGATTAACAGAGGCCTATTGGGAAGATTTTGTTATGTGCTGCATTTAAAACTATGGAATCATTTGGGTTGGAAAAGACCTCTAAGATCATCCAGTCCAACGATTAACCTAAAACTAAATGTGTCATCCCACAACTAAACCTAAGCATCACATCTACGTGTCTTTTAAACGTCTCCAAGGCTGGTGAATCAACCTCTTCCCTGGGCAGCCTGTGCCAGTATAATAGTATTTAGCTCTGCTCCATTAGAAACAAACAAACAAACCCAAAGAAAGCACTTTAGCCCCACTCTTTGTAAATACTCTGTGTCATATTCCTGTTGGAATTCAGTCTGTAGTAGAGAGGGGCTGTATGGCAAAGGCCCTTGGACTGAGAGTTTTAAAGACAGCAAGGGCCCTCTTGTCCCTCCCCACCAGTTTCACATCACTGAAATTTCACTGGTTTCAGTGAAACTGTTCGTGATCTATGTCTCTTAATTTAGAAAAGGATGAGGACAGTAATTTCTAGCTCTGCACCAGGGTAGAAGCTTCAACAAAGTGTCCTGAATAGTAAAATAATGTATAGTTAAGTACTTCTGGAAGGATAATACATAGGCAGATACCATTACACTTCCTTGTAACTAATAAAAGCCTGATA
The DNA here is from genome assembly GCF_963662255.1 of Cinclus cinclus. Taxonomy (NCBI): domain Eukaryota; kingdom Metazoa; phylum Chordata; class Aves; order Passeriformes; family Cinclidae; genus Cinclus; species Cinclus cinclus. Next base: position 33,893,592 of record NC_085047.1, on the reverse strand, counting down.
CTTCTGGTAAAATATGCTAATAGCCATTTGCCTCTGAGAAAAGCTTAGTTAAGAGAAATGATCCCTCTTAGTTCTTTGGTCAGATCATCTGGTAGCCCCTGAATTTCTTGTGATAAGAGCATGATTCAGAGAGACACACCTGCCTGTGCTTTTCAACAATAATTTCAGCAGAATTACTAAGTAGCTCAACTGCTTTGCTGGCTGGAGCAGGAGAAATCAAACCATCAGGTGAGGGATTCTGCTAAATCTAAATGTTCAGGATTGCATAAGATTTTCAGGAGATGGAAAAAAAGAAAAAAGATATTGCTGCAGCTCAGTTTCAGTTTGAAACTGGATGCAGCCTTGCATTTAGTAGAGTTAATTTCTAGTTTTCTTTGGTGTTAAGATGAGGACATAAAATCTTGCTGACTGTGTCCCATGTAGCCCAGTCTTAAACCATAGACATAAGTGGCAATAAAAGATGTTTAGTGGGATGGTGTGAGTGAAGCAACTATAATAGTCTCAAGCCTGCTGATATCTGTATACGGCCTAGATAGTATGTTATACTGAATCCAAAAATATAAGAGCACTCCTTAAGCCTTGAAAAAGGCTTAAAACTTCCACATGAAAGTACTATTTCAACTTTAAAGATGATGTATATAGACTAATTGATTTGTCCAGCAGAGAGGAGCAGAAACCAGGTGACCACCTCCATACTCCTGTTCTTTAACTCTAAGGAACAACGATGCAATTAAATTTGTCAATATGTAAAATAGACCACTTCATGATGCTCATCAGCTACGTTAGCTTCTTTAGGCTGCCCTGCCAGACTGTTTGGGTTGGTTATTTCAGTCACCCAAAAAAAAAAAATCACTTGCACCGGCACAGCTTAAATATTCAAAATAAATCATGAGTTTCTGTCATGTGGAAAGAAAAACTAATGATACAGTGAAAGGCAAGATTTCCGTAACTCTTACTTGCATCTTGCAAGTATTTCCAATTTGAAAGTCAAAGGGAGCCGTGTGGCTAAGTGCTACAAAGACAGCCTGCCTCCTTCTTGGCAGCCACAGCTCTGTCCTCCCACTGAGGAATCACCTATGTGATCTGCATCTGATTTCCTTGCTAACCTGCAAGGCAACTGGAGCCAAACAGGAGGAGATGCACCAACAGGACCTGAATATTTAGCAGCATGAGAAGGGGGAGTAATTGATTCCCATTTTGGGCATGCTGGTGTATCTCCTTTTTGCAGTCAGGAGGGAAATGGAGTTGAGTTACGCTAATATATTCATCAGCTGTTGGCTTCTCCAGAGGAGACTTTTAACCCTGTAAATATCTTAGAATCATGTAATCACATAATGTTTAGGTTGGAGAAAACCTCTAAGACCATCAAGTCCAACCATTAACCTGACACTGCCAAGTCTGCCACTAAACCATGTCCTAAAATGCCACACCCACCCATCTTTTAAAAATCGCCAGAGATGGTGACTCCACCACTTCTCTGGGCAGCCTGTTCCAGTGTTTGACAACCCTTTTGAAAAAGAAATTTTTTTCTAATAATTATGATCTTATTCTGAGGAGATTCAGGGCAACCCATAACATACGGAAATCTGTTTTTCCATCTGTATCAGGCTGGGCAAAAGTACACCTCAACAGTGGGATGATATTCTCTAATAGTAGATGATTAAATAATAACATGGTTGCTTGGATGCTTTTCTGGTGCATATAGCTGGCTTGGTGCCACCAGAGTTCCTTCATCTTTGTAAGGTGCGAACAAGAAGATGACCAAATATTCACTGCATGTAAAAAACTAATGCCAGAACTTGGTTCTACTCTCTGCAATATCATTTCAAGTAATGTCAAGCGGTTTCTTTGAAGGTGCACTCTCAATTTGTTTATTTTTTTATTCATTAAAGGAAAATCAGTTTCTAACTGTGTATTCTTTGTCCTGATTTCTTTAGTACCATTTGATTAAGAAAAAAAGCAAAAGTGTTTAAAGCTTATTTCAGTTCTTTTGAAAGCTCTGTACAGCAAGGGAGAAATACATTAAATCCCTGCTGTTGCAGGGAAGTCTAACCAGTCATGGGCTTTCCCAATCACTTGAGTTCTCTGCCAAGGATCATACTCTAGTTTTATAGTCTATCTGGTTGCACCAGGAAAAAAGAGAATAATAAGAATTACCAGGATTTATGCAATGCACAGATAAAAAGCAAAAAAAAATGGTTTAGGCTTCTTTTTTCAAAAATTATGATCACGTAATCTCACTGTTCTTGCGTGCATAATGTGGGACTCAGGGACATGGTTTGCTGGTGGACTTGGCAGTGTGGGGTTAATTGTTGGGCTTCATGATGTAAGAAATCTTTTCCAACAGAAATGGCTCCATGATTCTCCTTCTGCCAATGCCACTGCTACCTCTTCGCAGTCAAATCACAGTCCCAAAGGTTGTTTGGTCCTGCAGTGAAGGTGACCCTCTGAACAATCTAAGCCAGGGGGGCTCAGGAAGAGTTAGCCACTTGCAAGAGAGGTGTGGAATCTCGGGTTTCCACAGAGACCTTAAATTGTAACTCCAGCTGCAGTCTGCTTGTTTCTAGACACACCAATAACTGATTACAAGACACAACCCCATGGAAAAATATGCGTCTATAGATTTCTATTAAAATCAGCTGTCCTGGTCTTAATGCTGCAGTGGACCTCGTGGCAGGATGCACAGAAGCCATTGGGTTTGTTAAGCCTGTGGTTTTAATTTCTGGGAAACACAAACATCTGATAACTTCCTAGGGTGTTCTGAGTGATGAGAAATTAATTTTTGGTAAATGTTTTGCAATCCCAGGAGTTATACAGATGGGAAACCTTATCATTCGCAATGTAGGGCCCCCTGAAACAGAAAACCTTTCTGCCATTCTTAATTCATTTGCTAATTCAGCTCCATTGCAATTTCAAAATCAACATGTATTTATAAAACAACTTGAGTGACAATCAGGACTGCTAAGGACCTTCAGGTTAGCAATTAAGGAACTATTAGCAATGTGGATTTAGTCACTTAAGTTGTTTGTGGTTAGTGTTGGTTTTGTTAGGGTTTTTCTATGTTTTAATTCAGTGGATGTAAAACCAACACGTGTTTATCCATGAAAAGGGGAATTTGAGGCTCCTGCTTGAAAATGTAACATAGTGGCTTCAGGTCTTACTGACTGATTAAGCTCAGCTGCTGGAGGAGGCTGGATTATCATGTCACAGGGCTGCCTCTTCTAAGGTTCCTTGTAGGGACACAAGAGATTAAAAGAAAGGTGAGGAGTGGGCAATTTCGCTGCATTAAACCAGTCTGCTTTATTCATTATTCAAGTAGCTGTGTTGTCTGTGAAATTTTCAAGTAGTGATTTTCTGGGAGAAAAAAAAAATTCCTTCCATCTTTTCTATCTAATATTCCATTATAAACTGATATCCTTATTTCCTTTGATTTTAAAAAATAGATACATTCTTCCTTGCTTCTTTGGGGGTGAAGTGCACCTTACTCTGAAATACTCCTTTAGTACATTTACAAGTGATCAGATTTACCCTTAATGCTTCTACTGCTAAAAGGGTTTCCATCCATGGCAGGGAGGTTGGAAAGAGATGGTCTTTAAGGTCCCTTCTAACCTGAACCATTCTGTAATTCTGATTTTATTTTTTTTTTATCATTCAAGCTTGCTGCTGGTGAACAAGGGATGGTAATCAAGAAAGCTTGCCTTGAGGAGCCAAGGAGAGAGTCTCCAGAGCAGCAAGGACAATATAAATTGCAGCCTTGGGATCTGGGTTGGCAAAAGTTGTTGGCCTTTATGGAAAGAAATTAATTATTAATTAAAATACTATTGTCAGTGAAGGTCCTGTGCTACACTCAGACCCTGCCATGGGACAGGAGATCACCCAGCACCAGTAAGAAAGGTGTTAGGGGTTGTTTAACCTTTGCACACATGGGGTTCTGTAAGATTTGTCATTGCATGAACACCACTCATGTGAGGGTTTGGCGGCAAAGGGAGGGATTTGCCTTTTGGCAGTGTATTCAGAGCACCAGAGAATTCATCTTTCTGGTTATTGCACCATCAAAATGTCCTCCTGAGGCTCTAGGAAGACAACTATAGACATGTCTCCCTCTCGCACTCCCTTTGAGCTGTGACAGCTCATTTCACTTCTTCCTGAACTGGCAGCAAGCAGTGAGAAGAGGCTGACTTCCCCCATCACCCTTTTCTTTGATGAATTCCTTTCGGCCTTGAAAGACATCACCTTTGGGTGAAATGACCAGTAAAAGCATGGAATTATATTTCCATGCTCAGCCTTCATTAGATTCCAGCAGCTCATCTGTGCATTTAATGAAATTGAATCTGAGGTTAAAATTTATAAGAAAAAAGAAATGGTAGGAGGAAAAGCTACAGGAACACCATTTATTCAGAAATCCATTAAATTCTACAGACTTTATATAAAGAAAAGGCAAAGGTGGTTGGCTGCTGTGTGGATTTCAGTTCCACGGAGGTTGAGATGCTTGTAGAAGATTTCAGAGGGGAGGCTCCCATGAGCCTCCACATCCTCTGTATGGAGGGAAAACTGGGAGAGCAGAAATCATGAGTACAGCTGGGCACTGCAAACTCAAAGCACTTCCAAGTGGGCAATCTCTCATCCTGCTCAAAGCCAGCACTAACACACAGATCACTGCCAAAATCTCAAGAATAAATGGTAAGATAATGGAAAAGCACAGCCTGAGGTCTGTAAGGACTGGAGACTTTCTGAGAGCATCAAATGTGCTGTTGGGCCCACTTCAGAAATAATGCAAAGGCACATGATTAAATGTGTGCTGGAATCCCATGGATAACTTTAAGACCTTAAAGATGCCCCCATATCAAGAGCTTTCCATTGAAATCAGGATGACCATTTCTTTCTTGCCAAATCAGGACTCAGGCACTTTCAATGCAAGTCAAAAGCATCAAGGGCAAATGCCACCATTTGTATTTTCCTATTGGAAGTCAGACATTTAAGGGACAATATTTACTAAGGAAAACCAAAATATTAAATAGTGGTTCATAGACTTGCCTTGACTTGTGTCACTCATGCATTTTTTGGTTTTGCACATCTCAGGAAACACATGATGGTGCTTGTAACTCTCCCGTTCTCAGGCTGCAGATCTAACAAGGGAGCTTTTATTTATATCCCCCACTTTTCTTGAGATTTACAACCTGACATAGTAGAAACTATAACTTTGTCTGTGGTAATGCTTTATTTAACATTTGATTATGAAAAGCATTTTTTATTCAGAATGTTCCTATCTTTGCACTGATAACCACAGGGTGTTATCATCAATCTGCTTAGACAGTCCAGGAACCATTTGAGGAGTAGCACTATTTACCTTAGGAATATATGTATTCAACCCATGATCTCAACAGAGGCTCTCTCAAGCTTATGAGATGGCTTCCACACTATGAAATGAACATGGAAAATGTTGCAGGTGTTTGTTGTTTTATTTAATATTTTAATTTTTGTTTATACAATAGATGATGTATATAACATAATATATATGGTATATTGCATGTTACATATTATATTCTGGACACCTAGATAGGCCATTATTCCAGCTGTTTTTGAAGGAGCACAGCCAACTAAAATTACATTGCAAGAAAGAATTTTTAAAACCTAACTGTAAAAATGCCAGTTTAAATGTTTACCTTCTTTGGTATTGAATGAACTTGGAAAAGAAAGATGAAATAAATAAATTTAAAAAAAACAATTAAAGAACCTTTTTTGTGCTTCATAGTCAACTTATTTTTCAGATTTCTAGAAGTGAGAAACCTGGCTTTCTTACATTCCAGACAAGGGCTACTTAAATAACAACTGCGTCTATTTTCATGGGAACTTTTGTTCTTTTTCTATTTTAATAATTTATAAATCTTACTAAATATGTCAATAAAGGTTTATTGAAACTGAAATTTTCTGTTCAGCAGCCCTTCAGAGCAGGGTAGAACCACACAGAACAGACTATCTAAAGCATCTCCTCTTTTCTATTTCCCATTTCACAGGGTGCCCTGTTACAGGAAATTGAAATGAAATTTTGTTACGTATAATTTTTTTCAGTGTAGGCATGTTTTAAGACACAAGCAGAAATATTTTCTTTGCTATCTTATTCACTAGAACTTGTTTACAAGATGGAAACAAAATAATTAGGTGATGAGTCTATCCATAATCTTTGAAGGGAGAAAATAGAAAAGGTATAAAACCTCTCAGCAGTTCTGTGGTTTGGGAAAAAAACCCAACAATAATCACACACAAACAATGCTAAAGCTAAATTCCTTTTAAATCTTTAAAGAGATCCTGAGCAACCTTTCCAACTACAGCGAGAAATGCTGCAGAACAAATCTTCATTGGGCTCCTCTTCATAAAAGTTGAGATTGAATACAATTCCCTGAGAAGCTGTAGAGGCAAGGGCAAAGCAATTCAACAGCAGCACATACATTTTTAGAAGCTTTTTACAGTCCTGGCCATTCTGACCTCTGCAATGGTCTTGCAGTTGTTTAGGATAGAGGAGGTTTCTTTTTTATTTTTTTTTCTACCTCACATATCTGTGTACACGACATGCTGCTTTCCTCTGTTCTGAGTCATCTTTTTCCAAAGGATTTCCTTTGTCCTGTAGAAACCTGGGGGCTGTGAAGAAAAAAAGTCTTGACAAAATCAAGTGCAGCCACTTTCAGGTCAGTTATGTGGGTACCATCAGCTCACATAGTGCAGACAAGTCCCCACAATTCTTTTGAGGGCACAGAAATACTTGCTGCTATTATTTCTCCCAGTTTTTCCAGGTCAGATTCCAACCAATGCCAGAGTCTCCAAGACAAACTCCTTTGCACATGGATCATGGAAGACTGTTCTCATCACTTTGTGACCTAATAGATTAAAATGGCACAGGGGTTAAATGACCTGGCAGAGGCTCTACTGGACATAGTGTCAGAGTATTAAATAAATCCTGCAGCTCAAGGCACAGGCTGCTCAGCACTTTTTCTGCTACCTCTGGTGATGGTCACTGTGAGGGGGATGATAATGCTCATTGGACTAACCCAGCTCTTCCTAAAACTTCCAGCTACATATTGTGGCTGGAGACTTGACATAACCACTCTGCCTTGCTTGACTTATCTCCACCACTTAAGGATAAACATCTAACAGTAGGTGCAAGAGCCTGGAGGCAGGAACCTGCTGTTTTGTGTGGTTAGACTTTAAAGTAGCCTGAATACTTCGGGGTACTGTAGCTGAGGCTTTGAGAGATGCCTGTGGCAATTAGTCATCCAGATGCCATTGAAAGTCAATGAGAACTGGGTGAAATTCTGAGAATGGGTGAGCAGCCAAATGCTACCATATGGTCATAAGCTTTTCCTCAGTCTAGCACAGTGATCAGTATAAAATAGCAGGGAAGTGAGGCTTCAGACTGTGAATAGCAATTGAGATAAGCATAATAAGTACAAAAGCAAGAGCCTTGCTGCCTTGCTCTAACTGACATAGCAGACACTGTGACATTAGCAGGGTAATTCACTCCTGAAGGTTGTGAGTTAACCATACACTGGAGCACAGGTATTTCCTGCATTATTTTTTTCCTTGCTTTTGTGGCAGTAAAAAGAAAGACCAAGGTGGTCATATAAGAACAGGGATTGTACTTAATCTTCTCTCTTCTTGGGATCAAGAAAGAAATCAAAGCAGAACTAGTTTCTCTCAGTCTTTCCTTTTCTCTTTGGGTAGATAATTTGCCTTGCATTCAGATGATCCTAGCATTAATTCTGTTATACAAACAAAAGCACAGAAGATGAAAACATATGAAATGTTCAAGGCCAGTTTGGATGGGACAATCTAATCGAGTGGGTGGCATTCGTGCCAAGAGCAGGGGGGTTGGAATTGCATGATCTTTAAGATACCTTCCAACCCAAGACTTTCTAGGATTCTATAGGGGAAAAAAGTAACCTAAGCAATTTCTATGCATACAAAACATGATTCTTCCTGCGCTGTTTATTTAGACAGTACTTTGGAAAAAACCTGGATAGGTTTAAGATTAAGAGAGACTACAGGAGATCTCCTTGCACATATGTCCCACAGCGGGAGTGGGATGCTTCAGTGCTTCATAAACACCTTGGTTTTGCCTTGCACTGCTCCTGTGAGGAGTCGCATCATGCCTTGTAAAAGCGACGCCACTGGAATTGTGTTGTGCAAGAACAAGAGAAAACAGAAACACAACCCCAAGCTTTAACTGCACATGTCTGACAGCATCTTATTAAACTCAGAGCAGTTATCAGAAAAGTGAGAGGAAGTACACGGATGGAAAAAAAGGTTGTTTCTTACAGCATGAAGGAAAAATGTTTTCTACTAAGTGAAAGAAAACAAGCCAGGAAAAGCAATTCCTGGGTTGGGAAATGTTCTTTTTTATGCAACTCCAGTTTGGGATGCCAATTATTAATGTGGAGTCCACAATTTAAATCTCCATCAAGCTCATCAGCCCAAATATTTGCACATGCTAATTTGTTCAACTGGGGTCCCTTTATCTGTCATATTCCTGTGAATCCTGTTTTCTGTTGGCTCATTCTTTGGGACAGCTTGCCTCCTTTTGGATTTGTTATTAAAAGAAAATATTGACTTAGCTTCCTTTACACTGAACAACAACCTTTACTCTAAAGCCTGCCTTGGTTTGTGCCTGGGTGTGTGTGTCCCTATGTGTGATAAGCTGCTCTCAAAGACTCATTTCCTGCTGCTTTTAATGACAGGAATAATTACCATCATCTTCTCAGGAATACTCGAAGTCCTGCGTCCCACTGGCATGTCCTCTCTGCCAAGATTTCAGCCTGGACTGGAGAGTCTGTATGAGCTTTGGGACTTCAATTTGCTTGTATTTTGTCTTCCTCATAACAGGTTCTGCTGGATGCCAGTGAGGGTAACAGTACTAAACCTCACTGCACCACGGACCCTCAGCAGGGTAAACACCATGAACCCTTATGGATCCAGCAAGCCTCTGCCTGCAAGGGTCTGTCTCTGCATCTACCTGTTCCCAGAAACCACAGGTCTGGGGATTGCTTTGCCTACCTCTCCTTGATTGCACTCAGCATTCGTCCTGAAAAATCCCTCCCTAACTGCCAGAAGTGCTGCTGGCTGCTCACTGCCCTTCACAGATCCGATGCTGAGTGTTGCTGCTTTGAATTGTACAAGGCAGTCGTACAAGGGCAGCACCCCAAGAACTGAGCGGCCAGAACTTTCCCTGCCCTTCTCCCATCATCTGCATAGCCAGGGCTGGGCAGTCAGGGAAGGTCACGCCTTAGCTGAGGAGCAGCCCTGCCTGCTGCTGCTGCTGCCTGTGCTGAGCTCCCACCCTCCCAGACCTTGAAGGCTGTAAATCTGAAGACTGATGAGTACTGACTTTTCTGAGAGGTTTTTTGTTTTTTTTTTCCATTTTCTACCCTTTTGCTGGTGCACTTAGCACTTGTGTGCTCTCTCTCTCTCACTGCGATTTCGTGTTGTGGTGGAAAGCATTGTAGAGGAAAGATTCACCATTGCCTCTCCCTCTGGAAGTGTGATGATGGGTGGCAAGCTTTCCCTCTGTATAAAATGCAGGCATACACAGCACACTCCCCTCTACTAGTCCCTGTTGTTGTTTCCTCATGCTTGGTAATGGGACAGGTAGAACCCAGATAGGGGCAGATAGGGATGTTGGGAGCTGAAGGGATGATAAGAAAATTCCTATTTACCTGTATTTTAAATTTCTCCACTTGTTTTACAAATGACTTCAGATAATGTAATTTTTGTTGTGAATTTCTGTGATGTTTTCACATTGAATACTTTAAAAAATTTCATTTCAACTACTTTGAGCCAAATTAATTTCAATTCTATTTCTTATTGCCTCCTGCTTATATATGGGTAAATGAAGAGAAATTCTCATCTAGACAACAGTATGTGGAACTCTTTTTCTTTCATGTAGGTATGAAGAGGTAGGATTTTTTTTTCTATTTTCTTTTCCTCTAAGCTTCTTCTGGGACATTGAGGAAAGAACTTTGTTATTTTAGAGAATAGTCTCAGCATTCACAGAACCCCACAGAGGACTTCAGCTGTCTGTTAGGCTCACCCCTTCCTTTACATCCTCCCTTCTTCTCCTGAGGAAACCAATTGTGTTGTTCATTGACTTAAGAGACAATTCAAAGGAATTGCACAACTTCATTTACTTAATAAAGCAATGCAATGAAGCTCACACTCTCTCCTCTAAAGCACAAATCCTGAAATTAAGTTGCTAGGTCTGTGTAGGAGTGAATTTCATTAAGGAAAACAGCACTTAATAACAATCAGACGAATCTACTTCAGCTAAAACCCACAAATTCAGACAGAGAGCTCAGAGAGATCATATTTTCATCTTTTTCTGGTATAGTGAAACACACTTCCCATTTTGTAGGGATCATCCTCATTCTCCAGCTTTTTCTCCCCTACTCCCAGACTCCAACAGGAAACCAGCCCACAGAACAAGAGTACAATTGCTGTGCTTCATTGGATGCAGAAAATAAATAACGTGTCTCCTGCACCCATTACTTATCTTTGCTGTGTGTTTTTAGCCTACCTCCTATAAAAAGAAGAAGCTAATTTATAATCATGTTGTTTGTCAGAAGTGTTTGCTCACATCTGTCTGTCGGCAAGTTTTATAAATCAATTAGCCCCAGACAGACACACTCAGTAGCTTTCTGTGTTCCCACAGATGTCACTTTCTCATCAGCAGAAATAACAGTAGCCTTTGCTGGCTCCCAATTTGGGTACACATGAAAAACAATTAAGTATGTCTTTCGCACATGTGTATCAGAAGTGTTCCAGTTACCTGGCAACCAACCAAAAATCTGTGTTGGAAAGCCAAACACCTGAGTACAATACTGTGGCCATTTGCATACATGTGCATATGTAAGCCTGCAAAGACATTTGTGGAGTTATTTTAGTATTAGAGTAATGACTTGGAGATTTTCTTAAAATAACTGAGTTAGTTTATTACCATTTCTGTGAATATGAACTTAGGAATAAGGTAGAGGAAAACAAAGCTGTGTCTGAGACCGGGAGGGATTTTGAGAAGGCACAGTGGTATGCTACAGTCAGGGGGATTTATGGGAAGCACTGAAGAGGCAGGTAAAGTTTACAAGCACTGCACAGGAGATAATTGCACTCAGCTGGTGCTTTACCAGCCTACTAACTCCTCTAGTTTGCTTGAAGACTCGTAGCAATATATTCTGTTATTGCTCAGTATTACCTGAGCAATATATTGTCTCAAATCCACATAGAAAAAAAACAAAAAACAACCCTCATAGAATATCCTAGAAGGGACTCACAAGGATCATTGAGTCCAGCTCCTGGCCCTGCACAGGACAGCCCCCAAAAGGAAACGTGTCTGAGAGCATTTTCCAAATGCTTCTTGAACTCTCAAACACCAGACTTGGTGCTGTGACCACTTCCCTGGGGAGCCTGTTCCAGTGCCCTGCTACTCACTAGGTCAAGAAACTTTTCCTACCATCTAATTCAAACTCAAACCCCAACACACGTTCGTGAGGGTTGATCTCTCTTTGGTTGCAAAGCACTTGCTATTAAAAGCTTAGGACAGTCAGTGCTTCAGCTTCATCTTCTGCTGGACACAACAGAACAGCAGTGAACAATCAGAGATCTCCATCCATGCTAAGCCTATAGGGAGGCTGACTGGATTAAAACACTGTTTCTCTTGAATGTGAACAAGTGTGTGATTTGAGAGAATGGCAAAGAGTGGGATATGTGATGAAGAGGAGGAGGAGGTAGAGAAGGTGAGATACAACTGAGAGGAGGTGTGGAGAGGTATGGCAGAGAGGGAGGAAGAGGGACAATGGCACCTGAAGAGAGTCTCGCCACCAGTGGGCATGCACCTTCATCTTCTGCAACTCTTGCACCCAGAAAAGGTTAAAGAGGAGGAAATGGAAACAACAGGGCTGAGAACATGAAGAGATCACCAGACCAGGCAATAAAACCAGGCTGTGAACTTTAGGCAACTACAGCACACTGTGTGATCAAACAAAACAGATGTAGTGGACATTCCTATAGACTCTTTTCTCCTTCTTTTTCCTCACCTTCACTTTACTTTCTTTCCTACAGAACAGTGGAGGGGTTAATCTTTAATACCTTCCAGTAACAAAACTGTTTTAATTACCATTAGTTTGGAACAACAGGACTACAAGTAATTAAGTTACACTGGGATCTAGTTGGAATGAAATTGATACCGGGGGATAGCATAAACATAAATCAGCATTTAAATAAACTGAAATCAGATTGCTGTAATTAGAACAAAAATCCACTGGCATTAAGAAATAAAAGTAACACATAGAGATTTAATGAACGTAGTGAAGAAGAGTGAGGAGCCTGTAAAAATGTAAGTTGTACCTTCCCACATATCTGCTGTCAAAAAAAAAAAAGAGAAAATAAGAGATCACTGTTTGGTTAGTATTAAGGAAATACAATTACATTGGCATGGGAAAGAAGTTAGAGAGATTATGAGTGTCTGTACAGAATGCCATTAACGTTAACCTGATGCATTGCAAGTGAGTTCTAGTTATAAAAGTAATTACTGGCTACCAAACCCATCTGGAATCTGCAATGAAAGGACAAAGAGAGAGGAATGTATTGAGGAGAAAGTGATTACTTCTCCACAGTTAGAACTGGCATGTGCAGGCAGGAGCCAGCAGCAGGCTCATGCATTTTTTCACACTATGGAAAGAGCAAGCCAGCATATGCCTACCAACTTCTCCTGGGCTTTTTAGGCTGCTTACCACCATAGGACATGACATTTTTGTATGACTTAAAATGATTCATTAGCCTTTTGAATTAAGGGAATCATGTATCTTCTTTAAATGCTATGGCAATTAAGATATATTAGATGAAATGCCCTTTAAAAAAAAATACAGGACAATAAACTCTTTTCAGGTAAGATAAGGGATTTGCAGGAATTGATCCAAGAAGGAAGATTAAAAGAACTCTGTGTGAAGTGATTCCAGTTCTGCTGGGACCTCTCAGGTATGAAAACCCTACCTGAGCTGAGAGCAATTCACCAAGGGTACTCAGGCAGATCACGGCGACAGTCACAACATAGTAAACTTTGCTTTACACTCTGGGTCTTCAGCTGTTTTACAGACAGGTCTTACCTCTGACAGCAGGGTCACCCAAGATGAAGTTGTAAAGGCCAGTGTGGATCAATGCAGACAGGGAATAGAAGCACATTATTTATGCACTATGCAACAGAAAGTCTCAGGCAAGATTTATACAGACAGAACAAAAGATGTGTCTGTGTTTAGAGCTCTGCTGACTAATGTGAAAGTTTGCTCAAGGCTGAACTTTCTCTCTGGGGTATTTTTAGTCTGTGCAGGCTTACATAGGCCTGCACATATGGAAACTCAACCCATCCTATGCATTTCAGGCTTGCTGGTCATACCCAATAGATATGAAAACTCATTGAAAGAGTTAGGCTTGTTCAACCTGAAGAAGAAAAGGCTCCTGGAAGACCTGGATAATCATCCAGTATCTAAAGGGGCTGTGAGAGAGCTGGAGAGGGAGTTCTGAACAAGGGCATAAAGTGGGGAGGAAAGGCTTCAAATTGACAGAGGGCAGGATGACATTTGAAATTTGCGAAAAAATTCCTTCTTGTGAGGATGGTGCAGCACCGGCATGAGTTGCCCAAAGAAGTTTTGGCTCATCCATCCCTGAAAGTGCTCAAGGACAAGAAAGTGTCCCTCGCCATGGCCAAAGAGGCCGGAACTATAAAGTCCTAAGGCCCCTTCCAACCAAAATATTCTATGATTCTGTGCTATAGGAAATCCATGTGTTATAGGACCGAAGTTTTAGGGAACCTTGAGATCCACTGCACTTGTGCTGATGTGTAAATTTGTCAAGTAACTCTAGTATCTAGCACATGCATTAGACTTACTGTTAACATGTGAGTGGGTCGTACCTAAGGAATGGTAGGGGCATCCCAGCTGAATTACACACCGTGTGCATCCAGCAGAGCATTGGCATGTACTTGTGTAGAAGACACTCAGTTGGGATTTCCAAATATTTTATAGTCATAGAACAGCTCAGTAAGAAAGGGGTCAGTGGAGGTGTTTTTACCCAACAATTTCTTCTAATTAGACCTTTTTTTCCCAGTCACAAGAGTGGATATTTTGAACTCTAAATATACAGCTTTGAATTATCTTTTAAAAAAAGTTTGGTTAGAAATAGAAGGCATCTATCTTTAAATTGTTGAAGTTAAGATGAAGAGATTTATTTAAATGGATGTAAAAGCTTGCTCCTATTCTGGGCCAATATTAGCTTAATTAATTTATTACATTTAAAACAGTATACTATTAAAATGCAGGTGCAATTTCTGAGCCAATATAAGAATCTGAAACACAGTTTGTATTGCTTAAGTAACACGGTACATGTTTGTTGAACAGCATGGCTCAATAATGGTAAGATGGAGTGAGAAAGACAGAGAACTGATTCTTAAAGCTGAGGACAGAGAAGACAAGAATTGTAGAAAAGAGTAAATAAGGTCTTTGGCAGTGGTACACTGACATTTCCTTTGGCTTATCAAATGTAAAAAATGGTGAAATTAGTGGATTTTTATAAAAGTGAACACCACTCATCCCATTCGAGTTACTGGGAGTTCTGCCATTAACTTAATGGGACTGAAGTTCCAGTTCCTGTTTTTAATCACCGGAAATATATTTTTATTGAGTAGTAACAGAGCACTATTACACCACATATTAGCTCTTACTTGCACACATCAAATCTGTTCCTTCCGCAATGATGCCGTTACTTGGCCTAGGCTAATTAACATTAATAACAGTGTTGTCATTTGCAGGGAAAGAGTCAGGATCAACCAAAAAAATTAACAGAATAACTCTGATGTAAGTCAAGCAGACACTCTTTGACCTTAATTGACCTCTCATTCACCTCAGATTAAATGAATGTTTTTAATACACACCCGCCAGTTTAACATCAGAGCATAGGCCTGAGTTGCTCTCTGGAGGTCAGTAGATTTTTCTAGATATCCTGGGTAGGAGGACACAAGGGGATAGTTTGATAAGGGTCTTCCACTTGTTTTTAAAATGACAACCCATGGAGCCATCATCTGGAAAATGTTAAGTGGGATGGGAACTGACTGATCGTATCCTGGTTATGATGACTGTCACCTTGCACCTGCACAGCCCTGCCTGGAACCTGTCTTACAGATGCTGCTGGCTATAAATGTATCATGTACCTCTGTAGTGCCTTCACCCTATAGGTGAAACTCAGCACCTGTCTTTACAGCATCTTGCCTCATTACATGAAAAATCTATGGAAAGAGTAAGAATTTCTCCTATCAAGTGACAATACAGGGAGGACTTACTTAGCCCAGCTATAACTGCCAAGTCTGACATGAAAAAAGGACAGCTAAATGAAAACTGTACTTTCACCTGGAGTATGGCATCGAGGTCTGGAGCCCTCGGCACAAGAAGGACATGGAGCTGTTAGAGCAGGTTCAGAGGAGGCCACAAAGATGATCAGAGGGTTGGAACAACTCTTCTGTGAAGGCAGATTGAGAGATTCGGGGCAGTGCAGCCTGCAAAAGAGAAGGCTCCAGGGAGACCTGAGAGAGCCTTCCAGTGCCTAAAAGTGCTACAGGAGATCTGGAGAGGGACTTTTGACAAGGGCATGTAGGGATAGGACAGGAGGGAATGGCTTTAACCTGAAACAGAGCAGGTTTAGATTAGGGATTAGGAATAAATTATTTACTGTGAGGGTGGTGAAATACTGGCCCAGGGAAGCTGTGGATGCCCCATCCCTGGAAGTGCTCTAGGCCAGGTTGGACGGGGCTCTAGGGAACCTGATCGAATAGGTGGTTATCACTTCCCATGACTGCGGGGGGTTTGAATCTAGATGATCTTTAATGTCCCCAGCAACCCAAACCATTGCTTGTAATTTATGACATGAAAAAGTCTCCAACAGAAGGACCAAAAATGACACAGGACAGATCCTCAGTTTCCTGTTTTGCCTTCTGATCCTTACTCATTCCATGTGAACCAAGGCATTAACTCCTGGGTATTCCTCACAGCTTCCCTGTGAGGAATTATACAAATCCTTTTTTAAACCAATTATTGTTTTCTTGGGATTTTTCAAGGAATCATGTCCTGCCATGATGAAGTTGCAAAATGGATGGAATAATCTTTGCTGTGTTTTTCTAGCAGGGAAAAATCACATGAAAGTTTTCTGCTAGGTACTCCTTCACAAGAGCATCAGACGTATTTGCTGCAGCACTGCCATCTCGTCTGGACAGAGCTTCTATCTTCCTCCTTGTGTCAGGAATTAGTAGCACAGTTTTATCACTCTTCAGAAGAACAAGTTGAAGGGAAGAGGCAAGAAGCCAGATTTCATAGCAGAAGTCCCTAGAAAGCTGGGGACCCAGTTACTTGCTTATGCTGTTTTTTTCACAGTTATCAACTCCCCATTCACCATGTGTCTCTTGCTGCTCATTTTTGAAAAAATTCATCTTTATCAAAAATACAGAACAAAGCTACCTTCTGAAATCACTTACATTGACAAAGTGTCAGCAATCCTGAAATAGTGTTTTGATCCCCTACAGTGCCAAACTACAGAGTATGTCTAAACACACAGGCAGATTCTGAAGTACATCCTGATAAATAGCAAGGACTTGTTGCACAGAAAAATATTTTTTTGTTAAAATTGAGACTTGCTCATATGAGAGTGCCCTGCCTTACAATACATAAATCTAGAAGTTATCAACAGATCATAACTTTTGAGCAATAGTAAAATTAGGCAAGTGATCTTGTTTGTCACTGTAGCACAGACTATAATTCTAAGCAACAAGAAATATGCATCAAAACCTGACTATAGTTTATCTTGACAGATACATAAAATACTGCTAAGGGTGTAGATGAAGTTTCTGGACAAATTTTGGGTTTAGACCTAAAATGAGTACAATGCAGGAATCTATTCTGAAGGGCAGATAGAATAAAAATCTTCACAGAAGGAATAACTAGCAACATAGTCAGTAGAGTCAGTAGGCAGTTGGATAAAATTGGAAACAGTAAATGGGATTTGCTACGTTAGATAAAAGCAACATGTCTGTGCTTTTAAAGAACCTCCAATTTCCTTTCTTCTTACTCGAGCTTCTTCAGCGAGGTGGGCACATTTTCCTCATTCACCATCCTCCATTCTCAGCCTGAGGAATGAATGCCTCATCCAAGTCTAATGAAATAAACAATTTCAACAGAGCAATTGCATTGCATCCCATGTCTTTCGATAACTCTGTATGTGTTGTAGAATGAGCAAGAAGACGTCCAAGTACCCCTTGTGTCTCACAGGTATCTTGTGAACAACAGCATTAGTTCATGTCAGTTGTTGATGTCGACAAGGCAATTTTTGAGTGGGAGGCTTTTCTTCATGGTGTTGTCTATTCCAGGGTTTTGTCACTCTTCCATGATCTTGGTGAAGTCACTCACTTCTACAGGAACCATCCGATCAATATTTAATAAGGTGCTAACCAGACTTAAAACCTTTATAGGGTCCCTGACATTCATGGAGGACAAGTGCAACAGGCAGGCTGTGTATTACTCAGCTGTGGTCTTAGGGTTTCTTATCTCAGGATGACTCAAGGTATCCATGAACCATGTCATTGCTCCTGGTTGTCTGCATTGCCCCTTGTACAGGGGATTGGCACTGTGGTCCAGCCTCTGGAATCTTCCTGGGGGTGGCAGAGTCGCATTTACTGCCAAAGGGTTTTGCTGGAGGATTACCACGGCTTTTGGAGAAATCCATTAAAAAGACACACCATTCTCTCTCCTTCCTGCTGTTCTGCCAAACACGTAAGTTTAATCACAGAGCACAGTTTTTTCCCGCATCTTGCAGATGTTTGCGTCCCGATCTGGATACGCGTCCTAAGCCGCGAAAGCAGGGAGAGGGTGAGGGAGGATGGATTCGAATAGCCAGAGCGATCAGACACAAAGGAGGTCGAACGTCGGCAGTCAAAACCATAATTCACTATCAAAGAAAAGAACAAGGAACAACAGAGAAAAATAGGAAAAAAAAGCGAAGAATTACAGATAGCGAGTAAGGGAATCACCACCAAGAATCTGCGGCGTCCCGCGAGGACTCCACTCCCCTTCCCGCTGCCCGGGGGCCGAGCGGCGCTTTACGGCAGTGACGCTGCGCTTTACGGCAGCCTGGGCACCATGGCAACCGCGCGCGCGTTCGCCACGTGCGCATCCGTCGGTGCGCGCGAGCGCCGGGCGGCACGCGCCGGTCCCCGCGAGGGCCGCTCCGCTGCGATGACGCCGCCGCAGAGCCGAGCGGGCGCCCTCGCTACCGGCCCTCATGGCCTGTCCTCCACGGACCGCCATGGCCCGGTGTTTCTCCAGATCTTATCCAGGGAGCCAGGCAGTGGTTAAACAAGTCACTCTTCAACAGTTCTCCGCAGTGTGTGAAGTCCGTGCCTCAGTAAGGTAAAGGCCGAGGCAGCAGCGGGAGCCCTCGCGCCGGAGAACAGGTTCAGTCTCGGCTGTAGAGATAGTACAGGCCATGAGATAGGGTCAGGGAGAAAGGGAAAGGGGACTCCACACCTGCTGGGGAATCAGATTAAGATTGGATTGAAATGTTGCGCTGTTCAAGGAAATAGTCTAGTTTGGCGGGGAGGGGAGAAGAGATCCTGGGAGGGATGGAGGGAAATGAGTGAATGAGTGAGTATTAAGATAGGATGTGTCAGAAAAGCCATTTCAGTTAAGCCACAGAATTCCTTTGCCAGGTTGGGAAAATAGGAATGTTCTTGTAAATTTCTCCTTTGTGGAAGCTCTGGTGGAGGTTGAAGTGCTGTGCAATGCCAGCTCAGAGCTGAATCAGTTTCTTCAGTGGAGTTTTAATGTGAAATTGAAAGATTATTTCTTTCAGGTTTTAGTTTTCTCTCAGATTTATTTACAAAACCTAGCACTGCCTTCATGTCCCTTAGCAAGTCCCAGGAGCAGGTGGATCTTGGCTCTGTGCCCAGCTCTCAAGAAGTAAATCTCCCCAGTCAGACCTGCTGAGGAGCTCTTGGTCGCTTTTTTGCATGTTGTTGTTTGCTTGTTGATCCGTGCTGTGGGACAGAACACAATTAAATGAAGAAAAATGAAAACGTGGTGCTATGCCAGACAGTTTTGCTGCTGTCTTGCTGATTATGAAAGATGAGTATGTTTCTGGGCAATAAGACAAGAATGGATAATGCTGTGTCCTTGATGTACTCTACCTGAGGCAGCATCTTTGGAGTTCTGGTCCTTCCTCAGGACTTGTGAGAAGAGTGCCAGCACTGATGTAAACAGAAGCTGCCCCTGTGTCTGGGTGTGTTCCTTATAGAGCTTTCACAACCTAAAACATATGATTGCTTGGTATTCCCAGTCAGGCATTATTTTCAGATGTATTCTTTTAAACTGATAGGATAAGGAATAATGGCTTTAAACAGAAAGAGGGTAGGTCCGGATTAGATATTAGGAAGAAATTCTTCACTGTGAGGGTGGTGAGGCACAGATTTCCCATGGAAGTTGTGCCTGCCGCACTCCTGGAAGTGTTCAGGGTCAAGTTAGATGGGGGCCTGAGCAGCCTGGTCTAGAGAAAGGTGTCCTTGCCCATGGCAGGGGGCTGGAATGGAATGATCTTTAAGATCCCTTCAGTACCAACGATTCTGTTGTTCTGTGATAGAGGATGTAAATCTCAGCCTTAGCTGAGAAAGCTCACTGTTGCTTTGTACACAAACGTACCCATCATAAACCCACCCATCTTCTTTTACTGAGCCTGAAGTTTGTTGTTCCCTCAAGAAACACACAAGGTCTTACATAGCATCTGAGTGCTATTATTATCCATTACTGTTTGCACATTTCCTTAAAATTTATTCCCACATCTTTCTGTCTTCAAGGTCTCAGTTTTCTTCCTCTCTCTTCCTCACTCCTATTTCTACCCCTACATCTATCTCTCATTTTCCCACAATGTAAATTCAGAGGCTCTGTTACCACTTTTTTTTCCCAAACACTGCCACTAGTACACCTTCTGAGATGACTTCATTCAGCAGCTGTCTTGCTCTGGAAGTTTATTCTTCTGGCTCCCTGTTCTTTCATAGCTATGTGACATCCTTAATTTTCCGTTCTGAGCCCATCACCCATGCACCTATAGAACCATGTGCTCTTGTTCTGACTTCCTTGCCTGTTTTGTTCTCTGCTGCCTTGAAACCAATATCCCTACCTTTTCATCTTGTCTTTGACCCCTGTCTTCTGGATCGTTCATTAAGGATGATGACCACAAAATAATAAATATTTACTGTATTATTGCTGCCTGATTCATTGCAATGTCCTCTTGACATCATTCAAGACAGAGGACTCCCATGGTGAAGCAAGGTTCTGGCAGATCTGTCCATCCAGAAATATTTGATGCAATTATTAGCACCTTACTGTTATAGGGGAAACTTTTTACAGACCAGCCTGGAAATACTGGACATGATGTTATCTCACAGGGTTTGAATGTGACCTATGGACTGGGTGCAACATGCAAAGGTCTTGGATGTAGAGTACTGTCAGATTTAGAGCTAGGTTTGCTGGATACTGTGGTGGGATCTTCGGTTTGTTATTGGGGGATCAAATCCTTTCCATCCTTGAAATACATTAATTCCTAGGCTGCAGTGTTTAAGAAACATAAGGTGCCTGGATAGGGTTATTGCTTCTTGCCACTTTTTGAAGTACTTGTACTGTTTTATTAATTTTAAAATAACACTTGCAAGCTGACCTTTCCTTCTAGAAACCTAAATTATTTAACCCAGAGAATTATTTAACTCTGAACTCATTTCCTGTGTTCTCAGAGATAGAGAACTGAGGATGATCATATGCTATCAAAGGGAGCCCATATTATGCTGGTAGTAAAATTGGAATAGGACCTTGGATACTTGTCCTAGAATCCTGTCTCAATCCAGAATGTCTTTCCTGCCCTTGTGACCCAGGAAAGCCCAGCTCCAGCAGCAAGCTACATCCTGCATATAATTGTCAGCCCAAGGAGTGATTTCAGCCAGGTATTTCTCATGCTTTTGCTGTTGATCTCTGCGTTGGTTTGGGGTCTCACCCGATTAAGAACCCATTCTTGTCCTCTTCTCAGAATGTGCACCTAAAATTTTCATGGAGGCAGATTGTTTACTGAGAATCGGAATAGAGAGCTCATTTTTCTTCTTTCTTGAGATGGTAATTTTTGATTAGTTTCGCTTCTTGGCTGTGGTGTTTCATTGTGCCCTATGACCTGCAAGGTTTTTTGTGCCAGAAGACTCTATAGAAATGATTGCATCCCAAATTATGTTAAAAAAACTTATAAATTCCATTTCTAGCTACGGATTTAGTCTGAAATATAGAAAACACTGGTGGAGGACCATGTGTGGAGCAGCTTTCTCATTCACACTGAGAGCAACACTTGCAAAATGCAGTCAGCCGTGAACAGGATGCTGTGTGCATCCAGCACCCAGCACCTGCTGGGCCTAAGTCTGCTGGAAATGCACACAGAGCAATCAGTTTTCCTTTTTTCATGAGGAAAAGAGAGAGGGGAGAGAGATAGATTTCCTTAGTCCTGGGGGGATTAAATGCCCATTTGGGTTGACTTGATAGCATGGAGTGAACAGGGTCAAAACAACTACTTCAGCTTTCAAGTGATGGGTTTGTCTTCATCGACATGAACAAATTCCCCATTGTATTCACAACAAACAGGCTTTTCTTCCCATATCAGCCTGCAAGAGCTTTTTGTTCACCTACCATAGAACAAACATATTTGTTGTCAACACTGCAAACCCCACCACTTTCCTTATGTCTGAGTTCCCATGTGTCTCTCTTACACTATCCCAGGACATTAATAGACTGTAGGATCTTGTTCCAGGTCCTTATCTGGTTTTCATTTCAGTAGTCCTTTTTGAGACTACTCCTATACAGCAACTTACCCGTGTATCTGTCTGACCTCCTGCACCAAAAGCCACTCTGTCTTTTAAGCACTGAAATAGATTTTCCTTCTTTCATCAGCCTGGCAGGTGAAGCCCCAGAATTTGCCCCTAGCCCCACGCCTGTGGAGTTTATATCAACATTGCCAGAAATGGATGTTAAGGCAGTGGCTTTCCAGGTCTCAGCAGTGATATTATCGGACCATTAACCTAAGGAAGCTCTATCTCTCTACCTTCCTATTTTGACACCTCTGAGGTACTTTGCACTCTCTTGCAGCAGACAGCTTCTTCTTTGTAGCACTTGTTCCACATTTGCCTTCTAGGGTGTATAAAGCTTATCTGCTTCTCCTGTGCATGTATTTTGTATTTTCCTTTTTTTTCCTATTTTTTTTTCCCTTAAAATCAGTTTTTCACTTGGTGTAAATGCAAGCAGTGAACTGCAGTGAAATTTACAGAAACCATTCCACAGCTCCTACATGAAGATCAGTTAACCATTTGCTATTCTTGGGAAGCAATTAAGTATTCCAAGTAAAATGCAGTATCATGACACTTAGGGCAAACCATGCATTTAACAGAATGCATTCCTAGTAATGGGTGAATTTTAATAGGATTAGGAAAAAAACATTTCTTCACATGTCTGGGCATTTTAATTGCTGTTTGTAGGTAGGTGAGAATATTGTCTTTGTGTCTGAGACACTGCATGCAGCTAATTTCCTGTGTGTATGTAGTTTAACCACTGGAGTCTATTATATGTAGACAAGGAGAGTTGAGGCTGTTCAGCCTGGAGAAAAGAAGGCTCCACAGAGACTTTATACCACATTCCAGTGCTTGAAGGGGCAGCAGGAGATCCTGGATAGGGTCCTTTGACACAGGCGTGGAGTGACAGTAAAAGGGGTAATGGTTTTAATCTTAAGGAGGATAGATTTAGATTAGATATAAGGAATAAATTCTTCACTGGGAGGATGATGAGGCAGTGGCAAAGGCTGTCCAGTGAAGCTGTGGCAGCCCCATCCCTGGAAGTGTTCAGGTCAGGTTGGATGGGGCTTTGAGCAGCCTGGTCTAGTGGAAAATGTCCCTGCCCATGACTGTGGGGTTGGAACTAGATGTTCTTTAATGTCCCTTCCACCCCAATCCATTATATAATTCTATGATAGTTGAGTGTAGTGTATATTGAATTTAATATCTTTTTCCAGATGGGCTGAGTTTTTTAGACTTACAGGTAAGCCATATGAAGCAACTTTTAAGGGCTGTGTGGCTGGTGTTGGTTTTAGTTTTGATTTGTTTTTTTTTTTTTCTTTTATAGCTTAAACAGGAATATGCTAATTCTTGCTCACAAATCAAGAAGTCATTTAAAATCATTTAAACTTTATTCACTGCAGTGAGATCAGAGAGCTTACTGTCCATGTTTAATTTGTATGTCATAGTTTTTGGGTTTATTTTGCTCAGTGAATAGGATGAGTTGGGATCTAGGCCTTAACCAATAATCTCAATTGCTCGCTGCTGAGACCATAGTAGCCACAACACACAAGAGAGGGATTTAGAGTAGTTGTTGTATGCACTTTGGCTTCAGTTTTACACATTGAGAAGGACATGAAACTGTCCTCTGTGCTGGACTGTGTGGGCTCATATATGTACAGCTTAGGTCTTGGTGGGCATTTGTGGGCATTTTTGGATTGTGGAACTGGAGGGTTCCCCATGGGCTGCTGGATCACAGAAACATTAGCACATAGTAAGGAGGTGTCTTCTTTCACCTCCTGCTGGATGAATGCAAATCCCTCATCACGAGAGGTACGAATAATTTCTGTCATAGCAGGGGCGTGTCTGGATATATGATGTTAGATCTGAAAGGTGACTCTGCTGTTTGATCTCAGCAGGTACACGGTGGATCTGAAAACGTGGACTCTTTACTTAGACAGGCAGCACTCATCATCTGATGATCAAAAGAGGACAGCTGCTCATTCACCAAGTTAAATTGCAGAGATGTGCAGAATTGTTGCAGAGGGGTGTAATCTTTTGTTACTGATGCAGTGCTGTGCAGAAAACTTTGCAGCATATATCAGGATCAGAGCATCATAGAATCCTGAGGCTTGGAAGTACTTCCAGGATCACCTAGTCCAGCCATTAACCCAGCACTGCCAAGTCCACCACTAAACCACGTCCCACATCTTCACGCTTCTCATGGTTCCGCGACTTCCCTGAGCAGCCTGTTCCAATGCTTGACCACCATTTCCGTGAAAAAAAACTTTCCTGATATCCAATCTCTCTCCACTTTGATAATTCTGTAGTTCCAGTACCCTTATCTTATAGGCCATCTCTTCTTGCAGCTGCAAGGATGCAGAGTAGGATCATGCTCATCACCACTAGCTGATGAACACAACTAAACCAGCTGCTGAGCTGTTTGCTTTAGCAATTATTCTTTTTCCCTGCCAGTGCTTAAACTTTATGGGCTTGCAATACTTGATATACCCTAAAGCTAGTCACTTTCTTTTTAATGTCACTAAATGTTTAAAACATGTTGATTGAATTCACAAAGGTTGCGTTTCCTAACTGTGGAACAACTGTATTCTTTTATATCAGGCAGAATTTGCTTATATGAAATCAGTTACCACTGCTACAATTCTGGCATATGGCTTCTGTTACACAAATAGTTCTTTAAAAACAGAAAGGCATATTTTCTCCTGAATTCAGTTGCAGGTACGGGTTAGAACAGTGTGTGATTTTTTTAACCATATGCCCATTCATTGTGGCATTCACATTGGACAGCTGAAAGCAGGGTTTTCCAACCACCCCCTACTCTGAATTTATGATCTATATCAGCCAGGCTGCTGCTTGAACATCTGTGAGGATGGAATCTTGGCTTTCTGTAGCATTTCATTGTGACCCAAGTGCAGCTGAGAATATCTGAGATAGAATCCAAAGCCTTGGATACTGAGTAAATGGTAAGGTCTCTCTGTGTCTTATCTCAAACACGAGGTGTGGTCTAGTTCTCAAATGGCTTCTTGGAAGTGTTTTGAATATTGTTGATTTGATGCTAATGGCAAAACTCGCTAAAATAATATCTGTGATAGCAAATTTGCAGTACCCTTAAAATTTCTGATACAATTCTGTTGAAGTGCTATAAAACAATTCTGTGTAAAAACTACATTTTTGCCAGTCCACAGGGAAAATCTTCAAGATAAATTTTACTCCTCACTGAATGCTGCAGCAGTCCAGATGTTTTTTCTCAGACAGATGTTGCTTTACCCAGCACGAGACATTGTCACTCCTGAGCTACTGTTCTGTGTACACAGTGTCTGTTCCTGAAGCTGCAAAAACTGCAAGTCAATGATTTTTTTTCTCTCCTTTTTTTTGTCATTTATATCTCCTGCACTGTTCAAATAAGCACTGGGTTTCCTATTTATGAAGCACGATAGTTAAATTGTAAGATTTGTTTAAAAACCTCTGGAGGAGGGAAGTCTTAGACAACAAATGCTCCTTAATTCATTTTATCAGATTTCTGAGTTTCAGCATATAACTACATGGCATGTAACTACAGCTGTGTTCTCGTGTTTTAACCCCAGGACACACATGCACACAAGTCCCTTCCCTTTGGTTCAGCTGGCCACATGGCTTCGTTTGCTCTTAGCTAGCTCTGGTATTGAAGAGGCCATGGAGACATCCAGACTGTTTCTGAGTCACAGTCTGTCTTAGCTGCCTCTGGCAAGCTGAAGAACCTCAATGTAGTTAGTTGTCTAGTCTGCAAACTTACCTATACTTTTGCATCCTTAAAAAATTCGAGTTTTCACATCTTTTTTGTTGAGAAAGTTATGCTGTTTGTCCATCTGCATTTTAAATGCAAGAATTGGACACACTGGGACTTTATTCAATGATATAATAATACTTTTATTTCTGTTCTTGGTTTATTCCCTGATTTCCATTATACTCTTTGGCTTTTGCCATGTCACTAGCCGCAGGGTCATATAAATAAAACTCTCAGGCGTTTTTTAGAAGTTCAAGGCCATCTTTGTGTACATGAAGAGGAGTTCTTCACAGTACAGCTCATATACTGGTCTGGTTTGCCCTCTTGAGGGGTTATTTTTCTCTTGTCCACAAAGATTCTTGTCCACAAAGCATCCAAGATGGGCGTTTTCACTGGGTGTCTTAAGTTGACAGGATGAATCTGGACCTACACAGTATAGTCTAACTGAATTTTTGAAATTAATAAGGTATAATGCTTAAATGTAATGACTTGTGACATACATGCAGTCACACAAAATGATCTTGCATTCTCTTCTGGCTTTAAATGATAGGTATATGTGATTGCCAGAGTAATTTTTAGATTATGTTTTCAGACCCTGCTTCTGAAAGTGTAGGCTGATATCTAAACCAGCTAGCATCAGTGAAAAGAACAGTGCCAGTCAAAACATGTACTCAGTAGCCACCCTTGGATAACAAAGACTGTTTCTCAGAGGATAAAACTAAAGGAACTGAAAATACTATCAGGAATCTGACAGCCTCCCCTGTCAAGTCAATACATGACTTGTGAGTGTCCTTGAAGGAGTATAAAATTTTCATCCAAGAAAGTTACAGGAATGGTTTACAAATCTACTGCGCTAGCTGCTAGAAGTAAATAAATTTAAAATACAGGGAACTTAAAAACATAAAGCTCCATGCCGAGAAATAGTCTCTACACCCATCTCATACTTCTCAGGTGAAAGATGCAGTATTGTGTTGAGTTCTTGTCATAATGGGGATCAATCCTCAAGAAAAAAAACTTTCTCTGAGAAGTGCTTAAAGGAACTTTATAATTTGCCATAATAGGAACCGTAGAACTATTTTGAAAATGTAAGAAATATAAATGCTTCCTTTTTCTTTTTAGATTTATATGTATGTAGATCTTTAATGATTGCTTCTAGTTAAAAAGGACTATTTTCAGTAAATAACAACAACAAAAAAAATCCTTGAGGAACATTTATATTGCAATGGTGTGTAACTCTTCAGTTTCTAGTTCACTTAGTCACCAATTTTCCAATCCTTAGAGTGACAAGTTCCTTGTTATTAGGGTGTCTGTAGTCTTCTTTTAAATAATGTAGTAGAAATATTCCCTACAATATTTATGTCAATAATAATTGTGAAATTTTTTTTCATTAGAAAAGAAGTATCTATTGGTGTAAAGAAGCCACAAGAACAGAATGGTAGAATCATTATTAATAATATCACTCCAACATTTTTGAGTCCTCTTTCATAATATGCTTGTTTTATTCTGTGGCTCCATTTTTTAAAATTCTTGAGTTAATGAATGGTTCCTTTTTTCAGATCCTCTTTGATCTTCAGGTCTGTTTCCAAGAACTAGAAGTCTAAGTGAAGGGTTAGCTGTCAAACAAAAATGAAAACAAAATGGATTTGGTCTTTCACTGAACACATCCAGTGCTGTTTTAAAACGAAAGACTAACTGCTTAATAAAAAATTTAAATATATTAGGAGAATGAAAATGGTAGTTATGTAGTGATACTTCTGCAAGGACTTGAAATGACTGATTCTGTACAAAAGTGATCAAAGCAGAAAATGACAACTAAACCTCAAATATATGTATAATGCATTACGAAGTGAAATTTTTTTTAAAAAGTATTAAATACATAGTTTTTTTGAAGAGCCTTTAATTAATAGAAATTACAAAAAAATAAAAGTCCATTAGGAATCCATAGTATCTACTTGAGCTCCAGGAAACCTTCTAATAACAAATTTCCAGGAGTGGGAAGCTCAAGAACTGACTCATATAAATCTCCTTAGTAGCCTCTGGTGCCTCAAATATTTCAAATCTTCTAACACTCCACTGAGCAGGGAAGACTGCCTGACTCCCTCTTGGAAGCCAGTAGATTATCATTCTCTTAACCATTAGCATTAATTAATCCAGGCAATAAAACACTGCAAACATCTTAGCAGACCAGCTCTCTCCTGGCATGCAGCTACTAATTTACACTGAACCAGTATGGCTTGATTCCAAGCCTGAGCCATAGATTCTTGTCTTTAGTAAACACTGAGTATCATTCATCATATTAGTGAGGTAGCCTTTTCCTACTATTTATTTATAGCTATACATATAAGTATACATATAAGCATATGTGTGCATAAACATATACAAAAGCACATAGATTCAAAGAGGGGTTTGGAATTCTGTTTTGAAAATAGCCATTTTGGGCTGCAGTTTCCAACCAACTGTTTAACAGTTTATAAAATGTATTTCTTTGAGCAGCTTCTGATCAGATGTTTTCTGATTAAGGGTTGATATGGCACATTTTTGGTCACTTTAAAAGTTTTTTCCAGTTCTCCTACAGATCCATAATGCCTGGCCAAAAGCTAGTGCAATCAACAGTTCACAGTCAGAAATGGAATACTGCATCAGCTGTAAAACTGTAGAAATGTTATTAACTTAGGAAAGATACAGACCTACTGAAGCAGGCTGAGAGGAGGGTCTCAAAAGTTGTCGGAGGGCTGCAGCACCTTTCCTGTGAGGAAAGGCTGAGAGAGTTGAGGTTGTCCAGAATGGCGGACAGGGAGACTTCAGGGAGACTGTATTCCAACTTTCAGTATTTAAAAGGAGCTTATAACAAAGATGGGGACAGACTTTTTAAAAGACCTGTAGCAATAGGATTAGGGGTAATGGTTTTTAACTAAAAGAGGGTAGATTCAAGCTAAATATAAGGAAGACATTTACAATAAATTCGGAGAAACACTGTTACAGGTTACCCAGAGAGGTGGTGGATGGCCCATCCCTGGAAACATTCCAGCCTAGGTTAAATGGAGCTTTGAGCAGCCTGGTGTGGTGGAAGGTGTCCCTGCCCGTAGCAGAGGGGTTGGACTAGGTAAGGTTTAAAGGTCCCTTCCAAGCCAAACCATTCTGTGATGCCTACAGACCTCTGCCTCTGGGACTCTGTTGTCCATATGAGCTGCTTGATGGGAGTCCAGAGGCAATAAAGACCGATGGCAAGCATTGTCTCCTTACTTTGTACAAGTAACAGCTTTGGCAGGCTTCATTTTCTTAATGCTGGATGTTTAAAAGTTTAACTTTGTAAATTACTGTTGATTGTGCCATCTTCTACTTTTCTTCTGTTCTTGGCCTACAGTTTATTATGTTGGCCACATTCCAGTGGATTCCCTTTCTTTCTCAGGCATTAGTAATGACCATAGCACTTCCTCTTAAACTATGGTTTGTTTTTAACTTTTCTCCTATGTTGCTTAAATCAAGGGACATTCTCAAAGGTGTCACTTCAGGTAACTTGTAAAACTTAAGAACTTATCTCTAGACTCTCTTCTCCTTCAGACAGAGTTGAACATTTGCACACACCCTCTTAGGATTTTCTCTTGTCCATACAAGCTAAATATTCTCCAAAATAATTTTTAAGTGCTGGATCGAAACTCTTCCAGGGACCACATCAGATACAGTGGGAGCAATCACAGGTTAATGTTCATATTTTTGACGCTCTCATTTATCCAGAGTAACTTTCTGATGACCAAATTTACAAAGCTACTATCTTAATGCAGTTTTGCTGACTTAGATAAAATCATCTCCGTTCAGTGAGCACCTTATGCAGGAGAATTGTGTTCAGTGACATGCCAATACATGTGCCACCTTTGGCCTTTTAACCCAAAAATAGACTGTCATCTTGCAATGACTGGGAGATAAACTGATGAGTCTTCTAACTCAGCTGCATCACACAACAGTCAGGTTTTCAGCCTTTTTTCCAAATCCTTGCCAAAAACTTTCTGATTCTTCTAGAATTGCACCTATTCCCACTTATTTGCTTGTAATAATGTTTGACATAAAAGGTCAGATCCCAGGCGTTACTCTGTTTCTTTTGTGCTCATTCATTTGCTTCTTCAATGGCAGATATTCCTGAGACTATGCATGGGAATTATAGAATTGGCCAGGGGAGAATATACCATCCTTTTAATAGTGACTCTTCAAGGCTAGTAAAAGAATGCAACCAGCACGTGTACTGTCAGATGAGAAAATTTCTTCAGGAGCAATCGTAAGCTGTTTCTTTATTCTAGGTACTTACAGCTCATTGTTTAGAACAAAACTAAGAGTACCATTGTTTTTGCATAAAAAAGCCAGTTTCGTGGATACCACAGGTTAAAAAGAAGGAGCTGCATTTCTGTAGGACCCCTGCACTTCTCATTCAGATGCTTCGTGTAAGTGCTTACAATCCATGCTGAATCTGTGACTTGTCTGCCTTGTCCAAGCTTGCAGAAAATAAACAGATCAGGGAATCATCACGAAGTTGGTGAAGTGCTTAAAAGAGCAGCATCCTGATCCCCAGACCATTTTGTGATTTTCTCTGTAGAGGTTCATTAGGAGATTGTGGGAGCTCATCACCTACAGACTCAGCTCACACAGAAAGCACCCCAGATGCACGTTGTGTTTTGGTAACCTGGGTGGGGGAGGATAGTCCTGATTACCAGTCCCTTGTGATCATAGGATCTTCAAGGTTGAAAAAGACCTCCAGAATCATCAAGTTCAACCTTTGTCTGAATATCATCATGCCCACGAAACCATCTTGCAAAGTGTCAGGTCTGCTCTTTTTTTAACACTTCCAGGGATGATGACTCCACCGCTTCCCTGGGGAGCCTCTTCCAATGCTTAGCCACACTTTCAATGAAGATTTTTTTCCTAATATCCAGCAAAAACCTCCCCTGATACAGCTTGAGGACTTTCCCCTTGTCCTATCCTTGGTTGCTTGGGAGAGAAGACCAACTCCCACCAGACTACAGATTTCTTTCAGGTTGTTGTAGAGATTGATAATTTATCAATCAAATCTCTCCTGAGCCTTCTTTTCTCCAGACCCCCAGCTCATTCAGCCTCTCCTTATAAGATGTATGCTCCAGACCCTTAATGAGCTTTTATTGCCTTTCACTAGACAGACACAGTTAATATCAGAAAAATGGAAGTTGGATGATAAACATCTCCCAAATAATCTGCATTTTTTTTTTGTTCTATTCCTGGTATTTTGCTATTTTAGCATTTTAAAGTCCACTATGAAGCCTGCTTTTCCTTTTTCTTTTTTTTTTTTTTTTCCCCAGTTTGGGCAGTAAAGCACAGTGAGGAAAACCTGCTTTGCAGACACTGTATTCTGTAGGTGATTAAACGACTTTAATGTGCACCACACCTTCCCTGCTCCTCTTTTTACTTGTCACAAATTGTGAATTTATCACTACTACCTGCAACTAAGGAGAGTCATCAAATGCAAACAAATTACAAGCTTTTTTCTGTGCCAGACGGGTTTCGAGTTTCCTGAGGGCTCTTAGTATTTGTTTGTTCCACAGAAAGAATGAGACAGTTAATTCCCCAGCATTTCTTGCTGGTCTTTTACATCAGCTTCTTTGATAAATCATTTGGGACATCACATAATCAAGTGTTGCCATAAAACATTTATACAGATCTATAAACTAGATTACATTGTGTGGGAATTCATTAACCTCCTCTGCTTGAATTGTGCTGTTTGTACTAAAAAGGTGCAGGTGCATACGTACAGAACGCTAGCTTTCATATTTATCCTCTGGCTCAAGTGTTAAACCCACTCAACAGCATCATCAGGGACAACATCTGGAAGGAAACACCTGGGGATTCCAAATTCTCTCTTGGTTTTGCAGGTGATGGTGGGGTTTTATCTCAATTTTCTCTGCCAAGCACTTGTCTTTTTGCTGTGACTATGGCAGAGTAGTTTTGAATAATTAAAACCTTGTGCATTCCTGTTTGGCAACTACTTTAATATTCCCAAGCTTCCTGCACTGGCATAGTCAAGGCATATACTGAGTAATTCTCCCTCTACAGTAGATGTTGGAGCTCATCTCACAGATGAGAATATGAAGACTATATCCAAGAAGTAAATTAAACTGTGTCTGGGAACAGTCCTAGGCACTACAATACAGTAATTTCTGCTGTTGCACTGTTGGAAACATCTGTGATAGGGTGTTTGCCTGTGTCAACTGGTGCTTTCCCAAGTAATACTTCAGTCTGGATCAGGAACTAGAAAAAAAACAAACCAGAGCTCATTCCCACCAATTGCTTTTTATGCATCTGTGTTGTTTTGGAGACTACAAAAGATAGCTGGCTTAGATAATCACTGCTCTGTGCCACTTGGCCTCAGTGCTTGTAGATGGTTTTTGTGTATTTAAATTACCTCTGTATGTGAAGCTGAATTTAGCCCAGCCCCTGTGAGAACATCATCCCTGGGGCGAGTCCTCACAACTGGGATGATGTCAGATGTCACCCTTCTCCCTCAGTACTGGTGGGGCAAGACATTGGGCATGTCTTCCCAGCCTCTTAGCATAGTTAACTTTGCACAAGGGAACAAATAGGGGTTAGATTCGATCCTATTTTACACCTGTTTAGAAGCATTGTTTCTGGTGGAATGCTCTGCAGTCTGTTCCATCTAATTCAGTTGCTAAATTAACATCTCCGTCCTTTGGTTTTACACTGCTGTTGATAGCTGTAACAATTTTTCCATCATACCAATGTGAAGTCTTGACTGATGGAAAACTACAGTTGCATGGGTCTTGCAAATGTCTCGTGCACACTCTCAAAAAATTCCTTCCAACATAACATGAAGTTTGCTCAGATCACAGACTTGGCCTCTACCCCTCACTTCACTGACTCCAGTAAATCAAATAACAGCAAAATAAAATCAGTTACAAAGAAAAATCAATCAGCCATCAAAACCACAAATCAAAGCAGGAGCAAAAATGGAAAACTGCCTTCTAAAACCTAAGAATTATTACCAAGGAGAGAAGCCATAGCAGCACCAAGAAGTCTCAGAACTTTTCTACTGCTCTCAGTTGCTGATGAAATATTACATAGTTTGATTTGTTTTTAGATGCTGTAGTGATGGAGAGTAGTATAAAGTTTTAAAGAAAAGTTATTACTATGTTGAATTAAACCATTAATATTTATATTCTTCTTGAAAAATTTCATGTACTTGTTTGAAAACTTTACAAACATTCATCACCCTGTGGAACAAACAGCTGGTTCCCTCATTAAACAGCAGGGAAATGGGGAGAAAGTCTGTGTACCTTGCCCTTTGTGTCAAGATTAGAGTGGAAGGGACTGTCTCCCAGTTCTGCATGCTGAATGGCACTGGTTGAACTTCTTGATAGATGAAATAGTAACAGAGTAGCACAGCACCCCTTTTGGTGTCAGATCTGCATGGAAATACTGGCCCATAAAGTGAAACATGGTTTTGTTTATATAACAAAATATTTCACAGGTATGACTTATGGGTAAGTGCAGACCAAGGCTGACAATTTATATCCACTTGTGGAATATAAAGATAGGATTGTACATTCATAACTGCAAACAACTGCTACTGGAATTGTGTTTCCAAGTAGATTGGTTTTTTATCCCCAGTCCTGTGCAACATGCCTTGGGAAAACATCAATCTTTTAGGTTCTCCTGTAGCCAGTCTCTCTGCATCACCTAACACTGAAAGCTCTCAGATTTCTAAATATCATTTTTCCATCTATATTTTAATGGAGCTCTGAAATTTAAATAAAAACCTTTCTGCTATTTATTTGAATTATAATTTCTTAATAAAAAAAAGGAAAAGACAGAAGTCAGTTGTTCCTTTGCAGAGAATTCCTGGACCACTGTTGACAAAATGTCATCAGCATTGTTATTGGCTCCCTTAGATCATATGGCTTTTGTGGAACTGAGAAATTATTAATCTGAACATTCAGTTCATTTTTACTCCTGAGTATTTTCACTTTCTAAAAAGTTGGATTTTTTTGTGCCTGCTTTTCTGATTTAATGAATATGACATGAGGTAGATCAGGTGGGGGTACTAAACATGTACACAGGATGGTTTCAGAAGTCCAGTGGCTGATGTCCTAGAGGGAATCCTGTCTTGCAAGAGGAATAATCAGTTTTCCTTATGTTTAATTTTTGAATTGTTTCTGTGTCAATTATGTTAAAAGTTTGGTTGTTCTAGACTGCCTTTTTAGCCAGTGAACAGAAGCACCTTTATCTATCAATAAATGATTTCTATTCCAGAAATAGCTATCAATAAAAGATTTCTATTCCAGAAAAGGATAATGCTTTTAATTTAGCAGGTCAGTAAAGTGTTCAAAGTCAGGGTGAGAGGAATCTGGCCCTCAAAATCTTCCAGTGCTAAGCTCCAGCTGGATGTTGAGTTACTCATTTTAGTAAATCATGTGGAACTACCTGGAAAGGTCTTCAAATGTGCAGAAAGCCTCTGGAGAACATTAACCTCATCCCCGAGATGAGAAGATCCACAGCTTTCGAGTTTATTATGATTTTCCTGCTAAGTTGACGTAGACTGTGCAGGCTGGCACATTTTCATGGGGTGGAACAGAATGTTTGTGTATCAACATATACAGAATCGTAGACTCACTTAGTGGAAAACAACACAGAGATCATAGAATCCAGCTGGTAATCCAGCAGTGTTAATTCCACCACTAAGCCATGCCCCTTCAGCATAAGTAAATCTTCTCCAGTGGGTCATAAAGTATTATGAGATTCTTCACCTGGAAGATGCTCGGTTATTTCCAGTAGAATGCTGGCAGCACTGTTCCTGGGATCTCTCAATGCAAATTTGTCCCCTCATGCTTGACTATAATAGGGCTATTTCTCATTCTGCCCAGAGTACATTTTCCCAGTAATGGTGCCTTCACTGTTCTATCCCTTTTACACACAGATATTTGCTGTTCAGAGAGTATGGGAAGGAGTGGATGGGGAACCCATAATGCCACCATTCCCCCAGTCTTTCAAGGGTGATTATATTGTCCACAGGGCATAATGCTCCTGCAGTTTTCAGTCTCTCTCTAGTGTCTGAGTTGTCAGCAGGGTAAATAGTCACCTTTCTTCATAAATAAGTAGTGGCTTTGTATCAGACCTCAGACTAGCCACAGACCAGTAAAGCTCTAAATAGCAGTGGAACAAAACAGCTTCACGAATGTAAGAAGCTCATGCGATTTCTTCTGGTTAGGTTTCACTTTGACATTGTTTACCCATCCTTAAACACAAACAGGGAAGGTCTATTATTTGATCAGACCTGACTCTCAAACAGAGATCTCATTATAGTGGCTTTCAACAGCACAATTGTGTTTTCAAGCTTTGAGAGGTGCAGCAGCTCTTCATTATTACCAAAACAGGGGGGAGAGAAAGAAGTGGATGTTCATTTCACTGAACGCCGAACCCCATTTTTAATGAATCTGTATATCAGGATCCTCATTGGAATTAATGAAGAGGGAGGGCATCTGGCACTGTAGTGAGCCAGGGAAATCTACAGTCACAACCACCACTAATGTTTGCCTGGTACTGCCTTTATTTTGTAATCCATCATACATAAATGCTCCCCTCACAGACAAAATCCTTCTTTCTTCTCTACTGTTTTTCTTTTCCTCTATTCCTAGTTCACCTTTGCAGATGAGATTGGGGTCTTTGGGAATAGAATCTCATTTGAATTCTGAAACCAGCTTTTAAGACTAACTCATCACATCTAGTGAGGCAACATCTGATCTGTCCAACCTCTAATCGATTTAACAGGGGTAAGGGCATGGGCAGGCAGGATTTAGGATTTTCCTTCTTATTTTCACAGAGCCCTTCTGAGTATTTCAAAAAGCTGCTAAAGTTCACATTCCAGGACAAGGTAAAATGTCTTTGAGGCATTGAGTAGCACACATTTAATGAAGATAGAAAGCCAATCACTTAACATCAGATGAGGAACAGCAATTTCCTTCAGTTTGGCACTTTGTGTATTGAACAAAATTGCATGAGAGCTTTGAGCACTAGGAGAGCTGTCAAGCGGCCGTTTGTCTGGGAGCTGGAGCAGTCCCCTTGGAAACAGCTTAAACCTTTTAAATGAAAGCATTACAAAATGTACATCTGTGTGTAATGTATTGGCCATAGCCTCAACTGTCAGGGGCTGGGCAACACAATGTTGATATATACTTGTGCCTGATAGTAATTGTCATGCTTTCACATGTAAACACAGCCTTTAAGGTTGTGGAGTACTTGGCTGCTTGATCAGCAAGCATCATACAAAATGTTTTCCTAAAAACTGGTTCAGCTGGGTTATCTGACCATATAAAATTTAACTCAAAAATTTAAATACTCCCTGGACCTCTCTACTGCAGATACGTTGAGACTTCTTGTTAGATAAGACAAAATGAGAAATTTGACTGTCACCACATTGAGACAAGAATTAAAGGTTTGGCAGGAACATACACTGATAAACATACTTGTTGCTATATGCCATCGCCTATATATAATATTAATCCAGATTCCAAATTTAGTTATCATAGCATCATAAGAGATATGTGAATGTGAACTCTGAAGAAATGTTTTTTTTAGTCCTTTTTTTAAAATAAAACAACTTATTTGCTAATACTTTTTTCTGGAAATGACAAGAAATGAAAATGGCTAAAGAAAAAGCCAGATAAAGAAATACAGGGATGGTGCACATAAGAAAATGCATTCCTTGAGAACACAGTTGGTCTCATGTTCTTACACTGCTGAAAATGTGGGGCAGGTTGTTCTGAAATCAGCTGAGATTTAACATGCCGAACTGTTTTAAGTGAGAGGAAAATCAAGCCTGCTTTTTCCTAGTCCTCCCTCACTGTGAGATTTTCTTGATCCTCTCCTTCCTCATCTTCTCCTCCAAAGCCTGCTTGCAACTTTTATTCCCAGTAGCCACTTTCTTTAATGAAAAGTATTGCAGCGCACTGAGCAGATTCCACTTCAGCTTTGACACTGAGAAGTGGATTTAGACTATCTGACAGAGCTGGGAACAAGAGCTGATTGGTCATTTTGGCAGTTTAAAACTATTGCTTTTTTTTTTTTTTTCCTTTGGCATCTGACTTTTTTTCCTCCTCACTATTCCCATCTATTACTTTTAGTCTCCAGAGTATGCCTTATCCTCTCAGTTCTTTCACCAGCTTCCTCCAGGAGTATTCAGTAACAGATATTGGTCTTCAGCACCAAGACCTTCTCCATGCCCTACTCAGAGTCCATCCTATCAAGCATGAATTTGGCCAGAGGGATTCTAAATCAACAAGACCACAAGATCAGCTTCAACCTTCATTATATGGTTTAGCTGGTATAGAGTATTTGTTAAAAGTTGGACATCTTGGAGTTCTTTTTCAACTCTAATGATTCTATGATTATATTTACAAATGAGAAAACTAGCTGAGAAGCATCTTATTCAATAGAGAGCTCATCTTCTGTTGTAAACTCAAGGATGTGTTTTCTACTGATTTATATTGAACTCAGTGTGATATAATACAGGAAAAAAAGAAGTTCCTTAAGGAAAATCCTATTCTATCTCTCTTCTCCAGAATAACAATAGGAAATGCATGTAAGAAGATGGCAGTGATCTCCATCATGAAATTTTGTGTGCTCTTGTAACTAAAAATCCAACCCTTCTCTCATTATCCAGGAAG
The DNA here is from genome assembly GCF_963662255.1 of Cinclus cinclus. Classification (NCBI taxonomy): domain Eukaryota; kingdom Metazoa; phylum Chordata; class Aves; order Passeriformes; family Cinclidae; genus Cinclus; species Cinclus cinclus. The sequence continues at coordinate 33,856,196 of NC_085047.1, read as the reverse complement.
GCTTTCCCATTGCTTTTTTCTATGATCAGAGAGAAAGTGATGCTGAATTTGGGGGAAAATACAATGAGGATTGGTCCAAAAGTCCACAGAAGGACAGAAGAGGTGTAGTACTGTTGTCCAAGAAGTTTCATTATGATAGTTGGGATTGTAGTTGCTGTTTTGAAGATATTACTCATGCCATGACAGCAATCCATTGTGATCAAAATAAACCCACTGCAGCAAAATAAACAAGCATAAAAAAGTCCTGTGGTAAGGAAGCGTGAGAGAAAATATTAGTTATATGACAGCTGGGTAGATTTTAGAAGTTGAAAATTGGGAAAGACGCCAGCCCATGATTTAAAAGACAGCTACTGCATGGAATGGGAGTTTATAGATCAGCAGAACAAGCTATCAATTCTCAATAAAATGCTAGGAGTAGTTTAATGTGATCAACCTCCTGGAAAGTGTGGTGGGCCAAGTTCAGAGGTGCACTTGGAACAGAGTCCTGGCTCCAAGCCACACCTGGAAAGTATGGTTATTTTTTGGTAGAAAAGAACCATTTTCATTCTGCTTTTCTCTTAATTCCTCCTCCAGCCTTAAATTTTCATAGAATTATGGAATATTTTGGGTTGGAAGAGACCTTAAACATCGTCTAGTTCCAATCCCCTGCTATGGGCCAGACACCTTCCACTAGACCAGTCTATCCAAAGCCCCATCAAACCTGGCCTTGAACACTTCCAGGGGTGGGACATCCACAACATCTCTGGGATATGAGTCTCAGTTACTCTGCTTTCCCTGCAAGTAATCTGACTACTTGATTCAGTCTCCACCAAGTAGCTATTCCAGCCTCCTGAATAGTGTTCAGGCTGACAATTATTGTAACATCATGGCTTTCTTCTACAGAAAAGAAGAGGGGACAGTACAATGCCACCAGAAGTAAAAAATAAAAATTACTGCAGAAGAGTGATAAAATTCAGGGTTTACAGACTGAGCTGCTTCTTAGTAGCTATAGACATAGGCAGGTTATTTATCTAGCTAGTTGCACATGTTTCAAACAACTTCATGGAGAAACATCCTTTGAAAGCAATTAATCACAGCATCTCTCTCTCTGACTAAAGACCTCCCTGAATCACAGTGTATTGGGGTCTGGGGAAATATTCAGCAGACATAGCTCTCAATATTCTTATCTGTTCTTGGACAGTTTCCTCAAAGGTCCATGTTGGTCACTTTAATTGATGAGTCCCTGGTCCAACCCAGCATAGTCATTCCTAGAGGAATCATCTAGACATCTTGGTTTCATTAATAGAAAAAAAAAAACATTTTCTGGAGGTGGTTCTCAGTGCTCAAGTATAGAATCAGCCCAGTGACTAACAGCACAAGAACATCTATATCTGAGAAAGTTATGTCTTTGTTCCTGTCATGACAAAGAGGTGTTAAGTGTAGGACCTCTTCAGATGTTGGGTGCTGGCAGCTGATGAAAGAATAAAGTAAAAGAGATTAGGGATGAGTTTTGGAGAGCTGTGATCATTTCACTTGTAGATTGTAAAGTCTTCGTAACATGAAGGTTTCCAGTGGTGTAAGTTTGTAAGTTTCCAAGTGATTGGGTTCTTTTAGATCCTGACACAATTGAATGGGGGGAAAAAAAGCTATTAGAATGTGATGTAAGATGAGGAGTGTGAGCATTACTAGAAAATACAGCATTTCTTTATTATTTGCATTTCAGCAAGTGACAATAACATTACATTGCAGGGATGACAAGCCCCAGTTAGAGTTAGACCTCACTAACTTGGAGAGATTTAATACTGAAAGAGACTCAAGAGAAAGTGAAATTGCTGAGGTGATCCAAAAAACATTACAAAGGAAGTCAGTGGCAGAGCTGGGAAAACAGCTTCTGACTCCCAGGCCACTGCTTACGGCAAGAGACTGGTGTGCTATCAACAAAGACCATGATTTATTTTTTCTGTGCAGCACCATTTATTATTGAACAGCTGTTGTCAGTTCTTTAGACTATTTGAAAAAATCTGAAGAAAGGAAAGATCTATTCTTCCCTCAGAAAAGGTTTACAGTTTTCTGGATATGACTGCCTATTTAACTGCCTATACTTTCTTCTGTGCTAATTTCACCCCATCACATTTAGTTTTCTACCTTCAGCAGCCCTAAATAATTCCTACATGAACTACTGTTCAGTAGTGTAAAAACACAGTAAACTGTGCCTTGACATCCTAACCAAGATAGTTAATATTTAATATAATGCACTCTGTGAGAAGCAAAGTGCAATTAAATGAAAAGTCAGATAAAATGAGCTTAAATGCAATAAATACCAGCTGCTATTCAATGTCGAGAAGTTGCAAGTGTATTTGTTTCCTCTCATTTAGCACTCTTGGCAGCCTACTTTTTGTGGTTTTGAAATGGCAACAGACACCCACTTGCAAGCCTGCTTCATCATGTCTCCTAAAATAATTATTAATATTATTTGCTTTATTGTTTGGCACCCCTTTTTTTTTTTTAATCCACTAAAATCTGTGTTGCTGGATAGTTTATTTTTTTCATATTTGGTTTGTCTGAAAAAAAGTCATAGAAAATTTACAATAAATATGGAAAAAAAATTCTCATTTTTATAAAACACATTTGGAAAAGAAAGGCAGATTTGATCCAATACTACTTTTAGCTTGCAAGGTGGAAGAATTCAAGCAGAAGCAAAATCTGCTTTTATGCTTTCATGTCCACTTTGAACTGATTGTAGTATTCTTTATTTATTGTCTCACACTTTTATGTTCTCACTTAATGCTGTGCTCCCTCCAGAACTACCTATGCTTTTCCATCTCATTTAGGGATAATGATTTTTTTTTGTCTACTCGTCATCTAAAAGCTGAGAAACCATTGCCTGGAAAAATAATTTTTTTCTTGTGGTATATGGAGAGGCAATACAAGTTAAGATCCAAATTAAGGATGGCTTCAAAGCTTCCTAGAACAACTTCTGAAGATTACTGCTGGCTTTAGTCTTCTAGAATTTTTGCTAATCTTGACTATGCAAGATCAACTATATTTAGATTTTGTACTTGGAAAAAAAAAATATTGTCTACAGATACATGCATTTTTTAACCAGTATCTACAAATAGTGAGCTTGTCTTGCTGTCGGATCAAAGAATGCAAGTAGAATCATAGAACTGTGGAATGGTTTATGTTAAAAGGGGCCTTAAAGATCATGTTGTTCCAGCTCCCCTGCCATGGGCAGGGACACCTTTCATTAAAACTGCCCTGTGCAACGTGGCCTTGAACACTTCCAGGAATGGGTGAGTACACTAAGTGCACTAGTTAGTTTAATTACTATAATTTTAAAAGCACTGAAACATACCCATCTTTTATGTTTTATTCTGAAATAATCACTTGAAAACTGTTAGCTTCTTGTATCAGAAATGTAATCCAAATTGCTTTTTTCTGTGGGATGAGATAGAATCATAGAATCATTAAGGTTGGAAAAGACCTCAAACATGGCCAAATCCAACATTATACAAAATATCTCTATCCCCATTAAACTATAACGCAAGAGGCCACATGTACTCATTTTTTTGAACACTTTCAGGGATGGTAATTCCACCACTTCCCTGGGGAGCATCACATTTGTGATGTTTGGAATTTCTGTAGCACAAGAGCAGGTTATAAACATGCTCCCTGATACGCTTTTCATGGATCCAGTGTTTCTTAGTCCTGGGGGACATGACAGTATTTTTCTCTCCAGTGATGATGGATCCTTGTGAAAAAGCCAAAGTTTGGTAAAACTTGTCCCTTTAATAAAATTGTCATGTCTGTTTGACTGGTCTGAGCACGAACCAGCAGAGTGTCCAGGTGGCCAAGAAGGCATCCTGGCCTGTATCAGCAGTGGTGCGGCCAGCAGGACCAGGGCAGTGACTGTCCCCCTGTACTGGGCACTGCTGAGGACACAACTCAGGTGCTGTGTTCAGTTCTGGGCCCCTCAGTACAAGAAGGACATTGAGGTGCAAGAGTGTGGCCAGAGAAGGGCAGTGGAGCTGAGAAAGGGTCTGGAGCACAGGTCTGATGCGGAGCAACTGAGGGAACTGGGGTGTTTAGCCCGAGGGAAAGGAAGTGCAGGTGGGACCTTAATGCTCTGTACAACTGCTGGAAATGAGATTGTAGCCAGTGGGGTGTCACTCTATTCTCCTGGTAACAAGTGACAGGACAAGAGGAGATGGCCTCAGGCTGTGCCAGGGGAGGTTTAGATTGAATATGAGGAAAAAATATCTAACAGAATATCCCCAGTCTTTGGAGACAACCTCCTCCCTGGAAGTGTTCAAAAAAGTCAGAGGTGCATTTGTCTGTCCATATATGGGACATGGCTCTGTGGTGTACATAGCAGTGGTGCTAAGGTGATGATTCGACTTAAAGGGCTTCAAACCTTATGATTGTATTCTGCTACTACCCACATCATCCAAAATACACCATTAATGCTGATATTCTGGAATTCGCTTTCACATAGACTATTTTAAACTCTTACTTTCATACGAAGTGGTCACTTTCATTAAAAAAAATCACCATTCCTAAGGTACTATAAATTTTTATACTGTTAATTAATTCAAGGACATGTGCTGACTTGCATACAGATGCCCTGGTCTGTCATTAAAATTGCTTTGTAGTTATAGTTAAATACACAGAATGGACATTGCTGCTTTCACTTAGTTCTGTACCCTTCATTCTCCTGTAGTTTCATACAGTGGCCAATATAAAGTTTTGGGTTTTTTTCGAATACAGCAAGGTGTCTCACATCAAACAGGGTTTTCTCCAACATTTCTGAGTGGGATATGCTTTAAAAGAATAAATTTTTCCCTTGATTAGCTTCCTCTTGGTACGATGTACTCATTGATAGATGACTAACCCCGTACTGCAGACTGGTGCATAATAAACTTGAAGCATAATAAAGAGTTACTTTGAGGAGTATGGAGTATGAATGGAGTTTTGCTTGCATCCATGTTGGAACTGCAAGGACAACTTTACAATAAAGATTACCACTGAAATCAATAGGAACGTGGTGAAAGAAGAGGGAATAAACCTGCTGAATAGGGCATTGTTACTGCATAGTCATTGTTCATTTTAGCACCACATATTAATAAGGTATTTGTTTGCTATCACTGCAACAAATAACTAGTTTTGTTTTCTACAAAAACATTTCAGATGTTAAAAAGATACACAGCTTACATTGTAAACATAAATGTTTGTGACTAGTGAGAAAGCAGGAGCCCATTGTCTTACAAAGCTACTTAGTACACTGGATTTGACTCATTTTAAAAAGTATGGGAAGTGGCAAGGGATAACAGAAGACCCCTTCTAGTGACAGGAAGAAAAAAAAGTTTAATGTGCTATTCCAGCGAATTCCCTGGAGGATTAAGTAAAGGAGTGTAATTAAGGTTTCAGATCTTTATGGAATGTTCCATGTTGTTAAACAAACAGTAAAAATTATAACTATTCCTATAATAAAACTTAAAGAGATTTCCCTTGTTGAAATAAAATTAATGTACAGTATCATATGGGGGGCAAGTATCTTCATATTTGGTAGGTTTAATGGGATTCAGGGACCATGTTATTGCAGAGATTGAGAAACCAGGTTATGATCAGAATTTCACCCTCATCTCTCCAGTCTGTAATAGATTAATGAAGTTAAAAGTTTGTGGAACAGTATGCTGCAGCAGTTATAGTTGTGGTAAACTATCTGAACTTTTCTTAGTGACATGATGCAAGTAACACTTGAAGACTTTCTGTATACCATTGAGAGAAATATCTCCTATAAAAGTTTTTAAGGCAGTAAATATATGAGAGGGGTGATTTGGTTTTTGTGCTGCTTCATTTTTTTTTTATATTTCCAATATATACTGAAATAATGAATATCATGTTTGTAATAGCACTGAGATACAATTTGATAATGAATAGCAGCAAGTGGAATATTTCAGATTAAATTACAAAGGATGGAAGGCATCTGTTGCAAGCCTTAAAATGAAAAAAAAATCTTTAGAGCAATTACTTAAAAACTGGATAAAGAATATAGTACTCAAGTACTATTTTAACTGCCTAGAAATCTGCTGGGTAAAACTCACTGTTAAACATGGATCATCAAAAATGCTCCTAAGTTACACAGATGAAAAAATTTATGAAGTTGAAAAACAAGAAATAAATCTAAATAAGTTTTTATGCTTTTATATTTTAGTATATAGAAAAAAATGAAAGAGTAAATCATGATGACAAAGATGTCTACAATGATCTGCAGTTGTTTGTTGCTGCTTACGTATCTACGGCCAGGTCTAATGGACCTGTCCCATGTCCATTGAAATGAAGCAGACATTTCTACGGTGTACGTTGTTAAACTTGGTTTTGATGCATGTTTAGGGATGAGACTAGTAACCTGAACGTGTCCTATTTTTAATAACTTTGACTGTTGAAGGGCTTAGACTTGTTCAGGAGTGGATTGTCTACAACTAGTAAGATGATTGCATTTTTCTTTCTGGATAACATGCAAGCATAATAGAGAGCTCCAGGGCTGCCTTTTGGCACTCTATAGTCACACTGACAAAAAAATGAGTGGCCCAGCAGTGAACACAGATGTAGCACCCAACTGAATTAATGCAAGGCATAAAAGGATAAAAGGACTGAAATACATCAAATCGTATCCAAATCTTCATAAGGATCTTCCAACTTCTGCCTCGAAATAATGAACTATGTTTTAATTGTTAAAAAATAGTGCAAGGAGAATGGGACATGGCATAAATATATGTTTTAACTAAGAGAATGAGATCTGACCTAGAAAAATGTAGGTTAATAAATCTGAGACGGAAATAATCTAAAGCACAGTTATTAAGTCAGACAAAGATACCTGGAAAGAAGAAATGTCAGAGGAGACCTTGGGGTTTTAGCAGACAGCAGATGATATATCTGCATGCTGCAATGCTAGAGGATTACAGAATGGGATGTTGTGATTTCGGTCCGTACGTGCAGCATCGTCATTCCTTTGTCCATAGGGAGGTGATTTTCTTGCTGTACAGCAGTGATGAGATTGCACCTTGAAACTAGTGATGGATGTTGACAAATTGAAGGGAATTCCGAGAACAGCAGCAAAAATCATTAAGGGGCTAAACAACCTGACTTGGTAGAAACAGAAAGTCATGCTCTCAGATGATAAAGGGAAAAGATTGTTTCTCTTATCCCAAGGTGACAAAGATAGGTATGATGGGATTATGTTAAACAAAAGAAAATTTTAGCTGCAAAGCAGGGAGAAATTTCTGCTGCAGCATGACTAACAAATTGCTCAAGTATATGGTCAGCTATTTACACTAATAGAAGGAGATGTTGGCAGAAGAAGTTGATCAGAAATTAATTTGTTCTGGCATTTGTACAGTTACTTTTTTAAAATTAAAGGTGCCAGGAGAGTTGGAACTAGGTGATCTTTATGGTCCCTTCCAGCCCAAGCCGTTCTAGGATTTCACTGTTTCTTGAGAACCATCAAGATCAGGGTAGAAATTGCTACTTTAGCCTGCTTTCCACCAAAATTCTGTAAATACACAATTAAGGAAGTATTCAACATGCCTTAGTTGAATATTGCAAGAAGGTGGCATTTACTGAACAAAACAGCACCAATGTTAAAAATTGGAAGGAAGCAGTGAGCTATTTGAATTGAAAAGAAATCACCATCTCTGTCACTTGCACTGAGCTCAACTGCCTTTCTAATGCATAATGTATTTCTGATTGTGTAGGGATGTATAGCATAAAGTACTTAAAGACTACTTGCTAACAGATTCCGATATAAAAATAATTTATTTAATAACAGAAAATTTCAAACCACTGAGTCACTTTTAAGCTTTTTGAGTAGGAGGCATCATCAGATGCTCTGTAGAAGAGAGGAAATTGCAGTGGCAAGGGTCTGGATACGTAAGTCTTTTCTTGCCATAATTTCAATTATCTTGTGATGAGAGTTTTTCACCACATTCCATTCACATTGGACTCCTTACACAACTAGAGTGTACGGCAAATAATAGAGAAATCTCATTTCTTTTGCTATTTAGCTCTGAAAATTAATGGCAATTAACTTAAAATTAGTTGACAGGAAATAGAACCTTAATTCTATTAAAAATGTTTAAAAAGGCTGTTAAAACTTTAAATTATGGAATATTCATTCGCTTTTTTATCTCATAATCTGGTAATCTGCTTTAATACTTACAGATAATGATAGTTATTATTTTATCATTGTTTTCACTGCCTCCTTCCTTCCCCTTGTCAACTGAATCAGCCTCTTTAAGAACAAATAACCTTATTTCTGTAGTCATTTCTGAAGTGCGTATTTGAGAGGATCATCAGGTGAATGTCTGCCACATCATAAATTTTAAGTGTCAGCATCTCAGGAATTTCTTTAACCCACTACAGTGTGCAGGGCTGGAGTCGGATCTGATCTGGAACGGAAGGAGGCAGAGGATGAGGATGTGCTCCACGATTGCTCTTGCAGTCATACAAGCAGTAACTAGGATGCACTGGACAATGCCCTGAAATGCTTGCCAGCCTCCTACACCTTGTAGTAAATCTGGTCCTTTGCAAAAAGATCCCGTGGTGAAAGGACTTTGATTCACAGAATCCTGGCATAAGCTGAATTGGAAGGGGCCCACAGGGATTGTTGAGTTCAGCTCCTGGCCCTGCACAGCACCCTTCCCAAGAGTCACACCATATGCCTGACAGCATTGTGCAAGCACTTCTTGAACTCTGTCAGGCTGGTGCTGTGACCACTTCCCTGGGGAGCCTGTTCCAGAGCCCCACTGCTCTCTGGATGAAGAACCTGTATCTTATATCCAACCTACACCTCTGCTGACACAACTTCAAGTCATTCTCTCAGGTCCTGTCACTGCTCACCAGAAAGAAGAGATCAGTGTTTGTCCCTCCTCATCCCCTCACAAGAAAGTTATAGACTGCAATGAGTTAAATTCAAGTTCTATCAGTCTTCATGTAAATCTTGTCCATACTTTCCAGTGTACTGTCATTATTTACTTGAGGATTTACTGTAAAAAAGGTGTTTCTTAAATACATTGGCTTATATTTTAAGTGAAAATCTTATTCTAAGGGAGGGGAAATGTGCACACAATGTGCAAAGGGCTTCTGCAGGCAAGCTGACTAGGACAAATTTAGTGGACCTCTTTCCTTATCTGTAAAGATCATATCCCATTGACTTCTATGGCACTGCACCAGCATAATTCAAAGCACAATTTGTTCCAGTAAACTTGAATTTGATCTCCTGTTGTAGTTGTTCTGGCTTTCTAAGCCACTTAATAGTGTGAAGAAGTGTCATAGTTTGGCTCGTGTGATTGGTTGTGATTTAAGATCCTTTGTGCATTTACTTTCTGGTTCATAAATGACTATTCAAGGAAGGTGATGGAGGAAAGTTCTTTGATTTCATTTGATTATGGCTTGATTCCATGCCATGGTAATTTCCAAAGAAATGTTCTCACACATTCTATACGTCTCAAAATATTTAACTTAAAAACATTTCCTTTGTTTTGTAGTTTGAAAGGCATTTTGCATTCAATGATCTTGGAGGTCTTTTTCCACCTAAAAGATTCTATGAATCTACATCTAGGCTCCCTCTGAGTACTGGCTAGACTTAACTCCGAAGTTACATTTCACATGTAAGACAAACATCTTCAGGTGGAATACAAGAGTAATAATGGCTTTTCATAGATTTGGCCCAGTTGATTTAATTTTAGATAACTCTAGCTAAACTACAGTTTATTCTACAAAAAGTGAGAAGATAGTTCTTTTGCCAGAAAAGGCCAGTTTATGCAGTTGGATGGGTTTTTCTCATAAGAAGAAGGGCGTTTTGGTGCTCTGGTTTCCTGTCTCCCAGGGCATATCTCTGACCCATGTCTGTTTACTGTAGAATTACAGAAATGCTAGCACCTTGTATACTTACAGTCAAATGGCATACAGGACTTCCTAAAATTAATTGAAAAGCTAATTAATCGGTTTTTTTTAATAGCACATGAATTCATCTGAACTGTAATTTCTAGTTACTGCTGTAAGTCTTGAAGCACACCAAATACCCTTAAAAATATAGTGACTGTGAGTTCAATTACAAACTGAGTTTGTTGTTACCCAGTGCCAGAAAAGCTGTGCTGCTTGTTATATTCAGATATAGACAGATAGAGTTCTTCTAGCTGAACCCAGTACCATGTGGTTTGGTCCCCAAGTTGAAGTGGTAGACCAGCTCCTGGTTTTGTTGTTGTCATTGCAACATTAACCTCCAGGAGGTTTTGTTTTATTGCTAGCCTATTCCCCAGATGACTGTTTTCAAGTGGAAGGGGAGGTAAATCTGACAAGAAAGCAATAATTCATAGAGAAAATGACAGCGATAATGAAATGCTGCGGTGGTGGAAAGATTTCCCCAGCAGAAATGTGCAGCCTGGCTCACCTGCTGGAAGTTCATTGTCTTCAGTGTGTCTCCTCCAGACTTGATTTTGTCCCAGTGCATTTTTTTAAGCATGAGAAGAACACTTTGCTATTTCAAAGCTCTCACTTACTGGTAACATTGACATGAACTTAAACAATTGTTATTTGAATCAAATTGTGATATCTAATGACCCAAGTGCTGTAATATGAACATGCTGCCTGGGGTATTGCATTGTGTATTACTAGTTTGCATGGGTTGGTCTTTCGGCAAAGTCACAGAAAAATGAGAAGAACATTTCCATAACAAGGATCAAGGACTTAAGAAAACTTGATTTTCCCTGTCAGGTCATTCACTCTAAGGAAAGAGGTAGAGGGCAATAATTCTTCCATGAAACCAGGTAACAGCCTTTTAATAAGCATCATTAAGTCTTTAGGTTGAAATAAGAGGCTATCCACCCTTTTATCCCATATTATATTGCCCAAATTCCTCTTTGCCATCCCCACTGTGGTTAGATGAAAGCCCCCTCTTTTCATATTGATCACTAAAAGCACTTTCCCCTCGTACCAGTTCACTGCATCACTTCTAAATGCAGTTCATCTGATCTCTTTTACTTAGGCTGCTGCTCATTCAGGGCTACAAAAACTGTATTTTCAGGCAGGTCTTGAAACCAAATGATCATATTTCTTACCTCATTCCAAGGGATAACATTAGGATCTTTGTTTAAGTGGGACTCAGAATAAAAATAAAGTTCATTTTGCTTTCCCATGCATGCCCACACACGTGCACACCCATATATACATACACCACTCTTTCTCTACAAGGGCTATTTGAACCCAGAACAGTAGACATCTGTGTATGCTTGGGCTTACTTCTTTTCAGTAACACACTTCCCAAGTTCTAGATGCTGAGGGAGTGTAACTGCACTGAAATGTTAACTCATGTACAACCTAAACTCTGCAGGGCTGGGGGTTGAATGATTCTTAGAGTTATTCTTTCTCACTGGCAAAAAATGTTTCTCTTTGACAAGGAAATTATTCAGGCAACAGAGGTTTTTGCTTTGGAGTTATGAGGAATTCACTTGTAAACAGCTCTAAGCTTATGTTGCGCTGTTTGCCTTCAGTAACTTGCATGTGGCTGTAGGTCTTTACACTTGCAGTTTCTGTATGCATGGAATTTCACAAGCATGAGACTCAGTGGAGCACTTCCATGTCTGTTTTCTCTTCTCTTTTTTCCCTACCAGACCAGCACAAATAATCCATATTCCAGCTTGAAGGAAAACCATCCACAGTGATAAGAACCAGCCTCACATGCCAGATAGAGTGGAAAACCAGAGTGACATTTTAGGGGACTGTTCTTGCACTGAAGTGAAATGACAGGTGTAGACCCACACAACAGGCTGGATTTTATGAATGTGCATCAGCACAGTATCTGCTGTGTTCAAAACAGTCTGCAAGCTGCGAGGCAAGAAAACAATCTCCAACCAAAACCAAACACACAGAAAAATTGCTTTTTAAATAATATGACCTTTCCATAGTCCAAGTCTTGCCAGTCATGAGCAGTGATTTTCCCCATTTTGTTTACATTAACATTCCCCAGTTTAGTGTTCCCCAACTTCATGTTATGGTGACACAGGCAACTCTTTCTCTGCTGTGTTCCTTGTGAGCAAGCAAATTTGTATATTTGTCTGTTACCTTGGATTGCATTGCCAGTAAATGAGAACACTAACTCCTGGCCAGGCTTCACCCACCCTCCCTTCCCTTCTCTTCCCTCAAGATTTAATTGATCGGTTTCATCATACACAGCTTAACCTTATGCAAGAGCATGAAATAGCATATGGTTTTCATCCCAGAAAGATAATTAACCCCCAGGTGATTTCAGTCAAATGGCAAGAAAAAAAATATAGTGGGGTTGTTTTTGGAAGGGACAGGAGAAGGAGGAAGCAGGGAAATGATGTCACCTCTGGTAGCTTTTTGAAATTTGAGCCCTGAAATATCAGTTTTGATGAATGCACTCAAATCTACTCATTGTGAGAAAACTGAAGCATTTCTCAGGATCCCCTGATCATGAAATTGATGTGTGCACACTGCTTCCTACACCAGCTGGCCCAGTTGCTTATTCAGCAAAGAGCTCTTGCTCTTTTTGGTGATCACAAAAGCACCACATCCCCCAGTCCATGTTTGCATTTAGAGAGATAGTACTGTTCCTCTCTTCCCCTCATTTCTCTAGGGAGACTAACTCCGTGGTATTCCATTGGACCTTCATTACAAATTGTTTTAGTTGGTCTCGTCTTGTCATTAGCAAGTTATAAACTAGTTTTTATGTTTGTTCCCTCTGCTTTATGCTTTACTTTCTATGACATTGAATCTGTGCTACACTGGCTGATGTGTGATAGGAGAAGGGCTGTTACATTTGTACATCAAATCCTATATCCGTAGTTTGCCCTACACAGTCAGAAAATATTTGTAGGCTTTATATCTGATAAAGGTCATCTTCTGAAATGCAGAAGTGCAGAAGAATCTTCCTGAGTCTGAAGACAGATTAACTGCAATGATCTTTGCTATGGTTCATTTCTTTTGTAGAAGGAAGGAGCTACACATATTTGGGACAGGTTTACCTTTGTTTAACAAGAACTGTGAATCATATCAGTATATTGTAGCTGCAGCGTGGGAAATTTTGACCAGGTGCTGGGGTACTGGAAAATTTTCAGAGTAGTTAAGAAATAAATTAATAGTGTGAAGCAAAAACGTAAATGATTCCTCCTTAGTCTACCACCAACTTCAGGGAGGAAAGATGCAGAAAAAACCCACATTTTTCTTTACAAAGTTCAAGAGCAGAACTCCAGGTGTGACACTTGTCTGCTAGAGATAGGACAACATGAAATATGAAGCTGTCAAGCAGAGAGCAGCACTGATCCAAATCCGACAAGTCTAACATATTGAGCTCAACAATTTCGACTTCCTCCTCCCTAGTCCCATCAGCCAGGCTTACAAGTGTTTATGCAGCACTGAGCCACCCCTCTCCCATGAAATGCTGTAAAACATTTAAAAAAACCCTGTAAAATGGTCCCCACCTAATGCTATGGAATGGCACATGCTTTGGTCCTGGAGACCCATGCCGAAACGAGACCTGCTTGGTAGCACATCTTCTTTTTCAGCATCTACTTCATTCAATATCGTACATTCTCATTGCTCCCACTTACTCTCACTGACTGTCCTGCTGGCAGGGACAATTCCTCCTGCTGGAGGCCTGGGAGGGCCAACTTTGTATAAGTCAGAACTCCAGCTACCAAAAAGTCACAGAGACAAGGTAGTATATTCTGTCCTACACCAGGTGATTGCTCTTACATATCTTTGTAAGAGCATTCCACACCCATTCGCCAGATTTATTTTCATCTTGGAGACTAAACACATTTGAATGAGTGGATCCTGGCAACCATTTCCAGCACCTGCCTTGCTTCTGGCTGAATGCTGAGCAGTGCTACGGTTGGGCTGTTGCATGGTAACTTTCAGGCTCTGAAATCTTGGATCTGTTGAAATGGTTCTCCTGCAGCTCCATGGGATGCTCCTTTTGTCACCAACCATCTGCCAGTTCCTTTGGCTATGCAGGTATAAAGTGTGCATGCCAGCCTGACTGGTGTCATCGCTGAAAATTCCCCAGTACTATGTGCAAACAGAAGGCTCTGTTCTAAGTGTGAGGAAATACTGTATCATTATGAGGAAAACTCCCCATGCCCTTTGGGGGAGAAAGAAAAAAAAAAAGATTCTCCTTCTTGTCAAGATCAAAAGTTGATACAAGGATGGGGAAAATTTCATTTATGGTAGGATGAACGCATAATTAGCTGACAAGCTATATGGAGAGGGGTGTTGATATCAAAATCTGTGAATAACAAGTGCAGGCAAGGTAGCAACATGTGACCACAGTGTAGAAATTGTGTTGGCAAGATGGACTTAACCCAGAGGGTCCTTTTAGAGTCCCATGAAATACTGCAGCATTACTTTTTGAGCTCTTCCATTAAATGGGTTACAGAACCATTTATTGGCAACTCAAGAAGTAGGTGAAAGCCAATCTTGAAAAAGCAATTTGTTTCCACTGTTTGTAACATGTGGTCAATATTCCAGTAAAATTACCAATGTTTTACTTTCTCCATTCTCATGCGGAGTTATTGGACTGTATCACTGCTTCTGTACTAATCCACGGTGACCATGATGACACACAAACAGTGTGCCTGGAATTATACAAAATATTTGCATAGCAACTGTGCCAAATAGGGTCAAGTTGTACAAAAGAGTTCACTTAACTGCAGGGAGTTCTGCAGGTACCATACCAAATGATGGCCACTGGTTACTTCTTCACATGCTCAGCTGCATGAGAGAAAATTGGCTTGAGGGTCTCCTAGGATTATATTCCTCTTTCCATGGTTAAACAGTTGGAAGCAGTAGCCAATTATGAGTATTTTGGCTTTTGTGTGAGTACATGGAAGAGCCCAGAACAGAAACTGAGGAATCTGCTACCATGGCTTCATCTCAGAACTAGAGAATACCACAGAGGATGAAAGGGACCTTGGAGATCATCTAGTCCGACGTACACTACTCAAAGCAGTGTCAGCCACCATAGCCCAGGGATGTGTCAAGTCAGGTTTTGGAAATTGCCAATGATGGAGTCTCCGCAGTCTTTCTGGATAAGCTGTTCCGGTGTTCAAGCACTCTTCCCCCAGTCCAGAAGCTTTACAGGACTAATGTGTTTTTGTTTCTCTGTTGTTGATTCTCTAATACAAAAGACACGTCTGTGTAGGATAATAAAGTTTAGTCAGTAGACCAAAAAGCTCTCTTTGCCAGGCTTGGTAACCTGTCAGGTTGCCAAGTCTGAGTCAGGGAAGTATTCATAAATAATTGAGCTTTCTCAGATGAAGCAGTGTGACCCTTGGCCTCAATATTATTTATCTTATTTAATAAGGGATGTTCTGGGGTACATTCAGGATCAACAAGAGTTTTGTTGATGCTGAAGGATGGTACTGGTATCATAGCTAATTAATGTGCCTGTTCCTACTGATGATAAATGGGTGTGTCGTCTGTTCATCTGCAATTGAGCCTCGAGCCTTACATAATCATTTGTGGCTATACCCAAGGATTTTGATAGTTAATATTTCAGCTTTTACAGGTCATCAGAATTTTTCAAGAAAGATAGATAGATTTGTTATACAGTGGTCTGCAGCAGAAAACTGGAGGTGACAACAACACAGTATTCAGAGGATAAGGTCTGTAAAATGGGCCAAAACTCATCTGAAGAAGAATCTTTTCAGTTTTATTTCAAAGTTTAGGGAAAGGAGAAAAGTGTGAGAAAAGAAAAATGCATCAAAGGAACTCTGGTGAATCCAGGCTGTTTTAGCCTTCATGGGTTAATAGATCATTTGAAACTGCTGTTTTCAGTGGCTCTGAAATTGCAGGAAGTGGTTTGAGGCCAAGAGGGAATAATGACTCCAGGAGACATAATTTCTAGGGAGGAACTGAGGTCCTGCAATTCTGCTTTGGAGGAAACACAAGCCACAGAGTGAAATTCCTTGCATTTTCAAGGTTAGCAGAGGAGTTGATGGCTGGAAGAGAGAAATCTGAGGAGGGAAGCAGAAAATACGAAGTTATCTCTGTGTGTCTATGTGTGTGCAGTGTTGTGCCACATCACCAAGCTTTTTGTCGTTTAGCCAAGAACTTGAGCTGAAAACCCCTTTTGCAAGGTCCTTCCAAAATGCAGCACAGCTCTCCAGTTCTGAGTATTCATGTTAATTCAACATGGAAATGTTGGGATATGGGTTTTGAAATGTTTTAAAGGCTGCTGTCCTCATATATATAATGGACAGGCAGAAGAGAGAGGGAGGGAGTGAGGGAGGGATGGAGGGAGGGAGGAAGAGGCTCTTCTTATTTGACATTTCACCCAATGAGAAGACAGTGATGGCCATGCACAACTTGCACCACTGTTGTTGCTACTTCTGGTGATTTTCTATCAACGGACTCATATTTGAGAATCACGGACAAAGAGAAAAGCATGTCTTTACAGACTGATCCCACCAAAGCAGCAGATGCACAAGAGTTAGCTCAGTCTAAATTTAATCTGCCAGTCTCCCTGGAGTCACTGGGGAGAGGCACCTTCACAGGGAAATTCAGAGAAGGAATCTGACTGCAAGGGCAACATTAACCTTTATGACTGTTCTGCTTTTGCCAAGACTCAATGGGATCAATTCATAGCTGAGTGGAGAAGACTTATACTGGCTAAGAAGCAGTCCCAGTATCAATAAAACTACCACAGTGTGTTCTCTGTATCACAGAACAGCCATATGTCTCCACTTATGGGGATTGGGTATGGGGACTGTGGAGGGAATTGCTTTTCTGGGCAGGTTAATGTAACAAAAAGCGAGCCGCTCTACAGCCATTAATCTCCCTAAAGCCCATAGTCTCAGTCCTCCTGTGCTGTACTCTGTGCTATGCTTCATTATGGAGTCTTTAAACACCTCAGCTAAAGAGAGAGAAAGTAATTTAAAAAGAAAACACAGCTTTGGCTCCTTCACTTGGATTTTTGGAGAAGTAAGGTTCCTCTTGGGTTAAACTTTTTAGACTTTTCTAATTTTGTTTATATTATATTACAAAGGCCGAGTGCTATTGAGTAGACACCCAAAAAGAATTCCCAGCATTAGAATATTTAATAAATCAAGATAAACGAAGGCATTTAAAATTGTGAGTTTTAAGTATTAAGGCATTTTTGTTCTTTTTATTTTTCCTATTTCCAATTTAATAATAAAATCTGATGGTCTTGCTCTTATTTATAATTATAATCTAACTTACAGTACTTTAGGAACTACAACTTCAAGAAAAACACATAAATGAATGCTTACAGTATAAAACTGGCTTTTATTTAATACCTTGGAGGTTTGGGGGGAGGGTTGTTTGGGTCTTTTTTATCATCAAGAGTTATCCAATAACCATTTTCTTTATTTTAACTATGTGTGGAAGATACTGCTCGTTGTAAACAAAACACGTAGTTATTTAACATGCATATTTTAGCTCAGAGATTTGAAGCAATCTACTGGGCTAGGACACATGCTCTATATTTCCATTCATTTGCTCTTAGAAGTTTGTCAGGACTTCTGAGATAACTTTGAATAATCTCAACTTTCTGTTGAGACTTTTTCTTACTGAAATATTTTAAATACATTTGTGGAGCTCTTGGTGGAGAAAATATTTACTGTTTCTCATAGTTGCTTCACTGCTGTAAATCAATATGGTGTTACTTACATCAGCCAGGCTACTATTTGCCCCAGCTTCATCTCGTTCTTCACTTCCAATATTAACTCAGTTAAAAATAGTAGTTTTATATTTAAACCTCTGCTTCCTGAAGCGATGGTTGGTGGGCCAACTTGTAACATGATCAACATTTACAGCATTATCTCTACTGGAATACATTTATACCAGCTCCTAACAAACAAAACATAATGGCTTTTTGGAATCCAACTGCTTTATTTTTTACAGAAAAGGCAATATAAATTAAAGAATGAAAAATGTGACCCCTGATATAGCATGCATATGTGTACATAGGTAGCACAAAGCGCAAAATTTTTGGTATCTTGTTATGCAACTCATTCCCTGAAGTAGTACTTGTTGAAAGAGGTGATATGCTGGGTTTTTATATGAGGAGTAGCAATAATGCGATGGAGGTATCACAAAGTCCTGTTGTCAGTTCATAACTTGTGATTTAATACAAAGTTTGGTTTTACAGTAAACTTAGAGACATTCAAGATGCCCAGAGCCATTTTAGGTGCCCAAGCTTATTTAAGAGACTGGCAGAGAAGATGCAGGATTTGCAGGAAGCCCCTGTCTTTCTGGACAGCAGCTGAAGGACAGTCGGAATAACTAGGGCATCTCTTTGCACTGGACAGTTTCATGTGGACAGCTGAGCTGGGTTGCATCTTGCATCTGCAGTCACAACTTTTCAAGCTGTTTTTTGATAATACTGAGGGGCATGCTAATTGTGACCTATCAGAAACTGTTGGCCCTTAGCAAGATCGTATACTGGCTCATTTTCTCTGCTGTGCCACAGAGTGTTCTCACTAAACAGAGTGACACCCAGTTTATCTCATGGTAAATACAGATTCAAGTACCTCTAAAACTGAGAGTTGTCTTCAAGTCCCCATTAAATATAGAGCTGCTAAAAAAAGTGTCCAGGACATTACTAAGTTAAAGTGTCTGAACAATATGCAGTAGGGGTCTGAGATGGTAAATTTGTTGATGTATGTTGAAACAGTTGGACTCATCCAGGTGTCAGACACAGGAGTGTTTCTCCTAAATTTCTTCGAAAAGAACAATAAAATCTGCAAAACCTACAGTATTTTAGCGATATTTTAAATTAAGGAAATGTGCTTTGTTACCAGCATTAAGCATAAAATATAGACAGAAAAGGAAGAAAAAATGCAGGCAGAAGGTTTGTCTCATGAAAGACACACTGCCTCCTTCTCCATGTTTAAATGTGTGCATACTAACTTAGGTCCAGTTTCATTCCATTCAGCTTGAAGCACCTCACATTCAGTGTACTCCATATCCAGCCTTTGAGACCACATCTAATGTGTGAAGCCACCAGTGAATAGTGGCATGGTGTGTATGTATATCTTGGGTAGGAACAACTCTGGAACATGCTGTAGCTTCTTCTGAGTAAAATCAAAGCATGGGAAGGTAGCGTGGACATGGTTGGCCTGTAGATATGGAGATAGATACCCATTTATCCATATCAATACAGACATTAAAGATAGGTGCAAATTACTGTCCGATGTGATAGCCTGTCTTCTGATGGAGGTGCTCTGGTAGGTAGAGGGAATCTGGGTCTTAGAATCCTGACAGCTTCCATGCAATCAACCTTTACAAATCCATGCCAGTCTTGTCTGACACTCAACACCTGGCTCCTTTTCTATAGTGAGGATGGCTGGACCATTGCAGTGGCGCACTGATTTTTGTGGATGGTGATCACAAAAAGGGAATTGAGAAGAGGCCACCTGAATTATTCTGACACATGACTTCAGTGCTTTCTATTCTTAGACAGATGAGGATCTGAAATATGTAAGTACACTGTCATTGTTTTTTAGATTTATTTGTAAAGATGAGTCAAAGAAGTAAAACTCTTAATCTATCATGGGTGTGGTATTTAGACATTTATAATTTTCTTTTGATGTGTGTTTATACTGGAGTTGATAAATCAAGATTGTCCTAACGATATTTTAAGCACTGTTATTTGTCTCCATCCTTTTTTTTTAAGAAATGAGAAGAGCAAAAACCATAAAATTATATTTGCAGTGTCATTTTAAATTTATTGTCTAATAAATAGTGATCACTTGGAGAATCCATTTTTTTTTTACTGTGTTGTTAACAAGAGGTTTAACCGAAGTGATTGAATCAGGATGAGAAATGATTCCAGGTTCCTAAAGATTGAATAAATGATATTGTCAATGTTAATATGCTGGTCTGGAAGTTCATTTGAAGTATCAGAAATAACCTAAATAGAATTTCATGGCAGCTCATATACTACTTAGCATAATTTATTCCTTACTACAGAATCTACATTTTCTGTGTTTTAGCAGCATTTCCAGCTCACCAAATACCTACCAACACCCAGCTATTCACTCCTGCACACTCCCAGTACAAGTAAAGATAATACTACTCCTTTTTCACACCAAATAAATTCTATATTGACTTCCAACTTTATCTGGATTGCCACCACTTTTGTGGAATGAGAGCAACCATAGTATCCTGTGGATATACTACTTCTGATTCATCTAATGATGTTTCATAAGATGCCTTTTAGAACTCTGTTATCTCCCATAAAAATATTTGTGTGCAACAGTTAAATAGAACTTGTCAGCTGCAGAGTGCTGTATCTCAGTTTTACAAATGATTGTCCATCCCAAAGTATTTCAGAGAGAACAAAAGAAATTTGAAATGTTCCTACATACGCCAAGATTTCAACAATCCATAAAGATTTAGAAGCACAATTGAGTTATTTCTACAACTTGAAGCCAGGAACACTGTAGTTTAAAATACAGAAGCCAGTCAACAAGATCTGTAATGGACTTGTGAGGGCAAGGCTGAGTCCTAAAACATTTCTGGTTTTGAAATTTATCAGGAGAATATTTTTACTCAGATAGGGTTCAAAGTATAACTTTATGTCTCAAAAAGTACTGATTCTCCTTTGGTTGAAAGCAATAAGCATAAGTTTTTATATGTTTTCTTCCCCCGGTCCAAGTTATAAAACATATTTCAGTTATTGTGTTTATATAGTAATGAGACTATGCAGAATTCTTGCAGCTTTGGGCAAGTTTTTGAGCATTCACGTTATACCAGTGACAGACAGATTGGTCTTGATAGGTACTGAATTAAAAGAAATGTATTTTAGGGAATATTTAGATTTTTGACTGTAGCTGATTGGTTTGGTAGAGATTGGTGTAACAACAGTGCCATTATATCAAGGCCCTTGTTCATCTGGAGGTTCCCAGAGGTATTACAATAAAAGGAACTCAAAGGAACTAAGGTAGCATCTTCACTGCACTAGAGGGAGAAAACAAGGCTTTTCAGGACAAATACAAAGTGGTGAGGCAATAGTAGAGCTCTGGAATTTTGTTTCAAAAAAGAAAATAAATAAAAAGCCTCTAAGTGAAAAAATGAAACTGTTGGACATCTTCGCAGCTATGGAGATACGTAAAGGATGCTGATGCTGCCATGAAGTATCTGCATAACTCCAGATAGGAGCTTTTGTATCATGATTTGGTCAGCAACTATCAAAATATCTCATTCCTGAAAGAAAAAGCCTTCCTCATAGGTTTCCTCATAAGGACTTTCTTAAAGGAAGAATAAAAACTCGATTACCAGAAATTGTGCATTTTGAGAGCCCTATCAGCCTAACCTAGACTTTTTGACAGCTGTGGAAACAAGCCAAGATTGTATTCAAAAGTGCTTTTGTGCTAGGGGTAACCATGCCTTGTAGGTGTATTGCATATACCCTGCTGTGTGCATGGATATTTATGGATATGCCTATACAATATATCAAATCAAGGGGAAAAAAACAACTTATGGAAAGGTGTGCTAATATCTGTTTGTCCATGGCTGAAAGATACAGCATGAATGCATTGTCCTGGCAAAGGAAAGTGAAGGACATAAAAGAAAGGTTATTCCCATAGTAACTCGGTAGTTCAAGGACATTTATCAGTACTACATATCTGCTGGAAAAGAATGGATGGGGATGCATTCTTCTTAGTTCCCCGTGGTTGCTATCTGCTTGGAAATCGCATCCATTGCTACCTGTACAGGAAACCCTAACAGCTGGGCACAATTTGAGTTGTTTGAACCATGCATCCCTCCACATGTCACCAAGATGGGGATTTACATTTGAAATTGGAATTGGTTTATAGCCTTGCAGAAATGCACAGGAGTAATACAGGGATCTTATCAGTATCTCTGTCCAGTTCTGAGTTCCTGCAGAAATGTTGCCACATAAGGATCTCCTCTGAGGTACTCAGATATCAGTGTGATTAGCCTGGCAGACAGACCTCTGTATTGGGGGAGCAAGGTCAGTGCTCCTGGGACAGCAGGAGACATAAAGATTCAATAATAATACCTTACTGTTCTGTCAAATTATATCTGCAGAGCACTTTAATATCCTTGTGTGAAGGACAAAGGATGCTGTATATACAGAGGGGTAAAGGCTGACATTTCTGCAGTGCATGTAATTAACAGAATTCTATGCAAGTTTGGCCTTTGGAAGAAAATTAATCTTGGGTTGCACACTGGGCATGTAGAGCTTCCATAATAAACACACAGGGAACCACTGTAAAGCATCTACAGAATCAGGGCTATTGCTTTGCTGGTGCCATGTCATCAGAGACCCTGAAGTTCAAAGACTTGTTACTACAAGTTAGGGGGTTCATGGAGACAAGAAACATATGCAGTACTTGATCATGTTTTGTTTTGGTGCTTCTCAAAGCACCTCTTGACCCAGCTGAAATTTGGTGAGAAGCTAGAATATATCTAAGTAGAAATATCTTCCCTGTGACAGTTTATGGGAAGTGTTGTGATTTCTTTTGTTAAGGGGTGTCAAAGGACCACTAGTTAGCGTGGTTTTTATTGGATCCTGCTAAGAAATTGACTTTTTTTTTCCTGACACTTTTGGTAATCCTTCAAGTTACCCAGACTGCAGATTAACACACTACAAAATAAAGCACTTGTTGCTCCATGTCAGGGTTCATCTATGTTGTTACGCAAAAGGGATACAGGAGATGATCAGAAATAATCACCCAACCATGCCCTTATTTTACACATTGTACCCCACATGGTTTGTTCTCTCTGTGGTCACATTTCAGTTTTGGGTCCTCCTCAGCAGTCAAAAGTTAAGGGCCAAGGTGTGGCCTAGTGTGAAGAACACAGGGCTGAACTGTGATAATCTTACATCTACTCTGGATTTGCAAGGGTTTGATAGATTATATCAGTCTATCCCACCCATTTATACAATGAAATTAATGAGATTGGCTGGCATTCATAAAGGACATTGAGATAAATAGAATAAAAGTACACCTTAGCAGATGCATAGTTTTATTATCTATTTTTTCCTTTAATGATGTACTTTTTCCCAGAAAATGGGCCCAGGATGGGAATAGGTGTTAGACACTTGTAGCTTCTACTATGCAAATTAATTTCCAGTACCCTGGAATATAAAGGTACAGCACCTCTTTCATTAGACATGGATCATTTCTATAATGAAAGGTTAGCATTGCTGCATGATAATTGATCAGGATTTGGAAAAGGCATAAAATGCCAGAAAACTGGCAGAAAAATCTGATTTTGTTTCTAGAGCTGGGATGAAAGAGAATATATTTGCTGATGTGCACAGTAATTTTTACCTCAGACATAAACCTTTTGGGAGAATTACAGTATGTAAAGTGAGGCACAGAGCTCACCTAGAAACCAAAACATCTTTAGAAACTGAATATTTTTAAAGTAATTTAAAGACTGACACTGTGCTACTTCAGGTTTGAAGTCACTATCAGTGACTTTAGTCTGAGAAAAAAATTGTAAAATAGGTGCAAAGTGGTTAAAAAAGGAAAGAATGGCCTACAAATTTTCTGAAGATTTTTCCACACAAAGGTAATCAGATGTTTGAACAAGTTGACCAGGAAAGTTGGGTAATGTGTACATGGGGTGACTTTGAAAGAGTGGGACAAGTTCTCGAACAATATATCTGGACCTGAGATATCATCATGAGATGACATCTTGAGATGGAGGTTTGACTACAGATCTTCAGAGATGGTGGTGAAACCTGAATTATTTTGTGATTCTTGGAAGGAAGGCCATCAAAGGCGAAAGTTCAAATTAAAATCTGGAAAGATCATTTTTTCATCATCCAAAGGCATCTCTGTAGCTTTGGATGTCTTAAGTGGCGCAGGGTGTTTTTCTGTTTTTTTTGCTCCAAGAGTGAAGGACAAGGCCATCTTCTCTGACAGCCCTTTGAAACAGTGTGAGAAGAGCTCAGATAAATTTGCTGACACTCAGATTCATCTAAGAATTAGCTGGTGTTCCCTTTCTCCAAGTTATCACTTTTATAGGGGGGGATTTAGCACTGTTTTTTTCTGCATTAGATATACCCATGTAAATTAGTGGGATGAGATTCTTAGCTGGAGACTTTCCCATCCTTACAGGTTCTCTTCGTGTGTAATGCCAGTGCTCTTGCTGTACATGAACAATGAAGGGAACTGTTATCAGTCACTTCAGAATATCCTTGTTAAAGAGGAGCTTAATCCTTCTGGGTCTTCAGCTCAGGCTGTTCATAACAGCAATATGATGGACACAGTAGAGAAATCCAAACTGCTTGAAGAGTCAAGATATGGGCCAAATGCTTTCTCCCATTTTTAAATTTTCCTTCCCAAAACAATGATTTGCTTCAACATGAAGCAAAACAGTCCACCAAGAGATAGGTTATATAGACAACACTTACATACTCTGGAATTCTCTTACTGTCTGCTCCACTCATGAACTTTCTCATCTCCACTCAGTTCCATCCTTTTATCCTTGCTTCCTTTTCCTACCCCTGATGTGAGTGTTTTTCTGCTCGTCTCCTTGTTTCTGCACTAAAAGAAGGCAGGACTGTAGGTAGGAAATCACCAGCGTGTGTATCAGGACTAAGGTTTGTGAAGACGGCTCTGTAATAGCCATTATATGTATGATGTTCTCACAGGTAACTCTGTGTTGAGCCAGAATACCAATTTCAGGCTCTTCAACCCTCACACCAGTAGGATTCCTAAACTGTGTATTCTTCTCAGGTTTTCCTGAAGTTGGATCTTAGGTGGTCAAGCAGCTCTTCTTTTGGCCACTGCTCTGTTGCACACTGTATTGTCTTCTCTGACTCTGATCTGTGCCATTTTTGGTGGCTCCAGCTGCTATGGCTGTGTGAGATGCCCCTTGAAAGGATTTTTCCTGCTTCTCCAAATTCACACCTGCTGCATGAGTCCTAGTTTACCATATTTTAGTAAAACATCCTCAAATATAGGGTGAATGGTGTTTGTAGCAGAGGACTGTCAGCCACAATCTTTTGCTGTGTCAACTTCCACTGCACTTGGGTGGCGTTCAGCTCATAGAAGAGACTTCTATCAAAGTTTCATGCTATTAGAATCGTTAAGGAGGTTTTCACAGGGAAAAGATTCATTGTGAAACTTGCAAAATAGATCTTTAATGCAGTTTTCTAAGTATTTTTTTTCAATGCCTGTGTGGCTAGATAGCACAATCCTCAGTATATCAGCAGATAAGGCAATTACGTATTTTAGGTTGGTTCTTAAAAATAAACCCAGCCTAGTAAAAATACCTTTATCGTTTGCATATAATAAGGATGCTAGACCTTTTCACCTGCTTCTTATCTTCCTGTTGCAGATAGGGCAGGTTGGAAGGAGCCCTTCTGCCACAAGAAGGTGACCTCTGAGTTTGGTGCATGATCTTCAGGACAGAAACAGTTAATTCCTCTGAACACATTCTTTTCAGTAGAGATGGCTTTTGAAAACAGAATTTAATGAAATCTAGTGTCCTTTTCATAAAATATTTGAGGGAAATCTTGTATGATAGCACTTGTCAATCAATTCTGTGCTATTGTTGTTTCCCCCCCTGCCCTTTTCACCCATTTTTTTCTTTTAATTGACATCTGTCTGGAAGGACACAAACAAATCACAGGCTGGTATCTTAACTAGGATATTGTGGATCTCTTCTCTTTCCTCCAATTCTTCTGCTGATAAAGATAGATAAATTGGAAAGTCTACATTAATAGGTGCAAGGGGCAAGAACATGAGAAAAGCTTCAGAAAGCATATGCAAAAAAGATCTTGGAATATATTGAGAAGATGCTTTTTGAAATCATATTTACCCCATTACTAATAAGTTACAAAAATAGATGCCAGTTACTGCAAACTCAAATCATTAGACAATTACTTTGCATTTTCTCTGCAATGTCAGACTCAAAATAAGGGTATACATCACATTTGAACATTTGATGTTCCCTTTCCATTAAACAATGAGGATATTTCTAGCAGTTCCCAATGTTTTAGCTGAAATTCTTCGTGTTTTAGTTATATGCCCAGTACTTTTTAAAAATCAAGTTTAGCGCATGTATAAAAGTCTGTAGTAATATTTCCTACTCACTTTGCCATTCATTTCCATTTCATTGTGGAGTGAAACATTAAGCTACTTTCCATTTGCTAGTTTTCTTGTAATCAGTTGTACTGCGCTTATCTAGGACCTCTAATGCTTCATTCCCCATCCCTGGAAGTGTTCAAGACCATGCTGAAAAGGACTTAGAACAACCTGGTGTAGTGGAATGGCAGGGGTGCTGGAACTAGGTCACTCCCCAACCTATATTCTATGATTCTATGTTTTATCATACTCGGTTAACCTCACACTGCTTCACACCTGGCTTTAGCTGCTCTTTCAAACCATTGGTACACAACTTAAACAGGAGTTCATAAACATCCAGCTTCAGTACCTCATGCAAATTGTGTAACAACAGGTGAAAAATATGTGTAGATCAAAGGATTGCCTGAGCATCTTCAGCAGAAGAATTATTATGCAAAGAGAAATAATTTTCTTTCCAACTTGTATAACAGTATCTTTGATGACAGCATTTTCTGTCTATAGTCATATGAGGTAGAAGGATTCATTTTAAATTCAGACATTATAGCCCACCAGATTAATAAACAACATTTGTGAAATAGTATTAACTCCCTGAATGTGTCTTTTCACTCAAGAGATTGGACACTGATATTGAACAGGTGTCTTTTTTCAGGATCTGGTGGTGATATATGGCACACTATTTGCTGGGGTATTGATGTACAGGGAGCCAGACTGATGGATGGGTTCAGTACACATAAAACCTGGATGTTCTTACTGTAGTGTAGGATTGTATAACAGAGCATGGACAGATATTTTGCTGGGAGGTTCTAAAGTTCTGAGATTTGTGTTCTCTCCTCTCTTTGTTCATGAGTGAGACATTAATAAATGTGAAGCCTTCAGAAGATCTTTAAAAACATACACAAATCAAGAACACAGACTTCAAAATTTCAACAAGTTAAAGTATCAGCAAAGATAGTTAACTGGGCATCATCAGCTCTGTTTTGCTCAAGATGCTTGAGAAGGGAGAAATGTCCAAGGGAAGAAATCTGGCTTGAGTCAAACATTTCAACAAGGTATTAAGAGAATACTGTTTGATTCTAGAGTGAAAACTAGAACACCTTTTTATTTTTTTTTTCTCCACTAGTCACTCATATGTTCAACTTTTCAATACCAGCATGAAATTGAGTGTATATTTGCTGTGTGTTCACAGTGACCCTGCCAATTCCTGCTGATTTTCAGACTTTATCATAAAATTAATGGACTATTCTTTCATGGTTTGTCTGGGGAAAGTCTAGGTGAGACCATGGATAGTACATTTTGACTGAGGGTTCTCTCCCCTTCATAGGTGAGGTGCTTCCATCATACAGCTGTGAGTGAAGGCATACATCTCTTCCCAGTGTGAATAATTGGTTACCAGCATAAGTATGCCTTGTGCCACTGCTGCTGTTCTTCCCCTGTTGTAAAGGAAGTCAGATGCAGAGAATTCTGACACTCATAAATTAGTTTAATTGAAAACTAGGTTCTATAAAACTACGGCCATACAGGTAAGTAACAGCCCTTAGAAATGACCAAGGCACGTAGGTAAAGAATATGGTCTTGTCTTTTTCAAGCCTGAAATAGTGGTTCTGCACCATGCAGGAAAAAAAGCAATGATGGTACGACACAGTCCTGTCATCTTATCAGGGAACTTTAGCTCCACATCCATTTTATAGTTATTGAAAAACTACAGCTGTATATTGCAAAAAAAAAAAAATAGTTCTTTCAGGATTCAGGATGAATATTATGAATATTTGGGCTCCATTGGAACACCATGGTCTCTAGAGAGAGACTAATATGCTTTTAGAAGGGCAACATGTATTTTGAAATGGAATTACATACAGCCACGGGCCTGTAGTGCTGGTGTTTAGGAGAGCACTACTTAACTGTATGAAGGACAAAGTGGCATTTGGATTTGACTGGTCGCAAGCCATGACAAACCTGAGTCTGAATAAGTACTTAATTGTATGAAACCACTGTCTGGCCAGGTCTATCAGTAGTTTTTGGTTTTATTTAATCAAGCTTCATACCTTAATGCTGCTGATAGGCAGGGAACAAAGTGAAAGGCACCAGATCCACAGCACTGCTGGCCATCAAAAAATGATGAAGGCAGACCTGAGAAAGATTAATTTGTAAAATAAAAGATGAAAAAATACATGTGAACAGGAGGGACAGCACAGAAAAGAGGGGTAAGAGTGAAGGCAAACAAAAGAGGGAAACAGCAAGTAGAGCAAGACCAGTGATGAAATGAAGAGATGGTGAGGAGATTGGTAGGAACTGTGGGAGCATGGTTATGGGGGCTGAGCGAAGAGAGGAGCTGAATTTCTACCCATGTTCAGAAGCTGCTTTTCAGTAAATGAGTATATGGATTACACTAAGATAAAGCAATTGAACACCTACTTTCACCTTCTATTTAACAGGCTCCTTTTGATTTAAACCTGTGTAAAACCTGGCAGTTCATATCCTTGACCTTTTCTCCTGGTCACTCTGTCATCACGAGTTCTTGGAGCCAACACTTTGCTCCTTCGGTTGCCCACAGATGTTCCTTTAGGAAGGAGTGGAAACAGTACAGACACCAGTAATATAAACTGATCCCTGAGAAAATGGTACTGTGGGAAAGGTGTTCAGGCTGATGGCTGAGTTGCAGAGACACACACATCAGCCTGGATGCTCTTGGTTGATAGTGATGACTCTTTCCTCCGAAGAAAGAGAAGTTTTTTTGGTCTTCTCTAACTTTCTGTTTTACATGTGCGCTAAAATGAGCACCAGCACAAGGAGGGAATGTTGACAAATCACTTGCTACTCTGTCATGGAGTAATATCAAGCAGACTTGTTATTCTAGACTTGTTATTCTAATCACACCTTCAATTAGCAGTGACAGATCAATTCTCAAAGGGGAACTTGCCTGGACAATCATGAAAAAAAGGGTGATTAGGACCATGTTTGACTTTAAAGGCTGTTTGATGGGACACTGGTCCTGCACATGACAACCCCAAGAATTACACAATGTGCCTGATAACATTGTCCAAATGCTTCTTGAACTGTGGAAGGCTTGGTGATGTGTCCACTTCCCTGGGTAACTCAATATCTAAGTCATAATTTTACAGGTTGGTCTTGCTTTTGATTAAGTGGGAAAACTTATTTGCAGCAGGTTTCCCCTAATGGTTTAGTAGATTATTTTTTAATATAATCTCATATCTAGACTCTCTGAGGTTCCTTAAAAGTATGATTTAGTTTAGTTTTTTTTTTGTTGTTGAGAAACATCTATCCTAGAACCTGAATTTTAAAGAAATGTGGATCACAGTATTCACTGGGCTAGGGCACAAGGTATACAGCTGCAGGAATGCTCCACGTTTCCTTCATCTGCAAAATGCTTGGTTACAAAGCAAGCATCAATAATTTTGCTGGATATATTGCAGAAAAGGAATTTAGCTTTAAAAAGACTAGTAAAATTAAACTTAGAGCTCTGGGAAGAATGCCAATCTTTAGTATTAATAATTAATTCCATTGTTTTTAATTCACTTATAATTACATAAGTTGATTTTTCTTTATTGCTAATTAACAAATATTTAATTGCTTTAGCAATTCGCTAATGTTCTTTATGACAAAATATTTAAAAGAGGATGCTTTGCAGAGAATGGCTTTATGGGATTTTGAAGGGTTTTTTTCAAACTGTAGTTACTTAATGCCAACCAGCACTTACAATCTGCAAAAATCCCTTGTTTGTAGAGAAGCTGTGTCTTGAAAAATAGCTAAAGGTTAAATATTGTATCTATCTCAACTACAGTAAGTCATATATTAAATTAAAAGCCTGTATAGAATCCCCACAACTCCAAGTGACCTGAACAATTAGAATAGTAACCTAACTTAATGGTTTCATAATTTCAAAGTTTTTTGAGGTCACAGAAACCATTAGCTCTTTCACCTTGACCTCCCATTTAATGGACGTGATGGAATTTCGTTCATTCCCAGCTGGAGCCTAGCAGCTTCTCTGGACAACTCTTACCTTCTGAAGATGTACTGAGCAAGTTAAGAGACAGAGATCCCATTGCACAACTGTGCTTAAGTGGTTAAATGCATTCATGATTAATATCTGATTCACACTTTTTGCTAGTGTGAATGTGTTCAGCTTTACCTTTCAATCCTTGATTTGTGCCTTTCAATACTAAATAGAGTGTACTTTGATATTTATATTCTCCTCCTCTTGGATTTCTCTGTGTGACCACAGTTTTTCTCTTCCTGTCTTTTCCAGTACTTTTACTTCTCTTTGCATTTCATTTACTTGGGACAGGGGAAGTTAATTGATCAGTTTCTCTGTTGATTTCAAGCTGCTTCTATTTTCTAGCAAATGCCTGGAAAATTCCGAGGACTGAATGTTTTTCAACTTTTTTCTTAATTCTGCCTTGGGAAAATAATTTCAGTTTCTCCCACTACTGCTCTTTTCCTTACTAAGAGCTGCTGTTTAATTTTGAGCTCCTGGACAATATCTATAAATTAAAACAATCCCCTTCATTGTCACACAGTCACAAACAAAAGCCTGTCAGTTAAAAAAAATATATATATTTATGGGTCACCTGCTCTGCTCCTATAACTGCTGATAACAAGCAGATGGGAAGGAGCTTACTTTAGCCAACTTTTACCTTTCAGTCCAAGTGTTTCCCATTACTGTGTAGCTACTGATCCTATGTGAAAATAATTCTTTTCTGGTATTTCTGTGTTAGAGCCACAAGAGCCATGATTTAATAGACATGCTTATAGCACATTATATGTTACAGGCGTCTTTTCAAAAATTTCAAAGCCACATCTTGACAGTTTCATTTTTTTTAAAAAAGGTGCCTTTAATAACCATTTCTTGCTGACTTACGAAATGAGGGAAGAAAGTGTAACTTCAAAGTGTTGGCAAAATAATATAAATTATACAAATCTAGTTGTAAAGTTGTTTCCAGTTACAGTAGTAGTAACTCGAGACTGATAGCTGGTTTCCTCTTTTGCAAATGTTTCCAATTTAAAACCTGTCTTTTGGAGTTGTTCCATGCTATGTTGCTATTCTAGAACAAACCAGTTCATTCAACTGTATTTTCTAAAAATATTGGATGCCAAACAAGAAACAATACAAAAAATACTAACGAGTATAGTAAGTAGTTAAGATACTTCCAGTTCTTTCAGCTAAAGTGCTGAAAGATGTAATTAACACAAGTGGAATTAAAGAGATCTATATTAAAAAAAAAAAATCTGAACATCAGGACTCATGTGTCTCTCAATACAGGTTTGATAAACCTACTGACAGCTTTTACATATATACTGTTTTTGGTAGAGATGTTTTTGCCTGCTGTGCAGTATGGCAAAGAAAAAGAAGGTAATGAAAGATATTAATATTTAAGTAGTTAATCATACATTATTAATAGCATTTTAAGTGGCATTAATTAAGACCCTTGCATACCTTTTCCCATCAGTCCTCTATGTTGCTGATCAGACTAATCATGTAACCTTACTGTACCATTGTCCTTTGACCAGATGCATAATTATTATTAATTATTATTCTTATTGCTGGCATTGGGACCACTAGACTTCCCCTTCAGCACTGCTTTCACAGTTGCAGAATTTTGAACTAATGCAAATTAGCCCATGGACCCCTGTAGGTGTTTTTCTTTTATTCCGCTTTTTCTCCCTTAGGTGTTTATTTTTTTTTCCCTCTTCTACATTTTCCTGTTGTTGCTCATTCCTTCTTGTCTTCCAATAGCAACGGTGGATTTCTAACATTGGGAAGATTTTTGATGATGATTTTGACTTTTGCACTTAAGACCAGGCACAGATTATCTGCAGTTATTGTGGAGTTTCCATCATTCTGAGAACAAGTTAAACATCTGTCAGATATGACCTCCCTGTAGTTTAGCCTGCCTCTGGGCAAGGGGAGGAACTAGATGGCCTCTGGAGGTATTTTATGGCCTAAGTTTCAGTGAGGGGAATAAAGCAGGTTGGGCTCATCCCCATTCCTGATCTCTCCCATGTTCACATACTTTGCAGTGTTGTAGAAGTCCAGAGAGCATCCTGACCTTGCCTAAAATATGGTGCATATCTGCCTATAGATAGGTGCTGTAACATATATACACAAAACTGTACACTTAGTGTGGTGCTTGGGGGCACGGCAGTCCTGGGTTAATAACAGTTGGACTCAGTCATCTTAGAGGTCTTTTCCAAAACTAAATGATTCTACAATTCTATGACTTCTCCCCCTCAGTCCTGAAAGTATATTGTCAAAAAGAAGACCTAACAATGATTTTAAGTGATCTTCCTAGATCACTTTTCAACATGTTTATTTTAATTCTTGGTCATCTGCAGTAGAATTCATAAAGAGACATGGTTTGCTGGCAGTCAGAAAAGGAGCACAGCAGTCTCTTTACAGTGTTGTCAAAACATAAAAAGATGAGTTCTTGCTAATGATGTGAGGTGTGCATAATCCTATGCCCAGAAAAGGATTATATGTTCTGACAAGGCCCTTTTGTTAATGTGTTTGGGCTAGCAAATGCTTTGTGTATTGCAACCAGTCTCCTTTCAATCTCCAATCGCAACACCTGGTCCTGTGTCACAATCTGAGAATGTGTGCCTTTCTCATCTGTACACACTCTGTGATTGGTCATAGCCCTGACAAGTAATGGACATAAAACCACTACGGGGTCATTGTTGCAAAGTTACTTTCCCCTTACTCCCCCCTTTTGCTACTTTCATCCCCTGCCCTACAGGAAACGTTAATGAAAAGGTAGAAAAACAGGTAAAACTCAACCTCCCATTTCCATCCCCAGTCTCAAAACAGAGACAGGTGTTGCATTATGCAGGGGGAGTTTTTTCTTCAGTAATACTATCCTGGGAATTATCTTAGAGAGATTGACCTGTGAATAATAGCCAAGCCTCAGGGTTAGCCTCATAGTAATTAACTGCTTAGACATTTTCACTAGCCGTATCCTTTCAGGTCAAGAGGCAAGCATGAGGACTCACATCCATACTTCATGGCAAATTATTATTCAATTACAGTGACTTTTGAACCTCACCAAATGTAAATTGAATTGTCCTTCCTTTAAGATGTTTATTTGTAAGAAAAAATCCAGGGACTTTAAAATGTGAGATATGTAAGCAGTCCAGACAGTAATGCAGAATCTGGGACTGTAATGAAATACTTCAGAAGTTTTCCATCCACACAGTTTTGGAGGAATCTGTGCTTCACAGATAACAACTGTGTCTTTATAGCAGTTTGAGCTATTTGGTGTCAGGCATTCATCCAGTTCATGATAAAGACATCACCCCACTACGAGCATTTTTGTGCACAGAACATCTTTATTTTAGAAGAACAAGACAGTCATGATGCAGCAACTCATGAGCTGTATTAGCTCTATCCTGAGATGCACTGGCAGGCTGGGATTCATCCCAGCTGGAAGGAGCTAGTAGTATCAGATCAACAGTCAGAGGATTTGTATGTGGCTAGCTCATGAGAAGGTGTACTCAATATCCAAAGTTCAATGAGGGATAAATCCTACTCTATGTATGTTCATAGTGTCTCCTTGTATATGTCTGACCTCCCCTCAATTTTTGCCGAATCTTGCTTGGTTAAACCCTAACTGTGAGTCTATTCTTGGAGCCAGAGTTCTGATGATGTGGGGTACCATAGCTCTGTAAGCTGGAAAAGGTTATACAAAGCTCAGGGAAAAGGGGTTAGATGTTGGAGCAAGAGTACAAGACCAATGGTAGCTCTTTTTCTGTGAGAGAAAACATTTTACCTGTATAATGCACAGGCAGTAGAGAACAGTATATGGTTAACAGCTTTTGGATAATGTAAATTCCTTTTTTCTGTCAAGCTCATCAGCATGAAAACCTATTGAAATGAAGCCTTAAATGGACATAATCCATTTCAAATCATAACTTGCAGGTATCTTTTTAATCTGACTTAGTGCAGGAATGCCCTCGACCATGGAGAGGAAACTATTTTAAAAATGCACTTGACTTGTTGTTAGTTATTGATATTCTGTGTTTGATTTTGATTTTTCATGTGGCTTAGCTTGCATGGGGAAAAAAATCAATAAAATCTGTTTCAGTTTTGTTTATAGTCTGTTTCTCCCTATGGCTGCCCAAATAGTGGTGGTTACATATCAGGGTCTATTCTAGGACATTAATGTCTGAGAACAGGAGGGTTTAATTTGAGTTTTTTTTGTCATCCTGGGTTTTATAAATGTTTTGTTTTGAGATAGTATGAAAGAGATTTCTTAACAAAACACAAGTTTATTTTGGAAAGGAAGATGACAGAAACCCAGCCTGGATTAGGTACATCTGATCAAATGTAAATATTCACAGCTGAGACAGTCATCACAGACTGGTTTCTTTTTAGTCAGTGGAGAGAAACAAGCACATTCAGGTTGAAAGATTTTTCATTTCAAAAGACACACCTAAAATAAAACCACATAATATATGCCTAAAATTCTCTGCTTCTCTCTGGGGAATAAAAAGCAGCCCAGGGTGACAAGTTTAGACAGAGACTGGAGATGACTAAAATGATATGATTTTCCTTCCTATCTGGGAAGGGATCTCTCTCTATTACTTGTGCTGAAATTGCTCCACTGTGCAGAAGAGACACCCTTCCTCAGATGAAAAATGAGGGCTAGAGATTAGTCTCCTAACAGCTCAGCTACATGGTGATGGTCCCATTCTTGCTGTTAGCTTGGCTGCCTGGAGTTCTTGCCTGCAAAGGGGAAAACTTCAAAGAGGAGGAAAGAGAATATTCCCTTCTAAAAAGCCTTTAAATTGGTTCTGAGATCAGTTAATAGAGAAAGAGTAAAGTCCTGTGTTAGCAGAAACCCTTTCTCACTTCTTTTTGCAGAGCAAGGTTTGAACCTTAATCTATTTCTTTTGTGAAAGTTTAGGTCAGTATGTTTCTGCATAAAAGAGTAAGGAACCGTGCAAGGTACCACTGTCCATGTCTTGGAATAATAAAGAGAGAGTTACTGAGGGGTTATAGACACTCAGGCTGAAAGGCTGGCCAACGTAGGAAATGCAAGTTGAGATAAACCAAATCATTGCAGTTTTTAAGCCATAAATGTAGGCAGTGTCAAGGAGGCATGCTGTCTTTAGTGACATCTCTCTTTCTGGAGATATCCGTGATTAAATTTCGTGCATGGTCTTGACAGTTAGCAAAGAAAAAAATATATATTTAGTAGACTTTTAGACATGACACAGGAGATCTTGCTGTAGTGGAAGTTCTGTAAGAGAGGTTGCAGAAAGTAAAGCTTGACAGTGACTATACAGAGGAAGTGTCAGAAGACAACTGTTACTGTAAGTTCATCCTTTCTTTGCCAGATAGAACAAATTTGTACTGAGTGTGCGTGAGCCTTGTTTCCTTGCTGATGATGTGCTTTGATCTTATGGTTAGTGGCCATACAAACATACAGTATTTCGGATTAGTTTATTTGGTTGCTTGTTGTATGTCCATAGTGTTTGGTGTCCATATATTTTAATAGTACTCTCCCCCAGGGAACAAAAAATGGAAACCAGAAAACCATTGACATAAAAATATTTCAGTGGCTTGTTAGAAACTGTTGGTTTAAGCCTGCTGGCCTAAAGAAATAAAGATGTAGGGGAACCAAGGGAAAATCCAACCTCCACAAAGGAAAACATGATATATCTGTCTGCAAAATCTTTCAGTTGAATCTATCCTGTGGTTTGTTTTTGTTGTTTGTTTTTTTTTTCTTTCCTAGTCAGTTTTGTGGCTGCTTTTCTTGTGAAAGGGAAAACAATAAGCAAGCTCCCTCAAGTCAGTCCAAGATATAGTTGCTCCTTTTTGATTTTTTTGGGATTCAACCTGTGAATCAAAAATGGAAACAAAGCCAGAGTCTTGTAAAACCCCTTCAGCAGCATAAACCAGTGGCTGCAGTATGCATTACTGATAGTGGTAGTGGTTGATATTTATATTTTGCAATGAAATATGCTATTACTTTATTTTAGACCTGAGGCAAAGTTCATCCTCATGACAAACCTATGCTGGCTGGAGTGACCTCATTCCCAGTGTATGGGAATGCTGCCCTGAAAATATGTAGGGTAAACTGGAAAATCAAAAGACAATGAAGACAGCAGTGACAAAAAGCCAGCAGAACAGCAGTCAGTATGGTGTTGTGTGGGGAATAAGTTTGATTATTGAATTCAGCTAAGTGATATAATACTGTATCTTCTTACACATGAATAAGGAGAATAGTTGATGCAGCAGAGTTGAAGTAGTAATAATACTAATTTCTATGAGGAATTTTATATTCTACTGTAGTATAAATATTTTCTCTTAATAATAATGCTAAAAAAAGCAGCCATCACACACATATCCTGGCTAGATTAGATTTTAATCAAGTGCCCATTGGAGTGATGTGGAATTGAGTTTTTCCATTAACATTTGCATTATGATTTAAAAGACAATTTAAAAGATAGTTTTAAGAGTTTTTTTGCCTTTCAAAGAATAGGAAATATTTATATTTTTTAGCCTTTAGGTAACTTAATTGTTCCTTTGAGTTTCTGTGTCTTAATTGGTAAATAATGAAAAACTATTTTCTGACTACTTCATTGAGGAAGAAAGGTTAAACCTTAAAAAGTAGTATGTGAAAGCTAAGAAGGTAGGAAGAAGGCATGACAGCTCAGAGGCTAAAATAAACCTCATTGTAATCTTCACTGGCTTAAAAAAATCAAATTTTTGTAATTCTTTAGCTATGTTTTCAAACAAGGCTTATAGTAATTCTCACAGAAGGTAGATTATCTATAGATATTTAATGTATTCATGAAAATTGTGCAGCGTATTGGCAGAATTCAGAGCCTGAAGTGGAGAATTCTCTGCTGAGCCAGAGCCCCCATTGACTTACAATTCCAGTGAGCAGAAATATGTGCAAGCCAGCACCTGTGCTAGGCAACTGTGCTATGTACATCAACACATGTCAAAACCAGGCCTCTCATTACTTCCCACCTTAGGCTGTGTTGGATACACAGGAAATGCATGTCCAAAAGTTGGACATGACTCACAAAGAAACAGGTGAAAAACCTGATGCTGTCACTGCAAGCCAAGCAGCAAATTTATTCTGCCTGACATTTCTTCTGACTGGGCTCAAACTCCTTTTGCCCTCTGCAGCAGAGCAAAGGCAGCTTCTCCAGCCCACCATGTCCTTACAGCCAGCCTTGCAGCAAAATAAGAAAAGATTTCCTAGATTTGTCAGCCAACAGACTGGTAACTGTTTCTGTTTCTCTGCTGGCCAGTTTTTTACCTTTTGGCCTTTGCTGTGCACAGGAGAGATGGGACTTTGCATCCAGAGGGCAAGACCCTGGGTTGAGCATCAGGAGAGGGAAGAATTGGTTCTCTTGATCAGGTTATTACAATCCTATGACTTGTTTGACACCCAGCAGTCCCTGATTACTCAAAGACTCTGAGAAGTTAAATATTTGACCTTACTCTGATGTCTAAATTGCTCTTTAATTGCTTTTTTTGTAAGCCAAGAAGCTGTATACCTCTTCCACATTCTCAATGAGTAGCTAATTAGAGAAGATGTGAGGTTTTCCAGGGAGCAGTTTATTGAGATGACTGCTGAGATCCATAACTGTGATACAAGTAAACAGTCCTTCTTCCATTGATACTAAGAGTGGTGAAGCTGATGCAAACCAGCTGGGCCTGGTCTTACAGTTTATTTAACAGTAAACTATCTAAAAATATTGATTTGCACTGTCTGTGCTTCTGCTCTCTGCCTCTGACCCGTGGCCTCCTCTTGTGTAAACACACATTCTTTGGTTGGTGAGAGACATAATGATGGTCTGGTTCCATAAGCTGAAATCAGGTTTGTTTAAAAAGCGTCTCTAAGAACACTTCACCTACTGATGGTCCTAATAAATCTGACACTAATAGCAACATTGTGACCTGCATGGTAGTGTGGTAGTACTGACCCAGAAAGGCACAGGCTCAAACAATGTGAAGATCATTTTAACTTGTTACCATTTATACACCAAGAGATTTCAAAGTTTAAATTGCAATGTAGAAAAATTGCTTTCATGCCATGGACCTGCAGTGGAAGTGGCTGGCTCAGTATGGAAGACCAGCTAGCACTTGGCCGGGCCATGCTCTGTCTCCTGTGGTGGCATTTCTGTGGCAAAGAGGAAAAGATCTTGGTTGACTTTTGAGGGGCATGTTCCTCTTCATCTAAAAGTTGAGGACCTGAGTGCCCTGGTGGAGTGACTGTCCCTTTAGCACCTAATATCCAGTCCTGCCAAGAAACACCAGTCAGGACAGGATAATTGAAGGCCGTATGGGAAAGAGCACCAGTGTATGTCCTAAGGTACAGATATTTTGGAATATTTAGGAAATAATCATTTGCTACAAAGATGGATCTAGGTCTTGGTGGGAGTGTGCAATTGACTGAGGCTGGAATTGGGAGCACTCATTGCTGCTGGTGGTAGGAGGCAAGGAGGAAGATCCTTAGTCACGGAAGGGCAGTGTGTATGCTCAGATGAGTCTTTTCCAGGTAATTCTTTCAAAAACTTCCATTTATTTTTCTTTCTAGTAAAAGAGTTGTATTTGTTTTTTTGAACAAGGCCAGAGGGCCATTACTGGATGGGTGAGGACCACACTGTGATATGATTATCTCTTGCCCCTCACCCTGGTATCTCTGTAGAAGAGGTGTAAATCATTTCAGTCCTGCTAGTTGTGTTTCAAACCAGGCTGTACTTGTAGAAATAATCAGTCCTTCCAGACTTTACTAACAAAAGGACTGTATATAAACCTCCTACTGGAGCTGGTTATCACAGATTGCGTGTCTCCTTCTACCTGTGAACCTGAATCTGCAGTGGGATGTCAGAGGCACTCTGCAATTTTTTGATCGAAGTACGTAGAGCCTAGCACATTGAGTAGGAGTCACTTCACAAACATGGGCACTTGAAAGAGATGCATCTTAAGACAGATGAGATCAGTTTCATACATTTGAATAGGCTGCCCAGGTAAGTGGTGGAATCATCATACCTGAAAGTATTCAAAGGGTATGTGGATATGACA
Source organism: Cinclus cinclus (assembly GCF_963662255.1). Classification (NCBI taxonomy): domain Eukaryota; kingdom Metazoa; phylum Chordata; class Aves; order Passeriformes; family Cinclidae; genus Cinclus; species Cinclus cinclus. The sequence goes on along the minus strand of NC_085047.1, from coordinate 33,817,040 downwards.
CTTGGGGATATGGGTTAGTGATGGACTTGGAAGTGCTGGCCTAACAAGTGGATTCGATGACCTTAGAGATCTTTCCCAACCTTAGCCATTCCATGATTCTATTTCCACTCCATGACCTGGTCTTATAAGTTGCCTTCTGGAGATACCTGTTTCTGCTGGTTCAAAGAAAAGCTGGGAGAGACTTGACTGTACACAGAGCTCCAATGTAAATTGATCAGCAGCCTAATAAAAAAGACATGAGTACATGAGTATATAATTTATTTAATTTATTGTATTCATGCTGATTTTTTTTAGAGTCATGTATTCATAGTTTAATGCCCAAACCAGTTATATCTTTCTGGAAAGATCAGATGGATTCAAAGACAATATGTAAAATTCCTGGCATTGAAGCAAGTTGAAGGGAAATTTCCACTAAACCATATTTTTGGGTATTAGGAAAGCAGTGAAATTCTGCAACACTGGATGCAAATATACAGGTGGTTTCATATGTGAATTTTAAGCCAGCCGGTGAAAAGCATAGCTAATGTTCTTGTAGCCTGCTACAGAGAAACTGAGATCCTTGTCACTTATTAAAGTTTTATTTTGTTCCTCCACGAACAAGGCAATTAATTATTTAGAAAACCAATCAATCAGGGGTTAGATGTACTAATCAAACACATTTCAGCTGCTAAGTATTGCTCACTTAAGACATTGATCAGCTGTAGGATGCTCTGTAGACCATTTAGATGAGTATTTTCTGACAATGTGCTTTAAACCCCCTTGAGGTCAAATCTTTGACACCGTCTGCTGGACCATGTGGAAGGTTGAATGCCAGACTGTCTGACAGACTGTAATTATTTTCTGTCCTGTTGCCCTTTCTGTAGTCATTAGGGGATCAGGTTTCTGAGAAAGCCAGAAAAGTTCCTTGTACTGCAAGCAGCTAATAGCCTGAAAATGAGCCTCTTTTGTTATGTTGATGATTTGCCACTGGATGTTGTTTGAAGCCCAAGATCGATTATTTAAGGCTAACTCCACTGGTATCATGTATTCTTGGTCTTGTGCAGCTCTGTGCTTTCTTGCCATTTCCCTCATGCTGACAGATGTGTGGTCTGTAATGAAGTGCACTTAGTCTGCTGGTGGTATGTACCTTCAGCTGCTCTGGTAAGGACAGATGCCAATGGGGAGCCCCACAGGAGTGCTGATCCAGGACTCTCCAGCTAGATGCTGAATGAGCATGAGGAAGTCTAGATTTTTCTGCCTTGCAGGACAATGCCCCGAGTGTTCGCAGAAGTAGCTAAGCGAAATTAAGATGACAATTCCCAATAAATAATTGAAGAATGAGACACATTGTTTGCAGTCCTAACATGTCTGCAAATTTAGGCTATTGCCTAGCAAGTTACTATATGAATTCTCCTTACGCTGACCCCTGTGGTAATTGGAATTTCAATTATTCATTTTCAATTACAAGCATAGCATGATGATCACAAATGTCATTAAGTATTAAATTACATCTAATGATGGATGGATGGAAGGATAGATAGATGCCTCTCCAGATCCTTTCATTATTTAATGCTGGTAAAACAAGCCCATGGTTTTTAGGAATGTCTTTTTAAAATACTATAAAGGATGGTAAAATGCCATTTGTTTGCAGCAGACAAAACCTTGTTAATGCACATTACCTGAGCTCACTGTTAAGTTTTCATCACCTGTGTCATTAAGACAAGTGGTCCCCAGTGTGTGTGTACACAAAGGCAGGTACCTTGGCCTGCAAAGAGTGGCAAGGCACAGAGGCCATTTGTGTTCTGCCTTATTAGAAAAGATATCCTGGTGCTCATAATTGGGTTCTTAGTTTAGCAGCCTCTTCAGTGGCTTTCCACTGTGCCTTTGCATGTAGAGTAAGCTTAGTTACACAATGTATTTTAGCAGCCTGGAATCACAGAATTGCAGGGTGACTGGGGTTGGAAGGGACATTAAAGATCATGTAGTTTAATGTCCCTGGCATAGTCAGGGACGCCTTCCACTTGATCAGTTTCCAAGCCCCATCCAACCTGACCTTGAACATTTTCAGGGATGGGACATTGACAACTTCTCTGGGTAGCCTGTGACCAAGCCTCACCACCCTCACAGTAAAGCATTTCTTCCTAATATCTGATCTCAATCTCTCTTTTATTTTAAAGCAATTCCCCCTTGTCCTGTCATTCCATGCCCTAGTCAAAAGTCCTTCTCCAGTTCTCTTGTAGCCCACTTAGGACCAGGAAGGAGCTCTAAGATCTTCTGGAAGCCTTTGCTTCTCCAAGCTGAACAACTTCTGTCTTTGTCACAGGAGAGGGGTTCCATTTCTCTAATCATCTTTGTGGCTTCCTCTGGACTCTCTCCAACAGATCTGTGGAAGTCTTGTTGCAGAAATTACCATGATGAGGCTATGTCAGAAATATACTTGAGCTATGTTAGATGACCTGCCTTCACTTCTGTTAATATCCATGGGCAATTTTTATGCCCACAAGAAAAAGGTTGAGGACAAAGTTTTTAGGCCAGGTTTGGCCCGGAACCAGCTCTGAAGCTGCAGTGTGGTGGGGAGCAGAAAACCACAGCAGTGCTCTTGCTTTGAAGCACATGCAAAGGAACACTTACCTCCTGCTTTAGCTCTATTTTGCAGTTCTGCCTGTGGTATTTGGTCTGCCACAGTAGGAAAAATCTACAAAAAGACTGAGCAAGTAAGAGAACTCAGAACTGCGCACAGGAGAGCCAGGATGCTGGTTGCAGCAAGGAAGAGTTCATGTTAGCTCTCAGATAAATGGGGACATGAAGCACTGACTTTTGGGATCACTGAGGCCAGCAAGTTGTTGCAGCACTGAGGAGAGGCTTGCTGCTGAAATCCAAGGTAGTTTAGCTTTTACAGGAGGCAATGGATGTTGACAGTGCTAAGAAAGAAGCATTGTGAGACTATGATCAATTTAATTAGACCAACAGAAATTCCTATTTTACATTCTTGGCATTTTTTTAGAGTAGTGCAGTAATCCCACTTTAGGGGAAATCCTGTTTCCACACTATTGCAATGAACTGCTGAACAGTCGGGTGCCCAGTCTGAAAAATGAGCCTTGAACTATTGATTTTAACATGTGCATGAATGCCAGACTTCTGATCTCACATTTCTTGTGTCTATACCTTCCCAAAACTGTTAATTAAAATTGTTTTGAAGTGCTGTTGTGATATTTACTTATTCCACAACTGCAAGGTACTTTCGCAATTATGTCTGAACTTAAATAGTGTCTGTAAACTAGTTGCTGTTCCTGTTGCAGTTATCTTTTAAGTAAAACAGACATGAGACTCAAAATTTTAAAATAACATGTTCACAGCTTCATATTGGCAGAAGCATTGTCAGAGTCAAGAGAGAACCTAGAGCTTTTTCTTAAGTATTCCTTTTCTAGCAGACCTTAGTTTCTCATTGTCCTATGGGAATGAGACTATTCTGCAGACTAAGTCTACATATCTGTAATTTACATTTACCACTTCTACTGTTAACCCATGACCTTTGTGCAGGGGTATCTTTTTTCATGAATGCCATTCTTTCTAGGTTGGTTGCTTTCCCATTTCCACTGCTATCTTAATCTTTTCTGTCTTCCCTCTTTGTCCCCTTCTCTTTTTCACATATGTCTATACAGGCCATGACTTTGAAGCATTCTTTTGCTAGTTCCAACGTGTAGCCCCATTTGGTCATCAGCCCTTCAGACTATCTTCTTCCTCAGGTTTTATTTATATATTTATCCACTGTCTCCTTTTTCATCCTGTGTTTCCAAAAAAACTTTATTGCAGTGATGTAGCAGCAGTTGGAAAATCATCCACCACTGTGACCACAGGTTGCTGTTGCAAGGCACAGCATTTGCAGCTCATCCACAGTGTTGTGAAGCTGATTAGAGTTTCAGGGCCCCAGTCAGGTTTGTGTTGCTCTCAGCATGTCCCAGGAATTGCTACCTTGCAGATTTTACAGGTGTGATCTCAACTGGTGAATAACTCGTCAGGGACAGTTCTTTTTATCATTCCCCCACTCCCCCCCCATCTTACTGAGGTGATAAAACACTAGAAGGGTCATCCCCTTCTTATGCAGAAACCTACCTTCTTCTGACCTTAAAGAATCATAGAATCACAGAATGGTTTGGGTTGTGTGAGAGACCTTTAAAGGTCACCCAGTTACAAACCCCATGTCATGGGCAGGGACACCTTCCACTAGACCATGTTTCCAGGGCTCTATTCGAGACAGCCTTGAACATTTCCAGGGATGGGGCATCTGTCATTTCTCTGGGCAACCTATGTCTATGCCTCACCACACTTAGAATAAAGGATGTCTTCTTAATATCTAATCTAAATCTCTCCTTTTTTAAAACCATTCCCCTTTGTCCCATTACTACATGCCCATGTCAAAATTCCCTCTCCAGCTCTCTTGGTGCCCATTTAGGTAATGGAAGGAGCTCTAAGGTCCCCCCAGAATCTTCCCCAGACTGACCAACCCCACCTCTCTTAGCTTGTTTTTAATACAAGCCCTCTGATCAGCTTTCTGGCCTCCTCTGGGCTTGCTCCAGAAATTCAATGTCCTTCCTGTGCTGAGGATCCGAGAATTGTATGCAGCACTCCTAGTGGGGTACCACCAAAATGGAGTAGAGGGACAAGATATACCAAGACTCATGGTAGGACGCATTATTTCTACAATTCTGCTGCCACTTGGTTTCACAATTTTATTTTCAACCAAGGTTGAACTTCAATGATCTTAAACAACCTTAATCTGAGAATGCAGATTGCATTTTTCTCCGAATGTTTCTGATACATTACCTGATTGTTAAGTATCTGCAAACCTGCGCTCCCAGTAAACTGGAAAAAGGAAAAGAAAGATAGATTCCACTTGCATAAAATTCACTGGAAATTTCTCTAGTAATAGATCAGTGGTAGTCAAAATGGCAAGAAAACATTACATTGTATGTTATTATGCTATAAATATTTCAAGTATTGTGAAATAACGGTATAATTTTGCATTTGTTCAGTATTAACTTCAGAGAGTTGCAACACAAGTAGCAGAGAAATTATGAAATTGGCTCTAGTTGAGAATTTCTGTGTAAGATTGAAATAGTAATTCAAAGAGGAAAGACATACCATTAGTTAAAGGTATGTAGAATACGTTTTATACTTTGTACACATTTTCCATTCAACCTGTCAGGAACCCAGTTGTAGAAACAAGACAAAATGTCTTGTAAGTGTAAGTGTGTGGTAGTAAATTTAAGCTGGATAAATACTTATTTTTAAAAAACCAACATACAATGTAACAATTACATTCTGAATCTCAGGGAGTGATGAAAAAAGCATATGCAGTTAAAATCTGACAAAGAAATAGTTAAAATTCAGAGATTTCTGTGCAGACCATATAATCTACTCTAAAATAGAATTGTGTGGTTCTGCTGGAAGAAAACTGGTCCTGATGAAGTTTGGATGGAGACAGATGGCAGTTCAGACAGCAAAACAAAACCAAAGAGCCAAAACCCAAGCGAAACCCAAGATTAGTTCTCATTTTGCATGCTGGAAGTCAAGCATTCCCATACCCACATGATCCCCCATGTGTGCACTGAGCCCCGGGTGCCCTGCAATCATCCTGTCCTGTCTCCTCCGTTAAGTTGAGGAGCAGTGAAGGAAAACTTCAGAGAATTGCAAGGGAGCACAGAAACAAGATCCAGGGAGACAGGCTATGTGATACAGTGGTTACAGAGTCACCGTCTGCTGTTCATCAAAGTGCAAATTGACAAGGGCCTGGCTGCCATATGCAGGTACCAATGCCCAGATAAACTTTTAGACAGGGAGGTCTTTTTGGTCTTGCAGACTAAGAGGTAACACGATTTGTTAGTTGGAATACAAAGTTAAACATATTCAACCTTGAAGGAAAGTGTAATTCTCTGGCAGCAAGGGTAATTAAGTGTTGCAACACCTTACCAGGACTGATGTTAGACTTATCATGATCATTCTGGTTCTTTAAAACAAAATTAGCTATCTTTCAGAAGGCTTAGTCCACTTTTTGGGAATAGCTGTTTTGTCTGTGTGTTGTGAAGGTCTGGAGACTGATCCCTCTGGCCTTATGGCCTGTGCATCTCTGAATCATTTTGCAAATGGTGAGTTGAGGCACCACGGATAAAATTCACCCTGCTGCAGAGTGATATGACTACACCTGTAGTGTTTACTGCTTAAATCCCTTCCTGTCTTCAAAGTAGAAGCACTCATGGAATGTAGGTATCCTCCTTAGTACTTACCACAGGAGGTGTTCAAATCCAAAGTGTCTGCCCTGTCCCTGGAGGCTGCCTGAAAGGCAGATCCCTGAGGGCTTTATGTTACTCCTTAGTATGCTAAATTGGTGGCAGGTTAGTTTAATAAGATGAACAATAAACAGAAGCAGTGCTTTACATGGGTTTTTTGATTTTCCTGGTCATGAATCTGTGGCCACTAAGGGAGAAGTCATAGCCTGGGATGGTTTGGCTCCCAGACCTACTGACCTAGTGTGTATGTAACGTACCCTTCCACCCATCACTCTGGACAGGCCACTCTTATGTGGCTTTCATTTTCAAAAAATAGGATTAATCTTGCTTAAACTTCCAAGTCTCCATCTGTATTAAGCACTTTGGTCTTTATTTAGGCTTGGTGTTAAAGAAGAGGCACTATTAAAGGAGGCATTGTTCACAACTGTTGCAGATGTGATGAATTATACCCCAGCAGTGCCTCTGTTTCTCCAAAGGTTAAAGAGGGAATCTGTAGTATAATCTTGGTGGTCTTAATTTGAGCATGTGAATCTATGAATAGTATCTCAACACCTCGGGAAGTTTAACCTTTACTTTATGTTTGGCTAGCTAGTTATTATAGATTAACAATAATAATCAACCGTGACCCACATTATTTATTCATTCTCCTGCTATGCTGCCTGCAAACTAATTCCTATCGGGGTGGTGAAGCATTTGGATGCTTTAGATTCTCTGCAAATACTTTGGTTTGACTTTTTAGAAGGGTCTTAGTGAGAGATACAACTGTGACAAAAATAAGTATTAATCTTGTCTGTCTCTATATTTTGGATTATGCGGCATTGTTTGCATCCAGTTATTTCCAGAACTTTAAAGGAAATCTGTCATTCATTGTTACCAATTAGCTGCCTTTACAATATGACCTGGAAAGTGTTTTCCCGACAACTTGGTGTTATTAATAACATGCATTACAGCTGGGGCGTGCCAGCAGTTCAGGAGTCACAGAGCAGCATGACAGTTTAATTTGGTACCTTGATGAGATTTTTGCCTGCAAAGTTGCACAGAATATAAAATATATGTAATCTGCCATTACCACATTGGTGGAAGCTCTTTAAGGGATTTCCAGACTGTCTTATTTGAAAGCATTTACATTCAGTGATTTGAAAAAGCATGTATCGTAGCTCAGAAAACTGAAAAGGACAATTCTGATCACCGTAATATTTAATAACATTATTAAAGTTTTTTCAGTTACCACAGAGACTTTCGTTGACCACTCAAAGCAGTTCCATCAAGACAAGAACAGTTATTTCTTGTGGTTAAATGCCATGCATTCCTAGCACTGATGGAGTCCTCTCCATGAAATTGTAGACAGGTAGGCATGTCTTCAGCTTATCAAGTCTAGTATGCAGGGCTGAAGAGCTGTAGCCATACCAAAGCACTGACTAAAAGTGCATCAGTGGAGCAGAAGATGTTTCAAATACTACTATAAATCACTATATCCAACGCATCCTGAATTTGGCAGATAAATCACAGGTTTGCTCTTGCCACTCCAGACTGTCTGTTGCTTTGGTGCCAGTGCACATAAATCTGACAGCAATCAGTGGCTTTGCTGTGGGGAGCCTTATGGCTGGGATCTTTACTGTGGTTGTACTCTGGGACTGCAGTTGCACTGTGATGAAGATTGAGCAAGGCAGAAAGCAAATCTCTGCTTTATCTTAGTCATTTGGCAACTTTCTAAATCTACACTGAAAAAATAGGTACACAAATCTCCAAACACTGTCATTTGCATAATGAAGTATCATCCCAATCCAGTTAATGACAAAATGAAACAATGTCTGTCCTGAACCATTTATGAAGAAGCTGGGAAAATCTGGATGTTCTCCAGATTTTTGTTTAACCATTCACTAGAGAATGTAATTTAACCATGTGTCTGTGTAAGTCTGCAAGAAATTCTGGAAGACTCTAAGTGGCTCACACTCTATTGCAATCTATGTCAAATTGGAAAATTAACTCAGCACCAAACTTTTTCACAAGCTTAAGGAGCTAGAGGTGCCTACTCAGTACATCCATGTTATTAACTGTATCACTGCTAGGTAGAGTAGCAGGAATACATTTATGCAGACTATCATCTCTGAATGCTACCCAGATATTTCCTACATCATAACAAGGTAGCTAAGAAAGCTAAGAGCTTACAATTAATTCTTTGCTCTTACAGCCAGGGAAAATACTCACAGTAAAGTGTCATTGCATATTGGCATAAAAAGTTTCTTGAAAGTTTGCAGCTTACAGTACATCAGAGTTAACACAGGTAGTAAGTGTACAAATGAATCAATGGGCAGATGAGTTCTCCTTTTCCCTCTCTTTTCTGAATGAAGCTAAGTACTATACTTATTTTCCAGCTGAGAAGTGAAATTAAATTGTCTGGGTACTTGATGGCCTACTGTTTTTAGAAGGCTATTAAGATGCTGCTATCAAGTGGAGGACAGATTTCTTGACCCTCTTTAGCTGGCTTATCTAGTGGCTACCTGACGACTTCATCACTGCACAGGAGGTGTATCTCCAGTGGTGACCATGTTTAACTGTGTCTTCCTCTAAGTGGCAATTTAGCAAGCAAGGCAACACACTAAACTGACTCCTCAGTCAGACAGGGGGGACCTTAGGGAGGAAGCGAGCATTCTGTGCCATTTATCTTGTCTCTAAGGGCAGCAGTGGTGCAACAGCTTTCCTGTTACTTCAGCTCATAACTTTTTTGCTGGGACTGTGAATTAGATGCACTCGTGCTAAAGATAGTCTCTCTGGGATCAGAATAACAAGCAGAAAGATCCAGCTCTTCCTTTAAGAGGTTCTGTAGTGAAAGCATGGGTTTGTATAATGCTGCCTCTTCATGGAATGTCTAGCTCCTAGCTCATTGTTCTTAGCTGATCCCAGCAATTTGAGAGTGGACAAAATTTGATTTTGCTAGTGAGGTCAGTCATTTGGGCACATTAACGCCAAGTCCTGCTCACTTTGCTTGTCATTTTGTTAGCCTTCACTCAAGAGCAATCCAACAATTATTTTATTTCTTTTTTTACTGAGAGACAGAGGACCTTAGACATTAATAAGCAGATTTAATGCTCAAAACTTTTTTTATTTTTTTTTTAAATCACATATTTGGCAACAGCTTTTTGATCTTACCTCACTTCAAGATCCCTGTAGTCTGAACCTCCCACATCCATGTTAACCTTCTGTCAGGGGTAGTGTTTTCTGTTAAGGTGTTTGAGTAAGGGAGGGTAGACATGTGGGCCCAAGGGCACAGACCACACCTTACTTTTTGGGTCAGCAGCCCAGGTACTCAGATGTTGAATAAGTGCTCTGCTCACACAAAACCCTGGTATCCAGAGATAGCTCTTTATTTGGTCACAAATGTGTCCCTGTTAAGGCAGTGACTGTTTTGGCATCTTCCCCCATTGGTTAGGCAGGCAGAAGGTAAATGTGATGCTTCAGGGGAGTTTTAGGTAAAGTCTTGTGTTTTCCATAACTGACCAGTGAATGAGACCCAGATTTGCTCTCCTGGATTTCCAGCACTTCCTGACAGAGGTATTTTCTTCCTTATTTTACTCCCTGGTCTTTGCATTTAATGCTGTTTAAAGGGCATCAGATTTCACCCAAAGGGGAGTAGTGGCAGATAGCAATCATTCATCAAAAAGAAGCCCTTTCAGAGACAGAGGGAAGCAGAAAAGACAAATGGCAAAAAGACCCTCTAGGCAGATTTCTGGTTAAATATTTCTGGGGACCCAAGTTCAGACATTTGCTCCAGGAGCAAGCAACTTTTCTCACATCCTGGTTTTCAGATGCTCACAAGCCTTGTAGGTGCCTGAATTTTGTGATCATGAAATGGATGAATGACTGTGTGCTCTGTCCAGCTCTGAACCTTTCACTCAGGATTTCTGAACTGTTCTTTGCAAAGAGCAAAGCTGCCCATCAGACAATGTCAGCAAATGAACCAAAAGGAGAACTGGTTTCACTCTGAAGTGAACCCATTGTGTGGGCACTTTGGAGTGTGGTGACAGCAGCTTAAGATGCTCCTTTATTTTTCTTTCTGCAGATTGTTCTTCTTAGAAAGCTAACCCTGAATCCAATTATTTTTTATGATCTAAGAAAAGGCCATGGCAACTGTTTATCTTTCTATGTTTGTATAAGTTCTCTAAATCTAATCACTCATCCATTCAAAATCAAAAGAGACTTCTCTGGCATTCTGAGAAAGATCTTCTACTTGTAAATAAGCATATCACCATTGAATTTCAATTAATTTCACCCTTGGCTAAGTAGACTGCAAGGGATCTAGGTAGCTGAGTGATCTAGCCTTTTGGTTGAGTGGATTGTAATGTGCAAACTTGTAGGAAATAAAGGAATGGGTATAATTATAGGGCTTTACTCTGCGATAACAGAGCTGTATATTTGATTTGAGCTTACCAAGTATATTGCTCCATGGTAGAAATTCTTTTGTACTTTCCTTCTTTTCTCTTTTTTGAAAAAAGTCATTACAGATCCAACTTAAAGAAAGTAATGAAAATGAAGAAGAAAATGCTTTCCCCGTAACTTTATAGGAATGCAGCCTTCAGAGCAGAAGTATTCTTCAGACTTAGGTGACTAGCTTGCATTGACATGATTTGGTGCTACAGCAGAAATATTCTTCAAATCCTTAATCACAAAAGAAAATTACCAACTTGTTGAAATCACCCCTCCTTGTTGTTGCACAAAATCTAACCAAAAGTAACTTTAATTACCCAGAAGTAAAGTGGTGACTCTTCTTAATACAGCACTCAAGTACAATTTCCAGTCTTGCTTGTATCTCCACTGATGAATTGGTTTTAGGGCCAGGCTTGGGAAGTCTGTGAGCTGTGCAAGTGAGTAAAAAAGAAATAAGAATACAAGGGGGAAAAGACAAAGCAAAATTATTTTTAAAATCTTGTTCCTATTTGTCAAGGATGCATGGAAGGATGCAATGTGTTTGCAGGATACACTGATGTAAGATTATTGACATTGGATTTGGAGGAACTTCTTTCTGGAGGTGTGTGCTCTTTGCCCTCTGTCATGGTCCTTATACCTGCTGTCCTAGTTACCCAGTCCAGACACCAGCATGAGAGATCATTGCTATTCACTGAGGTTTCCACTGAGAAGATCCTGTGGACTCTCTCATGTGATGTGGTATTTATCCCTGCTCAGGCCCTACCCTGGAATTGCCCCTTGTCTAGAAGCAGCCTTTCTCTCATTTCTCCTTTGAAGAAATTGTGTCAAAGTGAAAAACATAGCATTATAACTAAAGCCAAATTGCCTTTCCATGCCATACAATATCCCCACGAAAATCCATAGGTGCATTAGTAATACTCTACTTCTAAAAATTAATAGCAGTAATAGTAACAAAAATAATAATGTGCAAGTGAGTTGATCACATTGAACTGAAAATGGAGTAGTTTCTGTAGCAGTTAATTGTCTTTTGTGTGGCTCATCACTCAAACAGTCTCAAGTTCAGCATGGAAAGAAGAACAAAAAGACAAAACAGAAAGAGACAATGCTTTAAGACAGTGTATACTGAGAGGATCTCAGAACTGGTCCTTCATCACCCCTGACTACAAAGGCAGAACTCCAGCTGCAGTTCTCAATACCAGAATAATTTTCTAATAAATTCCAAAATGTGTCAGTAGTTTGAAGCAGCTCCTACCGCACATTCCCATCCCACTGGGGTCAGCCTACAGCCCAGCATTTCAACCTGATTACAGTATTGCAGAAATTTCACCATGACTTTAGAAAAATCAAGATTTTTCCCTGGTCTTTGCTCTCTAGTCCTGGACTTAGCCAGGAGGCTGGTCTCTGCTGGTTTGGCATGTTTGTGGTTTGCTGGCCACAAACATGCCACATCCAGGATGAACTTACTGAGGTCAGCATGCTGATGTCAGGATAAGCAGTTCTAAGGTATATTTTCTCCACCTAAATATCATTTCCCAGCAGTCTAGAGTCTGCTATTAAAGTATTAGAGAAGTTCCATTTCCTGTGTACATCCACCTCGCTATCTTCTTGAAAAAGCGAGTATAGCAAACCATTTATTCAGTTTAAAACTCTTTTCTAACTTTATGTCCACTCTCTTTTTCTCAGGAAATCTCCTAGACCTTACTTGCTAACTCTCTTTGCATTCAGACCTGCAATTTATAATTTTCTCCTTACTTGGGGGTGGGTTTTTTTGTTTGTTTGTTTTGTGGTGGTTTTTTTTTTTTTCAGGTGTCCAAAGACCTTTTCACTGGTTTTGCTGCCTCGCAAATGCTGCCAGGGACAAGAGAAAGAAAAGCATAAGCATGAAATCTAGGGCAGGTACTTGGAATTTGGGAATTTCAGATCACTCTTTTGCTCCATACTTTTCCATTGTAACCTTGAAAAGATCCTTATCTTTCTCAACACCTCTGTTTTATTGATTCAAGTGAAGAAATCCCAGTGACTGCCCAGTACACTGGAGTTCAGAAGCATCTAGTTTATCTAGGAGTAGGAAAGAGAGAAAATAGATGTTTACCTCCTATCACATTTGATATGGTAAATCATACTTTTGCTGCTACTGTAGGATGAAATGGTATGCATTCCTGTGTTTTAATGAATAATCAAAGCCATTTCACTTGGAGTTTCTAACTCTTGAAGCAATGTCACAGTGGATTTTTAATGACCCAGAGAGGAGGACAAGGGCTAGAAGTGCAGGTTGGGACCACAGCCTTATTGTCTTTTTTGTTTCAGACTCCTTAAATACCCCTCCCTTTTTTTTTTTTTTCTTATTTTAAGCCTTTGTTCTCTGCCTTTCAACAGAAAGTTCTGTTGTATGGTTTTAAATAACTTTACAGGCTGTTTTTACTATCACACACGCACACTACATTCTGCAAAGTGAATGGCAGCACTGAAATCAAGAACCGTGCTTCTCCAACCTCAAACAAAGGCACTTCTACTTCTCAGCAACACCAGGATTTGACCTGGGGGTCCTCTGGAGCAGGGACTACAAAAGATTAACATTTCAGTCTGCTGAGCCCACCAATGCAGTCTTGCCTTATCTTATAAGCTCTGCCAGAGGAACGAATTACCCTAGTTCATTAAGACTCGTTTTGAATTGTGGTGAGAGGTCACCACATAAGTCACCTCCAGTCTATTTTGTGAATAATATGGATTATGATAAAAGCTGGCTGGGAGGTTGAAGCCCAAGGATTTTGTTTTCTTTATCCTTAAAGGTGGGTAGAATACAGGGTGGAGAAACCCTGATCTGAACATTTCCTAGTGCTGCATAGTAGATTATAGAAAAGTCCTTTTTGGTTTTTTTTGTTGTTTTTTTTTTTTTTTTAAACCCATGAATAGGTGACCTCTTGATCTCTCTGACCCCTTTATTTTTGCCGTGAAAGAACTAAAACTAGGTCTGCCCATACAAAACCTTCTTTCACTTCAGTTTTCTCATGATTAAATTCCCTGCTGTGTTTTTGTTTAAGTTCTCTGATGCTGTCCTTTGGAATTGGGCAGATGTTTGACTCTTTGAAATGGTGCTTTTTTTTTTAATTTTGTAGTGGGCTGCAGTTAAAGTCATGTTTGTCCACATCAGGAGTATATAAGAAGTGTTTCTGCAGTGGCATTCACATCTTACCATCTAGAAGTACATTGCTAGTGATACAGTGGGATACAGCAATTGATAATTTCTATCAAAACTTAACTTGATGCAGAGAATGCTGTGCAAAATAAGACAAAGGATGCTTCCATGTTGAGTAGATGACTGGGAATACATTAATTACAGTTGAAGACGTCTTCAAAACTAACCATGTCAAATATAGGTAATGGACGGTGAGGTTGAAGGCAGATGGCATATGATCTACTTTAATAACTTATGTAGAAATAAGTGGGAGCCAGTCATTAGGGAAAAGATGTGAAAATAATGTTGAAGAAAATGAATGTGCTTCATTCATCAGTTATGTGCTTCATAACTGAATTATCAGTTAGTGCTGTACATGCATTATCCCACTAACTTTGTGGGAGCTGTGTTAATTCATTAGTGTTGAAAGCATGGTTTTTAGGAGAGGGAAGGTAAACTTGCATAATGTTTAGACCTGGTGTTGGAAACAGAGCTTTATCAGGATTCAACTAAATCCAGATTCTCTTTACCTGACCCTTTGTCAGGCCTCTGTAGACTGTGGTTATTACAGATGAGTGTTCATATAACATTAACAGCTAATTGAGATCAAGGCATCATTTTGCTTCTTGCTGTAGAAATAAACTGAATTTTGTCCGAGAGGAAGGATAAGCTTGGGATTTACCAGAAGTCAGTAATATACTAGCTGAGCTAATGATTCAATGTTTAGATTTTGCTGTGCTGGGCTTAGATTTGCTCTAAAAAGATACATGAATTGGATTCCACGAGATCGGGACATGTCTTCCTGTGTTCCTCAGAGAAGTGAACCAAGCTCCATGTCATCCCTCTCTTGGCTGTATTCCAGAGGTGCTCTGCGTCACACTACTGAATGTGACACATCCAGATGCAGCCCCTGGCTAGATTTGGGAGTCCAGGGTATAATACTCTTCTTCTCCATCTTACCCCTGTGAGCAATCCAAATACCTAACTTTAAGTAATGCCTATTACCCCATCTATTTTCAATTCTATGCAGTCCAATGTAAACCGAATAAACCTAAAAAAAATAACATACAATATATTAAATAGACTTGTACTGGCAACCAACTTGCACTAAAGGCCACCCCCCATGGGGGCAGTCGGGTTTAATTATCCACTTGAAAATGTGTCTAAGATTTCAAGCGCAATTTTTTCAACCTTTATTTAAAAAAAAAAAAAATCACCAAAGGACCTATCTTGTTCTGTTCCATCAGGAGGGTGCTTGGGATATGTTTCAAAATGTAAAAATAACCCTAATATTTTAACCAAGAAAAATGAGATTTCATATTAAAAAAAAAACCACTCTGAAGCTCAGTCTTGCAATGTCTTGCATTCAGGCTCATCTTTTCATGAGATGCCATTAGTGTAGGCAAAGTGAAGCACAAGGAGGGTTCAGATTTCAATGGACAAGGCACAGACAGCTCCTGTTCACCTTATACCTGGAAACTAATTTCAGTGAGATGTGGCTGTGGGCGAGTTAAACAAATCTGTAGTTTCCTTCCTTCCTTCCCATACTTCTCAAGGAAAAAAAAAATCATTGTCCTTTCTCCAGCCCTGGTTTACAGAAGGGTAGATATGAGGAAGGGAGAGTGAGAGAGATTTAAAAATGTGTCACCTTTATCCTGGGAATTGCTGTGGTGAAGTAAATTATTGCCTAACAGTGAATTATCATTTTTGTGAGATCTTAAAAACCAACAGCTGTGAAATTGACTTCTAACTGATTTTAATTGAGATGGACCAAAACTTAAAATACCAGAAATAAAAATCCTGGATGCTGCATTGGGTCTGGCTGGAATGGAGATACTTTTCCCTCTAGCAGCCCTAAGAGTGCTCTGCCTTGGTAGCTAGAAAGGTATTGATAATGTGACAATACTTGGACTACTGCTGGGCTGTGCTCTACAGCATCCTGACTGTCTCTCCTATATTTCCCCCTCACCAGTAGGCTGGGCTCTTGGGAGGGGACACAGCTGGGACAACTGACCCAAAGTGACCGAAGTGATATTCCATATCCCATGAGTTCTGCTCAGCAATAAAAACTAAGATGGAGGAGGAGGAAGGGGGAACAAAGTCTCTGTCTTTCTTATAAGCCTCTTTAAGTACTGAAAGGCTGTGGTAAGGTATCTCCCAGAACAAGCTCTTCTGAAGAGAATTGACTGAACAACCCCAACTCTCTAAGCTTGTTTTCGTAAGAGAATTGTTCCATCCCTCAGATACATCTGTGACCCCCCTCTGCACCTGGTTGAACAGGTCCATGGCTGTCTTGTGCTGGAGGCCTCAGAGCTCACAGGACAAAAGCATGAAAACATGGACTATTTCCCAAAACCAAACCCTTGTCTTGCTGGAAAAAGTTACAGAGATGTTATGAACTAACGTAATTGTTCATGAGCTATGTCAGATAACTATGGTCTTTCAGAACCTTAAAGGGGACTACTGGTAATGATGGACATCAGTGGGGCTTTGGCAGCAGATGTGATCCCAGCAAGAGGTTATTATAGCTCTGATTCTTTGTAGGGAGAATTATTTTCAAACACAAGAGGCTTAAAGGATGAATTATCTTCATTAGTGTCCCAAGTAAAACTCTCTTCTGGTGACAAGATTGTGAATATAAGACCATACTTCTTTTCTGAAATCTGTAATATTTCAGAACATGGAGTTAATCTTAGCAAAGCTGTTAGGACCCCTCTATGGTATTTATTAGTATTAGTATGAAACAAGAATAATAGAAGCAGGGTAGTACGTATAAGATGTTAGTGACACAATGCAACTCTTTTAAGCAAACATATTCCAATTACTTTGTTTACTGTTGTCTTTTCAGAAGACTTAGTTTTAAAAATCAGGTTTTCCTAAAATTATAAGGCTTTTATTTTCTTTTGAGTCTCTTTTCCAACACTACTGCAAACCCCCACACTAACTCAGAAGCACACAGAACTGACTGTGCACAAGGACACCTTGCTGGATGACATTGTTTAGGAGTTAGTTAGCAAATTCAACCTAAGTTTGGATTGCATCCTCCATGGAGCTGTAGGCTTCTCTGCAATTACTTTAGTTTTGTCATTGCATTCAGACTGAGTTAGCCATTCTTTCTGCCAAAACGGCTCCCCCAGGGATCCACATGGCTACTGCCACTCTCAGTGAGGCACTTTCTGGTTTGGTCTCATAATCAGAACAAATGATGAGAGTGTAATAGAACACAGACGGCAATTCAGAAATTACGAGCAATCTATTAATCTTTGGGGGCTAGTATCACAAAGTAAGGAGTGTAACACTACTCCCAATTTAATTGAAAACTCTCTGCATAAAGGACAATTAATGAGTAATGAACAATTTTGTGTTTCAGGAGAGATGAAGTGATGGAACCTCAGGGTATATCAACGATTTAAGAATTGCATTTGACTCTCTCCTGTGACAGGTGTGAAATTACTTAGTCAAAAAGACATGTGCAAATGTCTTATACTCTGTGGTGCTCTTCTGGCAAACAGGCCAGACTTTGCCCACTTCTTGCTCTCTTTCTCACACCTCCTCAGCTACACTGATGTCACCGGGAAAGCAAGAAGGTTGTTAAACCATTGGAACTGATGGCATGAAGAAAGCTGTGTTTTGCAAGTTGATTATTCGAGCTAACAATGTAATTGCTGTTGTGTTACTACTCTCCAGGTTTAATGGGCTCCATCTCATACCAAAAGAGGCATATATGACCTCCTTTATAAAAGTACCTTGGAAGAAATAGAGCACAAAAATGATTGGCTGGAGAAAGTTTTTTGGCTTTTTAGTGATTTAAACACAGGTTTGTATGCAGGAACTCTTGTGATTTCATCTCTCTTCTCAATTACTACATTAGTTCCCAGTCTGTGTAGCCATAGTATGGGGCTCATAGGAGCTACTTCTACCAGAACAAGGAGGTGTGGGGATTTATCATTTAGCTTTGATTGCTACACAAAGTTGGGCACATTTCAGGAATTTTAAGTGTCAATAAAATGACCATTTTGAGGTCAAATTTTGGCCCTTTTCTGTCTTCTGTAAAAATGCTGCCTTTGATTCCACATAACCAATAACAAAATGCATTGGCCTGGAGACTTTACAGAAATAAACAGTTTAATTGAGGATAATATTTCCTTGTTAACACTTTGTTCAAGGACAGAATAATCTTTTATGAAAAATAAAGACATTTCCATTCATTTCCTCCTGGTATACTGCTCTAGACGAGGTCAAGCAATCTGTTAGGACATAATATGCTCTCACTTGAGATTTTTCTGATTCAAGGTGAGGAAAGCTGAAAAGCTATGAGTGTAGGTTATTTTGAATAATATCTGTTTTGTAGAAGTTGCTGCTTTTTGTTCTTTACAAAGAGATTTCTCTGGAAAAGAAAAAAGACAACTGAATAAAATAACCCTTAACATACAATAAATAGGGTTTAGATTGTTGTAAAATGGGTTTTATTGATTGTGTTACATGTTTGCTACAAATTTTGGAGAGGTACTTGTATTTCAGTACTCCACTTGCATTGCACTGGCCTTGGTTTTCTATCTCAGATCTGTACATCTGTAAGTATGCATGGGAGGAATTTCATTAAAGTATAATAAGCTGGAAGATGAGTATGAAGGAGAAAGTGAGCATTATCAGAATGACGGGAATGTAGAAATGCGTGAAATGTTTTTTGGATTGGGGAAAATGTATTGCTTATTATCTTCCTGAAAAACTGCATTTGCACAGCAGTCAAGGCAGTGTGCAGTTTTTGGCTGCCTTGTAATATTGACAGAGATACTTGTAATATCACAGTGAGAATGCTGGTTTAGGTAAAACATAGAATTCTAGAATGGTTTGGGTTGGAAGGAAGCTTGAAGACCATCTTGTTCCAACCACCATCATAGGCAGGGACACCTTCACTAGACCAGGCTGCTCAGAGCCCCATGCAACCTGTCCTTGAAAACTCCATGGATGGAGCATCCACAACTTCTCTGGACAACCTGAGCCAGTGCCTCACCACTGTCATAGTGATGAATTTCTTACTAATGTCTACTAAACCTACTCTAAACCTGCCCTTTGTAAATTTAAAGCCATTAACTCCTGTTCTGTCCTTCTACGCCTTGTCAAAAGTCCCTCTCCAGCTTTCTTGTAGCCCCTTTAGGTACCAGAAGGTTCTGTATGGTCTCAGATATGCTGTTGTCAATTTGTTGCCACTTATTGACAGTGAAATGTGCCCAACTTTATGCGGCAATCAAAGTTAAATGATAAATCCTCACACCTCCCTATTCTGGTAAAAGTAGCTCCTGTGAGCCCCATACTATGGTTACAGAAACAGCCTGAGCTGTTTCACTGCTTCATCTTAATACGGGTGTGCACGTGACCTGGGAAGTACCACATCAAAATAAATATAGATATAAAAAAAAGAAGCAGAATTGGGCAGAATTTATCAGTACATTTAACCAGAATTTTAGCGTCTTGTGAATCAAATTGTGAGCTAGAATGGCAAAGTTCCTTTTAAACTTGATCTGTTCAGTGCAGACAATGAAGCCTAGAGGGCTGTTTATCTGACCCTGAGACAGACACCTGTGTTTGACCAGCCAAATGGCTTTCTAGACTCCACTGACTGTGCTGATTAGGTCTCCTCTGACTGTAATTGAAGTGTAGAAAGACACCTGCCTCTCCTGTGGAGGTCTAATTTCAGGTGTCTGAATCTGGCCCTTTATCCACCCTTCCTCTACTAGAGCTGAAATGAAACTACACACTTCAGAAGAAAACAAAATGATTTATACTTCACCATGGCTCCTGCTATTTTTTCTGACTCCACATCATGGTCTGTGTCCCACTCAAATCATGGAGATGGGGGATTTTTAGCCCTGTTCTAGTTCCTGGTTTATCTGAGAATTTACCTTTGATGCTGTTAACCTTTCCTTGCTGCCTTTGCTCACTTTCAGATTGCCTGAGATGTACCAGGCTTCTCTACAGCATCAGCAGATTTGGCAGTAGGATTAGAATACAAGCTGGAACCAGTCCACATATTAGCAGCTAAAATGTATGATGAGACTTTGATCACTGAGAGTGATTGCCGTAGCTCTCCTAGTGGCAGCTTTACAACCGACCCAAACATTTTGCTTCATTTCTTTGTTTTTGTTTGAATGCATTTGTGCATGTATATATTTGCTGTAATCATTATTCAGGTTTCTACATGGTGGGCAGAACAGAACATGAACCATTAGGCTGTTTTTTGAAACCTTATATCTTTCTCCTATACTTTTTACATTCAGTCTCAAACCCTATCTACAGCTTACTATGTTAAGCAAAAATGTTACTGTCTGTTGCTTCTGTAGTGCATCTGTTCTATACATCATTAATCCTAGATTTGCACAGGAAGACAATTGACACTTTTCTTATGGTAGGATAGAGTTACTAAAATACAAGAAACATGGAAACAGGGTTTTAGAAAGCTGTTGCTTTTAAGCCAGCATAGAGTTGCTATTTGCATTTCTTGCTTGACAGCTGCAGTCGGGAGCTTTCTAAAATGTGGCTGCTAATACAGACTGCATATTGTTTTACAAAAAAAAAAAAAAAAAGAAAAAAATATTTTTCTCCATACCTTTCTGCAAGTCTGTGCACAGGCTGGATGATTCCTTATGTTGGGGTGGGAAGGATATGCCAGATAACAAAAACCGTGTCTATGGGGCTGACCTAGGCTCGTCCTGATAGCACCTTAGAAACATTTGGGTTGGAAAGGACCTTAAAGATCATCCCACATCAATTTTACTTGTCTTGAAACACTTTAAAACATAATATTACCATGTTGGACTCATGACTTGTGTATCTACAGTTTCCCATGTCAAAACATGGTTAAAAATTATGTCATCTAATTAACTGAAACTAAGAAGGTGTTGACTAGTGCTGTTCTGCCACCCCAGTGCAGTGCAACAAACTTGGGAAATGACACGTGAGACTTAATAACAGGTATTGGGTTCCTTTTGCTCTGGCAAGCAAGCAGATGGGTGTTCTTGCAGCCAGTCTCCAAACACTTCCAAATGCAAAATGGGAATTTGCATCCCAGAAGATACAAGAATGCTTTATCTTCTAAGCATGATTACTTGTTTTCAGCTAACTGAGCAGTTGGATGGAGACAGGAAATTTAGAAGAGCTGTATTGGAATGAGTCCATTAAAGAGCTATTCCAGAGAGTAAGTCCCCTTTCCCATGAATATGCAGGTTTTTCTGAGTGCTATATTTACTGGATAGTCATCTACTGGATATTAATATCAACAAATGTGACCTGTGTGCTTTAAAAGGGGGTGGAGATGCTCACATGAGCTGTGGGTTGAAGCTTGTTGCAGTCTGTTGTTGTCTGTACTGGATGCTACTCAGTTGTCAGTATAGCTTGCAGCAGGATTCATGTTATTTGCATGTGCTCCTTAACAAAGTTGAGCCTGTTAGCTCCAAGCAAGCTTTCATTACCTCAAATGGATTCTTAGTCATCAAGAACCTTCCCCTTTTAGGAATCATAACACATAAAAGTTAACCAAATGCGATGCACTCTTGGCTGTGAATACTGGTGTATAAAGCTTTTAGCTGTAACCTGATTCACATCTGCTCTCAGCACTTAAGCTGATGAAAAGTGACAAGCCTGAACCATTGCCACTGACCCAGGCTCCTTCTGTCTTTTTGCTAAGTAAATGGCAAAAAAAAAATCATAGTAATTATTGATAACAATCTGTAATTTCCCAACCCTTTGCAGGATTATGCAGACCATTTTCTGTGTATTTCTAAGCACAAAGTACTGGCTTCAAGGGTCACAGTCCAGTTAGTCAATAAAAAGCACCAGGACTTATGAGAATGCATGCCAGTTCAGAGAAAGTCATATGTGTTCTCTCCTGGCAGCCTACAAAACCCAGAAATGACCCCTAACCTTCTGCTCAGGCTTGAGATGGTTATCTGTATAATTTACTAACTGATCTTTGAAGAAGTTTGGATTACTTGAAGTGTGCACATTTCAACAATAGGAGCCTTCCAACTGCGCAGATAAAAATGTTGCAATGAAATCTGTGCATTCTGCAGCCAGTGCTCAGTGTTCAGGGAAATGCCAGTTGGATGTGCTGTAATGTACCACCATTTAAACCCCACAGCGAGGGGATAAACACAAGCTTATTCCTCTGGACAATGAAGCTGCAAAATCCTTCTTGCTTTTGCTCTTCTGTTAGTGTTTTTTCTCTTGAGTTTCTTTGATTTTGGAAACAACTCTTATTCTCCTTACCAAAGGGGTGGGTACCCATCATCATGTGCTATCATGTTCCTCCTGGTGTTCTCTGTATGTAAAAGAGACAACTCCTTTACTTCATTACGGAAGCACGAAGTTTCCAAATACACTTTGGTGCCAGTTCCACTCACAGGTGGAGAAGGCAGTAATTCCCTCTGCATTATGGGAGGCTGTGATGTGTGCTACTGGGGCCTGCATTTCCAAGGCAAGCAGCAAGCAGCGTTACCACGTAGCCTGTGGCCTAACCCATATTAATAGGCTCAGAGTTAGCAGGATAGAAGAGCTCAGACTTGTAACCTTGTTAACACAGTCACACTTTTTGACCTGGAGCTGAGCTGAGTCCTGTAGACACAGAAGTGTCATATCTGCTCACAAGATACTGCCCAGACCTATAAACACTACCTGAGTGACTGAAAGGTGAAAAAGAATCTTCTGTTATCTGCATCTTCAGTTTCCCACATATGTGCAAAAAATTAAAAAAAAAAAAAAAAAAGCAAATGAAAACATGCTACTGGAGAATATCAAGGAGCAATTTCCAAAGGTAATCCCTTTAACTATCCTGGCTCTAAAAGCAAAAAGCACAGGATGCTTCAAGGAAAACCCAAATGAACCATCTGCCATGACTTACATGACTACAAATCGGAGGGTAGATTTAGATTAGATATGAAAAAGAAATTCTTCACTGCAAGGGTAGTGAAACATGACACAGTGCCCAGAGAAGCTGTGGATGTCCCATCCCTGGAAGTGTTCAAGGCCAGGCTGGATTGGGCTCTGAGCAACCTGGTCTGGTGGAAGATACCCCTGCCCATGGGAGGGTTGGAACTAGATGGTCTTTAAGGTTCCTTCCAACCCAAGCCATTGTATGATTTCATTAAATTCATTGGCATTGTCAGTTCCTTCAGAGGGTGAATATGCTACTGGACTGAGTTCAGCTGAAATTATTGAAAATCCATATTGAAAATAAAATCTTTCAAGCCATTTGGGATATTTGAGGACCTTTTTAATGCTTTTTAGATGATCAGACTTCAGAGAATTGGTGGGGTTTTGTTGGCATTTTTAGTATACTCTGTTTGAAGCCTTTTGGACTCCTGCAGCAGAGTTTCACCTGAGATTGAAGGCTCCTGGATTTGAATGACATGTGAGATGAATACTGGAAATTATTTTGGTGCTCTTTGTTTAGCTGCTAGGTCGTATCTTTCTAATACCCTACTGACTGAAGCTAACAGGATGGGAAAAGTAGGAATGTTTATTATAGAGCATGTGACATACCTTAGCATTAGCAGGAGAGTGTTTTATGACTGCCATGTGAGTGAGTGTGCATTCAGCTCTCTGTGAGCACAGACAGCAACTAAATATGAACAAAAGTGGGGGGAGGGGGGTAAGGAAATCTTAATGAACTCACTTGAATTCTGTAGTCGAATTACATTCTCTATGAGTTAAAGCTAGAAAGGCAAACTTCCCTAACAGACTTTACTTTCTATTCTAACTAAATGTAGCCTGAGCAGCTGAATTTACTGACAAGGTGCCTATTTTTGATAAATGAGTTATTTTATCATCAGTAAAACGGTTATTTTATCATCAGTATTTTTATGTCTTCCCTAATAACCCTGGTATTTTCATTTCTTAAATACATGCCCATGATCCAAGTGTTTTGTACCATTTTAAGTAGCTTACTCATCTCCAAGATCCTGACATCTCCCAAAGTCTCTGTGCTATTTAGACACCTTTGTCATCATATAACTGTATTTTTATATGTTTACCTTTGTAAGTCATTCCTCATTAGTGAGTCCTTCTACAGTCCTGTGAGCAAAGTGCTATGACAGTGACCACATTTAATGAACCCCTGCTGTTTTGACATATCTTAGGCTTCGTGAGACTTGTGGCTGTAAATATAGCAATAGTCCCAGAAAGCTGTGCTCCTCGTGATCTTGTGTGGATCATCAGAGTAGGACTGAAAATGGACAACGAAACTTTTGACAAATATGGTCTTGGGAGAAGAGACTTCCTTCTTGCAGGAAATCTTTGGAGCTTTTCTTCCCTTGCTCATTCAGATATCAAGGATGAATGAATCCCTGCCATAGCTTGAACCACTTATTCACTGATCCAGAAGACAAAGATGCACAACTGGTAAACTCTCGTACTCATGGTATAAAAATGATTGCACTTTAATCTTAGACAAGGAGCATTTTCAGGATAACCCAAACAGGTTTACCATTCCAATTAAAAAATAATGTAAACTTTCATCATCATTAGGGTTTTCCAAATAATCCTTTTATTATTGCTATTATTTATTAAGCTTTTTTTCATTGGCATCTTGTAGGCAGAGGTTTCCATCGTGATCTGTTCTGTGTTCTGCAGCTCTCAGGTCTCCGTGGCACAGAGTCCACTGCATGGCCAGCACCAGAGAATCTGAGTGGAGCAGAGTATCTACATACTGCAGAAAATGAGGTGGGGAGGAGAGGTGTGCAGTGAAAACACATTTCACAAGAAATAATATTGCCTCAAAACCAAGAATAATATAAGGAACCTTACTTCCCTACCTCTGTGGTTGAGTTTTTACTGTTGTTCTATACATCTCTTACAGTCAGACTGTATATAAGTAAAGGGTCTCAAAGTGCTTTATGTATAAATGAGCAATACTAGTCCATTTTATATGATGGCGAAGAGGTGATGGTAAGGTAGAATAATTAGGTAGGTGAGTGGCAGAGAGTGCACAGCCAAGCTCAGCATAAAACCTTTTCCGAATATTTTCCTCCAATACTTGAAATATATTTTTGGACCGTGTAAAGGAGGAGGAGTAAAACCATGTCACTTTTCACAAAAAATATATTTGCATTTTCTATCTTCAGTATCACTGCATTTGTGGTAAGCAAAATGTTGGCTTTGTAATGTTGTATGCTCTCATGAGTTTGTATAATATTTGAAATTAAATTAGTTTCTCTTAGTGGCTACACCAGCCAGAAAAAAGAAGTTTTGATTCTCTTCATAAATGCAGGACAGAAAATATCCAGTTTTTTACTCTTTAAAATAAAAGTCCTAAAAAATGTGAGTTTGATGAAGATCTTCAAGTCAGATATACAGAAGCATTGCTAAATATATAAGGTTAGAAAAGGTGTGTTCTGGTTGTTTCTATCTGCCTTTGGATAAGCCATTGGACTCAATATTTGGATCAGTTACAGTGGATTATTATATATTTCTTTCTCCAAGCAGCCAAGTTGATTGTACCCAACCACTGTAGCTTGCCCATTAAATGCTTCCTTTTGCTTCTTGTCTCTAGAAATACATGACACTCCCTGCTGGTATGAAGCCCATGACTATATGGCAAATGTCATTCTCCTGCAAGTGCAGAGTAACCAGAATTGTTTGGCCTTGCTGAATTAATGCTGGTCTTACATAACTGAACAAACAAGAGCCAAGTCCATACTAAGCCCCAAGGCAAGATATTGGCAAGAGCAGCAACTTCTTTACAATGTAATCCAGCTTTTAGATGTAAGTCAGTAATAGCTTTCTTTCTCTTCAGGCACAATTGCATGGGCCTGCATCTTTATTTGCATTTATAATTTAAACATGTATGTGTAGATCTTCATGTGTGATAACAATTGATTTTTAAAGGGGCGAGAGGTCCCATGAGGGAAAAAATGAAGGTGCTTGGAGTGTATGGCACAGTGCTAGAGATGTCAGAGGAGGTCTCTCCATATGAGATTGCAGGCAGCACCAGAAAACAGAGTTCTAGATAACCCAGCATGGGTTGAAAATAGGAACCAAATCTCTCTTGTGTTACTGGCTTTTTCCGTAAGTAAGTGGATAAAACATTTTTACATAGTGTGATATAGGACAAAGACTAATTTTGAAGCAGGAGCTTCTTTTCAGAGGTTTCTGCATTGATAATGTTAGCAGTCTTACTGCTAGTCAAACCACATTTGGGGTTCTTCAACTTTCACAGTCAGATAATTAGACAAAAATATCTTCAGTTAATAAGGAAAAGATTCTCCGATTTTCCAGTCAGAAGGAATGTACTTTAAAGCATGTCCTTATTCTACAATGAATTGTTAAGATCCAGGAGAAGAACTTTTACCCCTTTTCTTTGTTTTACACCCCTCCCTCCCCCTGCTTCTTACTGAAACTACTATTGGCACATAAATATGTATGGACTTACAAAGACTGTTATGGGTAAGAAAAGACAACATTTTTTTAGCCAATAATTGGGGTTAGGGAATGTGTCAACCCTGTTGGATGGCAGCACCACCACAAATGGTCTCTTCATCTACTCGTTGGGTTTTCTCACCCTATATCCTCAGCTCCCCTGTCCATATTTCTAAGAAGACTACAGCAGGTTATCTTTAATAGATAACACAAATTACTGCCTACTGGGTTTCAAACTGGCATAGCACCCTTGCTTCTTTGCTACCTGTTCAGCAAGTTACTTCCCTTCTCTCCAGTTTTGTTTCTTCACCTGTTAAATGGTCTCCTTCCTAAAACACTTTTGAGTTCTACAAATTTCTGAAAAAGAAGAATATGAAGAGTGGAGCTGATATGTTAGAAAGGGATGGAATCCACTTTGGCAAGGACAAAAGGGGAAGCAGGGAGTTCTTATATATTACATACGAAAAATTGAGTGAGCAACAAGGTAGGGAAGGAGGGAAATTGAAAGCAAAGAAAATGGATGGATGTGAGAGATGAGTTTAATGTGGGGGCTTTTAGAGGGTAATAGCTAAGTAACAGAGGAACCTACATTGGTCAGCTCTGAGGCTACAGGGGAATCACAGGATCATAAGTCTGAAAGAGGTTTAAAAAAACCCAGGGCAGGATCAGCTGTATTTCTGCCATTTCTGGTGCATGTTTCTGTAACTTTTTTTAAGACTTCCTTTGATGAAGATTCCACAAACTTCTTAAATCATTTATCCCTGTGTTTACCTTACTCTTAGGAAGTTCCTCTCATGGAAATAGTCGTGTAGGGAGAAAATGAATGTCATTTAACACGGAAGAAATTTGAACATTTTGGTGCCCTGCATATTGACATATGATAGGTCAGGGAACAGAGCCAACACATACAAGCCTTTAAAATGGACTTTCAGAAAAAAAAAAAATCCTGTCTTTTCCTTCCTTCCTTCCTTCCTTCCTTCCTTCCTTCCTTCCTTCCTTCCTTCCTTCCTTCCTTCCTTCCTTCCATCCACATCATCTTGTCTTCCTCTCTTTTTTGACTTCATGAGCACTTTATAGGAAAATAAGGGCAAGAAGCTGTTATGGCACTTCCTACTTTTATTATTATGCAGGACAGAACAAAAGCCTCAAGAACAGTCATGTCCAGAGGATACCAATTTCATCTACCCTGCTCATACATCCCTTTGTTTTTCCAGCCACTGAATTGTAATGATTAAAGGCATCAATACAAAACAAATGCTATTCACACCAGCATCTACTGCAGAGCAATCTCACCTGCACTCTCTGGCTTTAAAGTACTGCATGCTTCATGCTAGCAGGCTCTAACCACAGAGGAACAGTAAAATAGCTCTTTCTGTCCGACATGAATTAGGACGCTCAGTTAAAAATTCATAGGAAGATTACATAAAACCATATGCTGCCTTTATTTTTCCCCTTTTGCATTAAAAATGTACAGCTGCTCTGCATTAGACATTCCATTAGCCTGTGAGTCTCACAATCTGGAGTTTGTAGTTAATGATGGGGGGAGGACTAACTGAGAAGGGAGAAGGGAGAGAATGAAAGTGTTTTAGGGCAATATACAAGGCTTCCTTAAAATGATAGCGTATAAGGTGGATGGAGAGTTTAAGTGTGGGAGTAGAAGCCTTGCTGACAAGGAACTACACAAAAGAGGAGACCTGTTTTCAGAATTATTGGTTTGCTCTGAGAACCCCTGAGCAGCATCAGCAATAATTAAAATGATACAGCCTGTTTCCTGTGGTCATTTGGGAAGAAAATAAAAAATCTATATTCCAAATGGAGTCAGGAAATGTTTAGGCTCCTCTAACAGTGTTAAGTCGCAGAGAGTTTTATGGCCACTCTGTTTCTTCTGCAGGAGACCCTTTAATTTAGTTGGAAGTCTTGAAGGGTCCAGGTTTATTATTAGATAATTGACTGTGTTGGTCAGTTAATTGCCTGGGATTGAGTATATGGCCACTTAATGTACTAACAAAGTGAATCATTTAACAGTAACCTTTCTATACATTGTAATGAGAAGCATTCTAAAGAGTCTTCTTGATGATGTTGTGTCAGTAAGTGTCCTAGAAGGCTCTGTAGCGAAGCTTGTGAAGATGCTGGTGGGTATAGGTGCACTAGGATGATGACAGGCTCAACAGCAAGCAAGCAAGCTGCAGAATAGTCCACTGCACAAACCAGGCTTGGGTCTGTCTTTGCTCATGGGGCAGACACAAAGAGAAAAAAGAAGTGATGGGTTTTATTTACATTGTGGACTCAGCTATGTGTATTCAGCCATTCCAGCTGGCCTGTGCCATTTCCATACAAAAAAAAAAAAAAAAAAACAAAACCAAACACATCTAGTAATCCAAACAGTATTTCAAATATCCTCAGCAGACAAAGAAAATAAGTATTTTATTCATCATTTATGAATTATGAAGGGGTTGTTTCATTTCCAACCTAGGCATATTTGAAACCTTTTATTTATTTACTTATTTATTTTACATTCAATACAATAATGAGATACAGCACCACAGTCTATTCTCTCCCTATATGGCTGATCCCCAAAGAGTCATCTTGTATTTTCTGAATATATTTATTTCTTCTTGGTCTTACCCAGTATTAAAAACCATAACCATTGCACCTTCTTGGAGTGATTATGGTTCTTCATACTTACAGAAGATGAGAAAACTGGGTAAATAATGTTTTAGGGGTTGAGTCACAAATAAAATTTTAATACCAAGCATTGTGAAATGTGTGGTGCAGTCACCATTGTTAAGCTGCATGTTTAATTAACCGTTGCCTGAATGCAGGTACTAAGCAACAAGAACACAGGAGCACATTAAAGTGTTTTAATTAAATTATATGCAGTATGGTCAAATTTAATTGTGCACAGAACATGCTTTCTCCTTCCTTTTATTCCCCAGTGTCTTTTGTTTCTACATCATCAAGTAGATGGAGTACATTCAAGGTACACTTTATTCACAAGAAAGTAAGGAGGTTTTCCACAGAATTTCTTGGGAGGATGAATTAAATTTCTTCTGGTGCTTTGTTTCTTTAAGCATGATGCAGGATGAGCATCTGATAAGAAGCATCACAACAAATAGCAGGAATAAATCCTTGTTTCAGACCATGCTGTCTTGAAATTTAAACTGTGTATCACACATCAAACACAGCTGTCTGCATTGTCTTCTTGGTCTAGGAAATAATTTTATATGTGAGTGCATGTAATGCCTATGAATTTGTGGCTGATGACCAGTTCTTTTGGAATATTACACAGACTGATTGGTTTCTAACAGTTCAGACAAGTATATATATTTTTTTTAATTGGAAGTGTTGGAATCAATCACTGAAATAAACACTGTGGATGAAACAAATATTACTAAAGCAGATATTTGCCCTAATAAAAGAGCAGAATGAAAAGAACCAGTTTGGAAAGCTGAGAGCTTGGTTACAACCCAGAGCAGATGTCATTGCCAGACATAATCTCTGCTCTCCTAGGGAGCACAGCTGATATGCTGCAAAACCTACAGCTACAAGAACTGTGAAAATGGGCTTGTTTCTGCAGGTTTTAAGGAAGCATCTTGACTGTTGTGTCTGGGAACACCGCTTTATGTGACTGTGAATCACCTTGAGCACATTGCTGTGTGCCAGAGAGGTGCAGCACAGCCACAGTTCTCCAGGTCAGTGCACTGAGTGGGAGAAATGCTGATGTGAATTTTGAATGAACTGAAGTGAGGTGCTGCAGTAGTGCCAATCTTGAACTTGGTCACAGTCTTAAAACCGAGTCTGATGCAGCTGGATTTGGTAATACTATTTTAGCCAAATTTTCCCTTTATGCTAGAAGCAACCCTTTGCTTTGCTGCCAAAGCTGGTTCCTTACAATGGAGATATCGTGGTCTACACCTCAGCCTTGTCTTTGTAGTAGCAATTTAGTCTCTTTGTAGTGACTGAAGAGATTTTAAATAATTAAATTTGTTCTTCACTGCAAATACCACTTTGAATGTTGATCAGAGGGCTTCTTAGAAGCCCTTCCAACAGTGTGGTCTCAGAAATACCATGTTTCAGGTCTTCCCTATGCTACAGCATATTTAGCGTCTCTCCAGATAACCTCCTCCATGCTGGAGCTTGACTTGGTTGATAATGGCTTGAGTAGCCTTCTTCAGAGGCAAGACATGCCCAGCAATCCAAGGCTGAAGGCTCCTCTTCACTGGTGACTTCATGTACAGCCAGATCGTAGTTCATGATCTTTCCAGAAATTTGGGGTACACAAAGTGGTAAAGAGGATGGCACAGTGAGTTGTGTATTCTTGCAGGAAAAGTGTTGGGACAGGAATGGAAGCACATGTGGTGGTATCAGATCATCGTCATGCTCAGTGCATGAGATTTCATGTGCTCCTGAACTTCTCCCCATACAGACTTTCTCATGCTGGGATTCTGGGGGTTATGCTACCCTTTTAAGCTCTGCAAGCAGAGAAGAGGCAAAGTAATAATTATTGCAAGGGGAACTTCACCCATAGAGGCCTCAGTCTCTGTCATGGGCTTGAGATGTCAATATGAGCATGAAAACCTGCATGCTTAACAAAGTTGAGGAGATGTAGCATTGTACCAATGCTTCAGAAAGGGTAAATGGAGCAACCCAGGTAATTACAGTCACGTCAGATTGACATTGATCCCAGGCAAAATAATGGCTTGGCTGATGCAGTTCTCAAATAGTAAAGACGTACAGGAGAGTAATGCAATTAATGCCAATCAATGCAGTTTTCCAAAGAAACTATATTTCTTGTCAAATAATCCTGATGTCTTTTTTAGGAGATTACAAGTTTTGTGTAGAAAGGTACTAGTTTTGTTGTAATAGTCTTCTATAACATTTGTGCTGCCTGGCATGTTGATTAGGAAATGAGAATGATAGAAGCTCAAACCAGAACTGATTAAAATTATAAAACCTGGATGAGTATTAGGCGTTAAAATGTGTTTGGGAATGGGAACATTAAGTTGGGATGTTTCTTGTGGGTTAAGCACATATGATTTGCTGAGTTTCAGCTGTTTGATAATTTTAGGAACAACGTGGAAGAAAATGTACTCTACTGATAAAATTTTCAGATTTCACATTTTGAGGGAGTGATAAATCATGAATAGGACTGATCAGTGATACAGAACAATCTGGATTGCTTGACAGCAGGGTATGAGACAAAAGTAAAGTCAAATGTGTGGGAACAAAGGCCACAGATTGGTTCTATTTTTAGAGCCAGTGATTCAGAGATATGCTGGGGTCCTAGTTTATCACTCACTGAACATTGATGCCAAAAATATGTGACACAAGTTTTGAGGACCTTGAGTAAAATTAACTGTATAACCTTTGTGATTAGTGCTGATGAGACTGTTATCAGAATATTGCTTGTGGATTTTACAGGGATGTTAAAAAACTGGGGATGATTCAGGCAAAATTCCCAAGAATGATTAAGCAATTGAGAGTCATGCACATAATGAAAGATTTCAGAATACCATAACTACAGTTTAAGTTAAAGAAGCAGAATAAGCTTCAATGAGGTTCTTACGTATACTTTTTCAGAAAATAAACATTGCAAATGGCTCTTCAATCGGTTGAAACGAGCTGAGAGTATCTTGATGCAGCATGAACCTAGACAGCCTCAACCTTGAAATTAGGCACTGGTTTCTCAAGGGTTGTATTTAGTCCTGCAAATAACTGGGGATTTTAGAATCAAGATAGGGTATCTTCTTAGAAGATAAGGTCTAGTTCAAAGCCATTATGCAGGAATGAATAATGCTGATTTTGAAGGTCCTTTAAAATTCATGAATCTCTTGAGTATCAATGTATAGCACTATGTGTGTTTTTGTCAGAGTCTGTGGCAAGGTTTGGATTAGTTTCATGGGTGAAAGATCCTGCCCTCCTTATGTTAGCTCATCCTGCTTCTCACACTGACAACTTTAATGTGACCACCTATGCAGTAACACATTGCTGCCTCCTTTTCTACTGGGGAAGAAATTGACCTTTTCAAGAAGGGCAGATGTTTGAAAAAGCTCATTTTCCAGAAAGACTGGGACATACAAAGGATTATATAAAAGCACTGTTGAATGCCTTTTGCTCTGGGCAAGAACCTTACCTTTGGCTGTTGGAACTTCATTCTGGTCTCAAGTGACTCTCCCTTTGGACCTTCTCTTGTTCCTTCCTTTATGTCCCAACTTCCATCGCATTTGAGCTGAACTCCCAGTTTCTGACTGTGCCATGTAGAAAGCAGTAGAATAAGAAGTGGTGAGAGCTAGAGTCTTTTGCCCATATTTAACAGTGTTTCTTTAGCTGTCTACCAAAGACTTCTCTTGACAAAAGACAGAGATAGAAAACCCTAACTCCTCAAAGTGATGTCTGCACCTAAATAATTGGTTAAATATATGCATGCCCCTACTAATAGTGAGAGCTGTTTTGGAGAAGATTGCAGCTGATGTCATATCCCTAAACCTTGACAGATACTGGGGATTTCACAGGAATCCTTTTAACCTTGTACCTAGAGGAAAGCAATCACTTGGCTACTGGGGAAGAGCTTCTGAATGAGTTACATGGAGTATTTTTCTGTACAAGCATTGTTTGCTTCCCACCCTTGATGTTTCTCTTTCTGGGAACCTTTGCCCATATGTATGAGTCCGAGTTCAGTAATAATATTTAGCTCTCATGACATCAGGAGTTGCACACTGAATCTGCAAAGCACTTTCTGAGCATTAATTAATTAGGTCTCTCCTTCCTGACATGTGGTGAAGATTTGTGATCATCACTTTCTCACTTAGAAGACACAGAAAATTTGCGATTTGCCAAGGGTCTCTTCAGTAACCAGTGTCAGAGCCATAATTAATGCTGTGGCTCCCAGTTCACTGTCCTTTGCTCTGATCCTTTAATCTCTCAATAGTGCCACTCAGGAAAAGTGGTTTAGAAGAAACAAGTATCAAGGTAATTTGCTGAGAAAGTGAAGCCAAGCTCTCTGTAGTCTACTGTGCATTTTGTCATCTCACATTATTACTGGCTCTATTTGCCTGGTTCATATATTCCCCAAAATATGCCTGGGCCTTGTCTAAGAGATTGGGTGTTATTATGGTCCAAACACAAGCCAGAGAGAGTGCTGAAATGAAACAATGTCGCCAGTCCCACTCCAGTTCAAAAACCAACTCAAAAACCACTCCAGCTCAAAACCCAACCCTATGTAAACGGGTAGAGTAGTTGCACCTTTTGTGTCTAAGTTGACCGTTTATTAACCTGAGGAATATTTTAGCCCCCATGTGATTTCATATGGTTAGAAAACAAGGATCATGATACTAAATGTGCTGGATGGTGAATATATGAAAGGCAGTGCTTTTCTTTCTTTTTTTTTCTTTTTTTTCTTTTTTCTTTTTTTTCTTTTTTTTTTTTTGTCTGCATCTGCTCTCACAAAACACATTGTCCCTCCTTGGTGCCACAGTGCTTGCCCCTGTTATGACTTTGAGGCTGGATAGCAGCACTGTGCATGATAGTATCAAAGCCCAGGGATAGGTCTTGTAATTTGAGACTCCTTTTCCTTCATCTGTGAACAGGAGCAGACTATTATCAGCTTGATCCAGGTCTGTCTGTGTGCACCATGCTGCCCATCAGCAGCAGGAAGGGATTCCATGTGGATATTTCCCTTCATTTCTGGTTTGAATATCACAAGCACTTGTTCTGGGTGCTGGTCATCCTTGAAAAGAGCAACGCTGCCTTTGCTAATGCTGATCCCGGGGGGCTTCGCTAAGCAAGAAGGTCATGACTCAGATTTCCTTTTAGGCTGTCTTCTGCAGACAGGAAAGTCTGGAAAAGGGAGAGGAACATTTCTAATTCTGGTCCTTTTGTCTCTTTCCTGTTGCTAGAGATGATACAGCAGATTCAATGACCTTTTTCATGAAAGAGAAGCTGAAGCTGATAGTAAGTGATGTGGGCTGATGGAGCCCACTTGCTTCTTCCCTGCGAAGGTGGATGTGAACAGTTGTCCCCCTGACATTACCACATCTCTTTACCAAAGCTGCAGAAAGTTAGTTAGTTCAATATCTCAGTGTTGAGCTCTCACTGCTGTTATCACTGCTTTTATCACCAAGGT
Source organism: Cinclus cinclus (assembly GCF_963662255.1). NCBI lineage: Eukaryota > Metazoa > Chordata > Aves > Passeriformes > Cinclidae > Cinclus > Cinclus cinclus. The sequence continues at coordinate 33,782,641 of NC_085047.1, read as the reverse complement.
TCAAGCTCCTGTCCCTTCCATACTGTTGCTAAATTTGTTTGGTAGCAGAGCGTGGTCTGTAGAGCCAAGGAGAAGTGGCAGCATTATGCAGTCTGTGAAAAGCTTGCTGTGTGTCCAGACAGTTCCACAGTCTCTTTGTGGCCTTTGAGTTAGGTTGTTGTCCTTAAATCTGCTTTATCCAGCAGCTTGCAAATGGGGTAAAAGTGAAATGAGCAGTCAATAAAGATCTCTTCTGTTGTCTGGGATGCTTGAAGGTCATTATCTAGACTGAAGGCTTGACTTTTGTGCTCAAAGATACAGGACGTTGTTTCTTCTGGACAAGCAAATGATCTTTATGCTTTCTTTTCCTATTACCCGTGTGAGGGGTGTATGATAGATTTATGTAATCACCTGGATCTGGACCAAGACCATCAATCCTTATTTCAGGCAGAAGAGAGTGGGAAGTAACTAATAAAACAATGATCCTGGAATTGGTTTGACCTTCATATCACCTTATAAACCCCAGACTATCATGGTTCCCTCCTGCAGTTATTCTAATGAGCTGAAAAAAATTATTTTGGACGTACATTTAGAGTGTTGTTGAGTCATAAATGCACTCTGAGTGAAGACTACATAGTGTTTTCCTGTTTGTCCATTAAATATAATAGAGCAGCAAGCCAGTTACCCAGAGGTGAAAGCCTGTGCACTCCATAGTGGCAGTTTTTACACATGCAAAATGTAAGCATATAACTTAATTCCAGTGCAATTATAGAGCCTTGTTGTGATTCCTCTAATCTGTTTTTCGGTTATTTAGATTCTAAGCACTCCCTGCTCAAGTCAGTACTCTGCCATAGAGCAGCCATCCCTGCTTCTTACTATTGCTGGGAACTTCTTGCTCTATAATCACTGGTGAACAGTCATTCCCACCTCTGTGTCCTGGCAGACAGGATGTAATCAGGGTGCCCTGGTGGGGGGGGGATTGGACACTGCAGGGATGTTTCTGCAGATCTGGATCACATGTATTGTGACTGAGGCTATATTCCTGGAGTTTGCAGTTCTGAGTCCTTGAGCTATTCTTACAGGCATCAGTCATCAGTTTTAAGGGCCAGGTGGAAATCCATCAGCGGCTTAGTTTTATTTGCATCAGGGAGTAAAGGAAAGCAGAAATTGAGCTGCAGTATTTTTTCCTGCCATTGTCTTGGTAGGAACGTCTATCGTGGCTGTAAAGTGTGCATGCAATAGACCAAGTGCTTCCTGAACACCTTGAACTTCCAATGCATACACTAAAAAGCTTCCCATATGAGTCCTGTCTGTTCCTGGGCTTTGCTGCAAGTATCAACAGTACGACTTTTGCAACCAAAAAATTATGGAGCATGTGTAAGTCTGGCATTTCCAGAGGGAAATATTTTCTTTCCGTGCCTGCACCACAGAGCTGATATGTTCAATAAAAGTGGAATTTCCAAACCTGAGGCAGGTGGCTGGATCCCACATCTTATGGGCTGACACACATCAGGAATCTAGGAGAAATGTAAATTCCTTTAAGTTTTTTTCCAGAAAAAAATCCAGCTTAACTCTAGACAGACTTTATCTCCAGCAGAAAGCATCTAGGACACCATGACCTTTACTGCCTTCACAATCAGCAAGATGTTTTTGCTGTGACCCTGGGAATAAGAGACCATGCAGGTTTCTCTAAGGCTCTGGTCTTTGCTTTTCATTTTCTTGCATATTTGTCCCACTGCAGACTAGGACACATAGATGTGGTGATACTGTAAGTAAAACTGCTGCAAGCTTTGGACCAAGGAAAATTTGCCTTCAGGGCTTAGAAAAGAGCATCACAGATGGACTTGGGGGTGGGTGCCCTGGGCTAACTGAGAACTAGGTCAGCTTGCAGGCAGGCAAGGTATCAGATTTAACACACCAGTGTTAAAAATCAGTCTGTCTACATATGAAAGACACCAGTCTGTTTCCATAGTTTCTGTTCTTGAACTACAATAGTAGAACCAAGTCTCTGCAAAAAAGTACCAATTCAATAAAAAAAAAGACCTCAAAAACCTGTGGTTTCATAGGCAGTTCAAACCATGCCATATGTTCAGGATAAATGATTATTTATTTAATTCAGTTGCATTTCCAACTTTTGAAACAGTATATTCCTTGCATGATTGAATGATAATAGAAGAGGCAAGAAAGCAGATCTCTCATGAATTAGCTACTAGTTTCTTCTGTGTGGGTTTGCAAGGAGTACTCCATAATCACAGAGCCCCTTGGGCAGCTTTTTGTTGTGGTTGGTGCAGCACTGGCATGTGTACCTGTGAAAATGATAGTTCCTAGGTATTCAGATTTTGGTTTTACATGGTCCAAGCATTGTTGCTGTAAACAGCATTACTTTAGTTTCTGTTAATATAACACTCTAATGTAATCATTACTTACCTGTTCTGGGTCCTCCCAGCAGCAGGTCTGGGTAGACATGTCTATACAATTAGAATTAATGCAAACCACTTAAAACTTGAATGCCTAGTTTATTTTCGAATGGGAAGGTCAGCATCATTATCCTTGGTGGATTCAATTACCAAATACTGCATAATCACAGACTGTGCTTCCTGTCTGCTAATCATGACTTGCTCTGCATACATTATGTGCAAATATAACCAAAACAAAAGATGGCATTTCCATATGTTTTGTGCCTGTAATTACTTCTTACAGGTTGTATTTAACTTTCTTAGTATAATGTAAAATCCTTTTATTGACTTTGTTTTTTAAAAAAGCACAAAAGAATAATAAAAACAGTGGCAACCTGAAATAGGAAAGCATCTGTATACAATTAATTCTTCTGCTTCATTTAGACCCCACAGAATCTGTGAATGTAAGTCACAGCAGTAGAACGAAGTTGTTAGAGACATCGCATTTGGAAATGCCTCTCATGAAGAACAGCATGTGTAATTAGTGGCTTTGAAATCACTTTGTTGGATTTGGTTTAGTTTTGCTTAAGGAAGAGAATTCTAATAAACTTGTATTCAGCATTTTTATTATTAAAGCATTTACTACTACTGTAAACAAGCATCCTAATGATAAGAACAGGGAGAACTAATACATAATAAAAATACAGTTACCGAATTAAATGTAAACATCTTCTAATGAGAGAAATTGTGTTGTTGTATGGTAAACTTGATCTATAACCATCATGAAATCAACAGGTGTCTTTCCCAGAGTTCAGTCACTTTTGAGCCACGATTTCTAAATATGTGTCTTCTCTGTGCAATATTTAGGGCTTTGGAGGATTAGAAACTGGTAATTTTTTATATTCTTGAAAATGTAATTTTCCCTGTGCTTTTTGGGGGGTATCAGTGTGTATGTCCATGCCCACACATGCGCCTGTACTTTTTGATGAGTTTGGGACTCTGAAGGATAGAAGTTTGCTTCATTTTGTGTTGTAGATTTTGTTCCTCTGACATCTGCAGGGCATGTGAACATCCTCCCCTGTGTAACACTGTGGTAATGCCCTCTGGATAGAAAAAAATCATGTTTTAATATAAGGGAGCAGAAGATATCTAGTATTCACTTTTCCACGACAAGTATTGTGAAGCTGCTATCACACCTGGTTCTCTTCTTCCCATGAAGTGTGGAAGACTCATCATCCCACAGCTCCTGTGTTTGACTAGAAGGGAGAGGTGCTGCATCAGCACAGTCCAGTGGTCCTGTCTCCCCAAAAAGTCACTGTTGTCTGAGAACTGCTCTGAATCCATTTGAGAAATGAGTCTCTGTCTTTGGGTGATGCAGCACTGCAAGCCTGATTGCAGCACTGCCACTGCCACCACAGCAATCCCCATATGCCATCCAGCACAGGAGGGCAAACATGTTTTTGAACTTCTGCAAGAAATTAATTCACTGTCATGAATGCACACCAGTGACACATTGGGAAGATGGGTAGGCTGAGAAACAGGCTGTGCTCAGGGTTGCTCTTCTGATTGTACACCAAGAAACCCTGGTGTAGGGACTGAAATGCAGAGCCAGAGAGCTTGGAAATGCTCTTAGGGAGTTGCATCATGGAAGAGCAAGGAAATGTGATGGTTCACTCTAGACATCGCAGCTGTACATGCAAAAACAACTTCAAAAATTCTTACACATTTTTTTAGTTTTTCTTCCCTTTTAAAATACTTTGGAAGTTTTTGTTCTGAGGCAAGAAGGTTCAACCCCACTAAAAGAACAGAAACTCCTCAAACAAAAATTGCATCAAATTTTTTACTAAAAGTATTTTAAATGTTTAAGTATTTGCATACACTTAAATTTTATTAAATTCTCTCTCTGTATTTACCAAAATATTTTTATTTATCTTATCCTGGAATGAGGTTTTGAGTATAAGCTAACAGTGATTGAATCTCTTTTGGCAAGAGAATTTTTGCTAGAGGGGAATTGAGTATGTTTTAAATGTGCGACTAAGAGGTAGAGGGTAACAAGTCACAATTAGTATAATTAAATGAATGTCTAAATGACATTTTGTAGAACTTCACTCCTGCATGTCATCAATATTTGAGCTATTTTGAGAGCTGAACATAGGGAAAACTTAGAAATCAATGTGGAACAGACTAGACCTGATTCTGGCTTTGCTTTATCTCAGATTTAAACCAATATAATTGGATATAATTGAATTTTGGTGGTGCCCTTTCTCATTGCATTAGGGTAATTTAGATGAGAATCCAACTCATTAGCTATGGCATTTTGCATACTGGAGAGTGGGGCCATGTTTAGCAACAAGCAACAGATTATATTCCTTTTTCATTTAAACAGGAATTGCGTGGAATTCCCACCAGGTAGTACTACTACAGTGTGCAAAGGCTTTCCTTGAAACTGAGTTTCCAATATGTCAATAACTTTTCAAGCCTACAGTAAAAGACCCCCTAAAGCTTTGCAGTCTAAATAACTCCTTGCCTCAAAGATTTTCAGTGAAGAGCTTTGACAGCTCTTGGGAGAGATATTCTAGGGTGGGATTTACCTCCTCCAGCTTCAGACATTCTAGTGTAATTTTCTGCCTGTGAGCTCCTCTGCTGAACCCCTGCAGTCAATGGAGGGGCAAAATAGACACTCTTTAGGTGCAATTTCTCTGACCTGTTTTAGATGTCTACCTTGGAATGGGATGGAATTCCACCCCAGAAGCACCTTTCCTTGCTCTAAAGTGAGTATCAAAGGAGCAGATCAGACATGAAGTTGTACTTCGTAGGTTTCCAAAGATAGGAGAGATTAATCTTGTCAAAACCCACAAATCTCAGTCTTCGGAACAGGGTAACAGAAATGAGATGGATAATGTCCTTTAAAACCTTTACTTTAGAATGGTTAGAACCCCCCTCTAGGAAGGTGATGTGAGTTCCTGTAGCAGATGAAAGAAAAAAATCAGAGCTTTGCTGCTCTGTTGATGCTGAGCTGTGATTTTTCAAGGTGGAGTAATACAGAATCATATAACGCTTTGTGTTGGAAGGGGCATTAAAGAGCATCTAGTTCCAACACTTCTTCCATGGTGAGGGACACCTTCCAGTAGACCAGGTTGCTCAGAGCCCCACCTAACCTGGCCATGAACACTGCCAGGGATGGGTCAGCCACAGCTTCTCTGAGCAACCTGTGCCAGTGTCTCACCACCTTCACAGGAAAGAATTTCTAATATCTAGTTTAAATCTTTCCTCTTTTAGTTTAAAACCATTCTCCCTTGTCCCATCACTACATCCCCTTGTCAAAAGTCCTTCTCCAAGTCACTTGGAGCCCACTTAGGTGCTGGAAGGTGTTCTAAGGTCTCCCTGGAAGCTCGTCTTCTCCAGGCTGAACACTTGCAACTTTCTGACTGTCTTCATAGAAGAGGTACTTCAGTCCTCTGAGTGTCTTCATGGCCTCCTCTGGACATGCTCCAACAGGTCCATGTCCTTCTTAATGTTGGGGACTCCAGTGCTGGACACAGCACTCCAGGATGGCTCTCACCAGAGTGGAGTAGAGGACAGCCACCTCCCTTGACTGCCAACTACTCCTGTCATTACTTTCACACTGATTCCTGATTCACCTAATTCAGTCATGACCAAGGAGCTGCTGTATTAAAATTGGTGACAAACAGGTGTTAGTACAGTGACTCAAGAAGGTGAAAAATTCCCTGCAGTTACTCCATCAGATCAGCAAAGCCCTCCTTCTTCTGGTGTCATTCTGCTCCCTCTGGCCCTCAGTGCTCAATGTGGTGTTGGGAATCCATCTGGTCTCACTGATTTCTCTTTCACAGCGGGGTCAGACTGTTTCTTCTCAGCAGGAGGCTACTCTTGATCCTACACTGCTGTGAAAGGCAGGCAGGATGGGGCTTGCTTACAACACAATGTGTTTTTCTACCTGTAAGCTGAAGTTTAAGGAGATTGAAATTGTTGTGGGAAGGTCAGATCACATAACCTCCCACAGCAGGGTTAAAAAGAGAAATTGAGCTGCTTTTACAAAGCAGCTTATAAATTAATTACAATTAATATTTTGGATTGTAATTAATTAATATTTGGATTGTAATTAATACTGCATATAAAGTTTTATCCTATATAAATCCAAAAATCAGTATTCCCTTTCAGATTTTCTGTACCTACCTGCTACCCTTGCCTCACTAAGGACACATCTAGTTAGTGACTAAGCTTCAACTCCAGGTTTTCTGGTTGTGAGTAGTTTAATGACACGTCCCTTTACCATAGAAATTTCTTGAGGCAGTAACCCTCCATTTCTGTATATCTCTTTGCAAACAGCCTTATGTCTCTGACCCATCTCTTTAAACAAAGGTTTGCACATAATTTTCTTTTAATATGCACAATATAGTGAAATGCTGAATATAGATATGCAACACAAAACAAGCTGGTGACCATATCATGCTGAAAATTCAGACTTAATTTCTGACCCTCTACCAACTTTACATTCCAGCAAGAACATGCTTTTAAATATACTCCATCAATCTAATGTGCCAGAGAACTACATTGATGGGACCTTGCTACCTAAATTAGGGAGATTGTTTCTACATGTATTAATTGGCCTGTGGGATTTAGCTGTTTCTCTGACTTTAAGATCTAGGGTCCTTATGATTCATTTTAAGCTACACAGAGCACTGAGGACTCATTTAACAAAAATGCACTGGCAACAGAGCATCTGCTCAATCCACTCATAACCTCTTTTATGGTAGGCAGGAGCTGATGGCCCTAGTGATTGTACACATGATCAGAAACATTCAAGAGTTTACGTTTTGCAGTTCTTCTGAGAGATTGTGTATTCATCAGCAGTGTCCACAAACATTGTGCTTGGATATCTTCTTCTGCTTCACAAGGGAGGAAAGATACTATCAGCTAGATGAACCTTCTGTCAAAAAATCTGAGGGCAGACTTTTTAGTAGGTCCTGTGGTGACAGGTCAAGCGGTAATGATTTTAAACTAAAAGAGGATATAAATAGATTAGATATAAGTAAGAATTTTATTGCAATGATGATAGTGGAACACTGGCACAGGTTGCCCAGAGACGTGCCCCATGCCTGGAAATGTTTAAGGCCAGGTTGGTTGGAGCTTTAAGCAACTTTATCTAGTTGAAGATGTCCCTGCTTATTACAGGGGAGTTGGCCTAAGTGAGCTTTAAAGGTCCCTTCCAACCCAAACCATTCTATGATTTTATGGAAATGCAGCACGTTTCCTCTCAAGGCTTTGCTTCTTCCATTTCTTGGGATACTGAGTTTTTTTTCCTCTTTTTCCTGACAGTAAATTCCAGAGACTAAGCTGTTTTCTTGACATACATTCCTGGGATGAACAGAACAGAAGCATGGGTTGGTTTTGCTTCATTTGTTTTTTGACTTGTATACAACATTCTTATTTTTGTAATTGAGGCATCTTCACTGGTCCTGCTGCTCTCGCATCACTACAGGGAAGCTGCTGAGTTCCCTTAACATTAATTTGCTTGTTTGAGGCAAAAAAGCAAAAAGATTCTCTTTTTTAAAATGCAAACTGTGCTGTCTTTCTGGTCTGCGCCAATAGGAAAGCATTTGCAAATGTTCTTGTCTCAGTTGCTGAGAACTGCCTCCCCATATGTTTTCCTGATTAAGAAATTCAGTCCACCAAATGGCAGAGTTTGCTCAGCTGGAGTTTACTGTTTGGTTGGGATTAATAAGCAGTTCTCCTCTTCCCATACATCTTCCTGTTTAGCATAAAAGTAAACAAATTACTTCAGGGCTTTCCTGCTTATTTGTACTTACACAAAAAGTATATTCTGGGAGCTTTTACAGTGTGTTGGCCTCCTGAAAATGCAGCACGAGGCTGTCTCCATCAGCCACTGGTGCCTAACAAGGTCTGTGCCTGGGCAGTGTGAGAGCCAGCTGGTTAAGCCATGAATTCTGAGGGAGAGAGAAATAACTGACTGATCTGGGTTACACAAACTCTTACGGGGATTTATTGGTAGATTTTCTTTAACAAAGGCAAGAAGTGGCAAATTTAGTGCTTGAATTGATTGCTCAGGTAGCTGAAAATCCTCCAAAGAGAGGACAAACACTGCCCAGGCCAAGCAGAGCCATCATTTCTCATGCTGTCTTATATGTGTGCCTGTTTCCTTTTTAACTTTTCCCATATGGCAGCTGCTTTACGGATTTTAAAATCTGTTGTTCTGATTCTATTCAACTTTGAAAATGTCGCTGAATTTGACAAAAGGGTCACACAGCTTTCTAAAAGAGCAGTAAGAGCTAAGGATTCTTAAAGAGCCAGATATTTTAGGTGCTGGTACCTGCATTTGGGCATTAAAAGGTCATATAGTTATCCCAAATCCAGCCTAAACTCAACAAGCTTGGGGTGCCTAACACTAACAGGCCTCTTGTCAGGTTGTGAACTTCCTAAAATGCTATCTGTTGTGACCACTGATCTGATCAAGTCCACTAACAAGCAGTGGCACATGATGACTGTTTTGGGAGGTGATGGTTAGATGGTGCATTGATAGTATTTCTGATTTTTTCTTCCACTACTTTAGAATGAAGTTCCTCCTTTTCAGCTTTATATGTTGATAATTTTGTTTTCTGAGTAATTCTGACATGTTATTACATATGTGTATGTATGTAGATTTGCAAATATCTAAGGCCATGTTTTTCTGCTGGAGTCCACTGTCACATTTCATGTTACAGATGCTGCTCCTTTATAATTCCTTACTTTTTCCGGCTGATAAAGTTTCTGAAAAGTTCATTGCATCAGATGAAACTTTCTGGAGTTTATGTCTGGTCAGATACGGGCTTTTTCACGGCCAGGTTGGAAAGCAAATTCTTTTCAGCCTTTTTCTCATGTTTGGAAGAGCAAAAAAAGGGAATAGTGTTCTGTTGCCTAAATAATCTAGATTTTTCTGCATTTTCTTTTGTTTTCTGAACAGACTACCGGGACTTGGCTAAATGCTTGATTAAATGTGGGCTTTGAGATGAGAACTGAATCTTGAATCTTTACAGCAAAACAGATGGGTAACTTGTTAGCAGAGACTGACCTGAAAGAGATTTCTCTTCCTGACATCCAAATACCTTTGCAGTTTAAAAGATTTATTTTAGGATCTGAATTTTTCAGTGGAATACAGCCTATAGCTGTCTTACCATGTTTGATAGGGATTTATTGTGGTACAAGAGACAGCAGCCTGTCTGTAAACCCTTGCAAAGGGAAAATTTCACTTCATGTGGAAGAATCTTTTCCTGAAAGCCCCTTTAATTGGCCCAAATCATTCATGAAAGCATCTTTGGGAAGCATCTGTTTCCAAAAATGCCAGTTGAATGAAACGTTACAAAGTGCTCATTTAACAGCAGAGCTTACAGAAAGCTGTAATGGGTGAGGGCAGAAGTTGCCGTTTGTGGAACCGGATCTGTGTCCTACAGAGATGTGGGTGCGAGACGGACACATGGCACAATTCCCCTGGAGCACCTCCAGCAATCTGCTGTTCTGGGATTACTTAAGCCAGAGGTGGTAGCTTTGTGTTTAACAGCCGTTGATGGATTTCTCAGCAGCTGTCTGCTCCTACCTTTGGCATGTATTTATGCAGAAGAGCAGGCACAGAAAGTAGTTGTAGTGTCTTGTTACACACCAGCCAGGAGAAACAGAAAATGGGTCTCAACCTCCCAAGTTAGAATGTTTCCAGACTTTTCCATTTCCAATTCCCGTTATAATTCTAGCATTTAACCTGCCACTTCAGAGCACTCCTAGTCTTTGCCAAGTAGCCATGCAAAGTTGCCAGATTTCATTCTTTTGTCTTGAGAAACACGTTTTGTTGTGCCTTTTTATTGAAGGTAGTGTTACATGGATGTTTCGTAATATCAGCTGTGTTCAGGAATCTCTGTTGTACAATCAAAGTATAATTTCCCTCTAAGACTTACACCGGTTCTTTGAAAGGCTATAGTGTTTCCTGTTTCATCTGGCTGTAGCCTGTGGCATTCTACAGGGGGAGGAAAAAGCAGCAGCAGCAGAGCCTGGTAAACTCTGGTCTATGGGCTGTTTGGCAGACAGCATGGGCTTCATGCTGTTACCCATATGCAGAAGGGAACAGCAAAACCCTGCTGATGCGCTGGAATGACCTGGAACTATGTTGTGAGGGATATTTTAATACAGGACACAACTGAACAGTAGGAATGTTTTCAATGAAGTGTAATACAATCCTTAAACTAGTGTCTTGGATACCTAACTGAATGGTTGTTTCTCTTCCATTGAGGCAAACCATCTTTTTTGAACAGAAGCTCCCTCTGGTCCAAAAACACCAGAAATATTTCTTTCAGATTTTCTATTTGAGTAACACATTAATTAAACTTAAATATGTAATAATTTTGGCATTAAAGCCACTCAAAAATTCTTATCCCCATATTTTTGTTTCTTCTGCAGAATCTAGTATTAGAGTTAAACAACTCAGATTTAAGGAAAGAAACTAACAGTTTTAAATCAGCATCATTTATTACACTTATTTAAATTTCAATGATTCAGATGGTTGTATTGCCCCAACTCAGTGAGAGTAGTGGGGATTCAGCAGGACTGAGTACCAGGGAGTGCGAAGTCTTGCACCAACTTTTCTGCCAAAGTGTTGTAGGATGACAAATTTGGATTAAGTACTTTCAGTTTTGATTTAGCTTGGATTTTTCTGCTTCAGGCCTGAGCATGTGCCTAAAATCTTATTCATTTTCTCCAAGCTAATCTCTTAGGCTAATAACAGATAAAATTTCCCCCCAAAAAGGTTGCCTCTTTCAAAACATGTTTTCACTTGAGTTCAGTGTTTGTTGTTTTTCTCATAATAAGTAGAAAAACCTGAAGGCAACATGACTGTGAACTATTCAAGAGTGGAGTCTTAAGAGGCAGTACTGAGTACCATTAGCACTGTATGAAGATTAATTTGTGGAAATCTAAACTGAGGTTGCTTTAGAAGTGTAAGATCTTTGGTTCCTGGTGTTAGAAGTGACTAACTCGAGGCAGACTGGAATCCTGTTTCATGGCAATGAATGCTTTGCATTATCAACCCCGTTTGGAGCATCTCAGCTGGAGCAGCTAAACCTTGAGGCCTTATAAACAGCCACACTTTTGCAGATCTTGGATTTCCTTTGGATCCTTCCTCATGACAGCTTTTTCCTTTCTGCTCGATTCTATGCCACAGATGCATCTTTTCCCTATTTCTATTCACCTTCAGGGTAAACATTGTCTGTTATCTGGGTTTGCAGGCACCATTAATGCTGTTTTGAGTCTCTAGACCCTACTGGAATGTGCATAAATGAAATCAGGAACTACAGATTAACAAAACAAAACCATTACAAGAACGAAACAACTTGTGGTAAGCTGGAGATTTTAAAAATCACCTGTAAAAGCATACATAAGTGCATTTCCAAGGTCTTTAGAGTACTGTTTACTTTTGTAGTTAGAATCTCCACTGCTGTTTCTTCAGAGGATTATTTTTTTCTTGCCCTGGGGTTAGAGAAATAGTTATAGAAGTTGAAAGACCTACATAAAATCCCCAGAATTTATGTGTTCTGCATGATTTGTAAATTTGCTTGCAGCAGTGCAACAGGCACCTCTGTGCTTTCTTCCTCTGTTGACAGTCATGCTTGGAGGAGACTTTGCCCCTTAATACAAGTACAACTGCACCGGTGTCCTACCTGAATTCCCTTCAGAAGCCGTTCTTCACTGGACTGCTGAAGAACTCCCAGCCATCAGCCAGCTGCGACAGGAGCACTGTGCTAAGGTTTAATCATTTTCTTGTGCTCTTCTCTCTGTTCATGTTCTCTCTTGTGCTCTGCTCTCTTCTCTCTCTTCATGATCTAGAGGGTGGCACCCCTCCCCACGGCACATAGGTTGGAAATAGGTGACCTGTAAGGTCCCTTCCGACACAGGCCTTTCTCTGATTCCATTATTTTTATGATTCCTATCTCTTGAACTGTAATTTGTCAGGGACAGGATTCCTCACTGGAAGGGATCCTTGTCTTTGCAGATGTGCCAGGTGCTCTAAGGTGAATCTGGTACACAGGTACTCTAAGGTGAATCTGCAGTCTTTGTAGAAGTCCAGCATCACCTGAGCTTTCCACCTTGGAATGATAACTGTGATGTAAAATCCAAACAGGATACTGTATAAGTAACTAAAATCCACTTGCATGTCCTACCTGGGACCCTAAGAACATTAGTGATGCAAGTAATAGGTAATAGTCATGTCATGGCAATATTGGTAAGGAAATTTTTTTGTATTTTCACACAGCTTTTTTGGCAGATCCACCAATTTTTTGGCATGTATCATAGTGCTTGCCTCCTTCCCCACACAAAGTTATTGTCTCTGAAACAATCTTTTTAGCAGTGATTACACTTGGATAGGTGATTCCAGAAATTTAGACTTTCCCAAGGGACATGAGGTTTCAAAGAAAGCGTCCATGTCCTCTCAGACTGAACAGCTATGATTTTTTTCCTGAATTACTTGCTCTCTGTGAGGTCTGACAAGAGAATGGAGCACTGTGTGATGCTCTGGAAGGAGGGATGACCTGAGCAAAATTCTCAGAGGCAAATATCTCTAAGCATTGGCAGGAATTTCGTGTGGGATCTGTATTTTGCATGGATTCGGTGTAGTTTCTACAGGAATTCAAACTTGGACAAAGGACCACCAGTATTACAACCCTCAGGCTCACAAGGGTAGGATTTGTGAAGAAAACAAAACAAAACAAAAGCCAAGTTTTTTGGGTTTTATGTTTGGTTGTTTTGTTTTTGTTTGGATTTTTCTTTTTGGCTGGTTGGGTTTTTTGGGTTCTTTTTTTGTTGTTAATGTGTGGGTTTTTTAAAAAAAGGCTTAGGAATGGACAGGGAAGGTGAAGGCAGTTCAGATGAATGCAAAATGGATCCTACCATCAGAGCAGCTGCGTAGCAGAACATACAGTTTCCAGTTCTGCTCCCAGCTCAGCAGCCAGTGGGTACACTGATTCAATTTGCAGTGGAAAATGATGCAATTGTTTTACTAGTTCCACAGAGATAAATGTCTGTATTTCATCAGAACAAGCACATAAATGAGAAGCAGCTCTATAATCTGTCCTTCTTGATGACACTGTCACTGAGCACATTTGGCTCTGAAATTATCATTTTAGCTATGCTGGCAAGTCTTTGGCTTGAACAGAAACAACTTTGAAAAGCAAAGTTTAATAAGCCAGTGGAAAGTTTCACATTCTTCTTCCTTCTCCCCCGTTCATCCTAAATCAAATACGTATTTTTACTCCATTTATTTTTCTGGAATATGTTGCATTTCTGTAGGTTAAGGATGAGCATTGTAAGCCTCCTCGGGGCCAAACACATCTGTATGAGTTGGCTTTCAGGGGGTTTTTGGTCATGAGACACTTCCAGATGTTGCCTTTCCCCCTGTTCACAGTGTGGTGTGCACTTTCTGCCAAGATTCAGCTTTGGTGGCGATGTTTTTTCCTTTATGCTTCTTGTTTGCCAGAGTAGTTTAAGAAGCTGAGGCTGATTAACAAAAGTGATGCGTCTAATTACATGATGTAGAGGGGGATGGACATTAATATTATTCATGCATCAATATCTGGGGGAAGTTTGTTATCAAATAAAAACAATCAGTAGCTTATCTTTGCAAAGTGAGGAAACTTTCAGTGGGATGACTACCAATCTTCTTTTTATGGTCCAAAATCCCCACCAAGGTGAGGTGGTGGCAGAGAAGCAGCTACAAGGATGTCGGAGCTTGCAGGAAAAGTTTTGAGCAAGTACTTCTCTTGTGCTTCTTCAAGAAATGTGTATCTAGAGGGGGACAGCTTATCAGCAGAAAGTTAGATTATTGCAGAGCAGCAAAGGAAAAAGAAGGGCAGGACACGTCTTTCCTTCTGAAAAGGGAACCAAGAAAAGTTTCTCGAGGTCTGTGGTCCCTATTGCTCCCCAGATAAGTCTGCCAGTTTTGCATGCTCAGCATGTGTTCTTTGTAATTTGTGTGTATACTGAATGACAACAGATTTTATCAAACTAGGCTTGCAGGAAAAACAGGCTATATTTTACTTTCTTATTGCTGAAACTTTTATTCAAGTCTTTAGACTATTGTGTCTCTGACTGCATGGGCAGCTGCCTTGCTTCTCTGACACGCTGTGTCCTTTGCAGAAGAGAACTAGTGTTACAATAAGAGCCAATATCTCTGTTGCATATGTACATGTAGCAGTCAGGGCACCACGAACAGGTTCACTGTGCTTTGACACAGAACTCATCAAACTATACTTTCGAAATTGTTGTTAAGCTGAATGTTTACATCAGCAGTGGTATATTTGATTTTCCCAGGAATGAATATGGTGGTGATAGCTGAGACAGTGGGAGCAAGGAGGGATTGCTCACAAAGCAAGCTTCCTTAGGCAGAATGTATAAGGACAAGCTCTGAGGAGATAACTTCTCTGGGCAATGCCATCAGGTCTGCACAGTGCAGAAACACATGCCAGGTGTCTGCTTTGTCACTAATCTTAGTAGAAAAGCCAAGGACTTCATTAAAAATGGCGCTTCCCTGGAGTTATATTCCAAAGCATTCAGCTCCCCTTGACTCCTGAATCAGTCCCACATCAGTGACTAAATAGAAACACACTGACCATCATGTTCAAAGTCACTGATTTGCAGTGTGAACTCATCACAAGACTTTCAAAGGAGTTAAAGAACAGAGGCAATTTTTGGCCTGTATTTGTTGGTGTATAGTAGCATGTATGTTCAAACTTAAGGGATATCAAGTTTGTTTGAAAATAGGGTTCCAAATGGGAGCACAGCTTTAGGATAGAATTTTCAAAAATTTCAAAAAAAAGAAAGATGGCTAAGAACCAGTCAGCTGAATTGTGAGAGCACCTGCAGAAATGTCTCCAGTAATGTAGTTTTAAATGCAGGAAATGCTGGTGAAGCTCCAGCCTGCATCACCTCCATCCTGATCCATGCTGTAGATAAGCAGAGGCCATCCTTCCCCAAACCTTTCACACTCCAGTCCTTTGCTTGATTTTTCTCCCATTTAGGATGAAGGACAGGCTGTCATTTCCTATCCCTTCAGATGCCATCTCGCACAGCGTGGCCTGCAGACAGTGCAGTGGTGTGAGTGCCAATCACCATAAACAGTCTAGGAGAAATGGATGGGGAGAGTAGAAAGGATAGCATAAAGGGTAAATCTCAGTACAGAAGTTAAGTGGAGCATCCTGGTAAAGTTGTGAAACCCCAGTAGTTACTTATTAAATGAATACACAATATTTCCTTTTACAAGATGGGATGGAGGTCTTCTTACTCCAGAGATCTGAAAGAAGCCTTTCTTGACCTTAACTGACAGCATCTGGATCTGTTTTGACTGTATTGATGAATAAGACAACAGCAACGTGATGGTGTGGAGAGCCCTGGGGAATATATATAAGGCACATTAGTATGGCAAGGCAAACTAAAACAGCTATTGACAAGCATGAAGTTCAGAAGCTGTGATTTTGCCTGTAGCCATGACTGCTTCCCCTGCCTTGAAAACTCTTGTCAAGACTGATCATTACCATGTAAGGAGGCAAGAACAAGGTGCCATTTCTATGAAGCAGACCCGGAGGTATAGGGAAGGACAAAAAAGGGCTTTGGTAACCTTAATGCTAATTCATTGGGAATGAAGGCAACAGGGAAGAGAGGTTTCGTGTCGGGATCCCTTCTCATGAAAGATATGAAGAAAAAGGTCTCCTTAATTTTTGGAAATCCATCACATCTAGGAAATTTCAGTTGGATTTAATAGGCTGTCACTTGCTTTTTCTGCTGTGATTTCTGTAGTTTATCCTAGAGGCTTTTCTGGAGTAAACAGAGAGTAAGAACCCATTTGTAGAATCTTATGTGATGATTTTAAAATTCTTGTATTGTGGATTTCTTTGTTAATATAGTAGATAGCATAATTTCTATAGAAACCAAATCACACTTCTGTAGAATTTCCCTATGGGAATATTAGATTTTTAATCAAGACAGAAGTACTACCATTGGTCTTTTTGTTAAGGATTCTTTTGTCCAGCATACAACAGTCACACATCCTAGTGAAAAACGGTCCAGGGCACAAAGTTAAAGAAAAAGAATTAAGTAGGTTTTGTTTCTAGATTTGAAGATCACCATTTTTTTCCTTGAATAGGGTTTAACATTTAATTTTTCTATTCCTCAGTTTCCTCGGTAAAACGAAGATAGCACTCAAGCACAGCACAAGGATATTTTCTCAGTCACATTTAATTACTTGTTCAGTGATTCATATGAAATTTTATGTTGTTGAAGCAAAAACCCAAGTGAGAACCACCACAGCATATTAGAGTAAATCTTTATTTGTGTCTTACAAAGTGTGCAAGTTAGCAAGCGAGCACATAGGCCTAAAGAGTCCCTCTGCTCTGCAAAATGTAGAGTGTCAATTGTTTTGGCAAGCATGGCTGACTCCTAGCTGTTTAGGGTAATTCCCCACTGGCTTTTTGTATATTTTCATGGGTATTTTTTTAAGAAAGAGGATCTCATAAAGAGCAAGACCAAGCATAAGGCATTTGAATTCACCACGAAGTTCCCTATGTAACTCTGTCTAAATCATTTAATCTTTGCATTTTCTCCCTGTATTAAAAAGAAAAAAAAAATTAAAATTACTGTAATCTTCAGTCCCAGTGATACAATTTGCATGTTGGAAAATTATTAACCCCAAAGCAACAGAAATTAGGTCTGTCCTTCACCTTACTCTTGGAATTTCACGCAGAGTTCTGGCTGTTCCAGTTTAAGGTACCAGCTCAGAGTTTTCAGTGTAACAACTATCAGAGCACAGAGATTTTCATGCTTGTTAATAACATCTTTTTACGTTAACAAAAGGAAAAGTAAATTGAAGTTCATTGTTCCAGATAATTTTCTCTTTTTGTGATCTCAGTCCCTCATTTTTACACTTCTTTTTCCTGTGTTTATTTAATATCTTTGCAGATCCAGACAGTACATACTGTTTGCAGAATATTTTCTTGAAATATTTGCCTGTCCAGAATATAGAATAGGGGAACCTTCATTCCAGATCACTTTTCCTGGCAGCAACTGGATGATGTGGAACAAAAAAAAAATCAACAAATTAATCTTAGAATCTGGAAAAAGAGTGAGGATGACTTTTAAAACTTCATACCAGGAAACCCTATCTAAAAATGGAGAACAGTTTAGGAAAGGAAATTAATCTTACCAAATTATAAGTCCCCGTAGAATTTTTACTGCTCTCCAACAAAAAGTATGGTGTGTTGGGGACCAGCTTTGTCATTCTTACAATATAATACTAGACCCATTAATCCTCTAGAAGACAACAAGCATCCTGGACTGCCTGGGATTTCTCTGGATTTCTGTTTGGCAGGAATCAGATCTATTTTTACTCCATTTTTGAACACTGACTGTGCATCGTGGCCATAAATTCATGTCTTTTTGAGTCAAATTCCCTTTTGCTTCAGTAGGAACTTACTGGGCCACAAGTGAGGAAGGATTAACAAAGGATTTGTCCGAGATTAGTAATAGATCAGTCCATGTTGACTAGAGGTTTTGAAAGGTTTAAGTTAGCAAGACTGGGGAGGGTGGTGGAGAGTGACATTGAGAACATGGGCAGCATGTTGTCTGAGCATATCCACAGCAGCAGATAGTGTAATCTCATTTGCTGCATTAACTAGCACAGGGAGAGTTGCTGAGAGATACCTTTGAGAAGAGGAACAGGAAAACTAAACGGTGTTACCAGTGGATTTTGCTGAAATTACAGTGGTGCTTTCTCCCACACAGGAGCACACACATCTCTGTACTGTGGACTCATACATAGACACAGTGTCCCCAGAAGAGTCCTCAGCCTAAGGCAGGTTAAGAGATGGAAGAGAGCAGATCCATAAATGTTGTCTCAAGATTTAACAAATAGTGAGAGTGAACAGGAGCTCTCTGTACCATAGACTTGAAGAAGTTAAAGGAGTCATAGTCAAGAGAGCCAGAATAGCAACCCCACTGGCATCTATTTCATGACAAGGACTGCAGCATTTCCCTGAGCAGTGCCCTTTCTGAGTTGCAACATATTAAGTATTTGTGTAGTTGGGAATTTCTCAATCAATGCCAAAATATGGTGTATTGATCACTCTACTGGTGCTTTTGGCACGTTTATAACTGTTCTTGCTGTTCTGTGAGTTTTAGTCTGAATTTAATTAGCTTCTGCTTTCAGACAGTAAATTTTGCTGTCTCTTCCTTTGAAAGTTCCTCTGTTAGCAGATGAATTTCACTTAGTACCATGGATATTTCTTTGTGATACAAGTTAACCCCATAATGAAGGAACAGACCTTTGAAATTGAAACTGAAAGAGGAATTCTTTATCAAGGACTCTTTCAGTGCTTACCTTTTTTTCTTTGTTACTGAGGGAAATTTGTTGCTGTAAGAGTGTCTTAGAACGTGACAAAGAGTAAGGTCTTCTGTAGCCCCTTGGGTGCAGTTTCTTTAATTCAGATGGCCGTACCTACTGCTTCCCAAGAGAGTCAATGGGTCCAGATTCTTCCAAACTAAATTGCAATTAAGTGGCTGTATCTGGTGTTCATTTTGACTAAGTCTTCCAGTGAATGTAGCTAATAACTGTGTATTATGCTGGATGCCAGTTTGGGTCCAAGTGTTTACATGTTAAGTCAAAATTAAAATTTTCAAAATGTGATTATGGAAGATGAGGAAGATAGAGTTTCTTCAGCAGTTGTTCAAACCTTGATCCTATTTTTTCCTTCCTTGCTCAAGTTCTTTCAGCTAAGTTGAATTCTATTAAAGAACCTCCAGTTTAGTAAACTGCCATGAAAACTTTTGATACAAACATGCCAAACCATCCACTCTCTCATCTTGTGGTTCTTTAGCTGGTGAAAGCTTGTGGACTCTGCCCAAATGAAAATACAGAGATTGATTTAGTGCATCTGGACACCTAGGAGAATTTGTTTTTCCTAGAGGTGATTTACATTTGCATTTGTTTTTCTTCTCAGAGCTATGGAACATGTTTGACAGACTTTATATGAACCCCCTAAGAAATTGTTTGGTTTGGCTATTATGATGCTTAATCTTTCCCACATTGGGAGTCTGTGAATTCTTTACTAGAGGGTATATGTTCAAGTTTTTTGTATTCTGTCAGGATAATGCAAGCTGACAAGCAGGGACATGATAAATCTAGACTTGAGGTCTTTTTCATGGTAGGTGAAGAATGAGCTAGAACTGTTTTCGTGGAGAGGAGTAAGTCTCAGTGGTAATTTGTTCAAGCAAAGCATCAGACAGCATTGCAGTCATGTGGTTGCCATGAAAAACAGTATAAAAGGGTCATGTGCCTAATAACTTCTACACTACAGCTCTTCAGAAATGTACCTTTCGTTCAGTGGTCTAAAGATATGGGTTCCCAGAAAATGAAAAGGCTTCGGGCTTGTATTTCCTACAGTTGTGCTAATTTCACTGTTTAAGGGTAATTGAGACAATCCAGAGGCATGCAAGTAAGGTCCTAGAGCATAATCCCAACTAAAAGGTATTATCAAAGGTTCGTTCAGTCATATGCTCAGAATTAGTTTATTGTGAGCTTGATAATTTTAAGAAAGTTGCCATGAAGCCTTGCTCTTTTTATTTCATTAACCCCTTCTTTGCCATATGATTTCCCTTTACTTTCTGCCTGCTCTAGAAATTTTTCTTAGTGTTGTTTTGCTGTAAAACATCTCTTTCCTATTCTCCTTCATCCACCTTTCATGCCTTTTGACAGCTCTCTTTCACATCATCTTATGTTCAAACCTCTTGTGGTGTTCAAAGCCTCTGCCCTCCTCCTTCAATACCTCAAATATCTGTCCTTCTCCAACCTCTCCTTGAAAACCCACTTCTATCACTGTGCCCATAAGAAATGGATTGAGTTCAGCCATGAGATGGCAAATAGGACCTGATGATATTTCTGAAGCTGAAGTGAGTGGCATGCAGAGATCTAGCTGAGATAAACCCCTGCTTTTATGACTGTGATCTTCTTCACAAACCTCCCTTGGATTATGTGCCTGAAGAAGTTATGGTTCTGTTTTCCTATGCAAAAAAAATCTCTGAAACTGAGACACGGTCTGCTTTAAATTCTTATACTCTGGCAGAAAAAACTTATTTTGCCTCACCAGAATATGTCCCTGTGAATATTTGAAGCATTTCAGCTCTGAGGCTTAGCTTTTCTGTCTGGCTGTGGCACCAAATGAACAATTTTGCTATATATGAACAATATATATACATATATACAGTAATATTCTGTCATACATTGTATCAACCTCAAAAGCCACTGATTTTTTTCCTTTTACATTTCCTTTCTGTGTACTGTGTCCTTGACCACAGTGTGCTTGCAGAGCCACACTCTGGACGTTCCAGCAGCTATTGTGTTTTCACATCACCAAGAGTAGAATTCCCAGTGATGTGATGGGAGTTTGCTGTGGGTTCCAGCAGAGGATGCACAGGAGAGATAAGAAGGCACCTGATAAGAGTTCACACACCTGATAACAGTTCTGCAGCATAGACAGGAGAGCAGCATTTTCACTTTAATTATCAGTCATCTTTTTTTTGTGGCTCAATGAAGGATGCTCCATTTTAATAGAACATCAACACAAGCACCTAGGAACTGCCCAAAGTCCCATGGAAAATGGCACTGATACCATCTTTAAAGTATGCATCTCTTCTCTGCTGTGAATTTTAAATAAAGCTCTCAGCAAGCAAGGGAATATTGAAAAACACAGTGATCAAACACCGTCCTTGGTGATAATCTCCAACAAACTAGTTCAGTGCTGAGCAAGAAACCAAGAAGAATCTTCGGAAAGGATTTACTTTTTTAGTACGTGCCTTAAAAATAAATTGCAATATTTCAGTTTGTATGACAGAAATGTGAAGATTTTTTCGAAAGGCAGTGGTGATAACAATAGGCTTATTAATACTAAAACCCGAGCTATATAATTATAATAAAACCGTTGAGTCTCATTTCTTTTATATAAATGGCAGTATGCAAATAGGGAGCCATCCGCCTTGATAGCTGCAGAAGCTATGAAATCCTTATTTGAAGAATTTCCATCCTTTTTTCCTATAGCACTGAGTGCTCAGAGTCAGAAAAGAAGCTTCCCCCATCCTCCCCTCTTCTTTCTCAATATAACAATGCATTTTAAACTGCTCCAAAATTGCAAAGCTATTTCACAGTTTCACTGTGAGAAAATGGCTTGAGGGAACCATTTGCTTTTTTATGCCTGGAACATCAAAATAAAATACCAAATGGGAAAATGAATTCTGTTGTATAAAGGATGGGAGCAAGTCAAAAAGGGTAGAGGGTGAGTTGTCTCTGGAGCCTTAGTAAGATTGCAGAGCCTAGCAAGGGACCTCAGAAGGAGGCACAGATACATTGAGGCTCTTGAGCATGGCAGGAAACCTTACAGGAACCCAGAGCTCTTTGTTCCCTGTTCATTTAGGAGCATGTCCTTCATGATCCCTGTCACAAGAGAAAGGAAAGATGTGTTAGAGATCTCAGTGATGTAAAAATCAGTAGATTTTTGTGGTATCTGTGCTTGTAAAATAGAGGATTCTAGATAAATCGATTCTCTTTAAGGCTTTGTTACAGCTTTGTGGTTTTTTCTGAGTGATGATCCCTGCTTTAAGCAACAAACCATAAAGAAATGCTAAACTTTGTTGAGAACTATAAGAGGTTTATTGCTCCAAATTAAAAAGTAGCTAATCAGCTTTTCTCTCAGTGTCTTCATTGGAAATCAGGATATGTTTAAATGCCTCAAAAATGGGTAGATTCTCAGCAAAGTGGAAATGAAATCAAAGTGGAAATTAATTTCAGGATTACTGAAAATTTTGACAAAGCATTCATTGATGACCTGTTAATCATGCATTAACCAGTGGGGAAGGCTCAGAGCTTGGCTGCATCTTTGAATTCAGCTGCCGTACATGCACCAGGTTAAGATCTGTTCTTGTATTGTCTTGCTTAGCCAGAGGCTTCTTCAGTGAAATTTGAATGCTGTTATTCTCCAAGGTACCACACATGTAGTTCAACAGTCTAATTTTGAGCCTCAGCCTGTAGAGTGACCTTGGGCAAAGTACTTTGTGTCTCTGCTTTTCCTTGCTCTTCTGTGCAGGTTGCAGGAAAACCTGAGCACTGTAGTCAAGGACACTACATAACTTTGAGTACCATGGAAAACATGTAAATGTCCTCTTCTCTAACAGCTGAAGAGAGTTGTTCAAAGACTCAACAGCATTTTCCTAGTGATCTTCACCTCTTGATAGCCAAAGCCATCTGGACAAGGGAAAGAAGTGTTCCCACTAAAGCACAGCACTCCTTAACTTGCAGGGTTTTTTGCTAAACTTCCAAAGTTGAAATGCCTTTCCTGGGGTGCATGATTTATCCTAAGGGACAAGGCTGATTTACTTTATCATAAATTCGTGGTGCTTTGGGAATGCAAGATAGAATTCAATGAACTGAAATATTAAAGGTGATTGAAGTGAAAGGGAATTGGTTACGTACAACCTCAAGTAGCTCTGAAAAGCTGTGACTGCATTATTCCTATGTGGCTCCTCATGTAGTAAGGAAAGAAATGACACTTGTTACCTGAAAAAAATTTAGATACATTCATAGGGCTTGTTTTTCCTTTGAGGGCATAAACCTGCTCTGCACAGGGTCAGATTATTTGGTGTAGCTGTACCTACAGGCCTAGTTTATGAAGGTTTATATTTTTACTGGCAGGGGATTTTAATTGTTCGTTTAGCATTAACAACCTGAATGCTGTTTTTTAATGCTAGTGATGAAAGTGGTTTGAGGTGTTTTAACCAGATCATGGCAACAGGTCTTGGCGGTATAGAAGAATAACATCTAATCATGCTTTATATATGCACATAAGTACATATTTCCATTCAAGCATGTTTCTGTATATTGACAACTGCTTGTACATGCAGCATTATATAGAAAACTTTCTGTGCATTTCATTATATATGTGTGAATACATATTTATGTAAATCTATGCCAACATACATTAGCGAATGAAATACCCAGTATTCAGTGACATCTCTTGGCCTTAGAACTCCCTACTTAATATCCATATTTGATTAAAATCCAGTTAGAAATAAAATGGCTTTTTCACTCATGCAACCAGAAATATCCTTCAGATGTGCTTGAATTTAGGCCACCAGATCTTCAAAAGCACCAGACAGGAGCACCGTGTCCCAGAACAAAATGATTGTCACAGTTTGGTTCCCCTAAACAGAACAGACCTTCTTACACCACATAGCATAGAAGGTGAAAGACACATGAAAATAGACAAATTGTAACTTGTCTGCAAATGACATTCTCTCTAAAGAATTGGGTTTTTTTCCCTTAAGGAAAAAAAATAAGTAAAAGAAACCTAAAACGCCAAACCAAACTAAACCAACCAACCAACCAAAAAAATCCCAACAACTGACCCGACCAAGAAATACATTTCAGTTAAACAGACATTGGTTTAACAAGTTGCATACTGTAATATCATTTAAGCTTCCTGTGAATTATTTTTTGGACTACGAGTGGACAGGACTGAAAAATATGAAAGCTTATCAGTTGTCTAGTTTTTTTCCCAGCGAGCTCTAGCTCTCATAAGAAAGTCCAGGTTAGGTTTAGTGTCTCCTCTTCTTAATGATTTATTGAGGAACATATCTTCAGAAGCCCTGACTTAGTTTGCCATTTATCAACACAAAAACATTTCAGTGCTTGAAAAGATTGAGATAGGTATATACAGTAGATAATACAAACCTGGCTATACTTTGGATTCTGCAGGTGAAAGTTTATCCTCCTAATTTTGGACTGCAGAAGTCTTCAAGAATCGGAAATAATCTTTCCAGCTGGTGGACTGAACCTGAATCCTTAGAAAACTTGCAGTGTTCTGGGAGAAATGCTACTAAATACTGTGTTTTGAGGGGGGGAATTTTTGATTTTAAAAGAAAAGGGACAAGAAGAGAAACAGATAAAGGGGACAAGTAATTTTCAAGGGGGAATATAGATCAAGGGAGAAAGTGGTTGAGCTTCAGGACTATGGAATCTGATTTGTTTGGATAAAAGGAAATTACAAACATATAGCTCAATGTATTTTACTCCAGATACATGAGGAAAAAGGGAAGTAAAAGGCTTGCACTGCAGTGTGTATCCTGGCTCCACATTGCCAGTGCCAGATTGACCTTGAAAGCTGCTACTTCATCGTAGAGGGGCTCAATAATGATTATTGCACTCAAGGTGGCAGGATGCTTTTCAGTTTGGTATCAGGATTTCAAACAGCTACAGTTCTTCACAAGCATTTAGAAGTACCTAACACAAAGAAAACACATAGGATGGAGTTAAATAAATGATCATAGCTCACTTCCAGATACAGTTTTTTTTCATTCCTTTGCATACAGGCATTCCTGTGCAGTCCTTCTAAACTACATTCTGATGCTCAAGTTGAGCTGTCCCCCAAAAGTGAATTTCTACATTCATGGTATTTTATAGATAGATTTTCACTGTTATACAGAAGATATGACTGTTATTGTTATGGTCTGTTTCAGAACAGAATCTGGCTGAAGACATTTTTTTAGAGCCATGAGCTTGCTTTAGTGAAATTCAGCTTCATAACAGCAAATTAGTATAACAAAACTTAATGCTCTGGGATTCATCGCATATTCAACATCCCAAATGAGTTAACAGATAAGAGTCAGTCTTAATTCATTATTTAGTTAAAGCAACCAAAGAGGAATGAGGAAAAAAAAACGGGTCTGTATATCTACTGCAATTTAGCATTTTTGCATGTAGATTTTGCTAAATCTTCCCAGTCATTTTCTTTGCTCTTTCTCTTTCTACCCTCCAAAAGAAAACACATCTAGTTGCCTTATGAAGAGATCATGTATTAGATTTACAAAATAAACCAGAGACAAATTTCCTGTGAGGTATGGCTGGGGAAACTCTAATGAAAACTGGATGTCTTCACAACTTTGAAGTCTGTATCCAAAATATACACACTAAGGCAGGTGAGGATTACAGTGCAAATGAGGAATCACAGGTGGGATGTCTTTCGTCAAGGCAGCAATGGAGCATAAAGCCAAGGCTTCGTCCGTTCTTGCATTTCTTAAACTGAGTAATGCCACTAGCTCATGTTCCTCCACTGGTGGTACCTTTCTCCAAGCTAGAAGGGAGCAGTACAGAAATTCCCAGCTGTATTTTGTCTTCTCAGCCTACTCTAGTGCTTCTCCTTCTCTGCTTAAACCTCTGCATATATCAAGAAGCAGCCTGAAGCAGACTGTGCTGCTATCAGCAGTGCTGCCTTAAAGGCTGTCTCATCCCACCGAGGTGAATATCAAACTCCACAAGTGGGGGGTAACAGGAATACATCTGTGGACACATCCCTGCTTGCTCTGAGCAGGTACACGCTGTTCACCTCATTATCCCTGCTAACCAGGCTGGCTTCTGCAGCTAGTCCTGCCTCTCTGAAATGTCAAATGTGGAGGGGCTGCAGTGCCAGCAGCCCAGGCACTGTCTTTGTCACTACTTACTCCTGCCGCATTCTGGAAGAAACTCCTTTGTAAAGAAAGCATGCAGAAGTCTTAAGAGTCTATCTGAGAGTCTGCAGAGATAGGAAGAAGAGGAGAAAGACACCTGGATGAACTGTAGCAGTTCTGGGGTTGCAACCCCTGGGCTCTCTGCTCTGCTTGGCTCTTGACCTGGCTCTGGCTAAATCTCTTGAGGCCTTAGTACATGGATTTTCTCTGGCTGCCCTTAAGCTCACATCAGGCACATCAAAAGCCAACCTCATCTCCTGTCTGTCTCTGACAGTAGCCGCGTGCCAGCACTTAGGGAGGTGTTTGAGAACAGGGCACAAATGCCATGGTGTTTCCCAAATACTATTCCAGCCCTTTGCTAGTCAGATTATAAATTCTTTAGGATAGTGGTAATCTTACCCTGTGCTTCTACAACAGGATCTCAGTCAATTTTGAGGCCAGGTAGTGTTTATATCATATAAAAAAATATTAATTAGTGGCCTGTGACTGGCAATCGAAGCTGTGTTGAAAGCAACATACTTGTTGCTGTTGCTTCCAGACAGACTGAGAGTAATTCCTGAACAGTTTACTGCTCCGTCCCCATCACAGGGATTAACACAGACACTGCTAGCAAGGACCCACTGAGGGTCTAAAAGTGTTACAGATGATAAGTGTATAACAGGAAAGTCAATTATCAGCTAGTAGATCCCAGTGTTACCTTCCAAGGCACTGAATTATAGCCTGCCACTTGCCTTTTGCAGGTCACCTTTCACAGTGTTACAGACCCACATTAAAATGACTTGTGACTAACAACAGAGCAGGGCTTAGTGCCTCTTTATCACTCTGCAGTGAAAGGAACATCTACTCTTTAATATTGCAGAAAAACCTTTGTGACTGAAACTTCAGACTGGCTACAGAAGATTTGCATCACTAAAAAGAATTGCTTGGTTTATGTTTTGACACAATTCAGCTCACTGTTTGCATTATTCACAAGCCTGACAAAATCTATTTTTTATCAAGATCTTTTGTTTGGTTTTGTTTTGGTTTTTTGTTTTACGCTCACCCTGTGGTAAATGCTTGCTCTGGTCTGGTACCTGCTCGGACTACCCTTTGCAGTATAAATGCTGTTAGTAAAAAAATCTAAAGAACTAGAGATTTCTAAAATGCATTTTAAAAAGTGGGTCAGTGGTGCAGCTTCCACAGGATATAAATTTTAAAAAAAGGTAAATAGAAAATAAATATATAAATATAACCACTAAAAAGGAAGAAACTAAGAATTGCATGCTCAGGGAAATTTCCCTTGGAAGTAGGCGGCTTGTTTGGGATCTCTACAGCTGTGTTTATGCTGTTTAAAAGCAAAACAAAACAAAAACCCCAAAAACCAAGCCCAAAAACATTGAGAAAAAAGACTTCTGGAGACTTAATTATAATGTAAAGGACAAGTATCTATAGCCTAAAGGACAAAACCAAGAAGCTCACATCCTCATTCCTACCTTCTCCAGAGCTGAATTGTTTTAGTGAGTTACAGCAGGAGTGGTCAAAACCAAAACCATGCAACACCTGCTGCCAAACCATGGCAGCAACTGGTGAGTCAGCTGGAGCTCAGTCCCTGGCCCCAGTAGTGTAAGAGGGTTTATATGATACCTGGAACAAGACTTGCATTCACCTGGAGTAGACAGGGTCTGGGGCATGCTCCATCTTAGAATCACTGAATTGTTTAGATTAGAAAAGACCTTTATGATCATCAAGTCCATCCATTAACATGGCACTGTTAAGTCCACCATTAAACCATGTCCCCAAGTGCCACATTTGCATGTCTTTAAATTACCTCCAGGGATGGTAACTCCACCACTTCTTGGGTAGCTGTTCCAGTGCTTTACAACACTTTTGCTTAAAATATTTATCCCAGTAAACAATCTAAACTTCTCCTGGTGCAACTGGAGGCCATTTCCTCTTGTCCTGTCACTTGTTGGCTGGGAGAAGAGACTAACCTCCACCTGTTTAAAATCTGCTTTCAGGTAGTTGTAGTTAATACTACAACTATAGTTGAGTGAGAAGGTCACCCTGAGCCTCCTCTTCTCCAGGCTAAACACCCCCAGCTCCTTCAGCTGCTTCTTATCAGACTTGTATTCCAGAATTTTCATCAGCTCTGTTGCCCTTCTCTGGATTCGCTCCAGTACCTCCATGTCTTTCTTGTAGATAGGGACTCAAAACAACCCAGTATTAAAGGTGCAGCCTGACCAGTGATGAGTATGGGGGGGGAAGCCAGATGCAAGTTGTCATCCCCCACTGACTCTCTGACTCAGTGGGATTGTACTGACATTCACCAAGTGTGAAAGCATCACTCAGTTTAGTGTGCAGCCTTCAGCAAGGGCTGCACACCATGAGTCACTTACAGCAGCCCTGAAGAAGCCAAGAAGTGCTACAGAGTGTTCCTTTCTGAGTCATAATTTCCTCCATGCCTGGCTCTTTCCTACAGTTAAACTTGTGTTATTTGGTAATAATCCACATCTCGTGTTCCACATATACATACCAAGAAGTGTTGAAGGAGAGCTCAGGCTCTGCTCAGGCATGCTCCTCTCATCCTGAAGCAAGCTGGCATGAAGCAGTGCAGCTGTGAAATAAGATTGGGATTCACCTAAGATTCCAAAAAGTGGAGGGCAGAAATATTCTGTCAGGCAGAGCTAAAGCAGACATACAAACAGCTGCTCAAGAGAAAAAAAGAACAAATGCATGTACTTCAGGTCAATTAAAATGCCTCAATTATTTTAGAGTTTTCAAACTTTTTTTGAAAAATAATATTACACATAACCTAGAGAAAATCTATAATGTAAGACTTTCTTTGCAAGAAAAGCTTGAAATAATTTTGTTTATAAAGAATAACCAACTTACAGACCTGGTGATCATATACCACCAGGTTTGGCTGCTGCATTTTTATTTATCAATTGTATAGTTAAGGATTAAAACTGAGACGGAATTTTTGAAGAAAATGGACCAAGTTGTAAAGATTTTGCAAATCTACAAAAATTTATAAAGCACAATGATTTTTGATTTGCTGAAGAACTGAAAACTGTTTCATTGGACAAACTGAATATTTCATCTATCACATATACATTAAAACTTTGAATTAATTTTGAGACAGTGGATGGTTTTGACTCACAGAAAACATTA
The DNA here is from genome assembly GCF_963662255.1 of Cinclus cinclus. Taxonomy (NCBI): domain Eukaryota; kingdom Metazoa; phylum Chordata; class Aves; order Passeriformes; family Cinclidae; genus Cinclus; species Cinclus cinclus. Next base: position 33,753,527 of record NC_085047.1, on the reverse strand, counting down.
ACCAGGCCTTTTTCATATTATTCACTATCCTGCTGCTAAGTGTTCACACAGAGTTGCTCAAATAACTCAGATTGCTATATGGCACTTCCCCACAAATTTTAATTTGCGAAGTTCACTACTTAAAAAGATCTTTGGTACTTTTTGAAAGTAAAGGTCCTGCAGTGAAGAAAAGACAAAAACCTACAAAAAGTGACAATCCAAGTCAATTGCCTGGTGCACCATTTATAGGCTGACCTTAGATCAGTATGGGCAATGGATTAATTGGAATGTACTTTCTGGGTTTACCAGCCTGGGGTGTTAAATTTTAAAATCTTACCAGTGGCCATGCAGCTTGAATTGTGAAGAAAGTGTATCCATGAGAGAACTGAATGCATTCATGTAATCTGTCTAATGGAGGTGTTTTATTTATGTGCTTGCTCTTAAATGTGTAATTAATGAGTCTCTAGTGATGGAGATTAGTGTAATTTATGTCCAGCATTTAATTTATAGAGCAATCCCATCCTGCTTGATAGAGTTCCCAACCCATGAAGGTGTGTTCCTCTTCTACCAGCTTGGTATGCGAAACCTTGATCTGGGAAATGTAGCTCGCCTGTTCTCATTATAATGCTCTGTTGGCACAAACTGCCTTCCAGTGTGGGGGGAAAAAAAAGTCATAATTAACAATGAAGCCTACAAGCATTGGATTGGTAAAGAATTTAGTCAATGTGATAGTCTTCACTTCCCTCCATTTTGCCTAAAGAAATGCTGGCATGAAGTGAATCCTCCAGTTACAAGTAAGCAGTGGACAGAGACTGTCCCTTCCTTAGCCCTGGAAGACACATCCAGCTTTGACCATCCCTGAAGCAAATGGTCAGAGTATTTTATGACTGAATGAGGAAGCGTCTTTAAAATGAGTCCAAAGCCACTTGTCTTGTGTGCCATTTTTCTCTTCATCTCATATCAGACAAATATCTCTCTAGACTTCAGGAGGAACAGATGGATCTATCTGACTGCTCTTCATTTCCTCAAAGCAGCATAGTTGCAACCAATTACATCCAAGACTAATCTGATTTGATGACAAGACCAACTCTGGTTAATCCCCAAGCTCCCCACGTGGAGTACTGCATTGAGTTCCAGGGCTCCCAGCATAAGACAGAGATGGACCTGTTGGGCCAGGTCCAGAGGAGGCTGTGAGAATGCTCAGACAACTGAAGCACCTCTTATGGAGACAGGCTGAGAGAGCTGGGATTGTTCAACTTGGAGAAGGGAAGGCTCCAGGAAGACCTTAGAGCAGCTTCTAGTGCCTAAAAGGGCTACAAGAGAGCTGGAGAGGGCACAGAGTGACAGGGTGAGGAGTAATGGCACTTTTAGATTAGATATTGAGAAGCAAGTCTTTCCTGTTGGGGTGGTGAAGCACTGGCACAGGTTGCCCAAAGAAATTGTGGCTGCCCCATCCCTGGTCAGGTTGGATGGGTCCCTGAACAGCCTGGTCTAGTGGAAGGTGTCCTTGCCCACGGCAGGGGGCTTGGAATTAGATAGTTCAGAGGGGTATGGAAGCAAAGAGTTACTTCTGCTTCTGTATCTCTCATACAGGGAGGAAGATCATTTTGTCACAGCCTGATGAAGGAAGGTCAGTGAGTCTTCCACTCAGGAATAACAGAAATTTGAAGAGGGCTTTCAGCCACTTTAGGAATAGAAAGTGGATCCAGTTATCTTGAGTAGTGACTTAAGGGCCTAAAAAACAAAGAGGGCAGAGAAATGCATTCTGGTATGGGCAAAGTCTGCCAGGGGCTGCAGTCTGTTCTGCTATAGAGATGGCGTGACAAAATAGAAACTGAAGTTGTGCTGTAATTTCTTGTCAAAGCAGTTGGGCCACCATTAGGAAAATTCCATGGGGAAAAAAAAACACAAACAAATGACCGGAGAAGGGTTAGACTGAATCCTTTTCTGTCTTCCTGGCTGCCTTCTGAGATTGTCATGTTGCACTTCTGCAACATGCCCAAGTGTCACATCCTTCACACCTGCCCTTCTGCTCTGCAAGTTTGCCTAAGACAGAATAACAGTGTCAAGCAGCCTCCACTGTTATTCCAGCTCTGTTATAGTCATTCTTTTGTGTAATGTGCAAAAAAACCAGTCTAAATTGCTATTTACCAACTTTACGTGGGTCATATAGCAACTTCCCTCTCCTTAGAAAGCGCACTCCTTGCTAAGTGGTAAGCCCTTAAAATGATAAAAACAAACAAGTCTTCTCATAAGCATAGAGACTTGCATTGTGGAGAATCAGGAGAGTCAATTTGCCTTCAGTCATTTATTACCATAACTCATTGCAGCATTCAAGTGGGTCAAGCTAATGTTACCAATGAGCATTGTGATAGGGAGGAAAGTTAGTGCTGGTTTTGTGTCCCAGAGGCTTTAAGGAGACAAAAGAAAATCAGCTAAAGAAGTAAAATAATATGCTGATGGGTTGTTTTTTTTTTTTTGTGGTTTTTTTTTTAGCTGAGGGTCACTACATCTGGCTGATATTGTGAGGGCTTTGTTTTTTCTTTTTCTTGAGCAGTACAGTGAATTTTGCTTGGAGGAAGCCAAGTGAATCCAGGTCAACTTGATTAGAACAAATGAAATATGCTTTGGGTATGATGGAAAAGAAATTTGCCCCAGTCCTTAGCTGCAAAGAGCACAAAATCTCACAGTCTTGTGCAGGTTAAAGCCTAAAGAGTAAGGATACAGCCACTTCCAAGTTATTTGAATATCCCACATTATTTACAGTTATTTTGATTTTTATTTCTGTGGTGGAATTCTGAATCCTTCACTAGAATTGCTCAATATTCACAGCAGCATAACAAGGATCCATAGCCTGTCATGTTTGCAGCATGACAGAATGTAAAACACCATTGCCTGTCCAGATCAAACAAGGTCAGATTATTAAAAAACAAATCAATCTGTTATTGTTTAATGTGCTGCTCACTGTGACTTGCATACGTGGCTGACCAAGAGAAGCCCATCATGTTGTGTGCGAGTCATTTTAGGTAAAGGTGGTTCATCAGGGATGAGATGGTTAAGGTGTCTACACATTTTTTTGGAGGATGGCAGAAAAAAAATGCAATTGACCTTCCTCAGAAGAATTTAAGTCAAAAATATAATAAGGTAATGAGGTATTTATTAAAAATACTCCTTCACACTTTCATAGGTCTGCTCATATGACAGATGACAGCCAGCTAATCCTCCTATGCACTTGGCAGAATGGTTATGTAAGTGCTGTCCCCGTTTTGTAGGTGGGGAAAGAAAGGCTGGAAAAAAAACTCAGTCATTCTCATAGCAACAGAGGGAGTTCATGCAAGAGCTGGAGTATGCAGGAATTTCACTTTTCCCTTTGCGTTACTCTTACATGTACATGATGTTCCCTCAGTGGTGACTTCTGAACTCTGTTTTTGTCTCATTCTTTGTTCTTTCTGTCTTAAGTGACCTGATTTTATCTTTTTTTAACATGAAGAGAGGCTCAGCAGCATCTCTTGTTTGTGTGCATACAGAGGCTTAGAGAAGCACTTCAGATGTGAGGCATCTGTTGTTGTAACCCTTCCCTGGCCATGATGGCCCCCTTCTAAAAAGTGCCCAGCTTTGTTTGCCTGGAAAATCATCAAAGGGGGTCTGTAAGAAAGGGAAATCACAAAGCTGGACAAACTGATCATGTGTAAGCTTATCCTATACTGGGGCTTTCCTTAAAAGCTTGGAAGTTCTGCAATTTGTCAAAAATCAACTCAGTAAGTTCAAGAAAAATCATAGTATCATTTTCTATCACATCTGCAGTCAGCCTGTCTTCTCTCTTCCCCTTCATGTGATTATTTCACTCTGAAGAAAATTTTCTTGATCAAAATCCTGCTTCTCACTGCTCCTTGTAGCAAGATGTAAACACCATGCTGTCATCTTTAAAGGTTTTGTGGGTCTTTATTCTGCAAAGTGTGAGGAGTGAGGCAGAGCAAAGGAGGCTGTTACACACTGCTGTCCTGGTGCAAATGAGGAATTCTCACTCCGCCCACATGCATTTGATTCTCCATCACAACTTCCAGAGAGGGCTCATACTTTGTGCAGGGATTTGCTTACCTGTTTACATAAGGCTTCACCACCTTTTTAGATCTCACCTTCACATATGGGATCATCCAGCTAGATGAACTGTAAGCTCAAAGGAGTTTTGTAGGCATAACGTCTCATCAGCCAGTCCATATTTGCCACATACCTTCACAAATCCCCTTTTGTTTTACCAAGTCCTATCATAGGCTGTGGTTTAGCTTAGGAACCTATTTGGAGAGACATAATGTATAGGAAAGGTGTAAGATATATGTTCCCTGCCAAAGTGCTTTTGAACTTATCTGTCCTGTGTAGCTAATGGGACAGAGCTCTGGGTTGCTTCACTTTTAAAGATAAAGATAAAAACTGGCTCTGTTTTAGAACAAGCATACGAGGTGCTTGGGAAGTTGCCATGAGTTCCACCAAGTCAAGTGGCTCCCAGGTGGCTGCACTTGGAGCTGGATATGAAAAAAGTTCTTTGCAAAAGCTGCCTGCCTAGCCTTAATGAAAAGTGCACAAGCTTTTTTTCCCATATGTGTTAGTTTGGTGTTGAAAGAGAAACATGAAGCAGGTAGCTTGGGGTTGCTTTGTCTTCATCGAGGATTTGGATGGATCTTCAAACATCCCAATTCTTGAAAGTGCATCTCTGCAGCTTGATCTAATGCTTGCGATTAAATTAGGTAGAGCTGGTGTCCCAGTGCTGCAAATGTGGAAGCCAACACTGTCATGCAGGTGTGGAACTGGTATTAGACCATAACTTAGTGAGCTTTTTATGAGGCATTAGGCAAATCCCTGTTTAACAGGTTACAGTTTTGAATTTTCAGCCTACACATCAGAAAAAAATTTAAGACCTGACATCCAGACCTAAGAGTTTTTCTTCTGACGCTTGCTGTTTAAAGGCTCTATCTGCTCCCTATGCCAGCCAGAGAGGAAATGAGCTCTGTGCTGTTCACATGCTTTCATCCTGCCTCTTCAGTCTTTTGTTCTCCAAGGATTAATTGACAATGTGATCCAAGCAAGAAAAAGAAACTCTGCAAACTCTGCTGTCTCATAACAAACTAGCCTTGGGGTGAAACTGTAGCTTGGAATAGACTGAAGAGCTCAGGTACCTGACAAAGGCATTCACTGCTATATGAGATGCCATGAGGTATTCTAAAAGGTGGGCATGAGATGGGCAACAAGCTGTGGGATACCCCTGGAGATCTCAGTCAGAGCTAGATGCCCCTAGTGAGTAACTCCTTTGGAGTTTTGCTGTTGAACTCATAAAAGCTAAGATTTTTTTTTCTCTGAATGTGCATCCTGTAAATATGTGGCATAAGATCTGACTTTCAGATAGAAGCAAATTTATTTTAGACTCTTTATGGTTTTGGAATAATTTCCTCATTATTCTCAGCCACTGTGGGAAAGGCAGGGTGGGATCTGAGTGTGTGGAGGGATGGTTTTGTGAAGCTGATGGAGGGTGTTGAGTTAATACCCCCAGTCCCCTCAGACTGCTGTCTGACACCTCATTCATCTGAAGACCTCTGAGCATATAAGGTTTGTGATAAACAAAGAGGGTCTGTCTTGTGCCTCTGGGTTTCCAGTGGCTTATTAAAGATTGGATTGTTTAATGTTATCCTTTAACAGAGAGATATTTCTGTGGATAGGGAGACTCCTGTGTCACTGGAAAGGAAAGAACAAGGCTTTCATGTTCTGTGTTTAAACCATTAAGCAGTGATGTTTTTCTGTTTGACATGCCATTGCTTCTTGCGCTTTCTAAGCAGTCCCATTCCTTCATTCTTTGTGGTTAATTATTGTTCTCATTCTCTTTCCTGCACGTTTTCTGCTCTGTTACTGGATCCACAGGGGAAAAGTGGCTGAGGGAAATAAGCACAGGACCAAGGAGCAGAGAATTAACTGCCCCCCTGGGAAACTTGAGTTACTAGCTGCCACACATGCACATTTTCATTGCTAACAGTGAAGGAAAAGTTGACAAAAAGCTTGTCACCAAGAGCAGAATACAGAGGAGCAGGAAGAATTTCTGCAAGTCATTTGTATTACCTACCCATGACAGCCCAGTGCATGCAGTTCACATTCAATTATTACTTTTTATTATTCATTATTTTCATTGCAGCAAAATCCACAGGTACCAGCCAGGATTGCAGCAGCATTGTGAGACATTCTACTCCAGCACAGACTGGAATTTTTTAGCAGTATAACTATGTCTTCTGAGAATATAAATATTCTACTAAAATAACTGTACTGTTACAAACCATAGTACTGCATCACAACAGACCTGCCTTTGACTTCTACGGCTTATTCCCTTTCCCACACAGAAGAGATATTATGTAGGTGTAGACAGTTTGCTGTTGTATTGAGTATTAGTATTTGAGTACAGCCACAGCAGTTACATGCAGTTGTAGTTTCAGGCAACATCAGTCTGCAGCTAAATGCGTGTAAAACAGACCCTGTCCCAGAAGGCATCACATCTCAGTAGACAAGTGGGAAAGGAATAGGAGGCATAGATGGGTCATAATTCTGTTGAATGGTGGCAGCAGACAGATGTAGGTATCATCCCTGAATCTGGATGGCATTTGCCTTTTACAGTAAGAGACAAACTACTCCTCACACTAATTCCATGTTAGTGTCAATGCATCTATACTGAAGTTAATGAAAAGCAGGGGTAATTCTAGATAGACCCCACCTGTCTAAAGGTCTGGTTTGTTGTTTGCAGCTCTGGGAAGTAAATGTGTCAGGGGCTTCTCAAAGAATAGCTAGCTGGAATCTTTAGTTTTGCAGCCTGCAAGAATACTTCCATTGCGATCCACCTTGTAGAGCGTCTTGGGCATCTTCTTCCCAGTCACTAAATAAGACAGATATAAGAAGGAATTTAGATCCTGTTACAGTTTGATATGGTTTCTGCCACATTTGGCAAGTTGGCTTTGACTTGTGACCAGAGATGTTCAAAAGATTGTGAGAATAAATACACCTGCAGGATTTTTTTAAAGGCTAAGTGTGACAAATACTAAGGCATACAACTTCTGATGACTCTTTCTCTGGATTTTAGTGGAAGGTTCCAATGGGCTGATGAGCAGCTCAGGAGCTTGTTACTCCTACAAGTGGGAAGGCAACTTTTTTGTAGAAGAGGAGGTTATTACTCAAGATGGGTAGCATGGTCTGTGAGGCATGTAGGCTTTGTTCATGCTTTGTATATCGACGAAGTTTTCTGCTTGGGATGAATTCTGGTACTATCCATGTTCTTAGAATACTCTGTCGGGTTGGCACCAATGGTGTAGCACTCATTTGTAGTGGGTGTAGAGAAAGAAAAAGACTGAACAAAGTAAATAATCCTATCAATTCCCAGCAAACACACGAGGTTGAAACAGCAGCCTCTAAATGTCGCTGAATTTTTAAGATGTTTTGTTCAAATACAGTTATGAAAGCAAGAAATGCTAGTTTATGAACTTTTGGTGGCTATGTGGAATATTTATACAGATTTGTATGTTTTAAACACCCTGTCTGTATATAAAAATGTGTCAAAACATACGATTTATCTTGTTTTATCACTTCCTGATTGATTGTGATCTCCACAGTCCTAACCAATACACTAGTAGGTTTAAGAAGCGTTTTGATTCAAATTGTAGCCTAAAGTAGAGATACACATGTCAGAGCTAAATTGATGACATGTTGACCAAGTGTTGACTTGGTAGCTGGCAGTGAGTGACAAATATGAGTGAGAAAATTGCTGGTATGGATTTAAAGCTGGAAAAACAATGGGTTGAACTACTATGGCATGGCATGACATGGCATTGAGCTAAATTGCTCCTCTGGTGAGATGCTTGGATGTGGTGTTTTAAAATGTGTCAGGTATGCATGATGAAGGCATGTTAAGTATAAGCAGTTAAAGGACCAAAGAAAGGCAAATCATCAGTGAGAAAACAATTGTCATGATGTCACAAAAATAAGCAAGTAATTGCAAAAAGAACTGGGACCACAACCTTCAAGTTGAACTGCTGGAGTACTAGACCCTTCTGAGATGCCAGTATGTCAGTGCTGCTCAGTACTATTGTAGCTTGGGAAAGAAAAAAGTTACTCAGAAACATCTCATAAGCATTGGATTCATCATGAAAGTGTCCCTGGTCATGGGAAGAAGAGAAGAGAGAGAAGTGGTGGAACAACTGCTTGTGACTAATAGACGGTCAACGGCATCCTCTATTAGCTGAGCTAGGGTGTCAAAAAAGGAATGGAAAACTGTGGGCTAATGTCCCTGGAAATATTAATGTATGGAGCTCATTCCACATAGACAGGAAACAAATCCATGTATCCTGCTTCCCAGTTAGTACTGTCTCTAGGCAAGACTGAGTCATTGCCTCCTTGTTTTATCAGCAAAGTGGACAATTACTGGGTCATCCATGCCTTCTGTTAGCTATATACTAATTTTAAATGTTACTTTATCTGGAAATTTCTGCATTAACTAGCAGAAGATTTAGGTTCCTGATTTTAGGTGCTTTTTATTGCTTTTGAATAGGTGCCTAAAATACTCTGAAGTGTTTTACATGAATTCCCACTTACTGTGTTTGTTGTGGTCACGTTCTGCACATGGCCATCTAGCCAGGAAAAAGTTGCCTGAAAGATTCACTTACTGCACATCAAATTTTCTTATTATGGTGTGAGTAGCTTCTAGATTACTTGCAAAGGTTCTTGGTTGGTGTTTCTTACTGTGTTCTAATAATCATCGGATAGATTACAAAGATACATATATACATATATATATATGTATTGTCTTCATCCTGGCTTCCAATTTACTTCCTGAACTGTGGCCTGTGGTGGTACCACAAGCAGCTGTCTATCTCTCTTTTTCAGAATGTATGATATGACACTGTTAGCAGGAAGGCACAAAACTTGTTACCCAGATGCAAATCCTTGCAAAAGATCTATATCCTCAACTCCTATAAAACAGAAAGAGGAAGGAAAGGACTGGAGGTGGGCCCCTAGTATGTCGAGCAGAAGACAGTAACCAATTATTAAAAAAAAAAAAAATTAACCTGTGTTTGGCATCCTCTGTTGAGTCTGCAATTAGCACAACTGAGTTTTGAACTCTCTGCAGACTGGTCTATCTGTAATCACTGGATGTAAGAGCCCAAACCTTGTTTCAAGTACCAGGGTGCTAGATCAAAGAACTTCTTACTTCCAATTTAGTTTTAAAGTTAGTAGTAATTATGCTATCTTTCTCTTCTGTGGATAGTCTGGGCTGTACCACAGGTCAGAGCTTATTGCATGCTGATTTAACTCAGAAGGTTTCTGCTAGATTAGGTGAGGTACAGTGCATCTGTGAGGAGAGGTTCTCTATCTGTAAGTGCTGCTGTGAAGAAGTATTTCCAGACTCATTTGGGGGCTGCTTAATTTCCAAAATAAGCTTCTCTGATTCTCCGTACATAATCTGCGTACTCTACAGGCAGACAGGGATCAGCTATTCACTCCACAGCCTGAAATGCCTGAGGCTCTTGTCTCTGCTTATATCCATTAGAGGTAAACCAAGGCTGATTATAGGGAACACTGTACTTCTGATCATGTCAATGAGCATAGCTAGCAAGTGTTTTGGGGGCAGATTCTCATCTCATTTGCATTGGTGCAAATCAAGAGTAATTGAGTTATTCCAGATTCAGAGCAGGCAAACTGCTTTAATTGGATTTTCTGTCTCAATAAAGATATTATTGAATTCAGCCAGTGACTCTGTTTTGACACTGTTTTCCTTTGATTTTATGCTGATATACAGTGTTTAACATTGGTTCAGAGCAAAGTCTACATTGTGTAGACAAGGACACCTGGGAAGGAGCTACATTTGAGTCACAGTTCTGGGACCACTTGTTTGCTGAACAGGGTGTTCAGCAGTTACTCCTAAAAGAGGATGTTTCCAGAAAGTCACGTACCTGCCTGCTGGCCCCAGTCAAACCCAAACTCCAAGGAAACCAGTAGCCTCCTGTGCCTCAATCACTTGCTGCAGAACTGAGTGAAGAGAAGGGTGTCTCATGCAGCAGAATGACATTAAACTGAGAGATAAAAGGCACTCTTAAAAAAAACGAAAAAAGGAACTTGAAAGATGATTTAAAAACAGAAAAATTTTCACATGACCCTTTAAGACAACATAAGCCTCTTTTTGTTTCCTGCTTATTTCAGCCTGTTCCTGGTCAAGAACGCCACAGCTAATAATTGTGTCAGAAAACCTTCCTGTCTGAAAATGATCTCTTCCTAATGGATAGATGATTCCATATGGTTTCATATGTCATAGATGGAGAGAGAACATATTGGACGACTGGCCACAGCTGGCAATTCGTGTTAGTGCCATATGGATAAATGAGTGAGCTCTCCTGCATTGTGTATTTCAAGCAAACCATTTATCTAAACAGGTGCTGACCCACTGGGAATGCATTTTTATGGTCAAGCTTGCAGCATGCAGTGTCATGAGCTGCTGTGTTCACCCCTCCCATGTCTGCGGTGCAAACCCACGACATTTATGTATCATTTGCCTCCATTCTGTGTAACTTCAATGTCCATAAAAGCACACCTGGGCAAACTCTTTGTAAATGAGACCAGAATCTGGCTCACTGAACTGTGTGGATATTATAAGACCAGTCTTCTAAATACTCCTTGGGAATCAGTCTGTGATATTCTCTTCTAATAGATACTGCTATATCATATGCAGGGGATTAAAATCCACCCCATTTATGAGGCTATATAAATAAAGAATCAGACTTTCCACCTCCTTGAGCTACTGTGCTCCATCCCTGATTCCAGATGAAATTTTTACACTCCTTTCCTCTCCATGCCATAATTGCCTCTTTGTCTAAACATGCTTCATTTTGGAATTCCTCTTGCTTACATTCCTAATATGTGTGGTTCAAGGTACTCGCTGACTGATTTATGCTAGGCTTGTGTGGCTCCATTGGAAATGGAGCAGAACACATTCCATCCACCTGCGTAATAAAAGCAGCTGGTGCAGGGTGGGAGCACTCAAACTGCAGCAGAAACAAAATTCACCTAAGTTTTGACTCAGTTATCTGTCTCTCTATCAACTCTTCTGATTGTCTGTGGTATTAAAATCATGCCTAGGGAGCAAGCCCTTATGAAAAAAAAGTCTCTAATTATGCTGTTTATTCTAATCTTTCTGTTATTTCTGTGTCACTGCCAGATACTGGGGTGAAGGAAAATGCTTTGTCTGCATTTCTGAGCAAGTATTTTGATTAGAGCACAGCCCTTTTAATATGATCGTAGCATTCAGAAAGTTTTAATAACCAGTGTAACTCTCTAGGCTCCTTCTGGAATCAGTGAATCACAGAATGGTTTGGCTTGGAAGGGACCTTTAATGGTCACTTAATTCTACCCCTCTGCCAGGGGCAGGGATGCCTTCCACTAGATGAGTTTGGTCAGAGCCCTGCCATCCTGACCTTGAATTTTTCTAAGGATGGGACATCCTTCACTTATGTGGGCAACCTGTGCCAGTGTCTCACCACCCTTGCTGTAAAAACTTGTTTCTACCTACTGCATATCTACCCACTTTTAATTTAGAACCCTTACCCCTTGTCCTATCACTACAGGCTTTACTCAAGCCTATCCCCATCTTTCTTATAAGCCACTTTTAAGTACTGAAAGGCTGCAATAAAGTTTGTTCTTTGCCTCTTTCCATCAGTTTTACAAGCAGTATAACTCTTGTTTTGGTCACAGGAGGTAATATTTTATTTGAGAGTAAATTTAAGGTTTGGTGGTAAATCAATCTAAAATCTAAAGCTCAGGTAAGTAATTTCATTAATGAGATTTAATTTGGATTCCCTATTCACGGTTGTACTAGCACTATGGTGTACAAAGAGGGAAAGAGTTATTTTGGATAGAAAAATCAGGAATTCTTCAGTGGTTGGGGGAATAAGCCTGACAGTGACCCTGTGCTTTTCTCTACTCAGCACTTTCACATCACTAATAGTTCACTTATGGCTCCTTGCAAAGTGAGAAAACAGAATAAACCTCAACTTGACACTATTTCTTATCTCCCATCATCTACTCTGCTGTACCCACATCTAAGATGCCTGTTCCCTTGCGTTTGTTCATTTGTGCTCATCTATTCCAAGCAGGAGTTAAGTTTTCATACTGTAACAGTAAAAAGGCAGCTTAAATAGCAAGTTCTCAGCTATGTTTGGTGCACACTGTGCTGTGGGAGATTAAAAAGAAAATCAGAAAGTGTGTGATGGAGATTAAGATGGTTCTGAATTGCTGCGTAGCAGACTGAGTCCCCTTTGTGCCTCTTATTTGCTGTTTGAAGTACCATTACTTAAGCTCAGTGTTAGGAGGGAGTGAAAAAAAGACTCTTCCTGAGAGGATGTGAGAAGCCATTTCAAAAGACAATGCCTCTCCAGTAAATAAAGCACAAATGTTTCAGGTCAGCACTGAAATGGTGGATGAGATGGAGTTTCACCCGAAAAAAACTTGTTCTACCATGAGGCTTTCAAATCTCCTGGCTGAGATAAAGAAGATCAAAGTGTTTAAACACGTTGATCCACTACTGAGGAAAATTTAGTGCTGGCAACAGACAGCAGCTGCAGTGTAGCAGGCGTGCCTAAACTCTCAGCAGGGGACTAATTGCTCCTATGGATATAGGTTTGCTTTACAAAACCAGGTCCCAAGGATCGTCATTCTCATTTAGAATGATGGAGACTTATTGATAAGAGGTAAAATGCCAATCTACACTACACAGCAGCAGGAGGGATATAGTCGTGGGAGCCAAGCAAAAGGGATGCATGAAGATCCTCTGCTTTTATTCGACTTCTGTTGTGCAGGGAAAGATCCTATCAATTTACTTAAGATGATAACATTAGCTTGACACCCTCCTTACTAATTAAATGAGAAAGAGTAGCTCAAGTCAAAACTTAATGTCATTTGTACAAGATGCTATCCTGAGAGGTAGCCTGAATGAGGGGTGGGGGCTGTTGTGATTAGATAATTACAAATTTTCTGTAGAAGCAGAAATTTTATTTTTATACAAATTACTAAGTGGGCAGGTATAGGATGATAGTAAGGCTGATTATAAAAAATAATTCAGTGAACTATTCCTGAATTCAGTGTTTTTTTTCTGGTACAAACACAGTTGTAAAGATACTTGTGACAAGTCAGGTGGAGGGACTGTTATGGCATCTCATTAAACAGACTCCTTCTTGCTGTCCCAGCATATGACAGAATATGTGTTCCTGTTTTATTAAGGGGCTAAATAGAAAGAAGGTCTGAACTGAGGGTTAGTGATGGGGCTTTTCTCATGGCATAGAAGTTGTTTCTGGCAGAGTTAGGAACTGAATGGGATTTTTGCATTTGGGTGTGAATATTGTGAGGTTTGAGTTCTTCTGAGTGCCCATTTTTTATTTATTTTAAGGGAAATTAAGAAAAATGCTGCAGCTCTTATCGACAGCATCTTCCTTACGAGGTATCATCATAGGTACTCAGTAAAAAACAAAGGCAGCTCGGGCACCCCTATCTTTTCTAGTTGAGGAGAGAGATCTTGGCTCTGGGAGGAAATTAAATGCTCCTGTGCTGAGTCACTACAGTACAGTACAATATACCAATCCAGCTCCAGCCGTTCAGTGCTCATGTGCTATTTGTAGTTGTGTTGATAACAGAAAATTTCAGTGCATGCATATATATGTGCATGTGTGTATGTATATATATGTAGATGCATGTGTGTGTGCGTGCGTATGTCCAGCCACATAAATAAAAGTGTATGCTTTGACCTTTTAATAATGCCACCTCATTCTTGAGATTTTCCAGAAGTATCTAAAATATTCACCCTGGGTTTTCAGAATAGGCGAAGTAGGGAGCAAAGGGCATTCAGAGGCCACAGACTTCTCCTGTCATCACAAATGAAAACCTTTCCATAGCTCTAACCTTGATTGCTCCCTTGTAGTGGGGACCCTTGTTAAAGCCATTCAAATGCCAATATGCTGCCTAAGTACAGGAGGTAAATTCTTCCATGGTTTCCAGAGAGGGCATCACCGCACGCCTACATTTGCCTCGGCATGAGGGCCAGCAGGACATCCTACCAAACATGCAGCAATGGGTAGACATAACATATTGACAGCTGGAGAGGTAGGATAGAGCTACGAATATATTCTCTGATGAATTAAAAGTTTGATTCATTTGGAACGTCCCAGGACATCCAACCTGGCCTTTCTTTGTGTATTTGGAAAGGTGCAGGTCTTTCTTAAGTGTCATGTCTGACTTGCCAGCCCAGAAGGTCTGACACAGGTGGTGACATCTCTCAGGGTCTTAAGCACCCTTGGTTAGACCCAGATAAACCACTGCCTGTAGCCCTTTGGGCCTGTCAAGCCTTGGGGTGTGATCACATTGAGCTGGAGGCAGATGAACAGGAGAGGGAATGTCCCTACTTGATCCACCTTGGAGCGTTTCCCTTTCTCAACAAGCTCCCCAGCAATGTTACGCCACCAGGAAGGGGAGAGGCATGGGCGAGGAGCACATCCTTCCAACACAGAAGCACTCGGATTCAGGAGCAGTGTCCTTGCCCTCTGTTCATATCATACTGTTCTTATTTATGCAACAACCAGTTGATTTAGGCCAGTGAATCAGTTGCAAATCAAGGAATAGGTTCAGAACAACATTTCAGGCCTCAAAGTGGTGCAGAACTATCTAACACAGCCTACCTGTTGGTCCACTCTAGCAGCTGCATAATTTTTTAATTTCTGAGAAAACAGCCTTTAAAAATGTATTCAAAAATTATTTAATGTCAATTTTGGGTACCATTAATTTGATGCAACGGTTGTACTGAGAGCTTTCACTTCGTACAGCTTGTTAATCATTGGTGTCTGGCATTTTGTTTTCTACCCTTAAGAAATTTGCCAAGACAGATTTTTCAGTGCATTTTTTGAGGAGAAAGTACTATCAATGGCAAGTGATAAAAACTTTGCAAGAAGTTTCACTTCTCCTCAAGATTTCCAAGCCAGAGTATGTCAAAGTTCAGAGATGTACAGATAACTTATAAAATGACCAGATTGGATCTGTAAGGTGAGATACAGGAGTATTCATAGTTTACAAGAAACTTGGGGTCCATATAGCTTAGTCCACTATTTCCAGCCTTTATTAGGGTCAAGTTTGCCATCCTTGAGCTCAATAGCTGTGCTCCTCTAAACTTCTCAATGTCAGCCTACCTACCCACTGGCAAAAAAAATAGGGGCAGCAATTACCCATCCTTTGAAAGCTTTGGAAGGGTTTTGTATTAGATCAGCAATGGATAAAAGGGAAGACTATTCTTTCCATTTAACAGCTTTAACAAAAAGTGTATTGATGGTCAAATTGCATTTTATTGCTGGTCAAGACTCTGCTGAAAAACCTGAAGCTGCTACAGAATCAAGGAGCAATTACAGAAACATCTGTTGTGAACTGGGCAACATACTGTGATACTTTTCTAGGAAATACAAAAACTCTTTCTTTTACAATGACATTTTAAATACACAGTTCAAATAGGCCAGAAGAAATGTTTTTGCTTATTAAATGAACTCAACAGAAAAAATATTTTTCCCACAGATAAAGGAGTAGCTGAGAAAATGATCCAGAAGCCATAGAAGACTTTTTTATTCCACAGTAGACCAGGAAAATATTTATTTTGGCGATGCTATTGCACAAAAGGCATATTTTAATGCTTTGAATTTTGCTATATGGATTATGAGCATGTCAAAGCAAATTTTGAAGTAAGATCCAAAAAAAGGTTTCACATGTGCAAGAACGATAGCTTTCTAAAATGTTTGCAAACCTTGATCACATGGAAATTGAATCCTAAAATGTTTTGGGTTGGAAGGAACTATAAAGATTGTCTAGTTCCAACCTTCCTGCCATGGCAGGGACACCTTCCCCTAGACCAGGTTTCTCAGAGCCCCATCCAGTTTGGCTAGGAGCACTTCCAAGGAGGAGGAATCCACAACTTCTTTGGAAAACGTGTTCCACTGCCTTATAGTATGGGTGTGTTAATTTTTAACTCTTCAAGTAGTAGAAGACCAATTTTTCTCTGAGAGAGTTGTTGCCTTTTGATACAATTTCTTTGTCCATTTGAAGTCTAAGTTCAGTGAGTGAAAATTCCACAACAGAAGCAGCTCAATTAGGGATGCAACTTTGCAGGCTGATGGAAGTGCCCCGTTTCTTTGCTCCAGTTGGCCAGAACACTATTTTGTCCTTGTGTTCTCCTGGCTTGATAAAATAAGTTATTTACCAAATCTGTTATTGGTAAATGGTCTATTACAATATTTTGAACAGTGTCATTACTGCTCAGCCTTTGTGAGTGTAACATTAAAATTAATGACTGGTGGAGTGGTTATTTATTTGCACTGAGAAAACATAGCTTAGGGTGAGGCTGACTGACTGGTAACTCATTCAACCAAAACTAGACATGTAACTTAGTCTAGGCTGATAGCTTTTTAACTTCTATTATGCAGATGTCTGAAGTTAGATACACCTCTGATGAGATGAGAAAATGTATGCAAGCAAATGAGACTTAGGTATGGCACAGTTAAAAGTACAACCTGAAAGCTAATTTTTCAGACAAAGCATATGTAGTGGTCTTAAAACAAGTGGAAAAGAAGAGCTTGGTATGCAAAGAGCACAGCAATGCAATTCATTGATGAACATTAAAATGTAATTCTTCTGGGATGCATTCTACATCCTTTACTTGTGCTATCATTTCCTAGAAATACAATTTTTCACTTGAAATTACTACACACTGAGAAAATTATCTCAATTCTGAGAAGCCTCCACTATGCAACCTTTTTTTAACCTGCTCTATAAGCCACTTAAAAAACATCTTCACTGTTCTTAAAGGGAAAAAAAAAACAAAACCACAAAAAAAATCAACCAACCAAAGAAAACATAAGAGACAAAATACAGTGAAATGGTCCTTACAAAAGGACTGGAGCAGACTGGGATTTGCAAAACACTTGCTCCACTGGGCACCATTCTGGCTGATGAAGTTAAAAATTTCCCACTTCCCTGGTCAGCTTGTTCTAGTGCCTGAAGACTCAGTGAAGGGATTTTCCCTGGTATTGAATCTAAATCTCCCCTGGTACAATTTGAGGCCATTTCCTCTTGTCCTGTTGCTTGTTAGCTGGGAGAAGAGACCAGTCCACACGGTGCTAAAACCTCCCTCCAGGGAGTTGTAGAGAGTGAAAAGGTTATGGTGGTAGTTGGGCTTCAGCCACTGCAAAGCAAAATTCCATCTTACAGAAAGGCATCCTTTCTGTAGGAAAGGCTCTGCATAACCCAAATAGACTCTCTTCTGCTTTCATTTGCTGCCTTTTGGAACATGCCTATGATCTCCAAACACATCAGCCATGCCTTTCTGTTCTCCATGGGGGAACAAAATAATGAGATGTTGTCCTGTGAGCAGGGTTTCATTTGGGAAGATGATTTTCAGCTCATTTCTGCATTTGCTGTCTCTGCTTCCTGCCTTGCTCCACTTAGTCGCCGTGTCGGTGTCATTGCTTACGGCATAGGATGATAATGGAAAAGGAGCTGGAGAGAAATGTGCAGCACAGACACAATCAAAAGCAGCAATTGGTATATGTAGGCATATGTATGTTTAAGCCTGGTCCCAAGTGTCTCCAGCTCATTAGACTGCCCCATTCAGCCACAGCCCTCTGAAAGGACACTTGACTTCAAGCACGTGTTGAAGCTCTACTGTCCCCAGTGAGACTTAAACTTGTGCTTAATGGTAAATGTCTGCTAAAAGATTTTTTTTGCAGTTGGAACATGTTTCCTACCTGAAAATGTGTAACTGCTTTGTGGGTTGTTCAATCAGGACCAAAGATGGGGACTAAAGTATTCTTGGCCAGAAATGCCAGTTAGTATGAATATCCTTGGTAAGGATATGTCTGTGAGCTTTCCTCACCCTCCTGCTGGCAGCCAGGTGGCCCCAGCCATCATCTATGACCATTTCTCATGTCTTTGAGGTTGGCACTAATTGCCATCTCAGGAAAGGCGTTTTTTTTGCAAGGTGGGCGCTGTCATTAATAACTCAGTGGATACCACAGTAATTCAGGGGCATCTCACCTACTGTGACTTAATCAAACCAGGACACAGCTTGGAAAAGATCTGCTCTTTCCAGCTCTGAACAGTGCTCAGACCTGTCAGTTGCTTTTTTAATATATGATACATTTGGAAATAATATATCTGAAAAATCCCCAAGCAAGCAAACTCCAAAGCAATCCAACCATCAAAAGTTTGGACTAAAGAGCACAGGTGGCAAGAAATTTTTCTTTCCTTGTGTGTGGTCCCTGATGCAGATGCCTTGTTTTCACAACACTTCTAATGAAAGCATTTTTTTTTTGGATGCTCTTTAGGGTACAATGTAATACATCAAAATAAATCATTTCATCGTATGCCTGTTACAAATGAAAGCTGATGCACCAAATGTCAGGGTTGCTTGCTTTGATGAGTCAATGAATATTGACAGTTCTGCTAACTGTGGAGGAAAGAAATGGCAGTGACGGGGAAATGTTGACTTGATACAAATAGATAAATATATAAATAAATTTCTGTAAGATTGTGCAGATTTAGTGATGATACTGCTTCAAACAAGGCAATATGTCTCCTTGTGGTTTAATAGAGAAACTTTGTATCTTTTCTCCTCCCCTATTTTCACTTATTAAGTGAATTCAGCAATCACCATCTTAGAAAAGGCATTAATTTCAACTGTTGTGGAAAAAACTTCTGATCAGACCAAGAAGATTGGCTTCAAGGCCAGTCTCCTTCCTGTGAGACAGGAAGTATCTGTGTGGTAGATTAACTGTGGGTGAATGCTAAGTCTTTAATGAGAAAAAACATGCTCTGTTGGATTCAGCCTTTCATGTGAACGATGTTTGGGACCTTACTGAAAAGAACGTGTTAATCAAGAGAAAAGCATAACTACTGTTTTGTCAGTGGGCACAAATGAAAAAGCCTGGTGAAGTGAGGTTGAAGTGAACTCAGAAAAAAAAAAAAACGCAAGAGAGTTTTTCTGTGCTTTTTTCTGAAAGCTTTCTTTGCACTGCACAGTGATTTATGACAATTGGAATCTCACTATTTCTGCAATTAATATTACTGGATGCTTCCTATTCAGAGGAATGTTAATCATAATAATGCAAATGGAAGTATTATTGCAGCTATGCTTCAGAGTTCATATTTCATGTTGAGCCGAAGGTTCAGTACCCAGCATCATTCTCAATGAAGCATTCACATTGTATGGATAGGTGGATGTGCACCAAAGGTAAAATAACTGAATTAATATAAGCCAGAATAATATGCCTGGCATATAGCTTCCCATTTTCCCATTTTGCTGTAAGGATCTGATTTTCAGGCTTTTTAGACCAATAATAAATTACAGCAATGCACTGTTAATTACACTTTACAGAAGTGGTGTAGAGTATAAATTGCATTGGTGAAGGACTTAGATTAAGTTTCTTATGCTTATTTTTAGGAAGTCAAAGGCGATTCATTTCCAACTGGGCCATGCTTAAAAATTTGGAGTGAAAAAACTGTTTAATTATTTCCTAATATGAAGAGAATATTGGTGACAGTATTTTATCCTACATATCTTTTTTGCACTTAAAGTATTAATGGGAAAGGAAGAAGCAAGAACACATTAATTTGGACATGTGTTTAAAAGATATAACGAGTATTTATAAATTTTGCTCCTGCAAATATTTTCTGAATTGTCTTCTTCATATTGTTACCTCCCTTTGCACTCCCTTAGATCATTTCTCAGCTTGTGGTTAATTTCTTTATGATTGCTGATGCTTCTGGAAATACTGGCCCCTTTCCTTTTTCATTCTTTTTCTTTCTTTCCTTTTTAAATTTATTTTTTCAATGGGGGTGGTAGGGTTTTGTTTGTTTGTTTTTACCCCACGGGTTTTGATTTATGAAGAGGGTGGGAGAGAAGAGGGGATATTAGCAATGTTTTAAAAAATCCTGCAGGCTTTTATTAAAAAGCATATAAATTTTTTGATAATAATTCAGAGCTCATTCAGAAACATCAATTAATATTTCAGAAAATAAATTGCCCACATAAGTAAGTCCATGCTATAAAAACATTTTTGCTGTATCAGAAAGATGTTTTGAATTTTCATCCAAAAGGAATGTAACTACCATATTAAAACTGTTTATCAGGAGGTGAGTGTGGAGGATGCTGTGCATGTAGTCAGTGGGACCCTACTTTTTGGGGAACATAGAGTCATGACTGGAGCTGAAATATCTGTCACATTACATAATTATCCACTTGATAGGAAAGGAAAGAAGTTCTTAGGTGGGAACCAGATTTTAGACTTTGTGGATCTGGATTCAAATCTGGTATAAACATCCTGGATAACATCAAGAGAAACACTTTGGTCCAAGGCTTCAGAAATAATCTCAAAACCCAGCTGAGTGAGAAGGAGCTGCCCAAATAACTTTAAAGACCAGATCCAGCAGATACTGCTATAAAACTTATTCTGTATCCTGTGGTCTGGATTAGGCAGTTATGTATTCTGAGTACCTGAGTCGCATCTTTTATAAATCACTTTGCATTATTTGGGCTTAGTCTTTCAAGATGACGTTCAGCTTATAAGTATGGATGTACTGACATTTAGGGGTTTGTGATGCTTTGGTTGGGTTGGGTTGGGTTTGGTTGATTGGTTTATTGGTGGGTTTGTTTTTTGTTTTGTTTTTTTTTTTGTTTAGGAGATGAAATCACTTTGATGGTGCATTTGGTGGTGCATATCCCAAAGATACACAAGTAGCCATGTGCCAGTAACCTTCAGAAGACAGGTGTAAATGCAAGAGCAACCTAAAACCCTCAGTTACTAACCTTGACTGCTAAAGGAGCAGAGCAGACCTTCTTATATTTTCTGTGCTGGAGCTTATACTCCAAAGTGGGAGTAATAACACTTCCCTGCCTTGACAAACAGTTTTAAAATACATATATTAAAAATCAAGTGGAGTATAGGTATTATGCTGACAGGGGATCCTAAGTCTGCCAGAGTCCTGAGAAGAAAGTGAACAATTTATTCTCACTACTTCCTTATTCCCAGGTCTCACAGGAAAGATTTCTGGTGAGTGACGGCCTCTTCTGCTTTTGTTTTCTGTCTATTTGAAGTGAGCATCAGCAAGAGAGGATACTCACAAAATTAATTCAGATTGGCTTAGATAAGGACCCTGTGATGTTGATTAAAAACCATCCACAGGGCCATTAGTGAAGTGAGATAATAAATGAAAATTTATTGAATCACATGAGTTTTCTAGTGGGGGAACATCAGGGAGCAGTCCTGAGTCCAGCCTTCTTTAAATATCTTCATTCATTAACCAGAAGACAGGAAGAGTGTACGTGTTAATTAAAATCACAAATGATCCAAATTGGGAGGCACTGCATAAATCAGCAAAAATAGAGAGACTAGAAACCTTAGGCAGGAAATGACAAAATGAGATGCAGCTTTGAAAAATGTGTGTGGAGGAGGAATAATCTGTACGAGGATACAATCAGCAGCAAGGAGTGTTCTTGAAGAAGCAGAATTAATGGGAGAAAGACAAAGGATGTGGACCATGGAGTAAAGGGCAATGTAGCAGAGCAGCTATTTAAAGGTGACCTTTGCACCTTTTCACTAGACAGCTTGGATTCAGAGTTAATTTGCAATTGGCAAGATTAAAAGGTCAGTGTAGTTTTGGACCATATATGCAGAAAGCAGTTGCCAAGGAAAGACATGGAATCCCACTTATCTAACAGTGTGCCACCCCATCACTCAGCCTTCTAATTTTTTGGGTTTTTTCCCAATTCTGCAAGACCTTGTGCACCAGAGTGAATGTAAAATAGATTCATATCTAACAAAGTGGGCAGCCTGGGAGAGCTAATGGATCTGGCAAATATGGCTTTCAGTGAAACTACACACACCTTCTTGCTGTGTTCTCCACCTTCCCACCTATATGGGACTTTGTCTCCCTGTGACGAGGGAAGGAACTAAGAAAAGGGACTTGAGACCAATTATCTAATGAAAGTCAGAAGAGGAGCCCCAGTGTTGTTATACACTTCTTTGAACCTCCTGCTTGTAGTGTGATAGGTTTGTGACACACGCATCATTAAATTTGGGCTCTTCAATGCCACACACAGCTCAGTTAGGATATAATTTACTGATATGAGTGGGAACAGCAAGAGGCATCTCTGGAGGATCTCAGTCATTTCTCTCTAAAAAAGGAAGAAGACTTAAGTCCGGAGATATTTGAGATAACCATATAAATAATATTTTCATTATTATTTTAATTTTTACGTTCTGAAACCTGCAGAAACACAGAAGGGGAAAGGAACAACTGCTGTGTTAACTGGAAACCTTGAACTTACAATAGAGGAATTGAAGAATTACTCTTTTGGCAAAGGGATGGATGTTTGCACAGTTGGTCAAGGACAAGCATTTAATTCTGAGTGCTGTACAGAAAACTTAGTTTGTATTTAACAAATGTATTTCTTTCTATGAGATGACTAAGCATACCCTAATAGTGCTGGTGTGATATTACAGCAGGAGCCACATATGTATAGATGACTGTTTTAGATACCCAATACAACAGTAAGCAGTTGTTTTTAATTTATTTTTCTACAGCAAATAAGTTAAAAATTACTGAACAAAACACTGATTTTTTTTTTAATGTCTGTGTATTTTTCAGGTAGACTGAGAATAACACATCTCTGGGTTAAAACAGTATCCTACAAGAAGCATTTGATGGATTGTTCCTAGATATTTCTAAGAAGGCAACTACAAGAAGTGAGTACTATGGCCAGTACCTGGGGTGTTTTAATCATGTTTTGTTGTTTAAAATAATATTATGATAGTTATAATGTTTCTTGATCAGATTTCTCTATTTGGAGTCATGAGGAATTTCTCTAATTTCTCTGGAATGTGTCTATTATTGACCTATGTCTATTTTTATTAGCTGGCAAGGATAATTTGCATCAGAGTCTCAGTCATGGATTCATTTCTGCTGTGTCAGACACTCTAGAAACATAGACAATCTCTGCATGATATGACTTACATCTTAGTAGCAATCAAGAGGTTGTGTATAGTGACAGACAGATAGAGGAGACCCATGAATGTAATAATAAAGTGCTGGTCAATATGACAGGCAATGCTAATAGCACACCTGCAACCTAGTCCCTGTCAGAGAATTTTAGATGTTGCTACCGAGAAAGAAGGGCAAGGTAATTTTATATGTGTTTATGGAGAGCAGCATGAAAGAAAACACATGAGCACTCATTTGAAAAATCCAGTGCATAGACTATGGAAAATTCCTGCATGGGTTGATTGGATGCAGGCAGCCTAGTGTTGATAGAAATGGGGAAAGGAAATCTATATCTGGAAAAATTGCCTTTGTATCCAGGGAATGTCATCAGGGGAAATTTACATCTGTGATGTAAGTGACTGAAAGGGATTCTACAGTGATTGACATGTTCAAAGATAAAGTCTGAGATAAGAGATTTATCTAGATGGGTAGAGATCAAGGAAAGGCATTATCTGAAGTACGATGCACAGCACATACTTTGAATGTGTGTGTTGCTTCAGTGTTACTGGGAAGAGGTGTCTGGGAGGGGAGTATGAGTTGAAGATGATACCAAGTTTACAGGAATGTGGCAGGGTGGTGGCATTGTCCACAGTGGACATCAAGAGGGAAGAGGTAAAGTTGCTTGGAGATCATTGCTGAGACATCTCAAATGGAAGGAAAGCTAAGCTGGGACTGTTCAGTACATAGAAAATTACAAGGAAACAGTAGGGAAGCAGAAGCTTCAAAGCAGTGAATCAAAGAATTGTGGAATATTTCAGGTTGGCAGGGCCCACTGGAGACTGTCCAGTCACCTTTCAGATCAAAACACACTTTCTTGGAGAATGTTGCTGAGGGATGATCTTTAAGAAATTTTCACCTAGAAGTGAAGGGCTGGGGCATCTATGGCTCCTGCCACATAAAGAAGCAACAAATGTTAACCTGGGAATTCTTGACGTGAGTGGTGAATGGAGTGAAAGAAATGTCTGTTGATATTAAAACTACAGGTACAGTAAGAGGATTTCTAAAAGTCAAAGCCATGAATATAAAGTGATATTTAAATGAAATTGATGCAGAATTATGTGTACTTGTATGACAGAGTGAAAGTGATTAGTGAACACCAGTGCTTTAATCACCCTCACTACACAGGTACTGGCATAAGAACGAAGAGGCAGTTCTCAAAGCATGAAAATTCTGCCTGCGAGTCATGTCCTGGACTTTGTTCTTTGCTCCTTAGGGAGAAACCATGTACTCCTATAAGGAATTAAATTGCTTTGGTTTTTTTCCATAATCTTAGAATCATAGGAAGGTTTGGGTAGGAAGAGTCCATAAATATAATTTAATTCCAACCCCCCTGCCATGGGCAGGGAAGTATTAAGACTGGTGTGAGCTGAAATGTGTCTGTAGCAAGAGTTCAAAAAGTTAATCCCTGAGAAAGATGTCACTGCAAGATAGACTAGTCATAAAAAACAAAGAAAGAGAAAGAAGAAAGAGAGAAAGAGAGAAAGAGAAAGAGAAAGAGAAAGAGAAAGAGAAAGAGAAAGAGAAAGAGAAAGAAGAAAGAGAGAAAGAGAGAAAGAGGAAGAGAAAGAAAGAGAAAGAGAAAGAGAAAGAGAAAGAGAAAGAGAAAGAGAAAGAAAGTGTTTTCAAAAATCAAGGTTTCATAGTAAGTGGTAACAGTATAATGAGGTGACAGAAAACTGAATGGAGTAAGGAAAAGGAGGAAATCTCTAAAGTAAAACTTCTCAAATTGCTGGGAGTTGCTGCACATGACAAGCTCTCTATTAAGAGACAAGAATTTTAGAGGACATGTCTAAATAGCTTTTTACTGAGGGTGAATTCTTATTTGTCAATGTAATCTGAAGACTTTTTCATTACAAAATGCTACTAATTACAAAATACAGTTTTTCACAACCATGATGCATTTGATAACCTTTTTGGTACCAGGAGATCTGGGTAGTGCCATAAGGTCAAAGAGTCAATAATAGAACCCAAATCAGTTATTTCCTGTGGATTGACAGAATTTTTCCCCAGTTATGTCCAGCTGGGTAGTACTTATGCCAGCTATGAGGTGCATTTTCCTCTCAAGAGGTCTGTCCAGGGCTGCTTCCCAGGTATGCCATGGCTGGTCCAATATTATTTGCAAAGTCTTGGAATTACAGAGTATTTGGGGTTGGAAAGGACCTCAAAGATCATTCCAAGCCCTCTTCCATGGGCAAGGACACTTTTCACTAGATCAGGTTGCTCAAAGCCCCATCCAACCTGGCCTTGAACACTTGCAGGGATGAAGGAGTCACAGCTTCTCTGGGTAACTTGTGGCAGTGCCCCACCATCCTCACAGGAAATAATTTTTTCCTAATACCCAATTTAAACCTGACCTCTGTCAGTCTGAAGCCATTCCCTCTTGTCCTGTCCCTCCATGTCATTGTCAAAAGTGCCTCTTCCAGCTCTCTTGTAGCTCCCTTTAGGTTTTGGAAGGGGCTCTCACTCCCCCCTTTAGCCTTCTCTTCTCCAGGCTGAACAAGCCCAACCCCATCAGCCTGTCTCCACAGGAGAAGGGCTCCAGCCCTCTAAACACCTTTTCACCCCTCTTCAATGCATACAGAAGATTAATATGAACAGTACAAATAACAGTGTCTGTAATTTTGCTCATTTACTGTCTCATTAGAAGTAACAATGTTCCTCAGGGTATATAGAATATTTCTCAGGAGAAGCCAACATTGATCTGGAAACAGGATGATTTTTGGAGCTGCTGTCCTCTTGCAGCTCCCAGTGGAAACTGTGGCTCATTGCTGATAAGGTTGCTCTTAATCAGGTGAGGAAAGATGGCATTAGGTAGTTGGCATTTGGTACCCAGCTTGAAAACACTGATTGTTGTTGTTGGCTGTCATGCTATTCTGCTGCAACCTGTGCAGTCTTTTCCTTTCTGTTTTCCTGTTAGACACCATAAGGCAACTCTTATGTATTTGGGGACTTTTCCAAGCACTTTATATAGATAAAATTTTGGGAAAAAGTTTTTGTAAAAAATACCCTTGTCCCAACAAATTAGAAACTGTTAGACAATATGTGTGTCTTTTCAAATTTCCTTAGGTCCCCTGTCTTCTTAGCCTTGATCAATATGTCACCAGAACTGTGTGGCATATCTTCTTGTTTACACTACAAATCCAAGATAAGCATCTTTAGCAACTGTATATTTATACAGCATCTAACATATTTGGCTTACGATACACTCAAAGCCTCCAGGTGCTATAACTAGAGAGATGTTACATGATACTAGGGAGCTTCTCATTCTTCCCACAAGGCATCTTGTTTCTACCCATATTATATAGAGACATCCTTCTAAAAGGTTCTATTTATTCAAGTCAATGTCGTGCAGTGTTAATTAAGCATTAATTGATACTTATGTCTTATTCTGTGAGGTGCCAGGTCATAATTTTTCTTGAATAACCCTTGAAGTTTGGCTCAAGGTACCGGAGGTATGATATAATACCCTTGTCTTGGAGACTATTAGATTAATTATTTATTTAGTTAGTTATGTATTCATTTGCTTATTTATTTTTGCTGTCAAGTGCGTCAGTTTCCATAATCCTTTCTCCTCCCGTTATTTAGCAGAGGAGGAGCTGGAAAACAACAGGAAGGCTGTAATTAGCTACTTGGCTGTGGAGTATGCCGCAGGTGGGGGGTGGCTGTAGAAACCAGTATGAACTCAGAAGTTTATTACAAGAACTATTTGTGCATTGTCTGTCAATCGTTATCTTCCTGTGTAGGTTTGCAAGTGAAATGCAGATGTATTTCTTGCACACATCAGATTTTGCTTTTCTTTTACTTTGCTGCAGAAATCTATTTTCAGCCCAGTTTTTTTCCTCCTGTTGTGTCACACAGGAGATGTGATCTCACACCCTCCAAAGAACTGATACACAGCAGCAATGCAATAACAAAGATCCCATCATTACAATGTTTGGAAAAAGAGGTAACTTCATAGCAGTGGAACTGCCTTTAGCTGCAGATATGGTGTATCTCAGAGAAATCTTCCCCTAAGGGTACTTACTGCTCATCTCCTTGTAGGTTTAACAAATACACCAAAATATCAGTGCATCTTCCTTCTGAAAACCATGTGCTATGTGGAGAGCATTAGTGACATAGGCTTAACCCACAGCCTGCACAATGGAGCAGCTTTTAGCCATACCCACCACCTCCAGGAACAGGCTGAGCCATTCCAATGCTCTGGCACAGTTTTGCTGCTTTTATGATCTTACAGAGTTTCACTCAGGGTTTCTTCGTGTATCTCTGGATGATCTCATGATGTAGTTTATAGACCTATCTAACACTGCCATGCACAAGGCCTACACAGCTTGTGTGTGCTGCAGTCACAGCCAGTGACTGTGAACAGCACAGATGCCTCAGTGGGAGCTATGCATCCTCAGTTCCCTTTCCATGCCTGTGTATCTTCCCCTTGCAGCAGATGTGTAGCTCCTATAAGCACTGTAGCATTGTCCTAGAGCAGGTCAGAATCCCACTGTGCCATGGCCAAAGCTCTTTGAGATCCCTCACTTTGCAGCCCTGACTGAGCAGCACAGCCCATGGTGCCACATGCCACCCCTAGGGACTGTGCGCAAGCCCTTGTTTGTCAGCCACAGCTATGGTACAGAGAGCTGGGTTACTGTGGGCTCAAGCCAACTGTGCATCCAGGGATTTTCATCCCATCAGTTTTCTTTTCATAAAACCATTAAATCATATAGACTAGCAGAATGGTTTGGGTTGGAAGGGACCATGAAGGCTGTGTAGTTCCAACCCTGCGCCATGGGCTGGGACACCTTCCACTAGACCATGTGACTCAAAGCTCCATCCAAGCTGGTCCTGAACACCTCCAGGGATGAAAGAGCAACATCTTCTTTACTCAGACTGTGCCAGTGCTGCACTGCTCTCATAGTGAAGAATTTTTTCCTGATACCTACTCTCACCCTGCCCTCTATCAGTTTGAACCATGTCCCCTTATCCTGTCTATCCACACCCTTGTCAAAAGTCCTCTCCAACTCTCTTGTAACCCCTTTAGGCACTGAAAGATGCTTCTGCTCACTCTTGTTAGCTGAGGTAAACTCACTTTGTTCATGGAAAAGCTTTCAAATGTTTCGGCTATCCCAAGCTAGGCTTATTTTAATTTACAGATTCTAAATATACATTGACTTGTAGAGTGAGGGAGAAAAATTTGCTTTGGGGCACATAAGAACACTTTCCATTTTGCAGGAGAGCATGAAATGTTTTGTGTGAAAAAACAGAGCTTTTTTATCTCATTTTCGTGCTAGTTTTGCAACTGTGCCTGACTATCCTCAACTCTGCTGCTGGGGAAGTTTGTATTTAGTGTGCATTCTCACTGGAGTTAAGAAGCCCCTGCATGTCATCAGGCAAAACAAGCAAGGTGAGTAGGAGCATTCATTTCTCATGCAACAGGATAATCCAAAGAACAGAAGTATGGAAAAATAAATTAAAGTGAGTTATAGGATCTGTCTTCACCTGGTACAAGAAAGCACCCTTGAGTACTATTGCTGTAAAACTGTTCAGCATGTGTTTAGCTCCTGTGAGGAGTCCTGTTAAGCCCTAAACTGAAGGATAGGCTTAAATATAGAAGACAATTTAAAATATACTTCCATAGGTGAGATTCTTTCCTGATTCCATTTTGTTATAACAGCATACTGGTACCAGTGATAATAATGGACAGTTGTCAGTTTGGTAAGGTTTAGTGCCTTAGAAGTAGAGCAGTCTCTTTTTTTTTTTTTTTTTTTTATTTTTTTTGCTCTGTTGCTAAAAATAATTTACTATTTTTAAATAGTTTATTTTCTTGTGCAGGCTGCCTAGAAGACACAGCTCTTACCTGGTCTAGGGAGAGAAATAAGTTCTTTATTTTATCACACTTAACCTGTCAGCAGGAATGGACTAGTCTGACTAAGCCATCTACTATCTGAACTACTATCCTGAACAGGTGTAGACCTAGTAATATTAGCAATATATTTAAATAATATGTATATAGATAACTCTTATATTGTTAGCATATTGCCAGTATATTAACCTGATATGGTGCTGTTAGTAAAGGTAATTACACTGAGTTTTAATAGAGATATCAGCACCTCTGAATTACAGGCCAGCTCAGAAAAGACAAGTTCCATGTGACCATGTTCACAAGGATCTTCCAAATCTAGCTGGACCAAAAGATACAAGTGCTTATGAGATCAGCAGCCTAAGTGCAGAGAATCCAAAGGCTGAAGAAGTGTTTTCTGAGATGGACATCTGGCTCAACAATGATTGTTCATCCCTGCATGATGAAGGCAATTTGTTTCCTTCAAGGATTGCTAAATGTGAGGTACTTACGGGGAAGGGCAGGTGGGTGCATGCCTGAGGCATGCACTCAGACCTACAGAGCATTCAGTCCTTTTGGGAAAATAAAAATTAGCTTGGCCAGCCTCATGCAGAGTTGCTGTCCTGTTTGAGGCAAACACACAATTCACCTGCAATCCTCACTTTTTGATGTCTGTGCCAGGGAACTGGCACTTTCACATGTAATTATCAGGCATTAAGAAATAATTCTTCTGGCCGTCCCATCAAGGACGGCAAAGAGGCTCAACGACGAGCTTCTGCAACAGGCAAGTACCAAATATGCTGTTTATATTTAAAGGATCTTAATTCACCCATATTAGACTGTGTATAAATGATGCAGCTGTGCTGGGAAGTGCTCAGCTGTAGAATTTGATCCAAGGGCTGTTCCCAGTTAGACTCAGCCACGCCCTGAAAGATGTTGGCAAAATATCCTTCCTGTGCATAAAACATGTGCTCTGGAGTCACAGATGATGGACCTGATGACGTGAAAGGACCTGAAAGGACCTTTTTTTAGCATTTCTCCTGTACACTTCCTTATGAAGAAGACCATCTTTGACCCTGAAAGCCAGAGGACTGAGTTTCAAGCTGTCATTTATCAGGACAGTGCTTTTGAGTTTCTCTTTATTTTCTTAATTCTATTGAGGGTGTTTTTTTGCATTGTAATGATGTGACATTTGCCAGGGAGAACATTTGCAGCAATAAATCTCATCAAAATCTCCACCGAAATCTCATCTGCTTGACATTAATTTCAATCCTTTCCACTGCAGCTGTCTCCCTGCAGGTTTCATCTTTATGCTGGAAGATAGGGATTTGCTTATCCTGCTCCACTGCTCTCAGAGCAGCCTCTGGGTATTACATGGTGGTAGGGCACAGGGCAAAGTTTTTTATTTTTTTGTAGTTAAATGCAGTGGCATAATTTTCATGTTGTTGCCCCTTGTTTAATCTTTTGATCTTTAACCAATTCCTTACCATTCCTTGGTGATCTATTAGCATACTTACCCAGGTAGCAGAAGTTCCATTTAATCTGGGAATAAATCCACTGGCAGAACTGTTTTCTCTTTCCAATTGCCCTGCTTATGTAGAGAGTCTACAGCAGCCACCTCTGTTCCATTGGCTCTTGGAGAAGGGACACTGTCTCTCTCCGTCCCACTGCACTGGCCAACCATGCTAAAAGCAAAAACCATGTGTGCCATAACAAAAGCAAACAGTACATGTGCACTGACATGGTTTTCTCTTTGGACAGGAGAACTGTGTAGCTGCAGCATTGAGCTCTCCAGAGAAGAAAGCAGGAGATCTGCTGTTGTAGGTGGTCAAAGATCTGATGGCATCCTAAAACCCATCCTCCCTGGCATTATTCTGTTAACTTGTTTGGGGAATTAAATTGATTTTGCAAGCACATGCAATGAGTGTAAAGCCAAAATTCCTAAAAAATACTAACATGGAGATTTTCTGACAAGACCTTGGGGCAGCAGACAAGCACCTCTAGAGCATGTCTAAGAGGAGAATTCTGCTTTCTGGCTGGACATACTGGATCCTTCTTTAACAAAATATGTGAACTAGACCTGTTACCTAAAAAAAACCCAAGAAGTAAGTCATCTTGTTTGTTTCCTTGCTAAGTATTTTAAAGCCTGTAGTTGTCATCCAGGGGGATAAAAACTGAGGGAATCAACTGGGACACAAATTGCTTTGTGATGGCACGACTTGCTGAAGTGATGAAATGCATGATGTTTCCTGACACATATGTATTCTTAGTAGCTGCTGATGAGACAGGGTGAGTGGTAGTGCAAATGTTTGCTAACTTGGGGTTGGCTTCTGATAAGGAAGGTATGCAGAGCTATCTTGGAAGTCTGTCAAGCCAGGCACATATGTAACTGAGAATAGTGGTGGGTGTTCATTGTCCAAGGACACCTCAGAGATTGTGTCCCAAAAACCCATGAATCATGTCACTGGAATCATGTCACCCTTTCTGAGTCATGATCATCTTGGAGTGCTGACCACCATGCATGTTGGGGTTGCAGGAACTTGTGTGTAGGCTGTAACTTTACAATACAGCAGGATACGGATTTAGGAGTTGACTCTGGGCTCCAGTTTAAAGAATGGTTGGTTGTTTTCCCCGAGTTTTTTCTTTGTAGTCATGCCAGAGGAATTGCCAATTTCATGGCTTTCTGAGACACCTTGGACTTTCTGGGAAGACACCTGTGTCTATTTTTCCTCTTGTTCTTTGGCCATCTCCTTTATTTTTCCAGGCTTGCCTCCAAAAACTACGAGTACGTTTTGAGTCTTAGGTCAGTTACTCCCTAGTGAAAATAAGTGCATTTAGAAAATCATCTGGAAATACAGATCAAATATTTTAAAAAAACACTGCCCTTCAGCTCACCAAGGCCTGGACCACTTGTGTCTCATTTATTTTCTTTATGACCTTTGCAAAAATTTTCATAAGGTGGCTGCTCTCAGTCTAACAATGCTTCTCCTATCTGTGTCTCTTTGTTGCTGGAGGATGCTAATAGCAGAAGAGAGATAATTGTGCTTTAATTGGGTTCTGCTTGTTCAGAGAAGGAGGAGTAAGGGATGCTTTTTGGTTCCCATGGCCTTGTAGATAAGTTTCCATATAATGCCAATTAAGAGCAAAATAAGGAGCATGCAAAACAGATGACAATTGCTCTCACCAGGAATCCTTCTTTTGTGGCTAAACCAATAGGGCCTTCAACCAAGGGTGTGCTTTTTGCTGCTGGCTTTTCCCTTGATTCTTTTTATTGCATTTTGTGTAAGCTTTGCTACTGAATGGATCAAGTCTAGAAAAGTTTAAGATGACTGTTGCAGGGGAAGACTTCCAGTTGTATATATTTGTATGTGAGCATGTGTATACACTTGACAAAAGCAGAAAGGAAAGTTAAATTAAGTTATTTTTTTCTCTATGAGTTATTTTTATTTTGTTTTTATTTCAAAGGGAGCTATTGTGTCTGGGGAGAGGTCAAGGGGTTTTTTTCTTCCCTTTTAATGCATTTTTTTATCCTTGTTTGTTAGTTTTAAGGGTAATTATTCACCAGGGCCTTTTCAACTGTCAAATGCAACAAAAGATAATCTGGTCTCTTCTCTTCCCTGCCCCCACACTCGCCTTTTTCTCCAACAAAAGCAGCCTTTGTTGGGAATGATCATCATTTCACAGGGATCCTTCTTCATCCCACAAGTTAGGAACACTCTTCTATTTTATATCGAAATAACCTCTTAAAAATGCAGGAAGACTCAGGATGTTGCGGCTGATGCTCTGCACTAGTTGATGTTGTCTGTCAGTACTTGCCAGTTTGACAACTAGATGCTCTGAACACTTTTTTTTCCTGCAAGCAGGATTTCTTACTTACTACAAAACTGTTTATCAATTTATATACAATGCACAACCTGGCATTAATTAGACTCAATCTAAAGGGTTGTCCTTAACAACTAACTTGGATTTTCAACTGCATTTGACTCGGATGAGCCCTCTGACTTGCCAAATTGTGTTTTCTCTTTTCTTCATGACTTTCAGCTCCTTGCTATTGAGGAAGCACATACAGAAAGGAGCACTGCTCAATGCCAATGCCTTTTACAGAAAGAATTATGGTCCTTATAAATGGATCAATATATGCCAATCCCCAGCTTCATATAAATATTTGCTTAGATAGTAAATTGATCTTGTCCTTCATTTGCTGTAATTTAAGTCTATGAAGCTATAATCAAGACTCCTTGATAATAAAAAGAACCCATCAGCAATTATACTCATTCACTTCCCCATATTCAAGGCTATTTTAGCATTTCACTGATAAACTTCTGTTTTCAATCAAATTTGCAACATAAAAATCAACACTGCACACCAGTTAATGATGTTGGAGTGCTTAGTGTGTGGCATTTTGAAGTTATATCATTATGGAGATAGGAGTGATTTCTGAGGGACTTCTGTCTGATGGGGAAAAGATTTTTCTGTAACTATACCTAAAACCTTCTGTCAGAACTCAAACTGAGTATAATTTTTGTGGATTTAAATGCACTTTTATATTTCTGAAAGTTTCCATTAGCCAGATTTCTTAGAAACAGGAGCGTCTAGCATCTAGGGATGCTTTTTGTCATTTATTTCTTACACCATGATCACTTAGCAATATTTTATGAAACTGTCTGGTAGTGTGAGTTAGTGTGAGAGCTTTTGCACTAAATACTAGAATCCCTATCCCCAAATATTTTTGTTCTATATAGAGGACATAGATAGAAAAGTGTGTTTCTCAAGCAGTTTTACTTCTATTTTGCAAGTGGGGAGTGTGGTCTGAGGGAGATTTGTACCGTTACAGTGTCACAGAGGAAGCATTTTAAGGAAATAAATTATAGCATTCCAGGGCTTGTTCTGGTCCACACTGCAATAGTCTGGACTCCTTCCTTCAGCAGATCTGTATCTACATATATATTTATATATAATAAGAACTCAAAGCGAGGGATATTGCAGTAACCAATAATAGGAATAGACTTGTAGGCAGATGCTGATAAGCACACTAGATGGCCAGTGTCATGGGTTATACTCACTGGAGGAAAGGGCTAAAATCCTTTCACTTTGCCAGTGATTGTGTGCCTGGCCATAAGACAAAGTTCTGTGTCCTTATGGTTTTTCAAGGTGGACATTAATGTTAGTTGGAGTCATGGTATTTTCAGGGTTAACCCTTTGTTGTGGTTTAGCCTTGGTAGGCAACTAAACCTTGTACAACTGCTGGCACATTTCCCCACATAGGATGGAAGAAAGAATTGAAGGCGTAAAACTGTTAAAGCTCACGAGTTCAGATAAAGACAATTTAACAGGCAAAGCAAAATGAAATAAGAAATCCATGAACTACTTCCTTCAGATGTTTGGCCATCCCCAAGAAGTGAGGGTTCTGTCACATGCAATGGTTTCTTGAGAAGACAAGCATAGCCCCATACCAGATGCCATGGAGAAATTTAACTCTATCCTAGCCAAAAAATTTATCTATCTCCAAAACTCTCTCTATCACAAAAACTTTTTCTGGACTAGACTTGTCTAGTCTCCAATCCTAGCATTGGAAACATTTATCCTCATCCATAACCATTAAACCAGCCTGAGAGTGCTATACAAATAGATGTGTTAACTTATTCTCTAAGTCCCTCCTAATACCTTGTCTGTCATGTGTGGCTGCACCAGTTTTTAAAATGGACCTATGTTGGGAGTGCTGTACAACAACTCATGCTGAAGAAAATCTCTTTTAAATGAAGAAGTAAGTGTGCAAATAAAAGTTTTGTGTAGGTAGAATATTACATAAATAATGAACATACACGTATATAATTAAGCTAAGGGATAGCCTTCACACTTTCATTCCCTTTAAATGAGAATGTTTAAAAAATTGCTGGAGATTTTTATAACCAAATAAATTCTGGTTTGATTCCTCATTTGAAATTCTTTCAAACTCCACTACACCCTTATAATAAGTCATTGAGAATTCAGAACAATATCTGCTTGGGACTGCCTTTTCCTCTCAAAACTGGGATTAGCATCCTGTATGGATAAGATACATATTGTATAGTGCAGAGTGCACCTGTGCTCACCACACTTCCACCACTGCTTGAGTAGCTCACATTTCCTAAGAAGCCTGGAGCATCCAAAAACATTAGCAATCCAAAGGCATCATGGTCCCCTAGAGGGAGACAAATAGAATTAGACTTATTTTATAGATCGGAAGACTGAGGTTATTTTCCAGCTGATGTCTGAAAGTAAGTACCTCAGTCACTGCTTTCAGCTGCAAAATGATCTCAGCACTGACAGCCTATGGTGCTGACTCTTTACCTTTGCCTTTGCTACCCAGACATTCAGCTCCTACCATCCCTTCCTCTGTCGCCCATGCTGGCTGTCACAAGATTTCAGGTTTAATTGTTAGAAGAGCAGAGGCCCCTCATAATCCTAAAAACCTGCTGGATGTTCAGCACCTTCCGAGTCCATTTAATGCCTCGCTGTGTGCACAAATTGAATGTGACTTTTCTCTGGTTGTCACCCAAATTTTCTGCAGACAAATGAGTTCTGACCAGAAAAATAAGGTCTGAAAGCACTCACCTGCTTGCTTTCCAAAAGGTCTTGCAAACTGTTTTGTTGATAAAGTGAACAAATTGCTATTTAGGGCCTGGACTCTAGATCAAAGAAAACATGTGGGAAAGCACCTAATAAGCAGAACTCATTACTAGTTTATCAATGGCTCCATATTATCATATTCTGTTTCTTTTATCAATCCCACCAATATCTGGAGCCAACAATGATACATGGAGTAGTCCTTTGGGATTAATTGCCAACTCCTTATGGCTGACCATTAAAAATAACAATAGAAGTCTCTGACTTTTTTTTATCTTAGATAGCTAGCTAGCTAGCTAGCTAGATAGATAGATAGATAGATAGATTATATGTCTATTTATCTAGAAATACATAGAAATAAGTGTTTTTCTATAGGAAAAGCAAGTGAAATAATTTAGATGTTAGTTTCTTTTCATGCTGAATGCAGTCCAGAGTTGCTGCCCATGGGGGAAATAACAAATTTTGCCCAGCAATTAACAACTGGCGATATCTTTACTGCGTGCTGCAGAGACATGTGTGTCACATCACATCAGCACAGCCATCCTGCTCTGTGCATTCCTGACCCTGCTTCCTCTCACTTGAGGGTTGTCTACCAGCAGCCATGCTGGCACCACAGATTAGAAACTCAGCTGTACAATAGCAGGTGGAAGGCTTTATTTTCTACTGATGTTAAAAAAATATATATTTATAAAATAAAGGCAGTTCCTTTCTGTGTTGCTCCCGCCATGGTTAGCAGTTGTCAGGGTGGAAAGGTGGAAGTGATGAAGGATTGTCATCCCTTGCATGAATCGTGGTGTCTTCTTTCTTAGAGCAGCTGCATAGCCCTTGGGAACTAAACAAGTGGAGAGAGATACGTCCGGAAGTAGCGATGTGACACATAGAAGAGCAATGCAAGTGCAGTCCCTTCCAGCTAAACCACCCTGTTTCTTTTTTTTTCTTCTTTTTTCTTTTTTCTTTTTTTTTTTTTTTGTTTTTATAGAAATTTTATAACCATTTTTAAATAGGATTTCACTAACACCTCTCTGATTACAAAAAACAGTGGGTTTCTGTTTTTCACAATGCAGTAAAATTATGCGTAGATGGCTTACAGCCTGGGATCACCCTGCTTGTCCCTATTTCAGGCAGTACATCTCACCTAAAAACCCCTAAGTATCTCTTTTAAACTTCATAAAGAAAAGGTATTTAAATGTCCAGTTCCTCTCATCTTCAGTGAACAAATAAAACAGGACAGCTAAATTGAATACAAAAGTGTAACTTTTTATTTTCTATACACTAGGGGAATCTAGAACTAGATGCAGTTGTCTTATGAAATTAATCCTATTTTCTACAGCCCTTGGATATAGATACAGTCACCTCCAGAGGAGATTCATAGATCTTAATGAGGAAACCACCCTCAGGAACTTCCATTCTGTCTGTACCCATTACTGGAAAAAAGTCCTTATCTTCATATCTAGACAGATCAGCTACGTTGGGTGATATGGAGCTTAACCTCATGTTGCCCAAAGGCAACATAGGTGTGAGCACTGCCTTGGTGTCTTCATGGAAGCTTTTATGTCAGAAAAGACCCTTAAGATCATCAATTCCAACTGTTCTTTGCTTCCACGAAGACGAAGTCAACCGCCTTACACTGTGCAGCTGCACAGCCAGCGCTGCAGGAATGCTGTCTCTTAGTTACCATATGGAAATATCATTGAAAATTAACCTTGTCTTCTTGATGAGTGTTGTATGCTGACTGATTGAAAAAAACTAGAAGCAATGGCTAATGGGTGTATGAATCAAAGCAGGACACACAACTTGAGAACATTAAGATAAAGGCCTTCTTTCAAATACAGAGAAGGTGAGGTCAAGGCTGACTTGTTCTTTCACACTCAATGACTTTTAGGGGATGTCATTCAAAGGGTGGAAAATTGGTGCAACTTGGCATAGATTACCCTAAGAAGGAGACTACAATAAAATAAAAAGTACTAAAAATACCAAAATATGGTGATATGAAAACCTGTGCTTTTCAAAGCATGCTCTTTAAAAATGTAGAGGAATTAAAATTGGTTTGGAAGTCTTATATTTCATATATTTGTGTGCTCATTCCAGGGAAACACATTATCTGTAGATGTTAAATTGAATATGTTTTTTCAATTTAATAATAATACCCTGACATGTTATCTTCCCAAATGTTGAATAAATCACGTGGGCTTGTTGAGTACTTAAACGATCCATCAAAATTTTGGGACCTGGGAAATAAGGATTAGAAAAAACCCAAAACACTTGGCAATTCACAGAAGTTAAATTTGCCATACCTTGTTTTTTAGCACTTGGCAGTGCAGACAGCCATGTTTTGTCTAGTTACCCTGGACTTTATCTACTCTCAGTGAAGGCAAACAGCCTTCTGCAGGGCCCCTTAGCTGATGTATTTTATGTGTGTGCATTAGGATAAGATGAATTGCACCTGTAAATCCCATTAAGATGGTGCTACCACAGATATTTTAATGAGGGTGGTAAATTTGCCCCCTTTTCATCATTGGAACTGAGGTCTGATGTTATCTTGTCACAGATTTGCAAACTCTGTCATTTACCTTTGCCATGTTGATTGTGCGTCTTCTAGCCCAAATAAAAACAAGTATCCATCTTTGATGTCCAGTTACACTGAAGAGTAAAGTTTGTGCTTTTGTTCTATATCTCAGCATTGTTCATTTACCTCACAGGAGACTCAATACTAATAATCAGTCCCATTCCCCATAAATTTAAGCCACCATAACCCCTGCCTAAGTGTGTAGGAGTTCAGGTCATTCTTTGCTTCCCATGAATGGGCTGGGGGAGGTGGGGGGAGAGATCTCGAGGAGTTGAAGAGTTTGAGGGACTCATATTTTGATGGTCTGAATAAGGATTACTGAGAATATTACAGTAAACAACCTATTTCCTGAGGAGGTGGGAGAAAATTTCCCTGAATAGTTGCCACTTGCAAACTATTTTCCTCTCCACAAGATTTAAAAAGAGGCATTTTTAAATAACACAGCACACCTCCTCTTCAGTTGGGAAGCTGAGACACAGTGTGAGTAAGTGGTTTTGAGAAAACGTTTTCCTGAATCGGTGCTGAAGCTGCAGATAGTACTGAAAAAGAATCTACCTCCCAGTAACAAAACTGCTCTTTCTCTGGTGACTTTTGTGACCAGTCACAAAACCAGCACACATTAAGATTTCAAAAAGCTTTGTGTTAAAAAAAAAATAAATATGCAGCTAGCTAAACTTCTCTAATTCCTTGTAAGTAGTGAAGATTGGATGTGAATTTAAATACATAGTCTGGGGTGTTAGACAGAAAGATGGATGTCAGAGTGGCTGTGGTGATCTGAACTGTGTAGTGTTACAGGTTCATGTTTAAAGATTGGGCTGAATGTTGCATGCTGGGGACTGACTGAATTCCTGATTAAGGATCTCTCTCTCCCTCAGCTTCACTGTAGATATTGTGGCTAGTCTTTTACACCTAAGAAGAGATTAAAGAAGAAGATTCCTCCATGGATTTTACTACTGGACACCATACCTCTCCTCTGTGGCAACTGAGGAGTGAATTTGTGGGTGCCCTGTCCCTGGAAGTGTTCAAGGCCAGGTTGGATAGGGCTTGGAGCAAGCTGGTCTAGCAGAAAGTGTCCCTGCTCATGGCAGCAGGATTGGAACTGAATGGTCCTCATGGTCCCTTCCAACCCAAACCATCCTATGGTTTTATGGCAGCAGAAAACATGGCAGCCAGGACATGATCCCAATGGTCACATGCAAACTCCAGACTATCTCGGTCTACATCAATGTCCAGTCATGTTTAACGTTTACATATACATATAAGGAGTAAAGTCTTAAAAATAGACACACACACACACACATACACACACACACACACACACACACACACACCAAAAAACACAAACCTTTTTGGCATTTATACAGATAAGGCCAATTTTATTGGCAAATATTTTGCTTGGCATGGATTCAGCGTGTACTAATAGCTTAATAATTTTGGCAGACACACCAATGAAAAATGTTACTGAACCAGACCCAATTATGTGTGTAAATTGCAAACAGTTGTGTCTGCTGGGGATAACTGCAGTATGTTGTCAAGCCACGACTGTGAATTACATATTCACAGTCTATACATTGGTCTATATTTGTTTTTGACAAACTACCGTCTGATGACATTGTTTTGGGGCCACACTACAGATGGAAGGACATTATCTGCAGAGTGCAATAACAGCATGGCTTTTGTTCCACCTCTCAGGCCAGCTTTCCAAAGTTTGGCAGCTCTGGTAGAAGTTTCAGGCTGATTTTCTGCTGTTCTCTTTCAGTAGACCCTCCACAGTGTCCTCACACTGAAGTTATAATGAGTTAATGCTCAATAATTATTTCTTATTCTCTGTACTAGACATCAGTGGAAAAGCTATTTAGGTTATTTCTTACTTTGGAAAAATTCTTGTGGCACTGGCAGAAGCTGAAGTTTTACACTGAAGCTTTGAAAGCACAACAAAGCCCTTTCTTACCTCTTTTATGTACCCTTTTTGCTAAGCTGG
The DNA here is from genome assembly GCF_963662255.1 of Cinclus cinclus. Lineage (NCBI taxonomy): Eukaryota > Metazoa > Chordata > Aves > Passeriformes > Cinclidae > Cinclus > Cinclus cinclus. The sequence continues at coordinate 33,713,438 of NC_085047.1, read as the reverse complement.
GTATACATATGCCGTCAAAGCTGCCATTCAGCCCTTGTAAATGAAAAGCAACTCTGGAACTGCCTAAAAATGCTTTCAGGAAGAATTTGCATTAAGCTTGGGTTGCAATTAAAGAATGGCCATGTTGAAGGCGGGGTGGGTGGGCATTGGAAAAAAAGGGGTAAATAACGAAGCTTTTCAGGACATGGCTGTGAGGAGCCCCCTCCAGCCCAGCACCTGGTGAAGCCATCGAGCAGGCCCTCCCACCAGCTTAGATTAGACTAACAGTGCCACACAGCAGGCTTCTGCTAAAAGCAGGCAGAGAGGGAGAAGTCTTGAAAAGAGCCCTTTCTGATTCATTCAGGTAGAAGAGTGTAAAGTAAATAATGAAGCCGAAGGGCAGCACACAAGAGCATGACTTTGCATTCCTTTCATGCCCACTGCCACAAAGCTCAAGGAGAGCACACAAAATGAACTGCTGAAGGATGCTGAGTGCTCTGGTCCAGCTTTGCTGAAAGCCAGCTTCAGTTTGGAAAGGAAGTTTGAATCACTTGGAGCATAGCCTGCCACCAATTTCTGACCTTATCAGACTTTTCCAGAGAGCCTATGAACATGCACACCTTAGTAAATGGCACATTATAAATATGGGTGAGTAACGGCATTGCAGTGGAAGAGCAAACAGGATGTTATGTATCACCACCTTTCTATGATCAGCATATTCTTGTAGAAGAAGGTAGTTATTAGGAGAGGTTATTTGACAGTGCTTTGTCAGGCTTCATATGAGCAAGCTTAATTTTTAAATAACAATGGCTTATTTATTCAGTCATTCTGAAAATGTAATTTTCACCAAAACATTCCCCAGCTTTGGACATCAGTTTACTTCCTTAGGTCTTCAGCAACATTGCATTAATTGTTTTGTCAGGTATCCACTGACATAAATAGAGAAAGCAAAGGAAAATTATTGGTATGATTAGCTGGAAAATGTGGGTTTGGTATTGATTCAATTAGATTTTTATTCATGTATAGTTATGCACATTTTGAAATAGATCCATAATAAGAAATGAAAATTGGATGTGTAATAATAATTATATGGCACAGAAAGTAAGGAAATAGCTCACTTTCTGTTGAGTTCAATGGCTTTAAGCCAGATGATATGAGAAAAAATAAAGTTACGGATTTGAATAAGGATGGTTTAGCTTTTTGAGTGTTACTGATACAGAATGAGTAATTCTGATAGTGTATGATTAAATTGCAGGAAGAGATTCATTAGGAAGATAGGACAATGACCAAAATTCTTTAAACATAGGAAGTTGTTTATTGAGGACTTTGGTGCAATCTCCCTGCTCCTCCATGAATTGATGTATAATAATTTCCACTATGTTTTAAGCAAACATCTTCATTGCCTTGATGCACTTTTCCTTCTGAACAATGTCAATGGAAAGTGAAAAGTAATCCTACTATGGGACTTTGCTGAGGTCACACTCTCTGTTTGCTCTTATGTCCTGAATCTTTACTACATTAGGAAAAAAATCAAGCCCAAATGATAAGTGCATTGGCCAGAAATTTTGTTTTCCTGCTTGGGAGATAATGGGAGCTTGCTCTTCATCCTCAGTGCTCAGTCAGTGTGTGTGTGTGAAGCAAGAAACTAGGCAGCGTTGTACATTTGAAAAACAGGTTTCACAGGAATTCTTCCAAAGGGGGATAGAGAACTTATTTGAATATTGCACAGTCCATATGCAGAGTCAGGACCCAAAACAGGAATCTTGGAGAATCATTGTCGGTGGGTTTTCAATGAGAAAGAAACGCCAAGTCCATTTGCAATCACCATCCTGTCATTTAAAGTTTTGCATAATTTTGCATCTTCCTTGTATTTCAGTATTTATTACTTTATTTTCTCTTTCCCCAAAAGACAATTCCTGTCTATTTTCATTTGCCCATACATCATTTTCAGTACCAGCTTACTCCAAATTTAGATCTCAATTTCCATTGGGCACTTTTTTCCCTGGTACTCACATGTTTATATGGAGCTATAGGTTCATGAGGGGACATGAATAATAGATTTCTAAAGGACAAGAAAACGCTCAAAATGGAGATTAGAAACCTTGAGAGAGCTGTTTTAACACCAGAATATAAATCAGATGTATTTTAATTTAATACATATAAGGAATTCATACTCTGTTTTTATTCTAAATTGTTGTGTAGGACTAGCTGGCTAGTTGCCCTTAATCTAAAAAATAATGTTTATCTATGTAGAGGGAGGTATAAATTATGAAGATTAACAGGGGGGAAATCCAGTGAAAAAAGGTATCAGAAGTAATATGCACTACTCCTTCCCTGACAGACAACTTAATTCATTTCTCTGGGCTGCATACCTGATGCAGAGATCATTATTGTGCTTGTTATTTTCTGGCCTATGGTGGGAGAAAACTAAAATTGTACAAAAGTACAATTTACATTGCTTTCTCCCTTAACCATCACTACAAATTCTGGTGGTTATAACCTGCTCACCTGAACCATTTAAATGGGGAACAGTGGCAAAGTCCATCAGGGATGTGCAAATATGCAAGGAGCGTGTGATTGCACCATGACCTGATAGCACAGTGCAGACATCAATAGACTGATCATCAGCAGGAATGATTTACAATAAGGCTGAATCCTGGCCCTTTGAAGAAGCTGATATGCTTGGCTAGATCTACAGCCACACTGTTACCCTATACTTACTATATCACTTTCTATTCCAAAAGATTTGTAAAAAATTTTCATATGAGCTGCTCACATGTTGTTGACTGGCCATCCATTGGGATTGAGCAGCTTTACAAATAAAAAATAAATAGAGAAAGAAGATTTTACATTTTAGAAAAAAACTCAGGAAAAAATATTTTTGACAAAAGAATGTGGATGGTTCTTTAAAGGTCACCAAAAAAACCCAAAACCAGACAAATGTAGTGACACTAATCCTCACCTGGGAAAGAAGAAAAACACATATCCAGGAAGCTTCATGCAACCAGGTTTTCATCAGAAAGACAGAAAGGTGACTCAGGAAACAGAGAACTACCAATACCTTCCCTCATCATACACAAATTTCAGCTCTTCAAATTATTAACTTTTTAAAACCTAAGTCTGATTTTAGATGCCTATTTCATGACTAAATTATTCATCTGCTAGAAGTTCTTATTCCTCTCTAAACAGAATCTGGAGTCTGAGCATACCTTAAATATAAACACAAAACTTCCTGATGTGTAAATTTGGGGATCTGACTCCCACCCGCTACCTGGATATGAGGTACACTTAGAAATTTTAGGTAATTTTCTGATTTACGTATGTTTAGAATTACTCTTCAAAAATATGCTTACATCAGTGTTTGGTGACCTGCTGTAGGATCTGAGGTATTCCCCATCATTATTGCTGTCTCCTTCAGATTTTACTAGGAACTATGAGGTCTTAAAGAGAAATTTTGCACCGTGGTTCCTGCTGATGCCACTGGGAATATTTACTGAAAAACCTGGGAAGTACATTGCAGTGGCACCAAAGCCGGGTTGTGCTTAGCACTGTTCAAACTTAGAGTAAGATGTTGCCTTGAATAATATGTTAAAATTAAAGGGAAAATATGGGGCTTTCCATGAAGGCTGTAGACAGCCGTACCCTAGGGAAAAAAGCCCTGAGCTCCCTGGTAGCATCCTATCCCTAAGTTTGTGGTCATCAACTCAGTTAATTATCGCTCATTAACTGGATTAGCTGATTGGCAAAAGAGTGTGTCTTTGGTAGAGGAGGCTGATGTGCCAGGAAAACCAGAAGTCACCCTGGTTCATGAAAGAATTTTCCCTGCGTGATAATTGCAGGAATGACAAAGCTTTTCTGGAAAGAAAATGGCAGGTGGTCCATTCAGGAATTTTGCCAAGATACTTCCCACCCTTACAGAGGATTTACAGCACTGGCCATGCCCTTAGTTTGCCCTGGTTTTTATTGGTGGCCCAGTGTAGAGTTTAGATCTTGTGGTCATAGGTGCTGCAGATCTTTCCCTTGTTGCACTGTCTAGAGCAGTGATTTACAGCTTGTGCTCAAGGTGTGTGAGTGGATGTTGTGTGGGCAAGGGCTTGGCTTTGTTGCTGAATAACTCAGTGTTTGCATTAGGAGGCTTCCTGCCAAATCAGGCATCTTCAGGGTGGGTTTGCCATGTCTGATGTGGGCTACACCAATACTTGGGGGGAAAGACAGATCAATCAGAGTGTCTTAATTTAGGTAGGTCTTAGAATTGTATATAATTTCCTATGACTGTAGGGGCCTGAACATAAAGGCATTCCCCTCTGATACTCAGGGAGAAAATGATGACCTATGAATGGTGCTGTAGTTCTTTTTTACCCATTTCTTTATCTGTTTGCTAAAGAATAAAACAATAGAGTGTGGAGTTTCAGCTCTCTCATGAGCTTAACCAATTACTGTTTTCCTTCAAGCTGTATAAATTGTGTGCATTTAATATTTAGTTATCTCCAGACTGTTTACACTAATTTTCATTTATACAATGCATCTAGTAACAGAGGTAGAGTGCAATTCTTTCTCTATTTCTCTTTTGAATTAAAGCCTTGAGGGAAGCCTTCAGTTTTTGATCATGCTCTACTTTGATGTAAACAAATGTTTAAGTTATGCTCTGGCAGAATGTCTGAGATTCGTGTTCATGAATGATGCAGGATTTGTCCTCCTTCCTTAGTGGCTCTATTTATAGGCACAACTGTTTTTATTTTCCATGCAGTCATGAGAGAGAAGGTGAGAAGGAAGCAACTTCAAGTCTTTTGTCTAAGCACAGCTAAGTTAGTTCTTCTGCTTTGGTGTGTTTTTGGATTTATTTTTTATTTCTCCATGTTGCATTTCATGCCTCTATCTATAAAATAAATGAAGTCTTTTTCCCAGCCCTGGGCTGTAGGGACCCAAACCTATACTGTTCTGTACTCCACCGGACCATGTAGTCTGCAGTGATATAGCTGCAAAAAGCCACCAGGGGAAAACAATTTACTATTTCTGTATCCACAGAATCACAGAATGGGTCAGGTTGGAAGCGACCACAGTGGGCCATCTGGTCCAAACACTGCTCAAACAGGGCCATCCTAGAGCACCTTGCAGAGGATTGTGTCTGGGCAGTTCTTGGGTATCTCCAGTGAGGGAGACTCCACAACCTCTCTGGGCGCCCTGTTCTAGTGTTTGGTTACCTGCACAGTAAAGAAGTTCTTTCTCATGTTCAAGTGGAACTTCTGTACATCAGTTTCTGCCTCTTGTCTTATTGCTTGGCACCACTGAGCAGAGCCTGGCTCCATCCTCCTGACACCCTTGTTCAGATCGTGCATTAGTGAGGTCCCCTCCAAGTTATCTCAAGGCTGAACAGGCCAAATTTCCTCATCCTTTCCTCCTAAGAATGATACTTCAGTCTCTTAATATCATAGCCCTCCACTGGACCTGCTCCAGGAGCTCCATGTCTCTCTCGTACTGAGAAGCCCAGAACTGGACACAGCACTCCAGATGTGGCCTTACCAGGGCTGAGTGGAGGGGCAGGATCACCTCCCTCACCCTGCTGGCAATGCTTTCCCTAGGGTATCCCCGGATACCATTGGCCTTTTCAGCAACAGGGGCACTGCTGGCTCATGCAGAGCTGGTTGTCCATCAGGACCCCCGGGTTCTCCTCTGGAAGGAGCAGAGCTGCTTTCCAGCAGGTCAGCCCCCAGCCTGTGCTACTCTGTGAGTATTCTTTCCCAGGTGCAGCACCTTGCCTTTGTCCTTGTTGAATTTCAAAAGTTCTCTCTGCCCATCTCTCCAGCATGTCGAAGAGCTTCTGAAGGGGCTGCACAGCCCTCTGGGGTGTTGGCCACTCCTCCCAGCTTTGTGTCACCAGTGAACTTGCTGCAGAGGCATCTGCCCCTTCATTCCAGTCACTGATGGTTAGTCAAATAATACTAGGCCCAGTGAGTTCCCTCAGAGTGATTTCCTCTGACCTGAGCACTGCTTCTAGTTCTGCAAGGGTGTAAATTCGAACCAGCCTCCATCTATACACAGAAGAGACCAAATCACAACCTCTGACTGTTTGGGCTTTTTTACCAGCATGTGGGTTTTTTTGTTTGCTTTTTTGCTTTCAGAGCTACTCTTTGTCTTGTGAGATAGCAAACCAAGGCTGTGTTTAGATCAGAATGGTTGACTGTGTTAAGGGCTGAGATGTTGTGTTAAGGTTGTGCAGGGTGCTAGGAATGGACAGCCATTCTGCAAGGAAGAATGTTCAGCTCTGGACTGCTGCAGACTACAAGGAAAGGAAGCAGGATTTCTTCCACAGGGCACGTCTTCAGTGCATTGGTTTTCCAGCAGTTCATGGAAAGGGTTGGTTTGGAATGGACCTTAATCACCCAGTTCCAGCTTCCATTTAATTGTAAAGCTTCTATTTACCTCTCAGGAGGAATTGATACCTTGAGAGGCTACCTAGAACACAGGCTAGACAGTGTAAAAAGAATAAAGTAGGTATTTATTAAAAGGCCTTCAAAGGATACACCTGGGGCAGTACAAGAGCACAGCCAAGGCTATACCCAAGATGGATGGTGGGCCATGAGTTTTCAGACCTTTGTAAGTTTTGTTCCATTTACATATTGGGGTTAATTTTCCAATTACAACTTCAGGTTATGAAGTCCCATCCTCCCAGATTGCTCCCCTCAATTCACTGTTTATACTTTTTGAGCCTGAAGCTGCAATGTTGTCCTTGGTTCTCAGGCTGGAAAAGGATTGTTTTGTCTAACTAAACTGTGAAGAGAACTTGCTAACACTCTATATGAAGTTCAGAGCTATATACTAATGTAGTACAGAACCTGGAAAATATGAAAGCTAAAACTTAAGGCATCAGAATGAAAACTATCCATGCCTGGCAGAAACCATAAAATGGTATGATAATACTGGTAGGGAGTTAGTGCAAATACACCTGAGTCTTTTGTCAAATGAAATCTCTGCTTTTCCATAACTTTCTCTGATTCAATGCTACTATAAATGTCAGTACTGATGATGTATTGAACCCTGGGATCTGACCAGGAGGTACCTTCAGAAAGGGTGATAAATAATGACAAGAAGGGTTGTGCTTGGTTCTCACTCAACAGTCAGTTTCCCTAATCAAGGCAGACGAAGACTTGGAATTGGATAGGATCACAAATTGACTTTTTCTTTAGGATGAGAACAGAAAAAGTAAACTCGGAACATAGATGGGCTGTGCTTTCAGGGAAACAATAGCAAGATCTAAGAAAATGTGACAATCAGAGGCTTAATTAAAAACAAATTACTCAGAAAGGCAAGTTAGAGAAGAACCCAACAATTAATTTCTATGTAACAGAGCATAAGCGTAGCAAATGCTACAGAGTTTGCTTTGATCATATTTTAGAATCATAGAATTCTAGCATGGTTTGGATTGGAAGGGACCATAAAGACCATTTAGTTCCAACCTTACTTCAAAGGGCAGAGACACCTTTCACTAGACCAGGTTGCTCAAAGCCCCATCCAACCTGGCCTTGAACACTTCCAGGATGCTGTCCTTTTCTCCTGCTTCATTCTGTGAGGGATCAGATCGATGGGTGGAGTTTGTAAGTAGGTTTGTTTGCCAGCTGCTTTGTATTTCACCATTTTCTCTGCTTTTTGCTTTGGGAGTCTGAGTTTCACTAAGGCCAGTGCTCAGATCAGACTGTGTGGACAAGGGAACAGTAACTCAGATGGAGAGAGCCTCAGTGTCTCACAAAGCTTGATGTTTCGTGGCCAGTTCTAGAGGTCTCCCTCAAGGGAGATCCAGCTGCTAAAAAGATATTTTCCAGTCTCCCATTTTGGAAGTTTGCTCCACTAAGAGTGACACATTTCCCAAGCACACTGCATTCTAACTCTACCCTGTGTTGGCTGTGTTTTAGTACTCTGCATGGTAGCTTGACATTTGAAGTCTCACATTACAGTATTTCCAAGTAGAAACTTATGGTCTGATTTACTGTTTCCTAAATTTTTAAAAGCTGCCCTTCACCAAGTTGGGTGGAAGTGTCAATTTCCTGGAGGGCAGGAAGTCTCTGCAGAGGAATCTGGGCAGGCTGGACTGAAGGGCCGAGACCAGTGATGTGAAATTTAAAAAGACTGAGTTCCAGGTCCTGCACTTGGATCACAGTAACCCCTAGGCAACACCAAAGGCTTGGGGAGGACTAGTAGGAAAGTGGCTCAGAGGAAAAGAACCTGGGAATGCTGGTCAACACTGTCATGTGCCTGGGTGGTCAAGAAGACCTGTGTGGCATCCTGACCTGTATCAGGAGTTGTGTGTTCAGCATGACCAGGGAAGAGATTGTGCCCCTGTAATCAACGCTGGTGAGGCCACACCTGGAATGCTGTGTCCTGTTCTGGGTCCCTCAGTTCAGCAAAGACATTGAGGTGCTGGAGCATGTCCAGAGAAGGGCAACAGAGCTGGTGAAGGGTCTGGAGCACGAGTCCTATGAGAAGAGGGTAAGGGACTTGGGGTTGTTTAGCCTGGAGAAAAGGAGACTCCGGGTGGCCTCATTGCTTTCTAAAACGACCTGAAAGGAAGTTGCAGCTAGGTGGGGGTCAGTCTCTTCTCCCAGGCAGCTGTGGATGGGACAAAAAGACCCAGCTGTGCCAGTGGAGGTTCAGGTTGGGGATATCAGGAAGAATTTCTTCACAGAAAGGGTGATTAGTCATTGTAATGGGTTACCGAGGGAGTTGGTGGAGTCACCATCACTGAAGGTGTTTAAGAATTGACATGGTGGTGTCCAGTCATAGGAACTCAATAATCTCAGAGGTCTTTTCCAATCTAATTGAATCTGTGATCCATCAAAATCGAACCTCTGTTACAACTTTTTGAGACTAATTTTTGACCCTAATCTCTCTGGATTGTTTCCCTGCTTTTTAAGAGTATTATTTCTTAATATATTTTTGCCTGTCTTTTTATGCAGTTCTTCAAACTTGGAAATGTTCTTGTCCACTTCATTATTGCTGTTTGGATATAGTTTAAACTGACAATTCCTGTGCCAGTAGGAGGTTATAATGTCATTTATATAACATGCACTATTAAATATTGGCAAATGCAGCTTTTTAATGTTACCCATTTGCTATTGACTTGCCCGAGGTCAAATATCAGGGCAGTGGCAGAGTGCAATAGGTCACTTACCTGGGTGTCCCTGTCTCTGAAACCCTTTCCCAAAGCTCTGGCTGGACAAGCTAAGTCAGATAGCAAAAGAATATATAAAAGCACACAGTGAGTATAGGATCAGAGAAAGGATTTAAAAAGGGCCTTTTTAAGGAAGAGCTGATGACAGACAAATACTGTAAGGAAAGAACTGAGGCAGGGTTTAAGAAGGACAAAGAAACATATTTTAGGTTTTGAAAGGGAGTTGTTACTTTACAAAAGAATAGTGTTGATTATAGCAAATTTCTTCTTTACTTAGAGAAATACCCAAAGAAGTTAGGGGACTTGCTATTTAAGATGTTGTACAATGAGCAAGCCCAATGGATAGCACGAAGATCACATCCCTGTTTCCCATTTCTCCTTCTTTTCTCTTCCCAAAGGCAGTACTGATGAATGCTGATCAGGAAATAATAGAGAGCAGAAGCCAAAAGGCACAGGCTTCCCAGCAAGCCTTTGAGTCTTGACCACCTCTGAGATATGTCTTGCCACGTTGCAGATCTATGAGAGTCAGCAGCTGTGTTTTCACTTCTCTAGCCTGTGTAAAAAAATAAAATACAATAAGAAAAATGAGCAAAAGGAAGAAACCATGTGGAGAGAGAAAAGGAGAACATTACATGGGCACTCGAGACATCAAGGCTGTGTACATCTATGAAACACAGTTCTCTAAGCCTCGTGATTGTAGCTGAAACATCATGAGTGTACTCAACAGGGTTCTACTTGAGTTTCAGCTAATATAATTTTAGAAGCACTTTAAAGTGCTGAAACCCATTGGAAATAATTCTGAAGTAACCCAGTGGACTGATTTTTCTTCCACCAGCTTCCACTTAAAAATAATATACACAAACATTCTATAATAGGAGGTTAGATCTTGTTTCCATTTACATGTGTGGAATGAATGCCACATGATTCCATCACTAAATAACATTAACATATTCCAGAATGCCACTCAAAGGGCTAAATAGCAAAATAAGTTTATTATTTTTATTTTTTCACATACATATTTGGATTTTTTAACTTAGTGTTTCACTGCAGTAAAATGCAATGATGAAAGCAACATGAATACCAGATGAAATTATTTATGTTCACATACTTCCCAAAGAAGCCAAATTTAGCTGCATAAATGCAGGTCAAATGCAAAGGAGAATGAGGCTTCTCAATGTACTTCGATTTCCAAATAGACTCCTAAGAAATCATGTCTTGGCAATAATACCTGATTGTAATACAATATAGAAGTGTGATGATATTTTGTTAATGTTTTGAAGAAGACACAGGCAGCTAGAGTTTATTATTGTATCAAATTTTGCAAGACTCATGTAAAGGGCTTATCTTTCATTTACTTCACATTAACAGAATAAATTGCCATTCTCTACAGTTTAATCAACTACTAAGGATCACACCATTAAGCTAGAAATAAATGAAAGTGTATTAATGAAATAGTCAAGGAATATGTCCAAGCACTCAGGTGGTGATTTCTTTTTTTCACTGTTTTTCTTTTCTATATTGTTGAAAGAGCAGTATTGTGCTATTTTACTTCCATTGTAAAATATTATCAAATCTTTTTTGCCACTTTATCTCTCATGTGTTTATTTCTTTAAAATTAAGTAAAAATCTATCAATGGGAATCACAGGCAATGAATGGCTTTCCATTTTCATTTGCTGTCACCAGCTACATGGCTTTGGTTTTCTCCCTGCCCTTCCAGTCCAGGACAGCTCTCTCCCAGCCCTTTCCAATGACCAGAGACATCTCATATACACAATGAAACTAGTTTGATCACCAAATTGACCTTTTGATGCCATTTTTTAAATCACTTTAAAGGGAAAACTCTCTTACATCTTTCAGATGCTCTCCAGGCCTTCTCAGTAGCATTCTAGCAAGTTTGTCAAGGGGTGTCTTATTGTTCCCACAAATCAACTCGTGTGAGATTTCCATGCCGCATCTCAATTTGTATACACAGCATGCTTTCCATATGCAAACTCCATCTATAGCATAATTTCTTAACTAGAAAGGGTTGTGAATCTACTAACTTATGTGCATCTAAGGAATTATTTTCAGTTCATCTGATGCTGAACTGGGCTTGTCTGTGCTGTCACCAGTCTGTCATGAGAGCATTCGTGCTGTTGCAGAACCACTGAATATTGGATTCTGCATCCTTCTCCAGGAGACAAAATATATAGTAATGGTAATTTAAAATAATATCTTATTATGCAGTGAACTGTTACCAGATATGAGCAATTAATTGCATCTGATTCTGGCAGAACATATGTAACAAAAGCACAAAACAGAATATGAGGGTCTGATTTTCAATACTATGTCTATTTCTCTCACAGCTTCAGTGTAAGGATTGTTAGCACAGATGTAGTACAGAGATGCCTAGAGACAAAACACTTCATAAGATAGATGATAAACAAGATAAATTTTCCCCTTTTTTTGGGAAATATTTCAGCATATTTCAATATTTTGTCTTGTGGTTGTCTAGATAACTTAGAATCACAGAATTGTCTGAGTTGGAATGGGCAGTAAAGATCATAGAGTTCCAACACTCCTGCCATGGGCAGGGACACCTTCCACTAGACCAGGTTGCTCAAAGCTTCAACCCACGTCCTTCTCGTCCGAACTCCGCGGGGGAAATGGGCCGAGGCCCAGCCTTCCGCTTCCTCTTCTGGCTGTTTGAATCTCGCGGGGTTTCCCTCTTCCCTCCCGTCCCCTCCCCCTTGTCACCAGGGCCCAGTCAACAGGTATCTTAGCATGACAATGGGGAAAATTCCACAGAGGGAAAAAAAAGGGAGAGAACCAACCCCCAACACCCACCTTGAGCACACCTCCAGGGATGGGGCAGCCACAGCGTCTCTGGGCAACCTGTGCCAGTGCCTCACCTCCTTTTGGAAAGAATTTCTTCCTAATATCTAATCTAAACCTGCCATCTTTCAGTCCGAAGTCATCCCCCCCCTTGTTCTGTCACTCCATGCCCTTGTGAAATTACCCTCTCTAACTCCCTTGTAGCTCCTTTAGGTACTGGAATGGGCTCTAAGGTCTCCCTGAAGCCTTCTCTTCTTCAGGCTTCACAACCCAAACTCACTGAGCCTGTCATTGCAAGAGACGTGCTCCTGCCCTGTGATTATCTTTGTGGCCCAAAGTTGTCTCAGACCTGCGTTTATTTTAAAGAAAGCACTTGCAGCTGTTCACCACTGAAATCCCCATGAAGATGGAGTCCACAGACTGTCAGCTGAAGAATAAAACTACCTTAATTTTTCCTGACAAAAGATTGGGAAAAAATAAATAAACTTACCAATCAAGAGCAAATGTCTTCTCTTGCTAGTCTTGGAATAGTGATACAACACATTTACACTCCCGTAAATGAGATCAAATTTGGCTCCTCTTAATTAATCCTGGGTCATAGTGAGACTTCACAATTCTTTACTCTGGAAAGCTTGAAATAACTTCAAAGAACATGTTTTAATTGACAAGTGTGTTCACTGCCAGAGACGGGTATAACAAGAAAAGGGGATTAACACCCAGCTGCGCTCTAGAGGAAATTTAAGGCACAGATGTACTGTACATCAGTAAAGTCTGCGTTACTGCTCACAAATGTGGTATTTCATTGTCTCCACCAATGCTAATCAGTTCATATATGTCAATTAAATGCCTCTCCATTCTGGTGTCCTCTCTGTAGTGGTAGGTCTCTTCACCCTGACTCGCTGTTACTATTGAATTAGTGCAGTTAGAGTTGCACATCTTCAGAGTGAGCAGAATATTTGCTTCCTCCCTAAGGGTTCCTTCCAAAGCTGGAACAAGCTGACAGTTTCCAGATCTCCAATGTGTGTGCCTCACAAAAGCAAGAACACTGGGATATTTTGAAGCTTAATGATGTTACTCAGTGGCCCTGACTCCCCTCTCCATCAAAGCTGCGATGAGAAGCATGTCCTGCCCTCAGTCGAGCTATCAACCCAACTGCCCTCCTGGGTTGCTTTCCAACAGCTTTTGCCAAAAGTTAAGGATTACTAAGGACCCATTACAAACTGCTGGGAATCACCATTGAGTGAGAAATCTAGACCACACTCACCCAAGTAAAAGGCAGATGTTTGGGTCAGGGAGAGACTTGTACCAAAATTCTGCAGTTTAAGAGGTTTTCCTTGCAGAGAGTTGATCTCCCAGTGCTGAGGTTGTGAACCCAGACTTGTTTTGGGCCAGTGAAGCTTTCTGGTTGTCCGGAGGGTATGCCAGCATTGTGGTATGGCTACAGATCTCCACTAATTGGAAACAATTTGTTTTCTCTTTCCATTAAAAATCTGAGTGGTGCCAAAGTGGTTAGGAGCTTGGTCCACATCTCTTTGGTTTGGGCTATTGAGAAACAGAGACAGGCTTTTGCAGTGATACAGATTTATCTGGTTCCACTGTGAATGGTGAATACCACTGTGAATACTGTGAATGCAGTATAGTAAACTTAAGACGTGGAAGAGAATCTGCAAGGCTATTCCATCCCCAATCCAACACAAGACAGCTCATTTTTGTACAATACTCTGTTTCTTTAGTGCTTTGGGGACTCTCAGAATCACAGAATGGATCAGGCTGGGAGGGGCTCTGGGTGGGTCCAATCTCCCTGCTCCAGCATGGTCATCCTAAAGCACACATCACAGGATTATGCTGGATGGTTCTTGAATATCTTCAGTGCAGGAGACTCCACAATCTCTCTGGCCAGCCTGTTCCAGTGTGCTGTCACCCACACAGTAAAGCTCTTTCTCATGTTCAGATGTTTACTTTATTACTATTATTATTTTTTTTTTTACTTTCCTAAGGGATTTGATTATTAGGAAGATATTTCATTGTGTTGATCAGAGATTTCTTTTTTCTTAATCAGATTTTCTTCTGAATCACATAGTAGCACTGATAACCACTTTTTTTTCCTCGAGATCCTTCAGATTCATCTGGACTTTTATAATCCCTTTGTTGTTTGCTGCTTGCCAATCTGCATACATTTATTGCAGATGTTCAGTGCACCAGTTCTTACTCTGTTTAAGCTTTACATAAGTATATCCACATGGATATACTTTTTCTAACCGCCTAGGGATATGTGAAACATCTCAAGCCTGGTCTTAGCAGTCATGTAGAGAGAGACAAACACTACCCTGCTGTAGAAGGTAGCAAACTGTAAAGAGTTAGTCATGACACCAATCTGTGAATTAAATAAAGGGGTCACTCTGTCTTCCCCATGTGTCCTCCTAGGGACACTTTAAATCAAATGTAGAGGAAAACATGACCACTCTTGTGATTGTTCATACTCTGTAGCTTGACTGTGATGTAGGGATAAACCTCATGACGGTTTATTTTTAAAATGTTGGGGAGTAGCAAAGCAGCTGAGACATCTGCTGAGATCAGCTGAACCTTGATATTCTCTTCCTCTTCAGTTTCAAGGGACTGGAAGGGTCCTTAAAGATGATCTAGTTCCAATCCCCCTGCCCAGGGACAGTGCCACAACTTCATACTAATCCACAAGCAATAGCTCTATAATTACAGACGTATGATTGTCCTTGGGAGAGAGAAAGATGTGGAATAATTCATGGAGAAAAAAAGAATAACCCTGACCTATGCTCTGCACTGTGGAGCATATATACAGAAATGAATAATCCTGGTTACTGGTCTGCTGATAAATTACCACCTCTTTTACAGGTATGGAAGGTAAAAGCAGAATTTCAGGCAGTCCTTTGCAGGTACTGAGCTGTAGAGACATAATGAAACCATTTAAATTGTATTAGTAATAGAGTAGATCTACATGCCCTGCACTGGGATCATTTGGACTCAGCTGAGCTGGACTGGGTCCAACATTTACTTATTTGGGACGAGGCAACAAACTTTTCTGGGTGGGCTAAGCCAAATTCCCCTTACCTTGGGGCTTCTTACACACCATGAAAAATCCTCAGTCTCCTTCACTTTTTTCTTGTATTCCCATAACAAATTATGGAATATGTGCACCCTCCTCCTGACCTTAAACTAACAGATAAAAACTAGGTTTTGCTGCTGCTGTTACTGTTTAAAGGTAATAAAAAAGTATCTGTCATATTTCTGGTATAATTAAGAAGACAGAAATATTACATGAGTACCCTGCTGTCACTCTGACAGTGCATTTCAGTGGTTCAGGTCATAATTAAGGGAAGTTTGAGGAACATCCTATTGAAGCAGGCATTGCTGATTATCTTCACTGCACGATGTTTTCCCAGCTCTTCTTGGAGGTACTATTTTTTATGTCCAGCAATGACTCACAGGGCAGTGACACAAGCATCATGGGCTACACAGACCTTCTACTCCACACCAATCCCCCTCTCTGTTTCATGGCCAGCATCCCCAGCCAAGCGTGACAGAATGCATCTGACCCATTTATCAGCCAGCTTGCAAGTGGTTATCAGGGCCTGCCAGCCTCAAGCTGCTAGGGCCTTTAAGAAACAAATGCTCCAGTTGCACATCTCACAGTTCTGCTGTGTGTGTTTCTTCCACCATGTCAGTCTCTTCCTAATTTGGACAACCTTTACTGCCTTTTACAGCTCCTACCTCAATTTTTTCTCCTGTTTACATTTCAGATCCTGGAGCACACTTGATTTTTTTAAGCTCCTATGCATGTTCACATCCTGTTTGTTTCTTTCATAATACTGTAAGCTGGTTCTCTTGATTTGGGGAGGAAAACTCCATGGTGGCTATAAGGAGACTGCATCTATTGAAGGTTTCTTCTTAACTTCACATGGTCAGTATGTGTTGTCTTTTTCCTCTGTGCCTGCCAAATGAAGAGGTTCCACAAACCTCTGGATAGCCTCCTCTCCCCAGATGATATGGAAATGTTTCCTGCTTAGACTTCCCTGCAGGCAGGACCTCCAGACATTGTTCTGTGATCAACAGTATCCAACCCAGGAGAATTATGAAACAAGACCACACCTAAAAAATCCTCACAACCCAGCTGCCATGTGCAGGTGCCTCTCTGAGACCAGGTTTGTCTTTGGATGGTCTTTCCAGCTGATCTGATCTGAAACAGCAGCAGTTACTTCACTCTGTATATCAGAACTTTTTTCTTTTTTGCACAAAGTTGCCCAGTCCTCTGCCATCAAACTGGTGTCTTTCTAGAGAAGTAAAACATATATCTGACAGTTTCTGTCTTGAGTCTACATATTAAATGAGACCTGAACAGCAATTCAGATAAAAATAAATGTCTGACAATCCAGCTCTATTTTATTTAAAAGACAGTTAAAGAAAATGGCTTACTGGATGAATTTAGAAGGAGCACATGAAGTCACCACTGAAATATCCACTCCTGAGTTCATTGAAGCATCTGCATATTTGAATACACTTAACTAGGAAGGAAAAAAGCCAAGACAAGGCAAGAGAGGAAAAGAGGAATTTCAGCTGTTAAGTCTGCAAGTTTTGGATGAAAACATGCTCTCCAGTGGATAATGCTTACTCTGCAGTGACAGAAATGCATAAACATCTCGAAGTTGAAGCTGGCCTAACTGTGAGACTTAGGCTAGGTCTGGACTGGGAAACAGAAGGTCTCTGTTCAGTCCCTGCTTCTGCTGCCAGATGAGGCATCCAGGGTTTTACCACATAGGTATGTCCCTCTTTTTTCTTCCTTTATACCTCTGTTTCTCTAGGTGCAACTGGAGTTCTGCTTTACAACACACCATCTGTGGTCATTTCATAGGCATTTTTAATGAGTAAGACCATTTTATTAATCCCACGAACAGCTCAACAAGTAAACCTCTATTACTAATGAATGCTAAGTCCTTTAATTATTCAACCTTCCTGTTTACCTTGGTGTGATATCCACATCTAAGAATCACAAAATTATTGAAAGCAAATGGAAATCAGTAGAAAGGGCTCAACTAGAAAACAAGCCAGTTCTTTTTATCGTGATGGATAGGCAGGAGTGTGGGTCATTGCTATGAATAGTATCACTTAGCTGCTGTGCTTCGGCCAGGGCCAGGGCATTTGACCTGCCTAGGCCACACTTTCTGTCATCTTGTGAGTCATAATTAATTCACGTGATGGATGGCACGTTGTAGTTGTCAAGCAAAGTCACAGCCCTGGCCTTCAGGGAGACTCCACCTCTATGTCAACCCTCCTGAAGATAAACAGCAACATAAATGCTGCTAAGGGTAGGTAGCCTTGGTCTGGTCAGGGCTCTGATAAGTGTTCTTTCACAGAAAAAGGTACAAAGAGCCCAGGCTTTTATTCATTTGTTGGTATGCCACTCCAGTACTAGCTTACTCATTTTTCATTGAAAAAAGGCATCATCAAGGCATAGAATGCTTTAGGTTGGAAGGGATCTTTTAAAAGACATTTGGTCCAACCCCCTTTCCAAGATCAGAGACATGTTAAATTTGATCAGGTGGTCAGAGCCCCGTCCAACCTGTTGAATGTTTTCAGGGATGGGGCATTTGCTGCCTCTCCTGGCAGCCTGTGCCAGTGTCTCACCACCCTCATTTTAAAAGACTTCTTACATGTATCTAGTCTGAATTGACTCTCTTTTAGTTTAAAACCATTACCTCTTTTCTTAGCTCAGAAAGACCTGCAAAGTGTTTATCCTTTGTGTAATGTTTAACTCATAGGTAGTTTATGATAATGTTGGGAATTAATCTTGGAGGCAGGCTTTCAGAATCAGACCACCAAGGTGCTCTGAACAGTCATGACTCTACATTTCTGTCTTGTGGGTCTAAGTGAAAGCTTTTGTTTCCTTGTTTGTTTTTTTCTTGTTTTTCTTCTAAGACTCATGTCTGACCAGTGTTGGCAAAAAAGCCAATTCTCCAAATATGGCAGGATTACAGTGGTCTGAATCCTGCTGAATTCCATGTGCTGATGGGCTTCAAAATCAATTCTTCATAATGTACCTTATTAAGGTGAACACTTGAAGGGAGAGAAGGGAGAAGGGGGGGGGGGGGGAGAGAGAGAGAGAGAGAGAGAGAGAGAGAGAGAGAGAGAGAGAGAGAGAGAGAGAGAGAGAGAAGACATCTGTTTCAGAGCAAAATGAAATCGTAGCTGCAGGCAGGCATGGGAGAGATCAAGGGATGCTTTTAAAATATTAACAAAATTGCAAAACAATCCCTAGGGGTGCTGTAGGAATATTTGATTTGAGGACAATGCAGTTTCAATTCATTCTTTGCCAAGAGCTGGGAGAGAGACCATTCATGTCCAGTAATCCCCTGGAAATGGCATCTTTCTTTCTTAAACACGCCTTCATTATTGTTCACATTGTTTGGTGATTTGCAGAGCTTCATGTAATAGCTCAAATCAGAGATTAGAGTCAGGAGGGCAAACTGGCAGCGTTTCCTCTCTGGCTGATGTTGCCTTCACTCCCAGACAATCTGTTCTAAATGATATCTTCTCCATCAGTGGGTTTCTAATGAAAGATCAGTTTCATTTAATTTGCTTTTTTTTTCTCTTAAATTGAAAAAAAAAAAAAGAGAGAAGGAGAGGAAGAAGGAAAATTAAATTGAATGGTAAGGAAAGTTACACTACTGAACAGTCTTGGGAGGAGCGGGAAGGAGTAGGGTTCTCCTTAAAAAAACAAACCCAAAGTCTCAATTGTTACATTTGAGCCTGCCAGCTGTGAGACTACCAACACACAGCTCTTTCAAGCTCTGGAATGCACGTATGGCAATGCTAGACTGGGTTTAAGAGCAGGATAGCACACTTACTTCAGGACTTACTTCATTGCTTGCATAATGAACTCAATAATAAGAAGAACATTTTCTTTTACAAAAGGATCTGAAAGCGACTATAAATATGGAGGGACCTGTTTCCTTACAGTTTGGCAAGATGTAGTTTTGTCTCTCCTTATGCTAGTCAATGAAACAACACAAAGGGGTTATTGTTTATATTGTTGAATAGTAGCTAAACAGCAATTAATAGAGGTTCCTAGCAGGGTTTTGACCTTGGCATACAATTTCTGAGCACAACTAAAGCATCAGCATAGGCCAGGAACCAGTCCCAAAATGCAGACTACATTACCCTGTTTTGGATCATAGGAGAATTTTTTATATAGACGAAAGCTTCTCTATGCTAGTTGACCTCAGTTCCAGGGAGTAGTCCCAGACAGTTATTTACTGTAATAAAGTATTTAATTTGCTAGTATTGGTATCTCATTTGTTTATTGGATTTCAGTTGAGTTGAGTTCCCAGATTGGATTGGTGAAAAATCTGGTTGAGGACCAATACATGATAAGTGTTCTTGTTTAGCAGTAAAGGTAACCATCAAAGCCACAGCTTTTGTTGCTGTCTGCTTGTTTGTTTGCTTGAGGGTTGAGGGGGAGTGGGGTTTTAAGTTTAGATACATTTGATTCCAGACTTAAAAATTACTGAGACCGTTTCTTATGTCCTAGTGAAATGGTTTAATTTCAGCCTTTGCCTATAGAAAACCCTGGGCTAACTGGAAAACTACTGTAGTTCTTATACCAGTTTATAATAAACACAGGGCAGAAAAAGATTGGGAGGTGTCAGCTAAGGAAGGGACAGAGAGAGTCCTGTTAATAATATTGACATAATTAATGTACTGGTTAGGCATTTTCCCTGCAGTGTTTCTCTTTCTGCAGTCCCATGGAGAAAGTGTTGGGTGCAAGGTAGGGATCTCAGCCACATTCTCTGCCGCTTTCCCACTGCATTTACTTCTTTTCAAAATTCTGGAGTCAGATACGTGATCTACACCTTCCCTCCTCCTTCCCCCATGGAACAGCTGCCCTCTCTGACACAGATAAGCTAATTTGAGCTGAAAAGCATGAAGTAAGAAGGCCGCAGGCATGTTTGCCTTAGGCCAGGATCTTGATGGTGTCTGTCTGTGATCCTATCACCCCTTCTCTCTACATTTATGCCAAGCCCTCATGTTGAGAGCTGCTCTGCACAGCAGCATAAAATCAGGAGCTTAAAATATGCTCAAGCCCAGCTGCTCTCCTGCCCTTGTCACAGCAGAGACGGTGGAATGGAAGGTGGAAGGAGGCTCATGCTTCCATCCTCATACCAACCCAGTTTATGCAAAGTTAATAAATAAGCATATAATGCTGGACTTTACATTAATGAGGCTTCAGGTTAGGCACATTTATTTATTGCTGATGCAAAAATAAAACTGTTAACCTCCAGAAGAAAGGGTTATGTGGAAGGGAAATACTCCATGTCACCACAAGTACAGCCACATCACCTCCTGTCATATCCCTGGGCTGTCGATGCTTTTTTGGTATTGATCATATCATGTGTTTTCAGAGCATCAGCTGCCTGCTCCACAGCAGGCCACAATGATCACTTGGTGCAACTTCTATCTTAGAAAGTGCCAAAGAAGTCACTAAAATATTAGAGCTGGCTGCAGAGCATAGCCCCTAGACCATTGCTCCTACTGTGAATGGTGTCCTTCCACTGTGCCTTCTGCATGTGGCCTGCAATGCCAGGCTAGGAGGTAAAACACATGTGAATAGGAATTCCACTTGCAGCTTCTTGCTTTGATGCTGTACTCATCCCACACATTCTTTGCTGAATTACAATTTGTAGCATAACAGAAGCTCAGCTTAGCTGAGAAAGTTCAGCTGCAGGCTTCTCTTCCACATTCCAGGAGTAGCTGAGGTGTAAAGGGGACAAAAAGGCACTTAAGATCCTCCAGTCTGGCAAAAATCTTCATATCCTCTCTCCAGATGTTGCAACCTCTGGATATGCACAGCAGACAGGAGATGTATTGCCATCTTGAACAGGACAGCAGGACATAGGACCTGCCTTTACCTTAAACACAGCATTAGTCTTTCATAAATCATTCCTTAGGCTGTAGCTTTGTCCTGCAGCAGATTCTGGCTGCCCTACTCCCAGTCCCACCACGCAGTAGCGAGAACCAGATTGGATCCCTGGATGCCTGGTCTGCAAAAAAAACCCACTTTTGATTTATTTTCATTTCTACATGCATTTTATGCCAGCTGAAAGTCACACAGATGCTAGCATTATCTTAAGGAAGGAGACATGCATGGATAAAAATGATGAGCCAGGGTGAGATAGGGAAGAGGTCTTTGCTTTAATTTTTTTGCCTGTGGAAACATTCCTCTGCCTTGGAAGACTGTGACATGCACAAGCCTTGTGGCGCCCAGGACCACTCCAAAGCAGTTACAGGAAAAGAAACTAAAATCCAGTTTCCCATTACAGGGAAAAGGGGAAAAACATATTTGAGAGAGGAAGGTCATAGAGATGGGAGGAAAAAAAAAACAACTCTTAATTAGATTTATTCATTGACTAGACCCCAATCAACTGACCTGCACATTTGGCTTTTTTTAAGATTGTCATCCCCATCATCTTCCAGTGGAAGGTGTCCTTGCCTATGGCAGGGAGGCTGGAACTAGACAATCTTAAGGTCCCTTCCAGCCCAAACCATTCTATGAGTCTATGATATCTAAGTGTCTTAACGTTATCCCTTCACAGAGGAAGTAGTTGAAGGTTCTTCAGTTCATGTCACAGCACCATGCCCTCAGCACACTTGAGACAGAGCAGCTGAAGATACTGAGCCCACCCTCAGGTGGAGGAAGAAGCCAAGGAGCATGGATCATCCTCTATATTTTCCTAAGAGCAAACCAGATTTTTAAAAGAATCATATATTTCACCTCCTTTCACTTTTCATTACTGTTTGCAGGGTGCAACTTCTAGCAGCAAGACCTTGTGTCCATGCAAGCATAGAGGGGCAGGGGTCACATTTACAAAGTCAGATGCTCCAAAAAACCTGCCACTGGTGTCAGCTGGACTGAAATATTTCCATCTGCACTAATGGCCACTGAGTGAGCCCCAAAGAGCCTGGTGTGTGTTCCCCACCTTTAGCTTCATTGCGGATGTTTGCCTCCAGCCTGCTGTGCCTATCAAGGATGGGGAGAGACATTTTCTCTTTCATTTCCATTCTCATTAATACAGTTGTATTTTGTGAGGTGTTTGTTTACATGAGCCTTCTTGGTTCTCTCCTCTCAGGGGAGCCATTAATTTATCTGCTTTGCTTTTCATCAACGGGAGTTGACAGAGGGAGTTATGGGTTAACTGCTCTGTTTAGAGCAAGTGGCAGGTGCTGGTATCACTCAAACTAAATGAAAATATAAATATCTCTTTACCTACCCAAGAAATCAGCTTAAAACCCCCAGTGTTTAGGTTCAACCTGTTTGTAAGCCTAATGACCCAACTCGGCACTAAACGTGTTTATTGACAGCTTGAAGGCTGGACTGCTCCAGACCCCAGCTACATATAATTATGGAAAGAAAATTTTTAAAATGCCTTAATCATAAAAGGCACTATGCTTATTATGTCAGAAAGGAGCCTAATTTCAGACAAAAACCTGCTCCATCAAACCCAGGCCCCCTCAAGGGTCCATGGGGGCAAATCAGCAGCTCCCAAGGTCACAGGTTACATCTGAGAAAATTGCCAATGTGCTCTCTTACATGTTTCTTCATAGTTTCATTTTAGCTCACCCTGAGAAGGAGATTTTCAAAAGACTCCAATTTCTTAATTTTATTCCTTTTTGTCCTCAGCACTGACACTTTTGGAGACTGAAATATGATGCAGTGCAGCCCATACCATAAAAGTGAACATTAAAAGGTTTTGTACAGAGAGCTGAGCTTATAAAGCCCCATTTTACTCCCTGAGTGAAATGAGCGGAAAATACTTCCAAGTAATTTAAAGGACTTTGGATCAGATGCACAGTTCACAAAAGCCATGGTGGTGTAAAACTCAATGCCAGTCAGGAGATTACACAACCAATTCAACTCCTCGTTGTTCAGAAATGTAGGGGGAAAACCAGTGATTTGTGGAATACCTTAAGATAGAGCTTATACAAAGCACATTTCGAAAGCAAAAAGCTACAAAGATTTTTTTTTTTTAACTCATTTTTCCTACATGGGATAACAACTAATTATTTCTACTGACATAGAAGGAAATGAAAAAAAAGGCAAAAAAAAACAAGTGAAGGGAATAAAAAGATGCTGCCTGTATTTAACTGGTATGCTTACACCAGTTTTCAACTCTTCTTGAAAATGGTGTAGTAAAGATATGGCAGAGAAAATAAAGTCTCAACAGAAATTCTCATTAAGGGCACAGAAACTTCGCTCTGTAAGCAAGGAGGAGGAATAGATGAGCTGTGGACATGGATCAAGGGGTTTGAGCAAGGCAGCTTCCATGAAGCAGCAGCTCTCTTGTCAAGGAATGGAGCAATACTATCTCTCAGAGTCACAAAATGTACACCTGCCCATGAATGGTCTGGGCTGGTGCTGGAAAAGATGTGCTAGAATAGTTATTAGAACCTCCCAGTTATATTGCTTGAAAACTGGTTAGAAATACAGATTTTTAGGTCGGGCAAGTTATTGCATGCATGTCCTAAAGTGGAAACAGCTCCATCTGCCAACTTAGATGATAGAAAAGAGTATCTCAGTCTGTTTTCCTGCCGACCCCAGTGTATTTCCTCTTGCCCGAGCCTTGCATCTAATTATGAAACACCCTTATAAAACCAGATTGATATTAATCTCGCTCCATTAAAGTTGGGGTTGGCTGCAAAAATAAAAAGGTAAGGATTTGGCAGATAAGGGCTCTTTTTCTTTTAATTTCCAGACAGTTTCCCTGATCTGCTTGTGGTGTGGTTTTATGAACAGCTGCATTAGTATCCCTGGGGAGGCAGGAAGCAGCAGGGTGGCTGAGCCCTAGCAGGAGGGAACATCTCAAGCAGGGTTTGTCATCAGAAACATTGAAACAGGGAACCATTCCTCTACTGAAGCTGACATTTTCAAACCCAGGAGCCTGCACTTTGGTGAAAACAAACTTATGTTTAAAGGATTCTTGGCAATTGGATTTCCTGCAGATTTCTGCATCCAACAGATGCAAGCATTGATCCAGCTTCACTTGGGCAATGATATGTACAATGAGACATTTGGCTTCAGGAGCGTATGACTGAGGATGTTGCTGTCTCCTCTGTCTCCATCTGTACTGCTTCCTTTACAGACATAATTGCTAATAAATTAACATTTGTATACTGCCTTGAAAATCGTGAGCTTAAATATAGGTTTTTATTAGCTCATATCCTGGCAAAATATTTCTTTCATACAAATTACTTTCTGTAATTGAATTATCCCTTGTGATTTTTAAAAGTTACAAAGTGGTTGGACCTCTGCTATTTATCATTCTTCTCTGCAAGAGTTTGCCAAGGTAGGAAGGAAATTGATAGAAAATTTATTGCAAAAAAGTAGATAAGCATTTTACTTTAGGGTTCTTTTATGTCCATGATTCCAACAAGCCTAATAATCTTTGCAAATCATTAGCATGTTATAGCCCAGAATCCATCCTGAAACTGTATGATCTCACCTCATAAGTTTCTTGTTAGACTCCTAGACTCCCTCGGACATCTTCTTAATAGTGATATGTCTCATAAATTATTTATTGAAATGACATGCTTAAAAGCATCAAAAAGACCTTTCACTTGGCTGTGAAACAGCTGGAGAATGGTTATATCTGTTTCTCATAAAACGAGCCCAAAAGGTTAAATGCCTTCTCCAGGATCACACAATAAATTAGTGGTACAGCAGGGCATCAGAGAAACTGGTACTGTTTCCCAGAGTCTTGCTTCTCAACAGTAGACATGACTATCTCTTCATCTCAGGAACTGTTGCATGCCCCAAAATGAAGATGGTTTACTTGCTACTGAAACCCATGGTTTCCATCTCTTAAATTCTCTGTTCTTTTAACATTGGTGTAGCTGGCAACCTTGGTGCTCTGGGCAGGCTTTGGTTTTGTTTTTTGTAATTTCCCAAAATAGAGACTTTTTGGAGATAGACAGTCATCCGTGACTTCACTTGTAACAGTCAGGATTCCGAGAGAGCCACTGAATAAAGATTCCATGTGTTTTCCCAAATGTGATCTGATAGGTCTCAGCCAAATGATGGAGCCTGTTACTGAGTTTTGCTTTATTGCCTTTTACTTCCTAAGGCACGTAAAAGATTGTGTTTGTTGCATGTATTTGAAACAAATAGTAATAATTTACATTTATATAGCACTTTCTGCTTTTTAAGCACTGCTCAAACACTAATTACTCTTGGTTTAGTGTAAACTAATGTAATCCCACTCTCTTTTGCAATCTACTTGCATCTTTTGTTGACTGAGAGCTAGTTCAATTACTTCTAATCTTTGGTCTAGCTAGTCATTAAAGGTATGACTAAGAAGAGCCATTTACATCTACAATTGCTTTTTCCCCTCCCCTGATCCTTCATTTGCTTTTTCCTTTTCTTCTCACAATGTCTTTTTGCTGAATATTCTTTAAGATGGATTCCTTAGCATGGCAGAAAAGCTTTTATTCAGAAAAAGAGTGGGCCTTTTCACTCATTTTGTTAAATATTATAAAAACATGTTCTTATAAGAAAGATTTAATAAGTCATTCTGTTTTGCCACAGGAAGTCAAATGCAACATGTTTTCCTATGGCAAACCAGAAGATTCGTCACTTAGTGACTAAACTAATGATCTTAATAGCAACAATGCAGAATTTATTTTTCAGTTTGGACTTGGATAAACCACTTAATCTCTTATCTTGCATTTTATCAACTGAAAAATGATGGAATTTCATTATTACTGGCACAGAATCCAAGAACCTCTGTAAACAGGCTTCTGATGTTCAAACAGGAGCTGGGGTTTGTGTAAACTGTGCCACTGACTTCCTGCATTATTTGGTCAGGTCACCTCCTTTCTGCCAGTCTGTTCTGCCTGTAACATGGGACTTCCTTGAAGGCTAAATCATTAAGAAACCTGAGCTTTTGCCATATGTTTAACACTGGGAGGGGAAAAAAAAGTAAAAATACACCCTGCTGTTACTCTGATTACTCTGGTAGCTTTGGGCAAGTAGAAAAGCAGCATTTTGCAAGAACAGAACAGATGTAATTTTTTTTTTTTGTACCTGAACTACAGTGAACTGTAGTGTCAGTTATCATTACCTTATTAAGATTCCTCCTTATTGCACCTTTCAGTCAAGTGTCATTTGTACATCTGGAGGAATGTATTTGTGTTTTGGAGGGTCGTTGAATCATAAAATTATTGAAGGGTTTGGGTTGGAAGGGACCTTAAGGATCATCTAATGAATAGGGACACCTTCCACTAGACCAGGCTGCTCAAAGCCCCATCCAACCTGGCCTTGAACACTGCCAGGGATGGGGCAGCCACAGTGCCAGTGCCTCACCCCCCTCACATGAAATAATTTCTTCCTACTATCTAATCTAATCCTACCCTCTGTCAGTCTGAAGTCATTCTCCTTTGTTCTATCACTCCATGCCCTTGTCAAATTACCCTCTCCAGCTCTCTTGTAGCCCCTTCAGCTGCTGGAAGGTGCTCTAAGGTCTCCCTTGAGCCTTTTCTCCATATCCCATGCAGTGCTAAGCTGCAACCCAGCACTCAGGTGTAAGTCTTCTCGCATGTACTTAAAATCTCTTCCTAGAGGTGGTACCCCTCCTTGTTATTTCAGTGAAGGGGCCCTTTGTTAAAAAAAAACAAACCCAAACACTTCCCATTTCTAATTTACTATTTTTACCTCTCTGTTTTTTTCCCCACAGACATTTTTGCCTAAGAAAAATACACTTCCTATTGCATAAGCTTATTGTGCCATTGAAAGTGAAGCTCTGGACACAGTAGGGGTCACACTGATTAATCAGTCCCTAGTATCTCTCAATGCACTCTGATTATCTCACATAGTAGTCCTAAAATGAATCAATTCATGAGCCCTTTCAGTCTTCTTTACAGATAATTCATGTTTTAATAAACTTAGTTTGAAGTTCAACCCTTTAGGGAATGTTATCAGAACAAGAAAACAAGTTGTTTTTTTCCCCCTGCTGAAGGAAGGCAGGGAGAGATTACCCAGTACCACAGCAGCTGTGACAAGAGCAGGGACATTTTTACATGTGATACTGTAGTAAGACAAGGACAGGTTGGCTTTGTGATTAATCCTGCAGGAGTTTCCTGTGTTACTTACTTGAATTCAAGTAACTGGATAAGATAGTTGCCTTTGCCTGCAGAAGAAGGATGATAATACTTTTTCCCAATGCTGTGTGTCCTGCCTGATTAGGTGAGAGCTTCACTCTGCTGCAGGAAGTTTTACATCTTATTGTTCTGCAGAATGTCTATATAATTAGCCTTAATAAATTGACAGCTTGGCAAAATAAATCTACCCTTACCCTTATACCCTTAGTATAAAAAATTATACTTTTTGAGCATAAGTCTGAGTATATTCCTCCAAAATCAGTTGAACCTATGGCATTCCCTGCTATTCAATGGCAGCAGTAAAAGCCAATGCTGCCCAAGACTACTTTTCTATTGTTCTCACAGTCAAGCCAATGACAAAAAGGAGAAAAAATTCAGATCTTGCAAATTTTCTACTACAGATCTCCTACAATTCCAGCTATCATCCTGTGAGCTGCTCAGACCCCATCTGAAAGGTGTAGAACAGAGGATGCTCTGGAGCTCTGTTTCAAACAGGAGGTGCACATCAAGGTGATAAGTTTGCTGAGGAATATGGATACAGAGTGGCGGCTGTAGGCAGAAAAGGCAGACATGATTTCTTTCTTAGAAGAATCCCAGCCTCCATTCAGCTCTTTTCAGGAATAATGTGTAATAGCAAAAAAGACACATCTGTGAGTGGGTATGAGTTCAAGGCCTCTTTTCTTCTTGAAAAGGCTGAGGGCTCATCAATATTTCCACAAAGAAGACCATAAACAGTGATTTCAAATGAGACAAGGACTTCTTCACACCACACACAGTCACACTGGGGCACTGCATACAGGATGTTGTGAAGGCCAGAAGTATTTAATAGTCAAATGGTATTAGGCAAACTCTCAGAGGACAAGTTCATCAGGGACTGTCACACCCAGTGGTCCTGCAGAGAAATTTGTTGAAGTGGATAGAGGGGAAGGACCAACCTTGATTCTTAAGTCACTGTTCACAACCAGTGTCCACTTCTTCTCTTCCAAATTGTCTTCATCCAATCCATACAGGGGTAATAAAGTTGGATAGTTTCCTTGTTCAATTTATTGGCAGAAAAGTAGGGATACAGAGCTAGTGTATCTAAGCATGGGAATTCACTTACCTAACTGTGGAATAAAGAGGTTGAATAGCAGAAGGTGTGCAGGGGAATTATCTTGGGATTCTTGCTACATTTTCATTTGGGTCACAATTCACTTTTCTAATTGTCTAAGAGATGAGACACTGGCACAGAGTCCCCAGGGGAACTGTAGGTGCCCCATCCCTGGAAGTGTTCACAGATGGTTTGGAAAGGGTTTTGAATAACCTGGTCTAGGGAAAGGTGTCCCTATCCATGGCAGGGAATTAAAACTAGGTGATCTTTAATGTCCCTTCCAACACAAAGACATCTTACTTGTCATCATAGAGTCCATTCTGCAGTGCTATGACTTGAAATTATATATATTTTTTTGTTAAACAAACAAGCAAAAACCAAACCCCAGGCTATGTTTTTCTTTTCTGAAAGAAAAAGGAAGAATTCTCCAAAACAGATTGAGAAAGTCTCTGCCAAGAGCTTTCACCTAGGATACTTGAGACACATTCAAAAGTTCAAGCTGTCTGACTCAGATTAAGGACATAGATTTTAACTTCCTGTATCCCAGGTAAGAGCCCAAATTAGCAAAAGGTGGGTGATGGAGAAAGAATGGGGATATTTTCAGTGACTACCTTCATTTTATGTCACCAGTTCTTTGTCCCTCTGAGATTTGCTGATAAATGGGCTGGTTTCACATGGGGTTTGGATGTGTGGCACATCATACATCCAAACCTTGAGTCTGAGATAGAGAGTTAGGAAAAATTTGTAGGCTGACCATAAAACAGTGTAAGTGGTCAGGCTGTGTTTTGGCATTCATTATTTAAATGCATTATGCATTGTCTATTAAAATGAGGTTTTGAAGAAAACCCACTTCATCCAAGAATGGCTAATAGCCTCATAATGAGAATTTCAATATAAATCTAAGACTTTTTCCAAAGTAATTTCCATTTTGGCTTAAGCCAGAGTAGGGTTCTGATGGCTGCAACTGCAGACTGCTTATACTTGTCAAAAATTATTCAGAAGAATTTTTGACTTCGGGCCCTAAAACCTTCCATTAGCACAGGTTAAATGTTCCAGCCCATGACAGAAGACTTAGGGAATTGCAAATCTGAAATAATTGAGATAATTGCATTCCAGCCTCCTTCATGTTTTCCCACCACTACTGTTTCAAGCTTTCCCAGGCGTACAGCTTAATGCAGTTTTAGAGTTATTCATTAAAACATCACAAACATCTTTTGGACAAGGCCTTACCAACTGCCTAGCAAGTCTCTTACCAATAGAAGAAAGGTTTAGTGGTTGAGACCAGAAAAGGGAGGTTTTATTACTTTCTTTGAGTACTGGGTTGAAGCCAAGCTGTATTAATTCAACTCTTCATTCTCCTCTCTTGTGCCTGCTTCTTTCCTAAGTCTTTGGCAAAAATGTGAGAGGATGTTATACCTATAGCTTAATTTATTTCCTACAAAGACCTCATGGGATTTGAACCTCTGTTATAAATCTGAAGCTTAAAGTTTAATAAAAAACACAGGAATCCTTTATGTTACAGAAGAATTTCCCAGAAACCTGGTAAATGGCATCACGCTGTTTAAGTCACAGAGTAGTGTCTTTGCTAAGATCAGATCATTGCTGACTCTGATCACCAGGCAATACAGATTTGATTTGAATAACCCCTGAGTACATGCCAAAGTATTTGCTGAAAGCAATTATGACACGTTTGTGCTTTAGATAAGGTGGAATGGGAGGCAATATCTTAGACAGTTTTTGACAAATGAAAATAATCAAATAAGATTTCTCAGGTCCAATATTTTGTGTAAAGAAGGCAAGGTTTTTTCAAGGTCAGGCTGGTTGGGGCTCTAAAGTATCTGAACTAGTGCATGACATCCCTGCCTGTGGTAGTGAGATTGGAACTAGATGATATTTAAAGTTCCCTCCAACCCAAACCTTTCCATGAGCCTATGAAATCACAATAAGGAGACTTGAACGAGGCATTTACATCCCCATGGAAGTGGTAGGACTGTCACAGTGGACTGCCTTTTTTCAAATGTGATGTAAAATACCGGGTGATGATTTAATTTGTTGTAGGATATTAGTAATCACAGAAACAAAGTAATTTAATCATCTGAACTCACAACTTCTCTGGTTGCAGCTTATCCTGAGTTGGAGCTAATTTTCCAAATAACATTGCTGGTTTGTCCCCAGGATCTGTTAGTGTCTTTGAGAACATTATTATACAAGCTGAAAATCTGTCTCCCTTTTGACTCTGAGTGGGGTTTTCATCACTCACCATGGGATTTCACAGGTCAGATACAACTGCAATTGTCCATGCTCCATAGTCTTCTGACTGAGGGACACTATGGAACATGAAAGAGCATCTTGTTAATAGTACCTGGGGTTTGTGCTACTGTTCTCCATCAAAGATTTAAGACATGCATTGGCCACAGTTTTTAAAATTAATTATTCTACTATGCTTATGTGACTTGGTTCTCAAAAAAATCCAGGGCTCATTACCAGACCCAGTCCTAGAGATCAAGTTGCTGCCCTCAGTTGTGTTGTTTTCTTCTTGTACCACCTTCAGCAATTCACTTTGACTTCCCGTGGCTCATGTCTTCCTCTATAAAGTGAAAGAAGGAATACTTGCTCACTACTTACCAGCTCTAGATCTTAGTTAATGATTCAATTTGTGGAGTCCAAAGGAGGGAGTATAAAATTAAGCTTGCTGCTCAGCATCCTATGGCTGTGTTCGTTCTACAAAGGGCAGCAGCAGTAAAAAATAGGGGGAAATATTGCCCTAAGCAGTGAAATGAGATGGAGTTCAAGATGACAAAAAGCATGCCCTACCAAGTAAAATGATGCAATTTCTGCCTAGGCAGTTCTGCAGATGAAAACAATGGCTGTGGGAAGTAGTCTTTTTGCTTCCTTCAGCACAAAGGTGGAGGTGGAATCAACCCACCAGAGCTCATGCTCACATTTTCTTGCAGACAAGATATTTCACTCTTCCAGCTTTCTCATCACCCCGTTGCCACAACTATATGGGAAGTACATAAAGCTATCTGTACTGTTTAAACCCTCACATTTTGACAGAGAACTGGATGATATGACATGCTGCATCCCAGAACAGGCGCTGTCTATCACCTTGCTGCTAATCTCTGTGATTAGTGACCTGCAATGTAAGTCAGCTATCAAAGACCACCTGTCCTTTTTGCTGTAAGCGCCTCCTAGCATATCGCTTTGTGGTGTCACACTCCCTTGTCTGGTTTTTGATTGATGCGAGTCTGTCTTTTGAGCGGTGACTCAGAAAATAAATCATACTCCATGCCATTCATTGAGTGCGGTTCTGCAGCACAAAGCTGGTGTGGTTAATCAAAACTCCAAAGAGCAACAAAAACCAACAGAACTGAGTGTGAGAAGGAGAGATATAAAGGATAAAACATCATAAAAATGATTATTTGGGAGCCAACCAAAGCAAAAGCAAAATAAAAAGAGCTGCAAATAAGTGCTACGTTTGCTGCACTACAGCACCAGAACCAGAAAGGTGATTCTTTTGCTCCACCTCCTGACATATATTCAAGGATATGAGAAGAGTCCCACACTGCTGAAAAATATTAACTATATTAAGGAATCTGAGTTTATAGGCTTTTGCTTCTAAGTAACCCTTTCTGGGGTCAGTGGGATCTTTCTGAGTAGAATAAGTAAATACATAAGGATGTTTCTGTTGTGAACTGTATTCCAGACCACTTTGTGGTCCAGCAGTGATTGGACCCCATTCACAGAGGGCTGCCAAAAATAGGAATGGCTATTGCAACTAATTGGCCTTAAAATAATTTTTTTTTAAAAAAGTGGAATTTTATATGTTAAGTAGACATCAGTGTGATGAAAGAATCATACAGAATTAAGAACATTGCATTATAGCACAAGAAAACCTTTTCCAAATATAAATTATTCAGAGCAGGAGAGGTTTGTTGTTTTATGGAGGTAAAATGAACACAGAGATGGAAAGGTCCATGTTAGAAAGTCTGTGTTTTTTTACATCCGGTCCAGCAAGTTTATGGAAGCTTTTAAAATTATGAAGAGCAATCATGAGCTAAAGATTGGAAGAAACTGGTGGTTGAGCATGTAACTGAGACGAGTGTGATTCTTTGTGTTTGTCATGTGCCAGAGAAGTCAGGAAAAATGTGAGGTGTTGATGGCACTGATGAAATTGTAGCAGAAGTAAAATCTAGACACAAGGAGTAGCAGATAAAAAAAATAATAATCTACCACAGAAAAACTCTGAGGCAAACTTTCTGACAACACAACTCCATTGAAAGTAAGCTATCCTAACCATCTGGGAATTAGGCCATAAAACTGAGATGGCAAGAGCTGCATGTCCTTGGAGAAGTGCTGGAAACGTACTTAAGTCAGGTAAATGCAACAGTTCAGTCTTTAAAAAAAACTTTAAAAAAAAATCTTCATTATGTTTTATGGAGGTAACCTTTTTATTTGGAAAGTCAAGCTAAGTTGTGAGGGAGAGAGAAATAAAAAGTTGAGAAGAGTTAAATTTATAAAGACATGAATGAGTTGGGAATAGAAACACTGTTACAGAGGAATGTGCATATGGATGGTGCAAATTTACAGGGCTATTTTTGATGAACTGTAGGAGAATTTTCAGTTTTTCAGCACCTTTCCTTACAAAAAGAAAACCCTTCATCAGGTGGGAATTCAATCAATTTCCTTATGTTTTTTTTGTCATTTCCTAAGTTGCAAGATTACTAATGGTAATTACAGGCTCTGTTTGTACCTTGTGGCTCTAGCAGTGCAAAAAGGTTTTCCTGGCACATTTTCCTCTCCTGCTAAGGGTTTTTAAATGACCAGCCCTAGGTAGGAATTGCTACAGTGCTTGGGAGCAGATAGAAGCCACCTTTCCTCATTTCTTTCTTAGAGGGTAACCACTTCTCACTCACATTGTGCTATGTCCATCCCCTATAACAATAAATCACAATTTCTGTGTTCATTATAGCAGCTCCCAATACTGGGCTTTTGTGAAGGAGCCTGTTTTAAGATGTTATATTCGAAAGTATAACAAACCTGCTCCTTCTAAGGTTTTCAAACAGAGATGCTATAAATGAGACAAACAGATTCAATAACAAGTGTAAAAAAAGTCACAATTTTTCAACCCGAAAGAAAGCTTTTTTTTTAAAAAAAGGGCAAACAACAGTGCACTGAAAAGCAATCAGATGTTCTATTTCTTCTAAGTGAGAAAGCACAAATATGTTTGATTCAATGCAAAGAAAAATAAAAATCTACCCAAAAAAAATCTACATGCTGCTCTTCTTCCTTAGCACAATGCATATGCCTTCACTACTGTCTCTACATTCAGGCCTTAGTTATGTACCCTTACTCTGCAGTACATTTAACATGTCAGTTTTGGCCAGTGAGTAATCCCATCTACATTCACTCTATTGCATTTACCTGAATAAATTTAAGTCAATGAGTTTGGTGGGCTTATAAACATGTTTAAAATCAAAGTGGTGCCCAAATCTCTGTGGGTGACTTAGGTAAAACTCATTATAAGACACTCCTCCTTTCACCTCTCCCTCCATAAGTCCTCAGTAGTTTCTGTGCATTTTGCTGACAAACAGAATGTATGAATTTGGTCCACCACCATCTTTGGAATTGACTGGGAGACAGTGGATTTTTTCTTTTTCTTTTTTTTTTTTTAATAGTAGTATCTTAATTTAAAGGAAGAATGCTGCAGAAGCCATACAAGGTATTGGAATTGGGGTCTGTCATTGCAAAGTTGGTTTTGGGGGTTAAAGGGACAAAACCCAGTGAGCAGTTTTAGCACAATCAGAATTGCAGAAATAGGAGTGTGTTGTGGTTTAACCCCACAAGAGTCCCAAGAGTGCAACCCTGTTCTTCTTTGCCCAGCTGCCAGTTTATCTCACAGACTTCCTGTAGTTTTTGCTTTCTCCTGCAGTCTTTCTTCAATGCTGGTATTTTTTTAGCTGTGTTTATACCAGACAGCTTTTCAAATAAGAAATTAATAATGAAATGTTGTCTTCAGGCTTCAGTATTACTACTATGATTTGTAGGTTATCAGAACCTGTGCTAGGAGTCTTCCATCCTTCACACACTCAGTTTTAAAACCCACAAATGCCACATCCCTTTAAACTGACCTACAAAGCTTACAGCACATCCATCCTCAGCTACTGCACCTTGGCTCTGTGAGGGAAGGCACAGATGAGGTATTAGGAAGAAATTCTTAAGTGCGAGGGTGGTGAGGCACAGGCACAGGCTGCCCAGAGAAGTTGTGGATGCTCTGTCTCCGACAGTGCTTAAGGCCAGGTTGGATGGGGTTTTGAGCAACCTGGTCTAGTAGAAGTCCCTGTCCATGGCATGGGGGTTGGTTGAATCTTCAAGGTCCCTTTCAAACCATTCTAGGATTCTATGATTCTCTGAAATCCAGGGCAGAGCATCTGAAGCAAGGCTAGAGTCTGAGTCATGGAGGACAAAGATTTCATTAGTACATTCAGGGTTTAGCTTTTCAAGAAAGGAATGCCAACAGAATATGATTCAGTCCTTGCCATATATTTCCATATGCATTTTCTGTGAAAAAGACCAAGAACTGATAGGTGCTCTTTGAACCTTTTGCTTTCTGTTTTTAAATGCTGATGGTAAACAACAATATCCTGGGATGGCATTTAGGGACTGAACTTCTGTTCTTTAGCAGTCAGGAGGATTTGGTTTCTGAGAAGCTCAGCCCATAATTACATATTTTCCACATTTGGTTTGTGGATTTTACCATTATTTTTCCTTATAAACCAGTTTAGATATTAAAAAACATCTTGATGTTTTCCATCTTGATGCAAGTCATTACCATTATTTTTTCTGTCACTTCTGTCATGTTTAATAAATTTGAAGTAAAAATATAATTTATTATTTTGACAATAATACTTTTTAATGCGTTTTATTTCTGCTATCCGTTTTCTCTGTGTGCAGATATGTATGCTTGCATTGCAGTGCATATGGACATTGGTTTTTCCACAGAAATAAATCCCAGGCCATGTTGTTACATGAAGCAGAACACTATCATTTATTTACACTTTCTCAGCTCTGCTTAAGTACTAATATATTTCCAGATGAGTAAAGACGAGCCCTCTGAAAAGACATTTTTATGCAACTTCCATCCACATCTCACTCCTTCATTCTTCCTTTTTCCCTCTCCCTTCTCACTTGCCTTTTTATACCATCTCAGTCTTTTGTTCACACATTCTAGCCTCATGATCTATGGAAAGATTTTTAAAACCAGAGGACAGCATTTTTCCAAAGCTCTCCAGTTGCCCAAACAGAGACATTTCAGCATTACCTGATTTCCCAGAGATTAGGTGACTGATGAATACATGCCTCCTCGAGGTGTCTGAATCACTTCCTATGGAAAGAAGATGCACAATATCACAATCAGTTTCAAATTCCCAAGTGCATGCCTAGTTCAGACAGATGCAGGTTGCTGCCTGTATGTATCCTGTTAGCAGTGGCAATTATTAAATGAGTCACACATAACTGAGACTTTCTTTTTATTGGTAATTGTTCTAAGAGGTTTTTTCTGCAATCCATTAAGTAACATCCCTTTTCTTCAGTATGAGAATGTATAAAGAAGGCCGATTATCAGCTGAGTGCCTAAAGGCATGACATTTTTTTATTCTTTCTTTCAGGTTATTCCAATCTGACCACCACACAGACGTCATTATTTTAATGTTGAATTCTCAGACAAGGGTGCCATGGATGTAAAAGAAAGGAAACCGTATCGATCTCTGACTCGGCGCCGTGACACTGAGCGCCGCTACACCAGCTCTTCAGCCGAGAGTGAGGACAGCAAGGCACCCCAGAAGTCCTACAGCTCCAGTGAGACCCTGAAGGCATATGATCAAGACTCCAGGCTGACCTACAGCAATCGGGTCAAAGACATGGTGCACCAGGAGGCCGATGAATTCTGCCGAGCAGGTGGGTACTTCCCAGCAGATGCAGCTGTAAGCAGCATGAGGGAATCAGCTGAGAACCGGAGCTGGGTGGGAGGCTACCTTTGAAAGACTCTGAGGCCAAAAGCAAGATGTAAGAGAGAGATTTAAAGAGGACAGCAGAGATCATCTTCAGTGTATTGCACAGACACTGTGTGCAGCCCAGTGTCCTTAAGTGACACATCCATATCCCATGTTCCTTAGCACTTACTAAAACTTATTTTCTGTGTCTTAGTCTTTCTGTCTGCAGCAGCACTTTGGCACTTCCCACCATGAGACTAGAGCCTCCATGCACGTGCTATACAGTACTGACATGGCATGGAAAGTTCCTGCCTGCTCAGGAGACTTTTCACTGTGTCATGTGTCTGCTCGGTCAAGAAGGAAGTCAATGAGGATGCAAGGGAGAAGGCAACGAGGGGAGAGTGTCACTGTCCACACTGTCTTATCTGGTCTACAGCAAAACCCAGGAACCCTGGAAGAAAGGAGGCAACTGAGCTCCAGATGGGATGACCCTTCTTGGCATTGTACATGGCCTGCAGGCTTTAGGTTTGCCTTGGGGACATGCTCCAATATTAGAGGAGTAAAGAATCACTTTAGGACTTACAGGAACACATTTTGTGAATCTGAGTCACAGTATCTGTGAAGATGTGGAGTTTCAAGAGTCACCACAGACTCCACAGTTCTAACAGAGATTCTGGATATTCTTTTTTTTATTGCTACCCTGAAGTCAGTGCAGTTACATTTTCACTGCTGTTATTGCCTATATGAAGTAGATTTCTGGCCCCTGCTATAACACTCATCTTCATTTTTCTGTAGAGATGTAGTTCAGATTCCAACCAGGACTTCACATAAATTGTTTTTAGAAGTCCATCAAGAAAAGCATAAAATGGCAAAGTGAGTCAAATAGAGTAGGCAGCATTCCAGAAAATGAACATAAACTAGCTGACCCAGACCACTTTGAGCACACCCTCTGCAATTTAGAGAAGCTGATTCCCCAAAAGGAATGCATATAATTACACTCATTAAACTTGGGGGATGCTTAATTTCACTCATCAAAAATCATGCACTTTTGGTTTTGGTGCAAGACTCATCTTCAAGGCACACACAAGCAAAATTATTTGCAGAAGTATCTTCATGCATATGGCTTTAGTGTTCGAGTTTCAGGGTAGCTACACAGGCAATAATCAACAAGAGAACCAATAGTTGTTGTAAGTAACAGTGATATCATAAAAGCAGTTTTCCTTTTAGCAACTCTGAAGTACTTCATTCCCTCTAAGGAATGTATGGCATTATAAAGAAAAGGAAACTTTTTAGGTCATTGCATTGCTTACTTCATACAATATATTCACCATGCAGGATAGATGTGAATTAATCCAGGTCAGTGGTTTTCAACTTGGAGGTCCATGAGGCTATGAAGATCCATGGACTTCTGCTAAGAAGCCCATGAAAGATTACTTTCCTTGAAAATCCAGCCTGTTGATAGGGAGTGTAAATTTTCTCTACACAAGCTCATACTTACCTTTGGAAAATTTTGAAGGGTACTGAGAAATAGTAAAAATTACTTGTCTAATTAGCTGAAATTCTTTGAGAAGTTAAGACTAACCATGTCAGAGCACCGGTTCTGATTCTGACATAACCCTCACAAATGGCTCAACTTAAAACTTTCTTCCAGTTTATCCTGAGGGTCCCAAAACTGGCCTGAAGAGTGTTAACAGTAATACCAGACTTTCTGTGCCACATTTTCCACTGTCAGTAAGCCATGAATGGACCTCTCTTTGTGATACTGCTTCGCTTCAGGCCAACTGAAACCAAGCCTTATTAGCCTGCTTGACATCAACACGGCAAAGTGGATGTCTCTCCTGCATTGGTTTGGAAGGCAGAGGAGGGAAACATTTCAAGTTGACCAAATAAATTCAGTAAATAAACAAGTCAGCATTTAAATGGTTTTAGCTAGAGTGAGTGTCAGCAAATGTGCAAGTCAGCACAGGAGAAAATAGACCAGATCTGAATTAAAAAGTCTTGGATATTTATTATCTTCCTTTTATTGACTTGAGTTCTTCCAGCTTAAAAGGCAACAGTGAGCATAGAATATGAAAATCAATGCATCTGCTGCTGTTTGTTGCAAATAAATTTGATTTTCAGTTAATTGTAGCAGTCATTTTTCATAATTTATGAGCTGCAGTTACTGGAGAACATTGGTCATGCTGCGCATTGATGTGCCTGATGATGCTGAGTGTGGCTTCTTTCAGGCAAAGGTGGAACTCACCATCAGTGAGTCAAACACACAAGGAAAACCAAAAGATGTTTTTCAATACTCCACAAGGGATGGTTTAGAAAAAACCATGGCCTTACACATAAGTCAAAACTAGAAGAGAAGAACACCATCTCTGGAGAGATACTGCTTCCTAGCATTTATGACTTAGGTCAGGTTTATTTGCTTCCTCATGCCATGAGACTGTAGAGGACAATTTCTCAAACCACTTTGCAGTCATGTTAAATTGATTATTTTGCCACAAGCTTGCATTGTGCTTCCCAAGCAAGGCTCTAGGGTTGGACAGAGGTGTGAGCCCCAAGCAACCTTTTCTGTCCACTCTGTCTGAAAGTTTTAACCTTGTTTGGTCAATTAAAAGGTGTGAAGTTCATGAATCCTTTATGCAGTTGGAGTATTGTCAGCTGCAGATCCATAACCAGCTGAACCAGAGTTTTCTTCTGCCATCAAACAGCTCCTTCTCTTAGCTATTCACGGAAATGATGTTCAGTCCCATTACTTGCCTTGCATTCAGATATCTCCTCTCTGTTCAGTATGAGCTCTAAAGCCAACTGAATGAAAAAATGTAGTAAAATAGCACCTACTTTTGGCCCCTTGTCATTTGATGTGTGTGTGCTGTAATATGAGAGACCATCCCCAGGCAGCAGGGTTCAAGGATAAGCTAGGCTGTTTCTACAAGTGTGAAACCATACTCTGGAAAAGTAGAAAACTGACTATTTCTGTTGGATACACATTTTCTACCATATGATATTTCACATCAACAAATAGAAATCTGAGAAAAACCACACGATTGTGGGATCTTGAGAAAGGAGAAAATGATAATTCAGCTTTAGATACAACCTTGAGATCCAGACTTGATGAACAGATTCCAGTAATGAGTGGTTATGAGCTTCAGGGTTCGAAGCAAGGTTTGTTCCTGAAATTTTCTGGAGATTGTGCATTCAGATTTATCTTGTTGAAATATGCCTGAGCTGCAAAGTGCGTAGTTCCTTAATCCATCCAAGGCATAGCATAACAGAAGCAGGGGTGCATTGAGCTGTATAAATGCACTGTGCAGCTAAAGGCACTCATGGGTGGCCAAAATCTTTTCAAGATATTCAGGGTTTAAAAATAAATGCATGCATTAATAAATAAATGTGGATTAAAATTGCTCTGCCCAGCCTCTTTGTGGAACTTTCCAAACAAAGTATGCTAATATTTGAAGCCTTATTCACATCGATTCAGTCTGATTTTGAAGCTCTGCAGGTAACTGGACATGGAGTCAAGAGTCACTTTTCAGGTCGTATTTTTAGTCAGCTAAACAATTGCATCTGTTTGCAGCCAAATAACCTCTGCTGTGTCTCTATCAGAATGAATAGCTAAACTGAGTCAAGGTGTAAGTGGTCAGCAAGGGGAAAGTGAAATCGCCAAAGGAAATTTAAATCCCCAGTATGTAATTTCAGGGATTTCAGTGAGCAGAACTCACTCAAATTGCCTATTGTAGGGAAGTTGTCAGTTATATGGTAGGACTTTTGATCATTGCATGCCTCATTTTACTTTTCTCACTAGAAGATTACTTTTTGCCTCTCCTGAAGAATTGCACCATTTCTACATCTGTTTTTGCTTTCAAACTTGATGATTTCACCAAACATGCCCTGAGTTTTTTTCAGGTTCCAGAAACAGGAGTCCAGTCACTTTTTAATCTTGGCATATGTGAAAAGAGGTTGTCATGAGGTGGGGACTGGTGTCTTTTCCCAAGTAACAAGCAACAGGACAGCAGGAAATGGCCTCAAGTAACACTTGAGGGGAGGTTGAGGCTGGATATTAGAAAAAATTTCTTCAGTGGAAGAGTGATCAAGGCTTGGAACAGGCTTCCTACACAAGTGGAGGAATCACCATCTCTGGAATTGTTATTAAAAAAAAAGTGTAGATGAGGTTCTTAGAGACATTGTCTCATGGTGGACTCAGACATGCTGAGTAAAGGTTGGACTCAGTGATTTAAAACCTTAATGATGCTATGATTCTGTGGTCTCTTGGTCTCACAGAGCAAGACCCACAGAAGAGAAGTATCTTTGGTATGTTGTAACTGTGTGTTATTGTGACGCTGCTGTACCCCTCATGAAGGTGGAGGGTGAACACTTCTGCTCTTGACCTGTGCTAGATGGCACCCTGCCCTATTAAAAAATAACCAGGCCGATGTGTTTTTCTCACAGGAGCCAACTTCTCTTTGCGAGAACTGGGACTTGAAGATGTGACACCCACACACGGGACTTTATACCGGACCGACATGGGACTGCCTCACTGTGGCTACTCCATCAGCGCTGGCTCGGATGCTGACACAGAAGCTGACGTGGTCATGTCACCCGAGCACCCGGTCAGGCTCTGGGGACGCAACACCAAGTCCGGACGCAGCTCCTGCTTGTCGAGCCGGGCCAACTCCAACCTCACCCTCACTGACACAGAGCATGAGAATACTGAAACAGGTAAGTGGTGACAGCGCATGCAAGTGTCAGCCTCAAGCTCTCTCAGGAATGTTTCTTCCTACTGCTCCACCTTAATCTTCTTTAGGTTTTATGATGGGGTTTTATATCAGACTCCGTGGAAACACTCTTCTAACAGCCCCATGCAGTGGCCTTTTGTACTGTCCTACAGAGTATTTGTTAATGAACTGCTGGAGAAGCTCCTGCTTATTTATCACTGTGACAGAGATCATTAAATAGCTGTAATACTCTCCCTGCTTTTTTGCAGCAACCTTTCCAAGGGAAGGCATTTAAATCTCCCCTCCTCTGTCCAATGCTACTCTTATCTTTGCCCAGATTTTCTGGTCAGATAATTTTCTTCTCTTCCTTGCTGGTTCCTTGACAGGGTCCGTTACATTTATGTAAATTGGCTGACTGCTCTCTAAAGGAAAACGATGGCAAAACATTTTTAGAAGTCTTTCTTTTTTTTTTTTTTTTTTTTTTGTGAACTAAAAGCTGAAGGTCACAGATTTTTTTATCTCTATAACTTTGTGTCCCCAGCTGCGGGGACTCCTGCATGCCTTTTGTAGGTCTGCAAACCTTTTGGTCAGCAGTTCTGCCAGCAGTGTAGGAGAAGGAGAGGGGATTTTGATTCAATTGCAACTTGACCCAGGAGTTCATCCAGTCCTATATGCCTTTGCACCTTTAATTCAATTACAGCGCAGCCT
Source organism: Cinclus cinclus (assembly GCF_963662255.1). Classification (NCBI taxonomy): domain Eukaryota; kingdom Metazoa; phylum Chordata; class Aves; order Passeriformes; family Cinclidae; genus Cinclus; species Cinclus cinclus. The sequence goes on along the minus strand of NC_085047.1, from coordinate 33,671,809 downwards.
GCTTCTTATTATAGCTGCTGCGTACAAGTCATTGGGCACTTGTGCTCAGTGCAGAAAGCTCATGTGAAATGACTTTATCACTTGTTCTTTTCATGCTTTTTGCCACAGTATTGTAGTGACAAATGATGATAAGTTTTCCTCTCAAAGCCATGACATAGTGAGACATACACCACCCACATGATTTTATGTTTAACTCCAACAAAATTACAGTTGAAGCTTATTAAGTTTCTACTCGGAGATAATGATATATTAGGCAGAGTTCAAAGATAAATGGCCTTCTGTTCAAAGGATGTACAGAAGAATCCTTGTAAATTGTCCTTTCCATGCTTTTTTAAGATTTTTAGTATAGTGTCTTACAAACAGAAGTGTAGTGCCAGGTTACATTGTTTTCCTTCTGATCCTTGTGTTTTGATGAAAAATCAGAGGGATCATCAGGGTCAACTAAAGTTTTGCACACTCACAAGAAATTGCTAGAAAACAGCCAAAAGTAAGCACTTCATGCTTCCATCCCATTCTCCTCTACCCTAGCTCTCTTTTGTGCTTTCCACATGATGTGTGAGCAGCTGCAATCCTATCCCATACATTTTTTGTTTCCATGCCTACTAAGAAAAGCAGTATACAGAAATTTAGGGATTTTTTTTCCTTTGGTCTTAACAGAGAAGAATTGCATTATCTGCTGGAGTCTTTTCCCCTGCTTTTTGTAATGCTGTCTCTACACCTGCAAATGCAACTTTGTGCTACAGATCTCTTACAAATGAAATTGTATTAGAAGCAGCACATTAGCAACTTCACATGCCTTGAAAGGCTTTACTCAAAGTTAATCACAGAGGGTGTAGGATTCATACCAGGGTGGAGACAACCTTCAATTCCTCTTTCCTTAAGTTTAATGACACACTAACCATTCATTGAACAATCACTTCATAGCAACTAGAAAAAGGGAAAAAGGAGGTGGAGAACTTAACATTGCTGTATAAATGTAGAAGTTTCCTTGGAGCCTAGGCATTTGCAGTCTTAGATGTTGGGTGTTTTAGATGAGGCAAGCTGTATCATACTAAAACCAAAAGTCTGTGCAGCACAAATAAAAACCTAGGTTGCTGTGGTGTCCAGTATGTAATAGTATTGTCCATACTTATAAAAAAGAGGTGGTGAAACTTGAAAGAAAATATTAAGATCCAAGCTGTGCTGAGCTTCATGTGCTGGTGTTGGTGGTGAGCTTCATCTGATGCTTCGATTTTCCTGGGAAGATGTCATAGACATCAGACCATGTTTAGGTCAGAAAAACTGGTCCGGAACTGAGAAAAAGTTCACTTTAATATAGGGACTGCAGTTGAACTGGTGGTATAAACATATTCAAACATATGTTGCAAGGTAAAAAGAAAAGAAGGTTAGGGAAAAGTCTTTTAAGCAGGCAGAATTTGAACATTTTCTCTTTGTAGTTGCCTGGCACAGATAACGGTATGAGAAACCTTTGTGCACAAGCTCCTCACAGCCTGAGACCTGCTGTAGGAGCAAATGAAGCCTGAGGTCATCTTAGAAGATTTGTCTGCTAAACTTAAAGGTGTTTCCTCCCTCCTCACTCCACATAAGTAGTGTTTCTCTGGGCTGCTAGCTATCACACAGGCCATTTTGAGAAATCCCAGATTTACAGAAGAAGCATTTTCAAGAAGACATGAAATTTTGCTAATGGCAACGTGAATTAACATAATGCTATGACTCAGTTTACTGAATAACTTTATGAGCCAATATTGTTGACAGTATTGATAGAAGTTATAGCCTTTAGCCAAAGTCAGTATGGACTTTATGAACCTGCCATCAATAGAAGAGTTTATGGGGCCCATTAAACCAACTTTTCCAATGAGGGTCAAAGTCAGCAGTTTTTATGCTGTTCATTATTTATCCAAAATAAATAATCAGAATTTACTACTGATATTTGTAAATCCAAAGTTGTCAAATCATGATTCTGCCAAAATATTTATTGTGTTCCTAGAAAAGGAAAGGTCTGGCTCCATTGAAAAGTAGGTTTTTGGTTTTTTTTATTTCAGTAATGGTGTTGCCTTGAAGGAACAGATATGCTGCTCAAAAAGTGCAGTCACAATCCACCACTGTCATTAAGGAAGTGTTTGAAGTGCTCTGGTTTGATGGCATATTGTAGTCCATAGATCACTTGCACAGGGAGCTGGCATGGAAAGCCATTCATAGCTTTATCTAAACTGTTGGGAGGTTTTCACAGATTCCTGGAATGGTTTGGGTTGGAAGGAATCTTAAAAAACATCTGGTTCCAAGCCCCTGCCCTGAGCAGGGAAACTTTCATTAGGTTGAATGCTTCCAGGAGGCCGAATGCTTTTACTAAGTTACGAGTTTGTTTTCACCAAAGAATTGAGCTCTAACTCTGGCATTGCCCTGACCTCACATCCTGCACACTCAAACAGCCATGATGGCTTCCCCTCCAGTGGGCAGTGCATTTCACATGACCTGGATAGTCACTTTGCAAAGTGAGGGGACAGAGGCACAGCTCAGGTTGCTGCACCTTGTCTGGGGACAGTGCCATCATTCTGTGCTGCTGATGTAGCAGGCACTCTATATGGCTCAAGGGGTTTTCTGCAGCATGATCATGATCTGAACTGGAACTGTGAACTCCCATTAACAGTTCAGAACCAAGCACAGGGAGAGTCTGGTTCCTGGAAGTCTAGCAGTGATGTTAGGAGCATTTCCTGTAGTAGATTGTACTGTTTCTCAGCAAGACTGATTCAAGCAGAAGTTCCTGAAGTGGACATTTGGACTGAAGCCTGGAGTTTCCTGGCGGTACCTTAGCTAACCCTGAACAGGATTTGTACTGAGCCAGCAATTGTTTACCACAGAGAAGAGCACATTGAAGAAGAACAAGTTAATAGTCTTCCAGAAATTTGCTTATTTTGCAGCACTTTAGTCACATACTAAAAACCCCCAACAAAACAAACAAACAAAAAAACCCCAACAAACCCAAACAAAAAAAACCCAACCAAACAAAATAAAGCCAAAAAGTTCTAATCATAAGAATATCATCATAAAAATACAGTACCACGGGATAGTTTATACTGAAAGTCATTACTGGAAGTCTTTGGTCCCTCTCCTTCTTAAAGCAGGGCTAAGTTGGAGGTCAGATTGGGTCACTCGGGGCTTTTTTTTCAAATACACTTTGAGTATCTATCAGAATGGAGTGGCCACAGCCTCGATATCCTGGTTCTGCAGCTGACCACACTTGCTATGAACAACTCTTCTTCTAAGAGCTGATATGGATTTCTACTGCAGCTCATGTCCATTGCTCCCACTGAGCATCTCCAAGAACAAGTCTCCTAGTCTGACTCCATCTTCTGAACATCACCCATAACAAAAAAAAACAGTTAAAAACACCGGCATCTAGAGTTTGCTCTCCTCATAAACAGTTGGAAGGCAGTTTGGCACTGGAGGAGATCAGAGGAATCTGAGGAACCCCAGTGCTAAAAGCTTTTAAATGTAAACTAGACAAGGAGCTGCTAAGAAAGGCCTAAACTAGATGCTGTCTTGGTCAGAGTGGCTTTCTGGCTGGCCCCTCAAGCATCCCTCCTTCTCCAGTTCCAATTCTTGCAGCATTGCTGTGCTTTGTTCCTCTGGGACTGGTACAAGACTACTCAGGCTGGGCTATCATACTGCCTAGGGGACTCCTAATATATGTGGACAGGGACAGTGTTTGTGTGCAAACATCCATGAGCTGTGTCTTTTTCCTTCGGGTCTGTAATGGAGATCTTAACCTGGATCCACCCAAAGTCTTATGAATCATGCTGGTGACCTCTGGACAGATTTGAATTTGAGAGATAGGCAGAAAATAGGTAGATATTCCAATACAAAATCCCCCCCCAAAAAAAAGGCGTAACAAAACCAGCCAACCAAAAAACTCTGCTACCAACAACAAAACCAAACCACTTTTCCCCTCTACCTTCAGTGTGATAATGAAATTACTGGTTTGCTCAGTACAATCATTACAGAGTTACTGTACACCTGGGTCAACAGCATTTTTAAAATTTGTCTTTGGAAAACTGGGGAAAAACAGACAAACAAAACAAGCAAACAGTACAGTTTAACTTTCAACTATTCCAAATAAGCTGTTCCAAACTATTCCAAACTAAGAATTTACTTAAGTTCTAATCTGGTCTCAGTGTTCATATCCACCAGGACAAGTAGTTGGTTAAATATGAGAAAGAACAAGAGGCAGAGGAGACAGTTTTTTTCATTAGCAGGACAATTCAGCCATGATAAATGCTGTGAGGAGTGGTGTGATGTTTCTCTCTGTCATCATCTCTTTCTTGGAAGAATGTGGGCAGTGTCAGATGGCCAGAAGGATCTCACAAGACAGGATGATTAACATCAGATGGCTCAAGACAGTTCAACTGAGTTGAAGATGCTCAACTGTGATCTATCATGTAAAGAAATCCTTGCATCAGAAGTGTGGCTGAACTGTGACTTCAGCACACTGAGAGATTAGCAGACATGAACTAAAATTCCAGATCTAACCACCCTAAAAAAGCCAAAATTCCTTTTCTGTCAAATTTCCCTGTGCAATTTCTTTCCATCTTCACAATTCAAAACCATGTGGGAAACATCATCCTGCAAAATCTGAGTGCCTTCTGTGTTTGCAAAAAGGTTTACTGCTGGACTCCAATCAGCCATTTACTGATGAATTGGATGTAGGTTTGATCACCCAAACACTTCCACCACACATCTGTCCATCATCTCTGTTTAGGAAGAATAGTTTCATCTCAGGGTTCATTTATCTTTAGCTTCACCTCTGAAAGCAGCAGTCAGGGCCGTACGGACACTTACTAGTGAAAAGATTAAGAGCACAAATTCATTTTGGACCCACATCCTACAAAGAGGAATATTTCCCCTTCTGTCCCTTCCCTGAAATTTTTGATGGCCATCCTAGATGCGGCTGTGAGCAACCTGGTCTAGTAGGTGTCCTTGCTTTCCCAGGTCAACCTAGGGATTGGAGCTAGATGGCCTTTAAGATTCCTTCCAACCCAAACCATGCTGTGATTTTTTTTTTCCTTTAGTCACTGCTGTTCTGGAATGCATTTTAATTAATTTTAAAACTGTCAAGCAAACAGCCTGCTCAGTATCCAAACATGCTCTCCAAGCCTTACAATCTTAACCAGAAAGTTAGCACATATGTTACAGTTAACTTTTGCTTTCTCATCAAATAAATTGCCTTTCTGAAAAATTCTCCTAGGCTGTTATAAAACTGAAGCACAGTGGCAATCAGGAGCTTTAAAGCTCCTGTGGTAGCTTTGCCTTCTCTACTATCCCGGGCTCAACTCTTAGCCATGTTAATTGACATAATACCTGATTTACAGAGTATTTCTTGCAGTAACCACTGCATTCTCTGCTTCCACTGCTTAAGCCATTGCTCTTGCTGGAAAGAGTACCTTAGACACTGTGTATGGTTTTAGGACTCACCAGATCGGAATGCTTATAGAACATATTAGAAACAGGGTACCTTAAAGCCAGAAATAATTAAAGACAAGTATTTAAAACAAGGAATGCCAAAGAAATACTACAGTTTTATTTCTCCAGGGTAGTTAATAAATATTACTGATGCTTTCATTTATTCAGTGGTGACTGATGCAGAACTCACCAAAACCTTTGAAGGCTCCTGTTGCCATCAGCAGTGTTACACCAGGTCCTAGGTGCATGGTGTTAACAGTCTGTTTTTTTGAAAACAGCATGCCCAAGTGGTATAAATCCCAATACTTTTGGTTAAATACACCACAATATGCTGTTTGTTCTAGTTTTCTGATAACCGTTCTGGCCTCTTATTAATCCAGAAAGCTGTTCCAATGATCAAGCCACATTTCATCAGCTTTTTAAAAATATTTTCTCCACAGAGTTGTTTTACAACAGCTAAGAAAGCTTTAGACAAACACTAATTATTTCTGCGTGTTTTCCTTGTTCTCTTTGGTTGTTGAAAGCTCTTCTCCTTAATGTTGTCTCTATTTGCTACTGGCTGCCTTGCAAATAATAATAGCTCTGACTCTCTGTAGAGGAAGGATTTTTACTTGGTTTTCTTTACATTCACCTTCCTGTTTCCCAAATCATATTGACCCAAATCACTGTCCCAAAGTACAGTTCAGTATATCAGTGCAATTAGCTGTGCCAGAATTACTGTGTAATCTCTGCATTACAAATTATTTGTTAATACCCCAGTTGATAATCCATGGTGACTTTTCTTTTTATTACCATGTTTTGCTGAGTAATTTCCTTTCAGGCTTCATCCACTCTATTGTTAATATTGTTACCGTGGTTGCTGCAACCTCATCTCTTTCTTTTCTCCTTTGAATTAAGCAGTGCGTTATAAAGTACTTCCAGTAAATGAGTGTGTGCTTCAGACATGCATCTTCTGCAAACCATGTAGACAAAAATGTGATACTCATATTCTGGAGAATTCAGAAGGGAATTTTTTTCAAAAAACAAATTATTTTTCAGAATAAATAATCATTTTAAAAAGATGCACTATGAGCTATACTTTATTAAGTTTCCCTTATGACTTTTTAGTAAGGGAAAACAAGAATAAATTAGAATTACCCAGGCAAGATCAGACATCTGCTGGCTGTCATCTTTCACTTGTCTCCCGTCAGCTGTACCTTTAATATTAACAACTTGTTTCAACCTGAAAAAAAATTAGCCAAAGTCCTTACCACTAAAGATCCATCATCGATTGCAGAAGTTATTGAAGAACTACATAAAGTAGTAGTGCATCTAGAAGGGAATTTTCACTAATACCCTTCCTAATTTCAGCTTCTCAAAACTCTCACACTGCCCCTTTCTATGTAGGATTTGCCAAAAAAATCCCCATTTTAACGGTGTGTGGATATTGTTGGGATATGAAAGTTTAATGAAGCCACCTAACAGAGGCATTCAGAGATTTGGCGATCACTTCAGACGTGAAGGTCAGGAGAAGAACTGTGCCTTCAGGCTCTCCAGCCGTAAAGATACTAATATTCCTATGAAGAATGTTAGTCCTGAAAAGGAAACTTTTAACTATATGACCATCAAATGCTACATTTTCCACTGAAAAATGGCTCCTTTGAAGGCTGTTACATCTTCCTTACTTGTGATCCAACCTTCTAATCACTGACATTCTTGATGATAGATTCCTCATATTTTTTTCTGTCCTCTTATCTTTTTTGTCGTTTTTGTATATTAGTCCTGAGATACTTTTTGAAAGTGAATAGGTGAGTCAACACCTCACTCCTTCAAAAGAGTCTCAGAGAAAGTTTTACCTGGATGGGGTGGTGAATTGATAGGGTTTAGGACAACAGAACCTTATCTCCCTCTACAATAAGCAACTCCCTGCCCACTGGGTGTGAAACAGCCTTTCAAAATGAGGATGCCACTGCTTCTCAGACAGGATTCAACCCACCTGAGAGGGGGTTATCCCTTTGGTAGCACCACAAAGCAAACCAGCAGCATCTTTACTCCCCAATTAAGAGGCAAAGGCATCTGAGATTAATCTGATTTTAGTACTTCAAGTCCAGCATTAGTGGTCAGTATCTTGATTTTGTTTCACAGTGAAGGAATTCCCACTGATTTCTAGGGATAATTTATCTCATTGCTAGCCTCTTTGTCCCTAGAGGGAAAGAAGTTTTTCCATCCTCTTTTTTTGTTAATTTTATTCCTGTATGGTGTGTCTTGTAGAGAATATACTTTCTGCATTACTGTGATCTGCATCTGAAAGGATGCTGACATTAAAGTCCTTCACAATGTTATTCTTCTGTAACAAACTGCAGTTCAAGATAGGTTAGTGTGTAGGTTTCACATTGTTACTATTATTGTGCTGATGGTGAAGCCATGAGGCAGGGAAAAGAGCCTTAAACTCTAAAAGCTCATTATTAGACTGAATGTTGGTGGAGAGGGCATGTCGAAACAACATTAAAAGGTAAGAATTTAGTGTTCTTAGTAATTATGCCATTAATTTCTGTCCTTTCCTTTGCCACTTTAAGCTGCCTTATCATTGAGATTTTTTTTGAGGAAAATAATTATATTTATTAATCCTGCAGGCAAGCTGCCAAGTATTTTGGAAGCAAATCTGTGCATTTTTTACACTGTTTCTGAGTGCCATAAATAATATATTTTGGTGTGATACACCCCAAGGGTAATAAACCTATGTTCAGCGGCATGAAACCTATTACTCTTTTGATAGTAGCACTTGGCTTCCAGCCTGGTTTTGGGGTGGGATTTGTGCATCATTGCCAATCAGGAGTGGCTAGTGCAACGAACTGAGGATTATGGCCAGGACACGGAGGGCCATCAGAGCTGGCATGGTATATGCAATAGTATATTAGTACTGGAGTCAGGGCGGACCTGCAGCTCAGTGATCACTTGGAACAGCATTTTATTTTAGGGCCAGACCTAAACTTTGTTCTAGGCAAATGATTGATCTATCTGGAATAGATGAAAGAGAAGCAGCATGGAGAAAAGTAAAGACTTGGAAGAGACAGTAAATGTCCCATCAACAAGGATGGGGTAATGACTGAGAATTCAAAATTTCTATCTGTGTGACCCACAGACTCCTGCCTCCAGAGTTAACCAGCTGGTTAAGCATGGAACAGGGATCCAAAGCTTACAATTGCCTTTTCTCCATTTTTTCCCTTTATCCTGGATCTTTTGGGGGTCACATTGGGATGCAGTGGGCAGGACGTGTCCATTCACCATCCCAGCCTTTCAAAAACATAGAGCATACTCCCTGAAGAGTAGAAGAAATTGGGAAGAAAGCCTGGTGCACCTAGCTTTCTATACCCACCATTACCTCTTCAGATGTTCTTCCCAGCTGGGCATCTCCAGATGCTCATGTCTGTACTTTTGGATTCCCATTTGGCCCACTGGATCTGCTTCTGAGTTGAACACACAGTGTTAGTCCACATCTGGTTCAGTCTCCTACAATGCCCCTTGAGGTATCTGGATTTGTTTCTTTCAGTGAAGATATGTCTCCATATATAAGCCAAACAAAGTGAAAGGAAAGAGCATGTTATTTTTGGTTTGCCCATGCCCAGAGGTGTATGCTGAGCTCCAGATAAAGGAAAGCATAGCTTCTGCCATGAGAATTTAGTCATTAAAATCTCGTTGTTTTATTTCTCAAAGGATTTTTAGTAACTTTTAGCAACTTTATTCAATCAAGGGCAGTGATTGAAAATGCATTACTGCCCTAATTCTGCAAAGTTTTCAGTGTTTCTTTGGACTGCCCCCAAAAACTTTAATTATAAGCTCTAGGGCAGGTTATTGTTTAGTTTTCTCCACCACAGCAAAGATCTTAATGAATCATGTATATAAAAAGAAAACAATAATTAATATCTTTTTACACAGGCAGATAGTGACAGGACAAGGAGGAATGGTTTTAAACTAACAGTCAAGAGATACAAATTAGATGATATAAGGAAATTCTTTATTGTGGGGATGCTGAAGCATTGCCACAGGTTGCCTATGGAAGTTCTGGATGATCCATCCCAGGAAGTGTTCAAGGCAGGGTTAGATGGGGTTCTAAAAAACTTGGTACAGTAAAAGGTGTCCCTGTCCATGGCAGGGGGCTGGAACTCAATGATCTGTAAGGTCCCTTCTAACTGAAATAACTTTGTGATTTTATGATTACATTGGAGGGACCAACTTGTTTAAGAGGTTACCACCCTGGGTACCAATCCCCATGCCCTTTCAAGGGTTCTCCATCCCCATGGTCATGATAGTGCAACTTCTCATGGAGTCCAGCTGACTTATCCCCCAAAAACATTTGTTTTAAAGCCTTTTCTCAAGGGTGCCAGCACACAGAGCTCTTGATTTCAGTTTGCACTCAGATCCCGTGCCAGAGAAATCAGTTCAATGCAGGGTAGAGCAGAAGAAATTCCACCCAACAGAAGATCCTCCTGATTTGAGACAAATAAGGGTCAGTGACTGAGGGGGGCATAACAAAAACATCTGGGGGCTATTTAAACCAGTGTTACCAGCAAGGAAGGAGCATTGCCAAACTCTCCTGGAAATGCACCCCTGCTCCATCTCCCCAGCAACAGTGGTCACTGCCTTTGTTCTCACCAACGCAATTTCTATGCAAGACTTATTTTCTTCTCAGTCTCCAGCATGGTGAAGTACTTTTATTACCCTTAGTTTGGTAGGAGGGCGTGAAATTACAACCATATTCCAGTTTCCACTTAAATGCAGTTTTGACGTGAATTTCAAATAAATGTAAGACAACAAAAAAATACTAAAAAAGCCAGTAATCATCTACTGAATAAGGAATCTGTTTTTCACCATTTTCTCTTTGTAAAAAATGTAAAAAAGTAAGAATCTGAATAAATGCATGCTAAACTATATAATTGCTGAAATAAATATGTATAGATATAGGATACTTTTTGATTTAGCATAAAGAAGCAGCAAATTATACCAATCAGTGAGAATCAACCAGTTTTAAAAGAAAATAACTGAAAAGCACACATGCAAAACAAGATTAAACCTGATTATTTAAATCAAGATTCTCTGCTTCCTGGTTTAAACCATGATTATAATTTAAATCAAGCCACCCTGCCACAAATAGTTTAGACACAATGATTTCTCACACTTACATAATGTGCAGATTTTATAGCTGAGAAAGAGTCATTTATGTACTGAGCCTTCATCTCCAGCCACTTTCTTAGTTTGCTTCTAGTTTGGTTTATGTTTTTGGAGAAGGCAAATGGTGATCTTCATCCAAAGGATTGGGAAAGGGTATCCAAAGGGTTGGGAATCTGGTATCCCACAAAAAGAAATCAAGATGCTTTTCCTTTGGGAGTTTTGCTTCTTTCTTAGAATGGAACACTGCAGCCTCAGAGGCAGGTTAGGATGCTGACTCTCCAGTAACACAGGGATTGGAAAATCAGCTGTAACCCCAGATTATAGTATGAAGGGAAATGTCTCCCTCTCTCTGCTTTGGATAATTACATTCCACTTAACAAAATTTCCTTTTGCTCCTGTAGTTGGAAGGGATGTTTGTCCTTCATTAATTGCTCTGGCTTGCTGCTGTGCTCTACCAAGCAGCTGTTAATGTTCCACCCCAGAGGAGCCTGCAGTTCAGTGATGGGTGAAATGATTAAGGCTCAAAAAGCACTTGATCATTTGGAATGAAAGGTGCGACATAAACATAACCCCATTAGTTTCATTAGTGCTCAACAAAGCAAACTTTACCTGTTGCTGGTTCCACTCCTCCTTGGAATTTAATACAAGGTGTTCCCTCTGGAACATGTGCAATTTGCTGGATGCATTCTTCAGCTGTCCTGAAAGAAGCCTGTTACCCAGACTGGTGATTTGAACTGTCATATATTGGGGACTGCCATGAAATGAATGCTGTGTTTGCAGAAGTTTGAAGAAGTATTAATCCTGGATCAGTTCTCAGCAAAAGAAAGGTAATGGCTTCGTGTATTACAGATGTTTACTCCTGATGTCAGGAAAGTAGAAATTCTGGCATGGGATCAGTCTACAAAGGAGAATAATGAAAGGGCTTAGAGAAATGCTACCTGATGGATCTGTAGAGAATCATGTTAGAAGTTTGGTTGATAAAGATGGTTAGGTTGGTAAAGGTTCACTTAAACATTCATGCAAATGGAATATAGATGTATGTATTTGTAAATTATGTGCCTAAATTAGACTTGCTGTGACACACAGCTGAGGGAATGTGCTCTCCTTGTCCCTTGTCAGGCCACAGTATCCCTCAACCCCACCTGAATATTTTTGGCTGTTGACTGTCCATCAAATGTGGCTCCCCCTGAGGGGTGTCCTTGCTGTTTCATCTGCACAGGTCCCCTTCCACTAGTATGCTGGCTGCTCTCAAATCAGGACAAATTTGCCCTCTCTGGTCACTTTCCTTATGTGAATGGAGCAAGCAGAAAGCAGAGATCAGCTCACAAAAACTGCATGGGTTCTAAGGCTGAATAGGATATTTTCATAGCTCCTTTCAATGGGGGGTCATGAGTGTGAGCTGTTAGACCTTGTGATTTGTGTGAACTGAGCAGAAACCTGGAGAAATGTCAGTATTTCTTCACTGCAAATGGATAAGCCCTCTCATTTTTGCTTAAAAATTACCAAAGTTATGACAGGAAAAAAAAAAGGAAAATAAAGGATATTGCTATGTTAATTGTTGTATTGTTGGATAGAGAACTTCCAAGGCTAAAAGGGTAAATATTGAGGCTGTAAGTTCTGGAGCTCAGTTCGATGCTTCTCAGGATTTCAGTGGATATCTGGAGGCAAATTTAAACAGAAGAGTTCAGACAACTTCCCTCTGTAAGCTGCATGATTGAGGAGAAGATCAGTTCCTAAAGGAATATTTTGGAAGGTAATAGTGCTTTTTTTCTAGGGAGATATTTTACCACCTCACAACAGAAGATTTTTTTTTTAAGACCTTTAGAAAGAGCCACAGTCTGAACTCTCAAGTAAATGCAACCCCCAGTCATTTTTATCTCAGTCATTGGCACCAGCATTTTAGATTGTCTGCATGAGATTATGGTTAGTCCCACATAATCACGAAAAGTAAGAGAAGGTATTCAGGAAGGTTTCCTAAAGACACCATACACCCGGAACATCGATTACTACCCCTGAACAGTACTCCAGTAGATTCATTTCCTCATAGACAGTGATGAACTTAGTCCTTAACCTTCTCTTAGTTCTTTTCTTCTGGAGTTTCTCATTGTAAGTAATGTTTTCCAAACCTTTAATGCTCTCATGAACCATGCACTGTTTATCAATGTCCTCCCTGAATTGGATTTGGTTAATTCATTCTTGGCTTTGTCTAAAGTTCTTGCCAATATATTTTGTCCTTCAAGAGAAGAATGTCCAGACCAGATTAGAGATGGGGAGAGGTCAATACCCCTTTCCCCCAGCATGTACAGAAAGCAGATAGATTCTGCAGAGGAGTCACTTGCATGCTTTCCTGGAGAAACTACTAAAAAATCTCTCCCAGAACTGCTTCACAGATTGATGTGTTATCAATGGTGGCATGTGGGGGTTGAGAGGATAGGAGGGACAGATGGTCCATAAGGTTCCTTTGAGATACAGCCAGACTTGAAGAAAAAGGAAGATTGGTGGATTTCTGGAAGAGCTTATTTCCTCCTTGGACTTGAACAGGGTGTTGAAATTCATCCAAGAGACTCTGTAAAGCCTTTTGGATTCTAAGAAGATGACATAGATCTACAGCCTCATTCTTGCCTATTGGGCTGTAAAACAAGGCTGTAACGAAGGAGGGAGACAATAGGGTTTGCTTCTTTCCTGTTTATACCAGTTCCTCTTCAATTGGAAATGTACTAATACAGCTTTTATGAAATAATTATTTCAGCATTGTTTCCTTTGGCACAATTATCTGATCATTCTGATTCCACATAGAGAGTTACTTTGAAATTAATAATTCCAAATAATTTTCCAAGAATAACTATGTTAATGCATTTTGAAGTCTAGATAAGCCTATGAATAGCATTCCAGACTAGGATGAAAAAAAAGTGTCAGATTATTTACTTGCATGTTCTTGGAAATATGCAGACATACATTCCCTTGCAAAAATACTATCTGAAAACTGGTTAGTGACTCTACTTTCTAATATTTTAAAGTAAGAGCATTATAAATTGCATGGAATTCAGAAGGTCACTAGCAGGGACAATTTTAAAAATATCACTGTGCTAGGAAAGTTAGTATAAGAAGAGCAAGAATTAGGATATTTTGAGGTTCTACATATCCCTGCAGTTAAGGAGTTAGGAGGCAGGCAGTAAGTCCCTTTAGCATGATGTGCCATAAAATCTCCAAGATGCCACTCAAAACCATTGAGATCCCAGCCCACTTGGGCAAGAGAGAGGAAAACAGGAGAGCTGGTTTTGTCCATCTCTTGAAGACATGACCTTGCTCCAGGGCTCCAGGGTCAATTTTTCTATAATGATTGCACGAAAGGTTTCTGAAGTGGGTTGTTGCAGCGTCTGTTTTACACAGCTTTGGGGGGGGGGGGGGGGGAATCTGTTGCATGACTCAGACTTATCCAGCTTCTTCTCAGCATTATCTATTTCTTCCACTCAGATTTTGCATTCAGCATCCTCACTCAAACAACTCAATTTCCTCCCTCCCTTTCTCCACCTTTATTTCTTCCTGATGAGCAATTCAAACAGCAAACTCTTCTTCTCCTTCATTCCCATTAGTGGCTCCATTCAAAGTCCTGCCCATGTTCTTATTTTCTTGGCAGAGCTATATTCAGTGAATGCATTTGTTTCTTTAGCTAAAGAACAAAAATATCTGCAAGCAAGCTCATTTCCCTCCCAAATTGCATAGGAAAGTAGTGTTGGGAAGGGGGGCAAAGTGCTTTGTCAAGTGTTAAAGGAACAAGAGAGACATCTTCTCCCCCCTGACATCTCTCTTTTATTATCATTTGGAAGACTCTGTTAGTCTCTCAATTCCTTGGGGACTAGAAACATCTTGAAAAGATCTTTCATGCAGGCAGATAACAAACTCACTGTAGAGCTGCATCAGAAAAGGAAAAATTACTTGCTAGTAATGATGTTTATCACAATCCTTCCTCCTTTCCCAATGCTACAAAGGAAGCTATCTCTCAAATAAAGGCCAAATCCTGTCTTTTTTTTTTTTTTTTTTTTTTTTTTTTTTTTTTTTTTTTTTTTTTTGGCAAACTACCCGTTGTGAAAATTTAGTGCATGTAAGCTTGGCTGATGGAAGTTTTACAAAAAAGTGGGTGGAAGGAGATGACAGCGTGGGCTGATATGATTTATTTGAGATAGACCTGATCTGATAATACACAACATGAAAAAAGCCACATTGCTTCCGCTTAATAAAGTGGCGTGAGGGCTGTTCCTATGGCTGAGCAACGTCAGTAAAGCCTGAGCCAGATGTTGGGAAACTCACACTCCCACTGGACTGAACTCATCAGCCTAGTCTGCTTGGCTTTTCATCACACTAGGACAGGAAAACACAGTCATGTGGCACTGTGGGTCATTGCTTTGAAGGAGACTTTGATTTCATCTGCTCTGCAGGGATGTTAAAAATCTCAGAGTGCTTTAATGGAAAGGGTGACCCAGGCTTTTGCGCTAAGGTGTCTTTCTCATCAGTGTTGTATAGTTAGCACTGAAATAACTGGCTACCATCATCAACACTACAGGCATCCACATCCTAGACTAATAACTCCCTATTGTTAAAAATTAAAGGAGGTAAACCTGTGACACTGCTATCAAATGGCAATGTACAATTCTGCAAATTGATGATGTGCAGGCCTGCAAAGTGTGTATGTGCATGGGCAGCTGCAAGGCAAGGTGATTCCTTGGGATGTATTTCCATCCATGTTAATTATATCTTCTTGATTCTCTGTCATTGGCAAAACTGGGACTAGACTCCAGGACTCTGACACTCAGTCCCGAGTCACTGTTATTAGTAACTGAAGATCTCAAGTCAATGAGTTACTGAGATCTTCAGGGAATAGGAACTGATCTGCTGCTACTGACTTCAGCCTTCTGAAACACTCAAGAAATGATGGTATACACCTCTAGCATGGTCAGTCCACTGAATTTATGGGACTAAAAAAAAAGCTTTCTAAACCTTAGGACATGGTATTATTTATTAAATTCAGGGGGGGCGGCGGGGGGGAGTATCTGTATATCAATTCTCTTTTTCACAAAAGTAAAAAGAAAAGGTACTCCAAATGGCTATTAATTGCTTCATGCCGAAATAAATGACAGCTCACCTAGTAATATTTCACTTAATGTCTCATTATATGATGATTGAAATATCAAAGTCAGTCAAGTTCACGATGTTGAAGACCTTGTCAACATGATGAGAATGAAATGCAGTTTTTCTTGGAGATGTGCTCAAAACCAAATAAAATTATTCTGGTATAAAATCATAAAGTATTTTGGGTTGGAAAAGCCCTCTAAGGTCATTGAGTCCAATGGAGTACTGCCAAGCCCACCACTAAATCATGTCCACAAGTGCCACATGTACACATCTTTTAAATCACTCTTGGGATGGTGACTCCACCACTGACAGGCCTGGGCAGCAATGCCTGACAACCCTATTGGTCAAGAAGCTTTTCCTAATATCCAGTGTAATCCCCTGGTGCCACGTGAGGCCAATTCCTGTTGTCCTGTTCCTTATTACCTGGAAGAACAGAATGACTCCAACCTTCCTACAACCTCCTTTCAGGCAGTTGAGAGAGCAGTATGTGAGGTATATGCATATGAAAAGAACCTAACCAGACACAGAGAGCAAATTTCTGGAGGATCACAATTCAGGCATCAGTATCCTCCTGTCTTGATTTCTTAATAAACATCTGTAAGAAGCTGTAAAAAAGGAGCAGGCACACAACCGAGGTACCAGTTTGAAAAGGTCACCTTTTCTGTTTTTTACCCTTTTCAAGAGAAAGATGTTTCTGCTAGAAATGTACACAAATATATGACTTTTTAATAAGGGCATGTAGCTCATTACCCTCTGCAAACTAACCATATCTAATCATATATTTCCTAAAAAATAAAATAGTACATTGCATCTGTTAGTCTTCATTCAAATACAAACCAAATATGTATGAATACCGTAGTATAAACTGTTCCATCTGTTTTCATGAATATACAGTCACGCTGGTCACCCCCCCACACATAACAGAAGGGTCTTTTGCTTTTGGCATCTGTCCCCGCTGAAGAACTGTATTTCAACTGGAAGTAGTTGAGCTGGAGTACAACTATAAAATATCTCGTATCCTGGTGCCCATGCTGCCATGGTCATCATACATGCATGGCTTTGGGAGTACTAGGGGAAAATCTTTTGGATTTTATTACCACCACAGAACTGATCTTCACCATAAATTCTTAAAGAAATGGTAAAAGAAGTGTTGGTTCTTTCTAGGGATACAGAGGGAATTGTGGGAAGGTATGGGATGACAGGCATTACTTGACTGGCACAAATGGACAGTGTCAGAATTTGGTCTGTAATGCTGCTCTGGGTTTCATCCCATATATACTCTGAGCAGATCACTTCCAATTTATTGCATTGCCATGTTGTAATCAGGAGGTTTAATGTGTGACCAAGAAGAGATTTACAAGCAAATCTGAAGCTGCAGTGCAGGTTAGTGTTGTGACAAAGGCAATTTACTATTTTTAGAAAATATGAATTTGCCATTCAGCATGTAGCAAGGTCGCCACCATTCTCACTTTCTCTTGCTCTTTCCCTCTGGACTGCACATCTCAGCCACTTGCATCCACATCAGTGCAAGATGCTAACAGGTAACAACTCACCAAGATTCAGTTCCTACTAATGGATCACAAACCACTCCAATACAGCTGCTTCCTCTACTGGAAGAGGAAATTACATTCCATGGCGACCATCGTGTCTATACTGGGGACTGTGCTGGTACCTCAGCACCGAAAAAAGCCAACCTTCTTCCTCATTCAGTTGCTCACTGCTGTTATAGTTTCATGTGAATTCCCCTTCTTGCTCATCAGGCTTCAGTATCTGTCTCATGGCACAGCTTGCATTTTTTGGATTTGAGAAAATCAAAGACCTGCCTGGGGCTTTGGTTTTGGGCTAGAGAGCTGTTTAATATGGTGCCCCTGAGATTACTCTGGTGTCACCAGAGCTGCTCAGCAGAATAACAGAAATAAGTAGTGCCCAGATCAGTTAGTTTTGCTTTAAAGATCTCAGATAATATCTTGGAGGACACTGTTCTATATCATGTGTGTGTGTATGTTTTGGCCCAACTCCTAAATTCAGCTGTGCAAAGCAAAGCAGATACATTCAGACTTTCTAGCTACTTCTCTGAGTTACATTTTACCCTCCAAAATCACATCCCTTTTGCTCTTGTTTCCATCTTCTTTTGCAATTCCAGTAATACGGCTATTGCAGTTGCCATATTTGCAACTTATTTCTGGGCAAACAGGATCTTTCCTCCTATGACTTGCACTTGGTTACTGAGTATACATCAGAGCAGATAGAGAGGTGACAGCTTCATAAAACACAGCCAAATTCCCAAACTGTGTGCAGACAGATGCCCTCAATCATCATGAGACTATGAAAACCATGTCTCATGAAGCAGCAGCAATGGTGAGTACTCCTTGGTGACCAGCCTGGGAAGGTGGGGGGCTGATGAAGAAAGGTGCTGTGGAAAGAGATCTGTCCCAGCTGGCCACTGGTGCCTGTGCTGTCATTTTAATTAGCTGTGTGTATATATACACTTATATAATACACATTGTACCTCTTTATCAGCAGGATGGGTTCACTAAATATATGTCAACTGAAATTGCTTTAGAAGGAGCCTCCGCACTCAGCTTTCCACCTGTTTCTCTACAACAGCTGCCCAGACTCTGCAAAACACATGAGATGAAAGGCACTGTAGAGCTACAGCACGATACTATTATTACATCTAACAGATGAGCAATCAGATCTGAACTGACCAGGAACTGAGCATAAGAGGTAAGAGGAGAATCCTTTGGGGAGAGCGTTACCATGAAAGTAATACAATTCAGTATTTGTACCAGCAACTCTGAAATTCAACAGTAGTCAACCTAGTACTAGCATCCTTTTAAATATCATCTTTCATTTCTTAGCAAACAGCAATATCCTGTAACAGCATTAGGGCAGGAAAGGGAGGGGAGCTGCACAGCAACCAGGCACACATGCAGGAGGCAAAATGGGCTGGCAGGACCATGAAAAGCAAAGCATTGGTGAATTTGTGGGTGTTCTGAAAAACAAAGTGCAGAGACATACTTGTGTCCCTGAAGTGAATTTTAAGAAAAGGGCAAGAAACAGAGACCACCGGTGAGATGGCTGGGGGAAGCAGCATTCAGACAGAGGTCACAGCCCTGCTGATACCACGAGCCCATGATTTTGTTTTCATTCCTGGGGCCCAGTAAGCTAAAAGACAGTCTAGCAGTATGAAGGGAAAAAAAACAAGTGGGTCAATTATCTGAATACCTGTGCAGTGGGCATTTGTGTTGTCTTCAGGAGAAATGAAAAAAAAAAAATAAGAAGAAAGAATGAAACCTGCTTTGACCATTTAAGACAGCTTTAGGGGGAAGACAGTGTAAAAATAAAATAAAACAGCAGCCCAAGGATTTGCAAAGCTTTGAATTGGCAGTGGGAAGACATTGAAGTTCTCTTAAAAAATTATTTTACTCTGTAAAGTTATCTTTTTTAAATGCATAAAGAGCAACAGGCTATCATTGAGCCTGATGCTGAATTGCACTGATTTTCTGGACAAGCTCAATATCAATAACTCAAAATCTGGGAATAAACCAATAAATGTGGATGGCAGCTGACCTTAAGTGTAACCTTCACACTGACTTTTTGGCAAAAGGGAAAAGCAAGGAAGATGATAATGAAAGGTCTAGTTTTAGCTGTTATTAATATGCAGAGACAGCAGACCTTTCCTGATAGATTTTCATTTCGTGAACAAATTGGATGAGACTTAGAAGATCACAGGGTGAAATGCTGGTTTTGAGAACCATGTGTCTCACACCTTAATAATCCTTTGCTGTGATGGAGGTATGCCATGAATAAGACTGTTTGAAGGTAGTGGGCTTGGCATCAGGAGACTATAAATCTCCTTTCACTTTAGTCACTTCTTGTGTCAACTTATTTAAATATCTTTTTCTCTCTGGACTTGCATTTTCCTCACATCAGTACTGACTATAGCACTTCCCCCCCACACCCCTTCCTCCCACCTATATTCTGCTGTGAACATTTTCAAGAAAGAATTTAAACTGCAACCAAAAAAATGGGCAATTTGGATGGCTGGAGTGTGGGGAGGCTTGGGGTTACTGCAAAGCCTATCTGGGTTTCAGTTCTCACAGGAAGGGTTGGAGGAGGACAGCAGGGAAATGATACAATTGCAGACTCTAAATATATCCACCAGGTAAATACTAAGGAGGGAGCAGAGGTCTTTAAGCTAAAAGATGATGCTGGCACAAGAACAGATGACTGCACATATGCCAAAAATAAATTCAGGCAGGAAACTAGAAATTTTCTAACTGTTTGGAGAATGAGTTCTGGAATTCCATCCAGATTAGACGATTAGACAAGAAAATAAGCAATTTTTAGAGACTCCTGAGCAGGCTTGCATTGGACGATGCTTCTTATATTTGAGGGGTAGTGTTGGTGACCTCGAACATCCCTCTCAATTCCACATTTGTCTTTCATTTCTTTGTCATCCAATGCCTGCAGTGTCCTGTATAATGTGGCAGAGAGCTGTGTCAGGCAGGTCACTTCTAAATACCAGTAGCCCCTGTTGTGATGCACTGCCAGTTCTCAGGGCTGAGAGCCATGGCAATGGGAGTGGATCACAGGCAAGCAGTATTTGAAGGTTTGCTTCCCATGCAGGAGAACAGAGGGCATTTTTAATTGCAAACTATCCCAGACAGAAATGATATCTCTGCATTCACCACATGAATACAGGGACAAGGGAAATTGTAAAGTAGCTTGAAATTAACCTACCCAAGTACTGTTATCCTTTCCATTTGTGTATTTTTGCCTTGCTGCAAATTCAAGCCATTAAGCGAAAAGTCAGAAGCCTGCTGGGCAAAGTGCTGCTCATTTCACATTAAGGAACAATCCTTGTCCTGAAGGAATTGCAACACTTGCCAGGGAAAGAGGTTATTGTCCCCACTTCACACATAGGAAAATGCAACAGGGGCTTCATTAGGGCTTTATATTTCTAAAAATGGCCTCAGCTTGAGCCCCTACAGGCTTGATCTTACTTTCAGCTCCTCTGAAAATATGAGAAGTTGAGGATGAAGCCTGACACTAAAACAGCTAATTTTTTTATTGTTTTTTTTAAGTAAACACGTTGCTGTCATTGCTGTTCTGCTTCTTACACTTTTTGACTCTTGATCCAAACTGTCACCCCTTATGTGGTGTGTTTCTTCTTGTGTTTGATGGCTGTTGAAACCACTTTCAACCTACTCAAGTACTGAAACAAGTAAAGGATTCCAATGTGCCTCCATGGGGCAGAGGTGCTTGGCCATGGATAACTACCCAAAAGGAGGCTCTAGTGAGATGGAGCTTGGTCACTTCTCCCAGGTAATGAGTGATAAGGCAGGAGGAAATGACATCAATTTGTGCCACAGGAGACTGAGATTGGATATTAGGCAAAATTTCTCCACAAAAAAAGGATTGTAAAACGTTGGAACAGATTGCCCAGGCAAGTGGTGGAGTCACTGTCCCTGGAAGTGTTTAAAAGACACAGAGACACGGCACTTAAAGATGTGGTTCAGTGGTGGGCTTGGCAGTGCTGGGTTAATGGCTGGACTTGATGATCCTAGAGGTCTTTTTCAACCTAAATAATTGTGTGAATTTATGTACTTTAATAACTGAGACAAAAACATGGCTCTTAGCTTTCCTATGTAATAAGAGTTC
Source organism: Cinclus cinclus (assembly GCF_963662255.1). Lineage (NCBI taxonomy): Eukaryota > Metazoa > Chordata > Aves > Passeriformes > Cinclidae > Cinclus > Cinclus cinclus. The sequence goes on along the minus strand of NC_085047.1, from coordinate 33,650,407 downwards.
AAGCTAAACACTTGCTATGGTGTATTTTTTTCTCTATTACTTCAGGCTATCCCAGGTCTGTATTTTTGCCTTACCCTTCATCCATGATGCTCCCTGTTTAACAGAATTATCATCACCCCTAATGACCATTTTGTTCAGCAGTGAGGGCTTAATATTTATACCTTACATTTGCCCTCAAAACTTTTGACATGGGATAAGAGAGCAAAACAATTAAAACATAATATTCTGCTACATGATGATAATTTTCCTTCATTGGTGAAGATTAGGAAACAGCATTATTGTAAAGATCCAATTACCTTTTTTATGAGCATTGTATATTTGGAAAGTAATAAAACAGAGTTATAAAACTTGGATGATTAGGAATCTCAGAGATGCTCCGCATTTTAAGAGGGGGGTGTGGAATATTCTTTTAATTGCATCTATGCACAGCCCAACCAATGATTAGTTACTTCCAAAGCAATAAACATTACCTGGGAAGCAATAAAAGGAAATGCAGGAAAGTTATGTGATGGATGATTCCCAGAAGACATAAGGCAAGAGAAGGGAATGTGGTTTAGTGGTTAGAATAACAGCCGTGGAGTCAGGACTCCTGCCGTCTCATCCAAGCTGGGAAGCTGACTTACTAAATGTTCTGGAGTTCATTTTATTTTATTCAGTGTTAAATTTGGTCTAATAATACCCAAAGAATCGATGAGAAGCTAAATATGCAAGTGTTTGTCAAGGCTTTGAAAGGCAGGATGAAAGAAGTCATTATAAACACAAAGAAAGAGCTGAAAAATGAGGAAGGTAGTTTTTGAAGTCAGGCTCTGTAAATGCTAACACAAGTGAAAATGGACTAAAGGAAGCTCCTGTCATATATAGAGGTCAGAGATCAGCTCCTTATTTTTATCAAGGAAAGCACAAATATCTTTGATTTCTGTTCTTCGGGAGTTCAGTGGAATTTCATTTCCTTTCCATTGTAATTTCCATACTGCCAGCTTTGATCCTACAGCCTAAACCTGTTTAACACAATCCCATGCCCTCCATACCCTAGAAGTACTGGTTTCTCTGCTAAAATAATTGGTCAGGGTGCAGGCAGAACACGAGAGCAGAAAGCACAAAAGAGGGATATGCACGAGTTCCTAAGACAGAGCAAGCTTCCAGAGCATCCTAGAAAGCCAAAATCAGAACAAGAACCACCCATGGTTCATGACAGTCCACAGATTGCACTGCAATGATTTTTCAGTTCCAGTTATAGCAATAAAATAGAGAAACTAGAGAAAAAAAATTCTTATGTTCTTCCACTCCTTTGAAAATTATTCTTTTACCTTATCCTTTAAGGCTGAGAGACAATGCAACACAGTGGTTGTCACTTCATCAGTCATCTCCGTTCCTAGAACTGTTGGAAGCCCTGATGAGCAAAAATAAGGAAATGAGGATTTAGGCACATTAATTGAGTGATAAAGATACATGTATTGAGAAATTTGAAAGAGAGCAAGAGGTAGAAGCAGCCAGAGACTAGTCCATCCCTTATGCTGGATTCTTATGTTCTTGTCAAACTTCAAGTCTGTTTTTGCCAAAAACACTAGAAAAATGTGGCCTCTGGCTGCCCTTTTTAAGCACATGGAGGCTGTTTAGAAGTGCAGAATTGAGTTTCTGAGTTCCCCCAAGAACATCTATCTAAAAAAGGTATGCCTTACCATTCATTGAACACAAAAAAAGGGCTTTAGAGGACTGGATACTTTTTCATCTATTCAAGTCCCTATGGAAACCTGGAAACACCCCTATTTTTAGAGTCTTTGGAACTGATTATCCTCATTTTATCTGCCATTGCTAGGTTTTGGGTGCCTATCAGCTTTGGTAAGCATTATTTTTACTTTGCATAGCTCATTTCACTGATACCAGAACTCACTTAGTATATGAAAAACATGAGCTGCTTCAGATAGACTTTTTTCCCCCAAGTTCCAGGCTGTGGTCTTCAGGGACAAACAGTGTCCATAAACTAATTAGATCATTTCCTTCCACTGATATGAACAACCTGCCAGAAAATGAGATTGTATGCATGCTTGGGTTTCTGTTTTTTCTGTTTCTGTGCCAAAATACTTCTTTTCCTTAATTGTAAAGAATTTTGACTGTGTTTATGCCAGATTGATAAAATCTCTTTATATGTAGCTACCTGACACTACAGTGTTTTATTCCAAGTTCTTGATGTATTGGTGTCTGTATGTGCTTTGGGATCTCATGCTTGTACAACAGCAGAGAGAGGAAAGTTCTGTTTAAGGACCCTGAGAGGTTGTTTGAGATCATCTGGGTTTGTCCATTTTTTATAAGTATTCACACCATGTAAAGCACTTCAACAGTTTTAATGCCCAAACAGAGAAAACAATCCAGGAGCTGCCTGTGCTTCTCCAGCGAGGCTGACGATCACTGCTTATCTCATTGCCTCAGTGAAGTATCTCTAGTTAGATGGCATGAATCTGGAATAAAAACCCATGGGTGTCATTGGATATAAGCAAGACCTTAAAATTAAGCATAGGTGAAGCTCTCTGCAAGATCAGGACCTCAAAGCATGATGCAAAAAGGTGCCAAAGACCTTTATGGTTCATTTAATCATCAAGAGCATAGGATATTCAGCATTTTGCCAAGCCAGCCTCTCCAGCTGTGTTACATTGGGTTTGACTGCTTTCAGTTCACTCATGTTGGTGCCCCATTCAATTTGATTTGAATAGAAACCAAGCCTCCAAAGGGACTCTGCTGAGAGCTCTGCAACCTATCCAGTTCTGACTGTAAATGTGGAAAAATAATATGTTAGCTGCATTTTTAATGGACAAAATCACAACTGTTTCTATTGAACCACTGGTTTTGAATGTGGGGTATTGATGGCACAAAACTTGAAGAGAAAGTACAGAAAATCATTTGAATAAAGATAATGAGAAACTTAGGAACCGAGTGGAGGGAAGAGAAAAAAGCATATAGTCTGATGGTTTGCTCATTACAGTCAGTGATAAAAATCCTATTGACTTTAATGGCACATGATCAGGCTTCCCATGTGTAAAGTTAACATTGAATAGGAAGCAGCCTTGTTTCTGAAGGATTCTTCTGATGCTATCAGCTGGCACCTAAAAAAAATATATAGGAGGAAATTTTTCATTACCATCTACTTTAACAAGCTGCATATTAGTAAAAGTCAGGTTCAGAGTTGGTATAAAAAGTGCAGTTTGATACAGGAGAGCATTCTTTCACCCTTTTAGCTCACTTTGTACCAATATAAATGATTTCTCATGTTGCAATAAAGCAGAGTCAAGTCTGACTGTTTTTTATTTTTAAATCAACAACTCTTGGGGTATCTCATGTCCTGCCAAATTAGATGAGGATCTGGCTCAAGTACCACAGATTATGGAGGAGAAAAGGAAGGATTCGCAAATTCAGACTTGCTTTGCAGACGCAGGGTGGTATGCAAGGAAAAATCATGTATCAGATTTGCAGTCTTTCAGCTTCCATGAGGTTAAACTACCTTCTGTTGAAATAAGATGAAAACACCCTTTTGAATTATTTGCCTCCATAGACACTGAGTTAGTCCAGATTCTGTCTGCATTCTTAAACCTCTGAGCCATTGTTGGCAAGCCCCCTATGAGTACTGGGGTTGTAACTAGATGCTTTCACAAACATCTGCTAGGTCTGCCTGATAATCACCTTTTCTTGGTTAGGGTTTTTTTGTGTGTGTGCATGAGGTTTTTAGAGTCAGAAATCTATTTTAAAAGCTTCAGAACAATAGGATTCAAGCCATGGCACTGTCTATAGGAGCTGGTATCTCTCATTGCTTAATTGCAAGGAGCATTTGAGTCTTGGACACCATCCCGGTTCATAATGTTGTTAAGTTGATAGGGGAGCTGTAAACTAGGCTTATTATATCCACATTCTGCTATCCTCTGCATCTGACATTCCTGGAGACAACTTGTGAACAATGCTGGATATTTCTTGTGTTCTGCACTGAAGTCCAGATGACAATAGATGAAATAAGCTAAATGAGAATGAAGATGACATTTCCTTATGTCATTTCAGTGTTTATTTCCTTTCCACCAAACAAACATTTTTCTTGACTTTTCATTATAATCTTGGGTGTGGCTTGTTCTAGACACTTTGTCCAACCCCAGAAGTAGCTGCATAGGTAACGATTTGTCTTTAGACACTCCTATGTCAGTTTGAAGAGGCTCTTTCAGAGCATTCAACTGTATGTGAAGGGATTTAATGACCCTGCCTTCAACCTGCTCAGACTCCAGCATGAGTCCGTAAATGACAAGGAATGTAAAAAAATTGCTGCTGCAGATGATGCAAACAATTGTTGGATTCATTCAGTTAATGCAAATAATTTTCCTGTGTCTTCATGAATGTTACTCCAGTGAGCAACCATAAACAGAAAAAAGATTATTGCCAGTATGTGGCACAGGGCCTGTCTAACTCTTAAGATCGGCGAGCAATAATGGTTATTATGAACAAAGTTATGAATTTTTATATACACACCTACAGGCAAATACTCAAAGTCCTTCAAAAGGCTTGAATATTTCTAACTCATCAGAGGCTCTTCCCTCATTATTTAGAGTTTTCTGGACTGTTAATTTTAGTTTTCTCATTCATTTTGTTTAAGTAGTTCATTATCTCACTGCCAGAGTAAGTTGAAGCTTGATGAAAGCACTCACTGTGAATCTGTCCAGCATCTGAGGCTTTGAAAAGTTTAAGGCATTTCAAGAACTGTTAAGAATTATATTTTCTAAGTTACTCTCATGGCCAAGAGACTCACACCCCTCCCCATCCAAATACCACAGTGAGGATGATGAAGAAATACAGAGAAAAAAAATACCTTCAGGTCAGTACTCATTTCACAGAGTTAGTAAATGCTGTGCTTCAAATGTCCTGGCATTTGCATAACTCTGTGCAACATGACAGATAAGAACAGTGAAGAAGAATTTATTTATGGCCTTTTTTCATTATTACAGAGGAAAGTGATTTTCCTATGTCATTGAAAATAGACTTTTTTTTAATTACAAAACTTGCCTCATCTAGAGCATATTGAAAATTCATCATATTAGCATATGTAAACTGGAAAATCTGCCAGGCATATTTCATTTGTGCTGGAGCAAGGTCCAGGCAAGAACTGAAGTTGGTTTCACACCCCAAGACAAGAAAAGAAGCATTATTTTAAGTAAAAAAAGTCACACTTACACCAAGATCAGTGTTGTCTGCTGAGCATATTTAGGTTGTGTCTGAAGGAGAGAAACATACCATTCGTTCCATCTTTGCTGATGCTGCAGAGCTGAGTCACCTCTGAAAACCCAGGCTCACACACATCCAAACCTCCTCCTTGCCCCAGGACACACTTTGCTCTAGTTTCCAGTTTTCCCAGCCTACATTAAGCCTGGCTGCCCTTCAAGTGGGGAAATCCTACATTGTTGTTCCAACTCCAAAATCCTTTCACTTCCTTTCAGAGGATTGTAAGGTACCTCTAGTTTTAGTTCTGTTGTTTCGCAATACCCCACTGTTCAATAACCCTTCTTGTGCAATATCTTTCCTTCTCCCTATGTACAAAGGGGAATTTAGTTCCTCTTTTGCCCTTTCCCAGGAAGTAAGGGGATTTATGTCTAGCTAGATTATGAAAGACTTTTCAGGAATTCTCAGTTGTTTCCTTGCTTTGCTCCTGTATCATGGCATAACCCTGTGAAAATCACTTGCATTCAGATCTAGATGCACTAAAGCTGCACAGTGTGGATGAGGGGCTGCAGAGCTGCTCCCACCAGACATGACCAGCATGGCAATAGACAAATGAGAAGACTAAAGCAAAAGCAATTCTTAAATTTCTCTTTTTGCAGCAGATGTCTCCCTGTGCATCTCTCCAGGATTGGTACAAGAAACCACATGTGAAGAACACCAAAATGATTTAAAATGGGTTTGCCCATGCAAATCGATGTGTCTGATGTGGTCCCTTGCACAGGGCTATTTCCCTGTTCTGACTCTTTGATCAGTAATTTTCAGAGGGAAAAAAAAGGGTAAAATGCAATTCAGAGGAAATAAATAACCTAGTTTTCTGTGTGCCCAAACACAGCAGGGCAGGCTGGGCAATGGGTGTGCACGGCAGGTCCTCCTGGCAAACTGTGGCAGAGGGCTCGCAGCAGGACAGTGCAGGGACTGAACACTGAAGCCTTTTAGCAGCACTGTGCCTCCATGAATATGTGGAAGGAGAAAGCAACACAGATCACGTCTCACACTGTTCAGGCCAATTGGTGTTGGGATTGCTCCAGTATGGAAGGATAACTGGTACATCAACAGACTTCTAAAATCTCAGGATTAATTGAATTTAAAAAAAATAAAATCAACATATTTAGGCATTTTTTTTCTTTTTCAGACATCAACTAGTTAGTGGCTGTTAATTAAGAAATGATCCCAGCGAAAGCTGCTGCCTAATAAATCATTCATTAACAGGCCATTTCAGTGGGGCTGTTGTTTCCAAGCACTCTATTTAGCTGTTTGAAACAACCTTCCCGTACTTCAAGGGAATGAAGCAGTTACGAATTGGTGATTACCTGATGGTTAATGATGCAGAGCTCTGTGAGCTGGGCTCGGAAATTATGGTTGTGCTCTTAGGTGTTTTTGCAGATCTGGATGGTTCCAAGGGAGTGTTAGGGGATTTGTGGGGTTACTATGGTGATTGGTGCCTGATAAAACCACAGAAGGATGATGGACGTCTGTTGCAAACACAGATATGTAGACCTTGCTTCTCTCTAAGCTTTTGATATCACTAGACTATCAGTTAGGGTGAGATCACCTCTTGTGCTGCTCCCCCAGACCAACAGTCCTTGAAATGTAAATAGCTGGATGCTTCTCCCTTGCACAGTTACCATGAACTGCTGTTGGGGTTTTTCCACTCCACTTCTTTAGTAGGGGCTTAGAAATGGCAGCACACTGATTAAAAATCCGTTGGACCTTCCTTACATTCTTGCTTTTGCTCTTTCAGTTGCAGTTTTGTCTTCTTGTTCAAAAGTCAGAGGATGGATACAGAGATGCTAGTTCAATGTTTTCAGCCTGTGGGATAGAGAGATCCTGTCTACTCTCATTGCAGGGAGAATGTGTACAATTTTCAGCCCTGACAGTGGTGATGTGATTCTAAATGCCAATGACTAATTTCCTTGTGCATTAATTCCATTTCAAATTTGAATCCCTATTTCATCTGACATGGGAAGCTATTCCATGGATGCAGCATTTCCACTTTACAAAGAACTCTGTTTCAGAATGTTATGCCAAGCAGAATATGAGTATATGGGTGGATGCATATGGATAACCCACCTGTAGTTTGTAAATAATTCAGATGTTAATTGTTGTGTTTGGCACTTCAGTGATGGCTTTTCCTTCAGTAACTCCTCAAGCCCTCAAGCAATTATCAGGATCCTGCTATGCTGAGTCTGATACATTTGGTTAGAAAGGGCGGTCCACAGCCCAGAGAGTTTGCTCTCTAGTTACAAAGTCCAGGCTTCCAAGAAAGTATCATTAAACAAATAAAAAAGGAGCAAGATTCTTTTATTCCTCTTCATCATGTCGATTAGCCATGATCCACTTCTGCTGATTAAAAGTAATTGAATTCAGTACATTGCTGGGCTAACAAAGAAGTGCCTAGTGTATTGCTCTACACAGATAAGTTCCAAAAATTCCCATATCATTAAAAATGTGGCAAATAAGGATTCTGTCTTACCTGATGCTCCAGCTCACAGTATTTCTGGGAACAGCGAAGATCAATCCAGGTCATAGAGTGTTAAAGATTCATGATGCTCTCCTCAGCCTAGCTGTTTGGTTTAGGGTGGGATTTTTTGTTTGTCTTTAGCTATTGATGTGATTAAACACCTTATAAAAGTGTAGCAAGGAGATCTGTGCAAGGAGAAAGAATACATGAAATTAAATATATAAAATGAAAACACAGAACTAGTGAAATTTATTTCTGGTTCTTCCTGAAAGAGATGGGATTGTTCAGTCTGGAGAAGGCTCCAGGGAGACCTTAGAACTCCTTCCAGTACTTCAACAATTCCAGTCTTTTTACATGGGCAAATAGTGACAGGAAAGGGAGAATGTCTTTAAACTAGAGGGGGAGATATTTAAATTATATATTAGCAATAAATTCTTTACTCAGTCTGCAGTGAAGCAAAGCATTCCCAGAGCAGTTGTGGATACCCCATCCCTGGAGGTGGTGAAGACCAGCTTGGATGAGGCTTGGAGCAGCTTGGTCTAGTGGAAGGTGTCACTGCCCATGGCAGAGCTGCTGGAACTGGTTGGTCTTTAAGGTCCCTTTGAACCCAGTCAGTTCTGTGATTCTACCAATAACTCCACAGTTTTCCCTTGCTGTTAGCAGCACTGCCTTGGTTCCCTATCTGTTTTGTCTGTGTGCAGGTGTCTGCCTGCTGCAGGAGATGCTGCACAAGCACAGTTACCCTGACAAAACTCATCAGATATCATGGGGATGAGTTCTTAGAGATCTTCCTACGTTTAGATATTTTTCTTCTCTTTTAGTCAAATCTAACATGAAGGTGAAAGAGAAATATTGCTGGAATGTGCTTTCCTTTGTCCCATGTGTGTGTGCGTGTGCGTGTGCGTGTGCGTGTGCGTGTGCGTGTGTGTGTGTGTGTGGCTCAGGAGCTCTTCTCATGTTAATTGTCTTCATTCCCTGATGCCAGATTTCCTGGTCTGTATTCTGGGCTTTCTAACTAAAACATATGGGTTTCTGTAGAGTATTTTGCACTCTTTTCTAGCCTCACAAAGCACACACAGAGGTGGGTGCTTCCTTTTGTTAGTACCACTGAATAAAGATTTACTGAATAAAATCTTCATGCTTGTATTTATTTTATGTGTGTGTGTATATATATATGTGTTTCTATTTATATATATAAAAAAAAGCTATCCCATCAACTTTACCCTGTAATACCAGAGACTTTCTCTACAACAGTGAATTATTTATATCTTGTTGTGGGTAGTGGGTTTTTTTTCCATGCTGGACTGCCTCATGGTGTTTTCTTAACTCATGAGTGGTTTGCCACTCCAAAAAGGACTTAAAAGCATAGCACTGTTACAAAGAGAGGATCAAAGCCTTATCCCAGCATCCTGGTTGGTTTGTTCTTTTCAAAACACTTGAAAACAGAGACAATATGCTGTCTGTGATTTGATCCTACCTACTCTGGGGCTTTGTTTACTCTTCTTGTTCACATATCATATTTCAATGATGCCAGCGCAGCATTTTATTTATAAAGCTATTCAATCACCTTTCTTTAAAAGGTGCATTTTAATAGATGTCAGCATCAGACCAGCTGAGCCCAGGCAATCCTGTTGATGCCAAGTGCAGGAACAAATAAAAAAATAGATCTTGTTTTAAATATAAATTATATATATAAACATTTATTATCAATTAAATGTATTTATATATTAAGATGTATCTATATGATATATCAGTGCATAATGCAATATGTATATATATAATATATAAATATGTGAAATATTAAAAGTTTTGTGTGAACATTAAAGGAAGCTTTTTCATCAGCCTCAGAGAAGCAGCTTAGGGTCTTTGGGTCACTACATTTTCTTCCCTGTTTCCACATGGAAGATATGTGGGAGGTTTGGCACAGAGAGCTTACTTTCCTTAATAATGTGCAGACTTTTACAAACCATATGTTGCTAACTTTTCTGAGTCAGAAGAATTGATTTATATTCCACTTAGGAATATTTATTGCACTTCCTAAATTACCTCCGAATCTGTAGATCAGTGCTCATATGTGTGTGTGTATATATATATATGTATATACATGTACATGAATATATATGTGTGTGTGTGTGTACGTGTGTGTATATATATACATACACATATAATTAAGAAAGTCTCATGGCTTAAAAGTTGCAGCAAGTTGCAGGGGAGGGCAGAAATATACAATATGCAGTGACATAAAATATATCCACCTTCTCTTTAGAACAGGAAAACTAAGAGGGAGAATTTCCCACCAATCTCCATTCTGCTCTGGTATTTTGAGCCACCTTCTTGTGGAGGGTTTGTTGTTTTTTCCCTCCTTCTTCTCCCTCACATCCTTGGCCTTTTTAACCTTACCAGCCAAAATTCAGAGCTCACCACCTGTGCACTGAGCAAGCAATCAAGTACTCAGCAGCACAAAGATGGATACCAGTTGTTTCTACAGATTCATGATCAAGAGGATGCTTCCATTTTGGTTCCCATTTAAATGGAAATCTGCTCTGTCAACGTCAAAATCAGGCTTTAAATGGATGTTTGTCATTCAAGCTTGATTGTTGCAACAGCACAAGAGAAAAGTGGATGAAAAGCAAGAAATAATTTCTTAGTCCCTGGGTATGCAATAGCTCTGTGTGACCCAACAATCCATCCTGCAGCTGAAACCCCTGTTAGAGGGAGCACTTCCCAAATTCTGTGAACAGTATACTCTGAGCAGTCACTATGTAACAGAGAATTTTAACTCAAGATAAAGAAATCTTAATGAAATTCCCATTTAAGGATGGAAAAGGGAGACAGGTGACCTCTAAGATCATCAGGTCCAAGCACTAACGCAGCACTGCCAAGCCCACCACTAAACCATGTCCCCAAGTTCCATGTCTATATGTCTTTTAAATACTTCCAGGGGTGGTGACTCCTTCACTTTCCTGGGCAGCTGGTTCCAAAGCGTGACAACCATATCCATGAAGAAATTTCTCCTCATCTCCAATCTAAAGATCCCCTGGTACAACTTGAGGACATTTCCCCTTGTCCTATCAGATGTTACTTTTGCGAAAAGACTGACCCCCCCACACCTGGCTACAAGCTCCTTTCAGGCAATTGTAGAGAGGGATAAGGTCCCTCCTAAACCTTCTTTTCTCCAGTCTAAACACCCACAGCTCAGTCAGCAGGTCTTCATCAGACTTGTGCTCCAGACCTTCCACCACCTCCAAAGCCCTTCCCTGGACACACTCCAGCACCTCAGTGTCTTTCCTGTAGTGAGGAGCCCAAAACTGAACACGGGATTCTAGGTGCAGCCTCACCAGTGCCCAGTACAGGGTGAATACCAAGGACAGAAGAACAGGTGGCCACATCCTGATCTGATGCTGATAATCTGTGGCCATATTTGTAATGAGTCAAGAACAGTTTGTGCCGTTGGAAAATCTGTTTCTATGTCTTTGAAGAATAATTTGGCAACTCTAAAGAAGATGCACATTGTATCATTTTTGTTCTGGGCTTTGTTTCCAAGAGTCACTGCCAGCTGACCAGAGGGAGGGTGACAAGAGCTACTGAGGTCATTTGTCTCCCTCCTCCCTAAACAGCACATATGGCATCTTAAGAAGCTTAGCCCTTGGCTCTTGGGAAAGACAAACTGCAGGCTCATTCTACAGAGGAAAACTTCTAGAAGCATTACAGAAAAATAGATAAAATAGTCCCATTAACCATGCAGGAGTAAACAAGTATACTTCTCTCAGTCTCCACTGTATAACTGCCATCCTACAACACACTTTCCTGGCATGCCAGATCACATCTTGTAGTAGATGGAGCTTTATGTTAAATTATGCACTGCAAAGAAAGAGGATCAGAGCCCTGAACATAGCAGTAGGCATTATTAGATTTACTTTATTTCATATTGTATAGATTGAAAATAGCTTAGAAGCTCTTAACTCCTCAAACAGAGGGAATTTTTCCTTCCACAGGTGGAAAATTTTGGTGAGAATCTTGCTTTCATTTCACAAACAAGTGATTAAAATGTCTATTGTTTGCATTGCCAAAGACCAGCATGCTGAGATATTGAATAACCTGTAAAAAATAATGACATTCACTTTGCAATAATGAGACTTAAACACAATGAGAATACAGATTTCTTCTTTCTCTTTACCTTTTGTTTTTGAGCTTGCCAAACATGTATTTTATGTCTTTCTTCTGTAAACCAATTAAAAACCCCTGCCAAATCAAGCAACTGAGGGAAGTTCCAAAGTTTTAAGAAATTTGCCTAAACCTAGATTTTCAGCACAACTGTGAAGTTCACAGCACTGTCTCATCTCATGCACAGGGAGATGGCCTGGAGCAAGAGGAGAGTGACAGGGACATAGAGGAGGGATGCATTAGCTGCCAAAAATTACTTCTCTGTGTTACTGCTGGTAAATATCAATATGGTGCTAGTTGTAAGGCACTAGCAGAAGCAGAGAAATTACTCCTTTTAATCCTGGGCCATTAGGAAAATTATGGGAGGGGAAGGGAGAAAGTCTTCTGCCTACCCTAAATGTATGAGCTAAAGCCAGTGTTGGATACAAAATGCTGAATAATTTTTTAAAGCTCTAATTCCCTAAGTAGGAAAGAACATGTATTTATGGGTACACATGCAAGCACACACATTTTTTTTTAAGTTGGTTGGAAAAGGTATATATTGTTTTACATCAAGTGGAGATTTGGCTCCCTGGCTAGGATCACACATGCCCAACTCTCCTCCATGTTAGATTGTCTAAATTCCAGTTGGTCTTTTCAGTGGTATTTCACATATGAGATAATATAATATATATAATAATATTATATATATGTCTAATATATATAATCTCAGCATTAGTGAAGCCAAACTGACCAGTCCAGTATAATTTTCTTACATACCAGGACCTAATTCTGCTTCTTCTTGATGACAGGAGGCTCAGAGCAGGACCCTGCTTTGGAATACTGCGCTTCTGCTGTGCAGCTCACACTGCCAGGGCATCACACACTATTTATATTTACAGCTAAAGACAGATCATGTAATTATGCCTTGATGTATACATGCAAAGCTTTCTGTTTCTGCTAGTTTTGGAGCTCACTGTTTAGTTCATGTTCTATTATTACAAAAAGTTACATCTCACAGACAAGATATTTACTCAGTCCTTGACAGTGTGCATTAGTAGTTTAGGCACTGCAGGTAGCTCACAGCTCGAGGAGCTGCAAAGCCTGGAAGAGATGAGGAACCTGCTGCCAAGCACGAAGCCAAACTGCTGGTGCTTTGTTTCTTATGATCAGATAACTTGCTTATCCATTTGATTTGACTCTGTGCAGATTTTCTAAACAATGAAGAGAAGCAAATTGCATGTGTGGGCTTTGGTAAATTCCCAGCTTCACCATTGCTACTCCACCTGTTTGCTGCAGGACATTTTACTCCTTGGCCCATCTCTAACCAAGGCTGCAGAGGGGAGATAGAGGATAATAACAGAGGCTAATTTTTATAGTTTTCAGGAACTTACCTCTCCTTTATTCGTTTGGTTGATTGGTTTTTGCCTAGGAAAACACCCTGCCTTTCCCATTCTTTCAAGGTGGAATATATCATAGAAACAGAGAATCACAGAATGGTTTGTGTCAGAAAGCACCTTAAAGATAATCTCATTTCACTGCTGCTGCCAGGGGAAGGGATACTCATTAGACCAGGTTGCTCAAAGCCCCATCCAGCCTGGCCTTTCAACACTTCCAGGGACGGAACATCCAGTTTCTCTGGGCAACCTGTGCCAGTGCCTCACATCCTCTTATATCTAATCTAAATTTACCCTCTGTCAGTTTAAAGCTATTCCCCTTGTCCTGTCACTACCTGCCCTTGTAAAAAGTTACAGCTTTCTTGTAGGACCCCTTTGGGTACTGAAATATAGATCACATCCTTGCAATTCCCAACCTGGGCTGCAATGCACAGGCATAACCCAAGTGTCCGGTAATGATGCGCTGTGCATTAAGCCAGAAATAAAAACAACAAAAACCCCACCAGAAATTCTGCTCTACAGCTGAGACTTGGAGGCTCACGCTGGTTTTGCCATTTAGTTTGCCACAGGATAATTAGAGCCTCCTATGACGATTTTCACTTTGTGGAGAGGGAGATGCAGACCCCTCAGCACAGTCTCCCTCCATGCATAAGGCATTTCTCTCCTGCAGCTCTTTTTTGCCAGCATGGGGTACAGGAGCTGGCAATTGACCACAGCACATCAAGAGAGCATTTTTACTCATGGTTGAAACAGCGTTTATGGCTTTTATTTTTCTAAGTGAGATAAGCTTATTAGTTTTGTTAGTGGATTAGAAAAATACACTAAATACATTTGAAGTGGCTGAAGAAGGAAGAGTCTGTATTGTTTGTGGCCCAATAAGACTTCATACCCATTGCAGTGAAGGCTGATTTTTTCATATAGACTTCCATAGGTCTTGAAATTAGCCCTATGTGGGGCTAATTTTTCTGTGGGGTTATGACACCTCCCTGGAATGAAAATAAGCATATTTTCCCATTCTGTGACATGTTTCAAAGATTGCTCTTTTTCCCTTGGGAATTTATCTCTTTACTCTGGTGAATGGCAGTTTTAATTTCAAAAAAAGAAAAGAAATTATATGCAATGAAGGACATGCACAGAGCTGATGACCTATGCATGAATATAGACATGGACCAGAGCAATGCCACCAGTTTCTATGCCTCTGCATGTAGAAGCATCTCTTTGCAAGAAGGGTTAATTTTTGTAGCCTACTTTGTGTTGGACACAAGCAAGAGATGGCTAAACTAAAATCTGTTCATGCACTATGCTGAAGGATCCTTGCTCTTTGCTTGTGGTTATTTTACTCTTTCCAATCCTATTCAATGTATTACATCAAAGACTCATATTCACTTCTGTTTCCTTAATGAACTGACTAACGTTATTATTTTCAAAGAAAGCCCTTAGATTTCATGAGCCCTACGGCTTTCTTCTCTAGTACTGTTGTACAATTTATATTGGACTTGATTTGCCCATCTCATGCTTGCACTTACACTACAAAATCTAAATTATATTATCCAGCCTTGCAGCTACCACACATCTCACCTTGTGTATTACAACAAGCTAATTCTTCGTGGTGACTCTAAATTTCTTTATGGATGAAAATGGAAAATAGTTAAAAAGAAATGCATTTAAATCCCAAAAGATACGTGAAGATGTTGCTTGCATTTTTCTGTCTGATAAACCTTTGCATTTTTCTGTAGCTTCCTATAAGTCTCAAATATTCCACGCTTATAAAGTGGCATAATCTCTGTGTGTGTGTGTTTTGTAGGTATGGCAATACAGAAGGTGTTACAGAGTTTTTAAGTCTATGCCAGTAATGGATTAAACCCAGGTTTTATACTTAAATCTGAAGATTTGTTTCCCCTGTAAAACTTGGCACAGACATCTTATGACTTCTCAAAGACATGTTTTGGTCTAGTCATGGCATATTCAAATTCTGACTCCGGCCAGATGTTGATAAAAGATTCTAGGACCCCAGGTTCCTCACAGACAAACTCAGGGGAGAAAGCTGCACTGCATTAGACACTGAAAAAGATCTTTCCTTTCAAATATTTCTTTGAAAGCAACTTTCTGGAAGGAGAAACTACTCCAGGCTACTTACCTTAAAAGGGACAGCTTGTGGATCTGATCTGAATCCAGGAATGAAAGGAAGAGAACAGTCTTGGAATCATAGAATCATTTAGGTTGGGAGACACCTCTAAGATCATTGGGTCCAACCATTAATCCATCACTGTCAAGCCCACCACTAAACCATGTCCCTAAATGCCATAAATACACACCTTTTGAATACTTGCAGAGATGGTGGTTCCACAACTCGGATCAGACTGTTCCAGTGCTTGCCAACTCTGTGGGAGTGTACCTTGAAGTATCCCACATGTCTGGAGCAGGGAAAGATTCATACTCTTGGTCACCCATGCGAGGATTCAAACACAATCCCTAGCAGTGCTGCTCAGGCTATTTAAACCATTAAAGCAGTAAGAGTGAGAGAAAATCATGACAAGACTGATTTGGTAATGTGGCAGGCATGTCAGGGAGCTGAAAAGGTGTAGGATGGCTCTTGGTGAGCTGTGCATGGCTTCAGGTCTTCTTTGCAGTGGCTAAGCTGACAGTGCCAGATGAGCTCGAGAAGCCAAGGTATGGGCCAGTCAACAGCAGTGTGGACTAGGATATAGGCATCCCTCAAAGGCTAACAGAGAGACAGGCCAGTCACAGTGGGATGTCAGCTGGAGTAGATCATAGAATAACAGAATGGTTTGGACTAGAAGGCATCTGACAGATCATCCAGTTCCAGCCCCCCTGTCATGACACCTTCCTCTAGAGCAGATTTCTCAAAGTCCCATCTGATCCAGTCTTGAACACTCATGGGGTGGGATATCCACAGCTCCTCTGGCCAACCTGTGCCAGTGCCTTACCACCTTCACAGTGAAGAAGCTCCTGCTAATATCTTATTTAACTGTACCCCCTGTTCGTTTAAAGCTGTTCTTCTCTTGTTCCATCACTACATGCCCTTGTTAAATGTCCCTCTTTGGCTCTCTTGCTATAGGTGTAGATTTTCTCAATATAATTTTGCTCAGGATTCTAGACATCCAAAATTCTGGATGTTGCCCCTGTCCCCCAGAGTAGGAGCTGCAAGCTGTCTACACCTCTGCCAAGTTTGTGCAATATGGACACCCATCCAGCCATCCAAATACCAGTGTTTAACAATTCTGCCTCACCTGCTTACTCTGTGCTTCCTGTTTTATTTTTATAACCAGAATTTACAGTTTCACCCTGCAGCACCCACAAAAGTGCACAAACACATAAGAAGGAATCACGTTCACTACAGCAGTACTAACTCCAGTAAATGGAGATGACAACTGCCTTTCCTCCCCCTGGCTGTTCCTCTCCTGCAAGGGAAAGAAAAGACAACCCATAAAGACAGACTGAAAAAGAAAGAGAAAGTCACATGAATCAACACAAATAGGAGCATCTCACACAAAGAACAGACTCGATCAGCTGGGCAAGGGACCTGGTGGGAGTGACATACCCACCACACTGCCAATTACAATGGACCCTGACTGCATTGTGATGGAAAAGACACTTTTTTACTTCTTCCTTATAGCTACTTTAGTAATAGGCAATTTATCTTAATAACAGTGGGAAAGAAAATACTCTAGTGGAAGTGGTGTATAGCAACTAACTGTGAAGTAGGCAGAAAGAAATGCAGAAAAGAAAACTTTGCTTCAGCCTCCATCACTCTTGTGTACCATTCAGTATTTCCTTAAAAATAAAAAGGGGCTTTTTTATCTTCCTTTATGTTTGCCCTCCCCAGAGTCTAATGCTACTGCCTGGGCACCTAATGCAGAAATTCAGATGGCTGAATCTCATCCACAATTTTTGCAGCTCGCTTTGCAGCACCTCCAAACCCAGCAGTGCCCAGTAGGCCACTTCCATCTGCCTTGAGCTGCCATTCTTCTGGTGATTTCTATGTGCTGTTTTGCTCTGCAGTGCAATCCTCAGGTGTATTCTGGCCTAAGAGAGTATTTTCATTATTTGACCTGCCTAATCAGAACCAGTTTTCAAACTCCATTTTTATGAACTTGGGGAAAAAAAAAAAAAAGGGTTTCAGACAAAGCTGATGGTAAACAGATGCTATTCAGCTATTAGTGGTTGGTCCTCTAGGTATTCAAACACAGGGATGGGTCTGAAAAGAACAAAACCTTCCCAGCACTTGTTTTAATGAGTAGGCTTTCTAGCATTTGATCATCTGTTTTCTCAGAGGAAAATGTTAAGAAGGCTTGTGATTAGCCTGAGGCAATTCACTACCCAATATAACACAGACGTGGGGGAGTGAACTGCTGATGCTCCATGTCACACACAGTCCCCTTCCCCCTCCCTCCCCATCCTCAGCTACTGTTGCAGCCAAAGCCAAGCCACTGGATGTACAACCTGGAATCATGGGATCAAAATAATTGCAAAACAATAACTTCTGTAGCTGAGCAAACCAAGGCAGCTTGCAGAGACTCTCAATCCCCACACTTACAAGCCGCAATCTATTTTCACCACCATAGGCTGCCAGGTTAATTAAATGGGACTCCTTGTGGTGTCAGGAAGGAAGTCAAGCAGCAAGTGTTTGTAGAAACAGGCTTTAAAGGGAACAGCATAAAAGAAAGGGAAAAAATTTCTTGGAACACATGTTTTTGTACATTTGTTGGGAGATGTAATATGCCTTGGCTGCTGCAGAGGGTCCCTTCCTAAGTGGTGTCCTAGTTAGTCCTGATGCAGTAATGCCTCTGTTCCTCACTTTTAGGGATGTTGGGATGAATGCTCAGCACAAAGTATTTTGTTATCAATGCTATTCCCTGACAAAAAAAAAAAAAAAAAACCAGTCCAGAGAACTACTGAATGCCTCCAGCTTATACGTTTTTCAGGATAAGCCCTGAAAGTCTTCACATCACATTTTTCTTTTTTGCCTCTTTTTCTTTTTTTTTTTTTCTGTTACAGCCAGTGAGATAATGTTCCCGTATTTCCTTCTCTTTTATGACTCATAAAACTCACTCTCCCTTTAATGTAGAAGAAACATCCTCCTCCTTCTTTGTGCTGAAAAATGCACAATTACCACAATTAAGATATATAACATCTTACTGGTTTTTTTTTTTTTTTCACATGATGCTGAGAATGCTGCAGGAGTTTCCTAGAATTGATAGCAGGACTAGAAAATGACCATTTTCAGGAGTTTCCACTTCCTTATCCAGTATCTCTTCACCTTGACTCCTTTAGGAATTTAAAGCACTAAAGTGTCAACATCACACAAGTAGTTGTCTATTACTTTAAATCACATCAATTCTGTTAACTGTACAGTGCAACTGTTAACACTTACCCAGCTTGTGTCATCCATTGATTATATTTCCTCCTAATTAAGGTGCATCCATCCTTCTTCCTTGAGTGTTTTTCACACCAGGCTCATGTAATGAGAAAAAAAGGATGAATACAAGGTTATATAGGATATATTTCAATTCACATCACCTGTTTTGTATATTCAACCCAGAGAGCTATATAAAAGGGCTGTGGATTACCTGTGATATCACTGAAGTTGCCCCATAAGTTCAGAATTGCAATAGAGATAGGGACCAGCTAGATTGTCGGACCAGAGTTTAACCAGTGGGAGTGGCTGCTGAGGTGGGAGATAGATCTGCTGGCTGAATTGAGCAGTTCAAGTGTGAATGAGCCTAAACCACTTCTGTTCTTCTTTGGTACAGAATAATTCTGGTGGACTTACTTTGCCTGGATAGACAGCATTGCACTGCAGAGTTTAACCTAATTTAATAAATCATGATTCCCACATTGTCCTTAAATGGTCACTTGTCCATTCAGTTAAAAAATTCTGAGGGTGCCTCTGGAAGAGCCATCTTGATTGGTAGATGTTTTAGGTAGATTCCTTGTATCCTCCCATAAATTCCATCTCTGACTTTCCTAGAACAATTTCTTTTCTATATTATTATTTAGACTATTTATCTGGGTATGAATATCCTTTTCATTTATGTGTAGATCCAGTTTTTATTACTAAAATGACTGTAAACAAAATAAATCCTTTCTTTTCTTATGAAAAAATAAAGAATTAAATGAGAAAAGATGGATTATCTATAGGTTACTGAGAAGTCTTACTCAGTTTAGAAGAAAAAAATACCTAATTCTGTGTCATGTTTTATGTGAGTTCAGACTTATTCCTGTGAAACCCTTTGGCATAATTTCTCTTTGGCATAAGTGTAGAAAATGTTCACCCATTTTACACTTTCCATAAGAGCTGTAAGACTGTATATGTGCAAGAAAGAAAACCTTGGCTGTTTTTAATGCTTCATTCCTTTTAAAATAAGCCAAGAGCTCAGTAAAAATTACTATCAGACCCCAAGTATCAATTACCATTCTTTATGCTAATCTTTCCATTTCCTGCTATTACCAGTTCCAGGGTCAATAGCTTAAAAAAAATAGTACTGAACTGTTGTAAAATCATCTGTCATTTTATTTTCTCCCCTCAGTCTCTTAAAGAGTGTCTGCAATGAATTACCCCCATGTCTGAAATGAATTACTACTCCGTCCCACACAAACACACCATCATTACCTGCCCCAAGCAAGGTCTGGAACTATATTGCTCTTGTATGTTAAACAATAGTCAAGCAATGGTGAGATGCAATTGATTATGTGAAACGTTAGAAAGCTTTAGTAAATCAGCTTCTCTGAAGTCATCTGGGCTTAGGTGTAGCTGGTTTTGGTTTAGAAGGTTATTGCACCTTTCTCTTTCTTTCTTTCTTTCTTTCTTTCTTTCTTTCTTTCTTTCTTTCTTTCTTTCTTTCTTTCTTTCTTTCTTTCTTTCTTTTCTTTCTTTTCTTTCTTTCTTTCCTGCTCTTTCTCTAATATTTTTTCATTTTCTTTTGCTTGTTCTTTTGTTTCCTTTCCTTTCCTTCCTTCCTTCCTTCCTTCCTTCCTTCCTTCCTTCCTTCCTTCCTTCCTTCCTTCCTTCCTTCCTTCCTTCCTTCCTTCCTTCCTTCTCTTTTCTACCTCTATTATCCCCTTACTTTTCTCTTTCAAAACTATATTGATGCTGACACTGCAGAAAGTAAATTGTCCAAATTTTTGAGAAGCATGTCCTGTCATTTCCAAGACCCTACTCCCTGGTCAAATCCCAGCTCACACCATAGACAGAGATAAACTTCTCGTCTTGAAGCCAGATTGGTACATCGCTCTGATCTCTTTTATTGGAAACTGCTACTTCATTCTTCAGATGCTTAGAAGTGTTTCTCTCATTTTCTGTCTGAAATTATTCACACCATTTCATACTACCTCAGTTTGTTTTCCTCTCTTGCTTGAAATATCGTATATTGTGTATTGCCTGCCTGCTTTTGTTTTCCTATATTAGGTAAGACAAGTCAGCTTAACAGGCAGTTCTCCACCTTTGTTTGCTTAGGAATGTCCTATTGTAATTTAATTTTATTTCTTCAGGGGCAAATTTTCCTAAATCAGAGGAAGCCACCTATTGCTGTTTGTCATTCGGGTAACACCACAGTAATGAAACTGTAATCTAGAGACAGTGCTCCCCACTACATTGCAATTAAAACCCCCCTAAACCACTAATTGCAATTAGAAAGCCACTTTCCTATAACAACAGGCTGCCTGTTAAGTGTTAAGGCAGAGTTTGGAAGAAAGACAAACCAGCACATATCTTCAAATTTTAGCACAAAACTAGGTAAAGTTTGTGTTCCAATTTATGTCTCATTTCAAGCCAAACTTCAATCCAGCTGGATTCCCAGCACCATTATACAAGCCATAAACAGCATCCACACGTTTCTGTTTTTTAATCAAACCCATGTATACTGATGTCAGTGCAATGAGATTCTACAAACATAGTGTGTGTACCCTTTACAATGTTTGCAGTGAAAATGGGGTTACTGTGAGAGTCAATTTTAATGCTGTGGTACCCAGGCACTTGTTTCTCCCTGTTTCCACTCTTGGTTTCATTCCCCTGCTCAGGTGCTGTTTCTATTTAAAGCTATGGAGTTAGTTTGAGGAGAAAATATGCTGGAGCCCATCATAAATAAGAGCAATCTATAGTAGAGCTGCTGCATGATGCACATAAATCATGCCAAGAAGAGGTGAAGGCTGAACTGTGCTGGTGTTACTCCCACTCTGGTATCAGGCAAGAAATGCACATAAAATGAAAGGCAAACACATGGCAGGGCAGCAGCTCGTGCTGCAGCACCTTTCTGGATGGCACAAATGAGGAAGTTGGTGGAGCTGCTGCATTGTATCACTGTAATGGGGGTCAGGATCCAGAGCAGCAGCACTGTATCTATTATTGAGAAATAACAGATTCACACAAAAGAATAATCAGGCAGTGTATTGCCCTGCAGATCTCTTCACTGGTTTTTGTATACATTGGGATCAAGGGGCATACGCTTATTTTCAAGTGGTGTGCTGGGAAATGTATTGGGTTGGACATTTGGGTCTGATGTGCACTGAGATCTCAAAGACAGATTTCAAAAGCCTGTATGATAAGCACTGCAGGTATGGGGAATAAAAAGATTTGTAGTGTGGTCCCAGACATTCTTAGTTGCATGTCTAATCCAGATCCAAAAATTGCTTGCAGAGTTGTTGTTTGTGTCATCTGTTAATTGACCAGCTGAAATTTAAAAAGGTGAAGATCCTGCCTCAAACACAAATCCTTAATTATTTTGATTGCTTAAAAATTTTTCATGGGATTTTTCCTCAGCCTACACCTGCAAGGGATGGAAGTCATAGAATCATAAAATAGTTTGGGTTGGAAGGGACCTTAAAGATCAAACAATTCCAAACCCCCTGCCTTGGGCAGGAACACCTTCCACTAGTGCAGGTTGCTCCAAGCCCCGTCCAACCTGGCCTTGAACACTTCCAGGTGTGGGGCACCCACAGCTTCTCTGGGCAACCTGTGCCAGTGCCTCACCACCTTCACAGTAAAGAATTTCTTCCTTAAATCTAATCTAAACTTTTCCTCTATCTGTTTAAAGTCATTTTAAAGACATTCCTCCTTGTTCTATCACTGGCCATCACTATCTCCATATCTAAAACATTCTGTCCAAGGAAATGAGGGGACTTGCCAAGATTTTGAATAGAAAAGGGTGAAAATTTATTGCTTTTGGGGCATCACTTGAAGAAAAATACCAAGAATCCCTGAGACATCCTAAGACAGCCAGCTATCCAGCATCCATCCACTCATCTATGTTATGCAAATGAGGAGATGGCACAGGCAGTGTTGAAAATACAAAATGTTCCTGTTAAAAGGGAGAATCTCATTGCTGAGTTTATGCTTTGCTGCGTGCATAACAGCTCAGAGTTGGTAGAGGATAGCACAAGACTGGCTGGGCATGGTAACAACTCTTTTTCATCCTTAGCCAGGAGCAATAATTATGCTTTAAGAATAAAAACCTGAAACAAAGCCTGAGCAGTGCAGAGGTTTTGCAGGGGTTTCATCATATTGACTACCTTCACTGGCATATTTCTAAGCCAGGGGAAGGCTTTTTATACAGCTGTGGCTGAGCCCTCACTTTATAACTGAACATTAGGTTTCATCAGTGATTTATCAGTGATTTATCACTGATTTTCATCAGTGATAAATCGAGTGTCTCACAGAAAGTTCTGTTAAACCACTAAGCACGAGGAATTGCATCAGATCAGCAAACACGAACAAGAAGCAAAGTCTGTCCACAGAGCGGTGAATTGCTTGGCAAGGGCTCACTGGCTTGGGGTGATTCCACTGTTTTTAACAGCAGAGGAGCAGTGATGCTCCCAGCTTCCACTCTGCACACCCTGTGTATGCTCAGCACCTTTTTCTTTCTGATCAGTCCCAAAACTACTTCAGTGCCCTTCACCCAGCTACAAAACCTGCCCTCATTATTTACTGTCGGCAAGAGAAAAACAATTCTCTGTAAAATAGCCAGTGGGGAGTGGAAATTTTTATGGTTGACTGCAGAAATTTTTATGCTCCTTATTGTCCCTATTTATTGTCACCTCTTCACACCAGTCTGGAACCTATCTGTTTGTCTTTCTGTTTACTTAAGGCATATGACTTGTGTACCAAATAAACGTGCATTTACCAAGGGGTGAGTCACAAACCATCTTCCTTGACTGGTGTTTATGGCGACCTGGCACCTGTCCAAAGCATCCGTCCTGGCCCATTTACAGCATTGTGTGGCCAGCATTCAGGTGCTCTGCAGGGCCCTTAATGCTGTTGGCCATGGTGCTCAGCAGCTCTCATCTCAATAATGCAGCCGAGCAGTGAGTCAAGAGGCTGCTGACACAGTCTGTGCCTATCATGAGGATTTTTGGAGGATGTGGGCACACAGTCAAACCTTACTGAATTGCTGTACTTTGATGAGTTATGGCTGTGCAGCTGGGCCAGCATGTTCTGAGCACTCTCTCTGCAAAATAGAAGAATTTAGCATGAGGAAAGAACAGGTAAGCTATATTTTCCATCTTACAGTTAGGAATGTGCCTGAGGACAGGAGCGGATTTATCATGTGGAGATCACAAGTGTGTTTGTGTGCTTCTCAGCATCAGGCAGTGTGGAATGCACCTCTGCATCACACAACATTGTCCCCTTCAGACACATGGGACCTGCACCCAGCCTGTTGAGGTACAGCAGCACAACTGATAGCATGTTATCAGGCCTCCATAATTCGGCTGCATGTCTGTGTGTCCTTTCCTAGAGAGTTATACAGTCACTGTGGATTCATTCCCCAAAGCAATAATTTTTTCTTTATGTCATTAGGGCTACTACCTCTCAAAAGGACTCTAGTCCTCATTCCCTCATGCAAACATCTGCCAGATGTTCAGGACAGGTACAGGATGGTTGGAAGTCTTTGAGAAGGACAGAGGGGGGGTTGCATTTAGCAAATGCAGATTTTTGGAAAAAAGGAGTGTCTCAGAAAATGTGATGGGAAAACTTCTCTCAGGCTCAGCAAATCACTGGAACAAAGAGCTGCAGTTGCTCCAATGGCAGTTCCACAGATACTGAGCCTGGGGCATCCTCACTAAGCCTACTGAAGAATACAGTAAGGTGGTGGTACTTCCAATTGTTTTGTACAACAGCAATACCCTCAGAGTTGCCTGCTGTTTCTGACTTAATCAATAAAGGCCATTAGAAGCTCACTTTTCTGCTAATACTACTCTGAGTACATCTTGTTGGGAGGTTTTTTTATGACATTAAACGACAGCACATTGATTTCTTGTGAGAGATACAGCTTAGGGTTTTTGTCATCCCATCACATAACACAATTTCCTTGCTATGTTTCTAACTGCTGGAACTTAATATTCACTGCCAATGAAATACATTAATAAGTTTTAATATTTTTCTTAAGAGAAGTGAAAGCAAATATCTTTAAAATATTTATATAGATATAGATTCAGCTGGTATGAGAATGTCTACTCACCTTATTTATATAGGCATATGTATATATAAACATATATATTTATATGGCAAATACCACCATCATTCAAGTATTGCTTTTTAAAGGAAGTGGGTCCTAATGTTTTCCTGAAAAGCATCCAACAGAGATTCCTGGAGTTAAGTTCTCTGACTGACTATATACTGCATACAGTAAAGCATTCCACTTTTAAAACCTTTGTCCTTCCCCAGCATTTCTGAGGTGATTGTCTGACCTCAGGACTAAAACAAACTATGCCAATTGGGCTTTTGTATCTGAAGTTGAGATGGCAGGTCCTTAGCATCTGTGTTCCTTTTGTGGGGTTGACAAACTAGTCCACAAACCAGTGCAATATCCTTAGACCATCCCAAATTGATACTTCAAAGTCATGGAATTACAAAATGGTTGATGTTGGAAGGGACCTCTGCAGATCATCTGGTCCAAGCCTCCTGCTCAAGCTGGACCACCTGAAGTCAGTTGCCCAGGACTTTGACCAGATGACTTTTGAATATCTCTAAGGATGGAGACTCCATAAACTGTCTGGGCAGCATGTGCCAGGTCTTGGTCAACCTCCCATTAAAAAAAAAAAAGTTTCTTTCTTAATAGTTTCCACAGCCTATTGTCAGTCTGCTGAGCCCTGCAGCTCCTCACACACTTAGAAACAGCATCAGAGTTGAATTTAAATGCTGGAGAAGACCATAAAAAAAGCATTATGTTAAAGATTCTCAGGTCACTTAGAGAAGGATCCATCTCAGGCAATTTTAGTCAGGCAGAACAGAGCCATTAGTTCAAAGCTGGTCCTCTAGGAAGTCCTGGTATTCAGTGGAAAGGGACCAGGATCTGTAGAGCGTGATGACCACCACCAAAACAAGTGCCTCAGGGAACAGCTTGCACTTCAGAGGTGCTACAGTATTTCTATTCTCATCCTTACAGAAAGTGCCCTGCTGCTGAAACATGACTGTTGAATTCAAGTGCACTGGATGCCTTTCCTGGTTCAGAGGTGCTCATTCTCTGTGAGATGCTGGGAACAGCACTGGTGCTGGCCACAAAGAGGGAAGATACTAACTCAAGCTTAGACACTAGAGAGCGGAGCATCTTCTGCTTGCTTCTTTAAAAAACTGGGATCTCTGGATGATGGGACAGTGAAGAGTTTGCTGAAATGGAAAATGATAACAGTGTTAGATGACAAAAACTCATATGTAGATTATGGAGCAGATGCAAACATGCTTTTTCTCTCTGCTAGTCTTGTCCAGCCTACTTCGAACTTGATTGCAACATTGGATAAAAAGACAGTTGATTGTGTTTAACACGGACTTCATTAGCAGAAGTGATTAAGGAATAGATGTATGATTAAAATATATTTAACACACCCTTTTCTGACCTGAAAAAGCGGTGAAGAGGGAAGGGGCAACACTGGCAGATGACATAAAAGCAGTGATAGGGCCAGAAGAGTCTAAATAGGAAATCCAGGGCCACCTTCCAAAGCAGAGGAACTACTGAACAATTGTCTGGAAAAACACAGATGAGAAAAAACAGAGGTGAGAATACACAGGTTGGAGGCTCCAGCACATTGATAGATTGTGAAGGGTTTTAGGAGAGAATTGGTTGGTCACTATGAACAACAGTTCAGGGAAATCATACACTCAGTGCAGAACTGTGTTTAGGAAAATGCATAAATTGCTAGAATATGAAAACAAGATTTTAAGAATAATACCACAAATAGCCTAATGTCACATGGCCATGGTGTCAGGAGCTTGATAAGAGTGAAATAACTGGTTCAGGGAGTTTTAAATCAGACCTTCAGAAATTAGATTTCAATGCCAAAGTTTTTAAATTAAATAGAGCATAATAATAGAGAATAAAAGAACAGATTTAAATAAACAATTCATTTTATATTTAGAGAAAGAGATGGATTTCAGAGTGGAAGAAGTCTTGCACAGCACAGAAAATAATAGGAAGACTGCAAAGGTGAGAGAGAGGAACAGTTATTTTAAAGAAAAGGTGAATAAAAAGTATTATGTATTTTACGTGGAATTATATTACATCCTAAATACTATAGAGATGGTAAATTGGCAGCCTTATTTACTCCCACTCATAAAATTAAAACGAGAGCCTTCCTTTGCAACAGCAGGGCAGTAAGTTTTGAAGTGATAAAAGGCAGAATTCTAAAGATAATTTAACCTGTAAAATTCACTGCAACACAGTAATGTTAAGTGAAACTTAACCAAATTTGAAAAAGGAATGGATATGTATATTAATAGCAAATATAACCAGAGTCATATTGGACAGGAGCTAATGTAACTCCTTCAGACTCATAGCAAAAAAAAAAAAAAACCAAACAAACAAAAACGCTTTATTTTTTGCCAGAAGTTAGGTAAGCCTTCTTTCTATTGGAATTTTTTTTCAGAATTGGTCATGAAAGGTTTCTTACATTTTCCCATGATTTACCAAAACATATGGTATTAGTCACTGTTGGAGAAAGACTACTGGATTATATGGACCATTGATCTGACCCAGCATGGCAATTTTTATGGTCCTGTAAGCAAAATCCAATAGATTTGCAAGGAAACCTTACAGAATAACAGATTCGGTTTGAATTTTTCTTACTGCTACAGAGGCCACAGAAACAGCAATTCAATTCCTGGCAATGACATATCTCTGCAGGCAGGTGTGGTAGCAGTACAGGTATCTAATGCTGTTATGCCATTTGCTAAGGATTATACAGCAGTAATCTCTTCCATTAACACTTTGTCTCATTCTGTGTTGAAGATCCCATAATCTTCTCCTTCCCTCCACTGTCTCAAAATGTACCAAAACAAAAAATAAATACTGCATGCATGGACTAAAACTTGATAACAGAGATTAATTATCAGAGCACAGAGCTGCTACTTGTTAATCTCTCAGAACTTTTCAAATGAACCTATCCATACAGAATTATATCAATATCTTTTCTTTTCTTTTCTTTTCTTTTCTTTTCTTTTCTTTTCTTTTCTTTTCTTTTCTTTTCTTTTCTTTTCTTTTCTTTTCTTTTCTTTTCTTTTCTTTTCTTTTCTTTTTTCTTTTCTTTTCCTTTCCCTCCCTTCCTTCCTTCCTTCCTTCCTTCCTTCCTTCCTTCCTTCCTTCCTTCCTTCCTTCCCACTTATTATTGACTGTCTACTCCAGGGTAATGCATGCTTTTGTCATTTCCAAGTCTCCACCTTGCACTGCAGGTCAGTGACCCTCTGTAGTGTTCATGAGGTATAAGGTGAGATATTTATGTTTTTTCCCATTACATTTTTTTTCCATCTCAAGGAGACAGGGACACTTGTTTGACAGAACAGCATTTCTGAATGCATTCTCACAAAAGGCAATAACCAACAGCTTTTAATTTTTCTTCAGACTCTAAACTAAGCAAAACAGAGTTCCTTGCTCTATTCTTGGCACAAGGGTGTCAAGGATCAAGCAGTTTGGTGAAAGTTCCACTAGGGATGGTGTATCCTTTCTTTTTGTTAACCAAGCAGTGCCTACTAACTTTCAGAACAATGCTGTGTATCAGCGGCTAAGATGGGCCAGATCCAACTTAATTAGAGATGTGGGCACACAGTAGGCATCAAGAAAGAACCAAGGAAACTTTTCCTGGAAAGCTGCATGGATGAAGGAGGATGGATTTGGCCCCAGACACAGAGGCAGGCTGACACAGGGGGGTCAAACCATGACCGCTGTGAGCCCAGCAACATTAAGCAGGAAATTCATATGAACTGGAGCTTGAGCCCTCTTTTACTTTCCATGTAAGCACAGTCACATCATGTTTATACTGAAACTTGGTAGAGATTCCTTCGAATTATACATACTAGACGTGAAGTTAATCCAGCCAATATATTGCTTGCAGCATTTCATTTTTGCTAAGTACCAGCTTTCCTTTTACAGGATCTCATAAAAACAAAACAATATGTTGCTCTCTTATAGATAACCTACAAGCAGCAGTCGGTAAAGTAGTCCCAGTGTCCACAGCTACATTATATCTTTGATGTCTGGTTCTGCAGTACAAATATTTCTGCAGAGCAAGACATAATGAAAGTTTATGAGCTTGTTAAGGAACTGACTATTACAAAGAACCATGCTCATTTTGACTCTATTAGAAACACAAGAAAAATAATTTGTCACTTTCGTGTGACTAGAGGGATCTCAGGGCGAATCTCAGATAAGACATCAACACTGTTGGTGATTACTCAGCCTTTTTTCATTAGAGCTTATAAAGCCCTGAATAAGAAACCCATTTATACTGGCATTCCAATCCTGAAAATGCAACTTTACGAGACCCAGCTGTGGAAAGGACATTTACTTCCACTTTGGAGATGAGGCAAGCGAATCATGGGTGACAGGTGACTTGCACAAGTTCAGGGTAAAGGGGTTTTGGCTCACTGTGAATGACAACAATACCAATAGTAATTCTAGTAAATGGAAATCCTGGGTTCCCCCTTCTGGGCTATAGCTTGGAGATTTCTGCTATTCTTCCTCAGCTGTTTCTATTTGGTTTCTATTTTATTTTCCTAAACTGAGCATAATGTAGGTTAAAAAAAGGTTTTTTTCCTTGGAATCTAAAAGCTTTTCAGAAGTATACAGCTACTGGATGATGTTCCTCTCTGGCTGATAGTCAACACATTTTTTCTGCTGTAATTGAGAACACAGTCATGCTGGAGGACAAATTCCAGTGATGACACTGCAACAGTTTGAGTGTTTTCTCCATTATGTGTCTTTACAACAAAGATAACCTTTTGCTTCTTGAAACATAATTGCACAGGGAGATAGTTGTTTTAAAAAAGAATTAACAATACTGGTAAACATCTTGCAGGGATTTTCCATAACTTGCCTGGTTTTATGTCAGCTTCTCTAGAGCACAGCATCATTTATAACATAAAATTAATTGCAAATTGAAAACTGAGCAACAGGAGATCTTTACTTTTCTTATATCACATCCCTGGAATTATCTGCAGTATAGAAACTCCATAGAAAAGTCAGTGATTCCTTTGTCAGCAATCATTTGACATCAATACTAGGATCCTCTCACACTCCCCCCACTCCATATATTGATATAGGAAGATATTGATAAAGCTGTGGTAACTGTGCATCAATAGATGTGCACTGATAGATATTCAGAATGATCATAATATAGGCAGGGTGTGCCACTGCAATTATTTCTTTTCAACCAGTACTCTCCCCAAGCATATCATTAAATTAAATGAAATATGAATATATTATTATTATTATTATTGGAGAGCAGATCATGGCCTTCCATCTTCCTCTTTTCCAAGGCAGTTTGCAGTCTACTACTGCTGAGTTTTGGCAAAATTATATTCAGAGCTGGACACATAGCTGATCACTGAGGCTGCCTTCAGGAGTGAACCTGCTTGCTACACTGACAGCAAATCTGCAAGCACAGCCACAGTGTCCTTTTGGATGTGCAGGATGTTCACATGGGTGCTGACTTCAGTCTGCCAGCAGGGAAGTCCAGGACACACACGCACTTGACTTGGGTACGCTGTAGGAGCCTCTCCATGGAGTGTAAGGATGGGGCCAGAGCAACATGATCCAAGGGAATGTTGTGGCAATGTGGAGGAGAGGGTTCCTGCCTGCACCCTCTTGCCTGTTGGGGTTTAGCTGTGATTGACTGGCAGATAGGCTGAGCTGCTGATTGTACCATGGCATGACTGAGTTGTAGTAGCACCCACAAGGTCCACTTCAGAGTTCCCCAAAAAGACCTGTTCTGGTACCTGACCTTCTGAAGACTTGTCCTTTCATGGAGAGACCCTTCAATTTCTAGCCTGAGCTCTCGGTCATCATTTTTCTCTGGCCACCCCTTCAGTCAAGGTTCCAGCCACCATCCTCCTCATGAACTGCTCCCCTTGCACTGTGTCCTGCCCCTCTGCTCACTGTGGTGCTGCCAGTCCCAGTCTTCCAGGCCAGCAGCAATTCCTCCTCTTCCTCTGGTAAGGAGCCTTAGCAAAGATCTGTCTGCTGGCAGCAGCAATGCTGCTTACAAGTTCTGTTTGGTAGAAAAGATCCTACAGGATAGGTAATAGTTAAATGATTTTATTTTTTTTTAATGATATGGAGCTGACCTATTTCAGTAATGCAGGGAATATCCCTATTCCACAGAGCATCTCTGCTGCAACCAGCAACCATAAACTCTTTACTATACAGGAGGTGAGGCACTGGCACAGGTCACCCAGAGAAGCTGTGGATCCCCATCCCTGGAAGTGTTCCAGGCCCCACTGGATGGGGACTTGAACAACCTGGAAGAGGTCCCTGCTCATGGCAGGAGATTTGGAACTACATGGTCTTTAAGGTCCCTTCCAACCCAAACCATTCTGTGATTCTCTGATGCAGAAGCAGAACTCAGGGGTAGCTCAGCCATGCCTTGGCAAAGCCTCTTTTGCTACCAAAACCATACAGTGCAGCTTCACCTTCAGGCTGTTCACATGATGCATGAGTCACCACAAGACTAAGAGATTTCTTACATGGACACTGTTCATTCTGCTCAGTGAGGGTATTTGACAGGGATAGGTCCCAATCCTTTGCAGTAGTGGTTTCTTCTCCTGGTCTAACATTATTCAGGATTGGAGATTAGCTGTCAGGAGCCTGTTCTGGGAGTTTGTTTTCCTTTGAGTCAGGTTCAATCACTAATCAGCCCTAGCACTTCTGCCCAGGCTTCATGAAACAGAAATCTCAGATCCAGAAAACATTTCAAATTTTAAGACTAATTAAGTGTCACAATGTCAACTAGGGTAAATAAAGCACAAAAGGAAAGAAATAAGCTCTGGGAGCAGAACGTGCTTTACTGAACATGCATCCGGTACTCCAACCATCGCTGTCACTCAGGAAGACATCATCCAGTAAACCTGATCAGAAAAATCCCCACTGAACTGATAAGGCTGAGCAACTCTTCAGGTGGCTTAGCTGTCACTTGAAAACCAGCTTGCAAGCCTGTGGGCTGACACTAGTGCTGGAAGGCAGTGAGGGTTTGAAGCTCACAGATACAGTCTTCTCTGGACTTCAGAAGGATCAAGAACAGATCCTGAGAGCTCTCTGCTGCTCCCTTGTTTTCCCTTGCAAAGGAAAAGAAGTCTCTTCATGTGTATTTCTTCACTTTTTAAAAGATTTGCAGAAAATTCAGGTGCAGCGAGTGATTTTCACCCCATGTATGTTTGTTGTGTCATTTCAGTCACTACAGAGCTGGGTTTTTAAAACTCTGCCAATACAAGTGTTGAACTGTAGTGTGTATAAATATCCTGTTTATTAAATTTCTATTTCTTTTGGCTACCTGCTTGGTATCAAAAAAAGAAAAAAAAAACCCCTTGCAATAAGTGAATAGGTTGAGAACTGTTATTTAGTCATTTTTAGTTACAGAAACTACAGGTCTGTGTATCTTCAATCTGGCTTTTTCTGTCTCTCCTCATCTTAAAAATATCTTATGTGGTACTATAAATAATGAGCAGAAGGGAAAGTGATGCTTCATGCAGGAGGGGAAAAGCAGCAGTTTAATCATGTTCAAATACAACTCTGGAGAATGAATGAATGTTCCTCCATGCATTTCCAGGCTTGCACAGAATAGACTGAGTCTGTGGGGATTTGTGTTTCAGACCTTGGTGTCAGTATGCATTACTGTGGTCTTTGAAAGATGCTCTTAAAATGTTTCTAAATAACCAAATGGAGCAAGTGTCTCCAGTGTGATAATCTGTGCAGTTGCTACCACAACTCCAGCAGCAGGGAAAGAAGGAAGGGACCAGAACTCTCTCCCAGCTGTGCCCCAGAAATCCTTTGCCATAGTAAGCAATTAACACTGGGTTTAATCTTTCACTTCAGGGAAGGTAAAAGTATCAGGAAGGTATATGATGGTGTAACATCTGCATGTAGTTTAGACATGCAGTGCCTGCACTTTTTGCATCCAAAGAAGAGGCACAACTGCTTTTTGAAGTCAGTGGCCAAAACAAATGGCATTAAGGTATTGTGTGGGATTTCTCTGTGCCTGGATGACAGAGTGGAAAGGGTCCCTGACACAGCTCAGTAGCTAAAGAATGTGCTTAGGCTTTGTTTAAACAACACAGGAAGACAGGTTTACTTTTCCTGTGATGAACATGAGGCCTTAGGCATGTGGCACTAGATTCTGCTGCTGTTATGCAAAAGGCACAGCCCTTGGAAGCAAAAAATCACAGAGATGCCGTACGAGGTATGATGTAAACTTTAATAAACTCTTCTGAAATCTCCATTTTTGCCTGCCTGTCTTTCAGTGACAGCATTTAAACTAATGTTCTAGGGCCCTTTTATGCAAAAAAAAAAAAAAAAAAAAAAAAAAAAAGCCTCATTCCTAGGATGGCTCTTGAAAAATTCATGGCTGGTACGATTCCATGCCCTTATGACATGACAGTAACATCCATTTGTATCCATTTGGCACCGTGTAAGTAGGTCGCACGATTACGATGAAGTTAAAATTAATTTTGCCTTTCTTTAAACGGTAATGGAACAGTTACCAAATGATTAAGGAAAACATTAGTGAGTACCATTTTAATTGATTTGAATGCATGTGTGTTTTGTATTGGTTTAGTTTGAGGGCATTTTTAAACAAATAGCACTGTCATTGTGAGTCTTAATTAGATAATAAATTAATAGATAAATGGATTAGAAAGTTCAGTATGGCTTTCACAATTGCTGCTAGTGGCATAAAAATGAGGTGCTTGGTATTAGCAATGCTAATAAATGGCCTAAGGAATGCACTTGGGAAGAATGATGATGTGGCAGCTGAGTGACGTGTGAGGACCATGGTCTTTCCTTTGCCGACATCTATTTTGAAAACAAAGGTGCTCCTGTGCTTTCTTAGGAAAGATAACAGTGGTGGTGATCTGGAAGGGTAAATATGTCAGTTCCCTTAGTGCGCCTCAAAGCCTGCAGATTTAATGTGGGATTCATGAAAAATTCACTAAGCACACAGGACATCTTCCAGGGGTTAGGCTGCACAGCGATCAGTTCAGAGATATGACGAGAAAAAAGGCTCAGAATGTGCCAAGTGTATTCAGCCATGGGAAAGCTGCCTAACAGGGAGGGAGGTCTGGATCAGTTTGGCAGGATACTGACTTCATGAGAATCATTAGGATATTTCTGAAAAAGAGTGATTCGGTGGATGTTGTGCTGCTTATTGAATTGATATACGAGGCAGTAAATCAAGACATATGTGTCTTGGTGCTGTTCAGAGAGGTAGTGACAGTAACTCAGATAACAGACACAGAGTGCTGCAGGTTGGAAAGTGATGCAAACAATCACTGGCATGAGTTCAGGCTGCGTGTCAAATACCTGAAATTAGAAAGTTGGAAGACCACTTTGGTATGGATTGAATGTAATGCCGCTTGCCTGAAGACACAGGGTAACCTGGATTTGTTATTTTTGAGTTGATTGCCCGTCAGATATAACTGCCTGCTTCAGGGGTGGCATTAGCCTGCAGCACTTGGTCGCCACAATTCGAGCAAGTTCGCAGAAAAGGTTTGAAGCCTGAATTATATTAAAGTCACTTTTAGGTTCTCAATAGAGCATCAAAGAGTGGGAACCTTCCACAGTAATCTGTACTAGATGGCCAATATGGCAGAAACATGGATATTACTGAAATATCTTCAGCATAAAGAAAAAAATATACTTGGCAAGACTTTATTCCTGTTTTTTAATACTTTTCATGCAATCTCTTCTGATGGTCACCTGAAGCTTGACTTTTTATGCCCATGATTTTCAAGGCAAAGTGAACTCTTTAGCAATCAGATCACCCTTTGATTGAAATTAGCTGTGGTGACACACCTCTTTTGTTTCACATTTCAGGAGCATTCCTATAGATGCCTACTTTAATTGTGATAATAAGTACTTTCTGTAAAGAATTCTGTTACTTTTGTTAATGAGGATTACAGTTCCATCTCTCTAAAGGTCATCTTGATAAAAAGTGAGTAGTGTTTTACCCCCTCAGCTACATAATTTTTCTTATCAGTCTGCCTAAAATATAAATCTGCATTCAAAAAATACTGCTAATACTGTGCAGTATATTGCATGGTCTATAGACCTTATGACTTGGGTAATATAAAGTATATCAGAGTAAAAAACGTGATTATATATGAGCATAATGTCACTCCTGATCTTAGGAAGAAGTAAACAGGATGCAAATGGTCTTTTTCACCTCTGGTTTTCATTGCTGGAGACATTTGTCATCTGTTCAGCTGTCTAGCAAGTTTCTAATTAGTATCTTTTTCAAGTTTCTTTACCACCAAAGGGCTGCCATCCAAAGAAAATCTGAAGAGGCTCAGAGATAGTTAATACATTACACTGGGTTGTTGCATAATTTCACATAATCCCAGTTCTTTGCCAGCTCCTTGCATGTCTGTTGTAAACCCTGAAGTCCTGCAGCCATCTACTGCAGTGCTGAGGCCAGCCATTAAGCCATGGGAAAAGAGTCCTTGACAGAACCACTTCTGATGGACTTGGTGCACAGGCAGACAAGCCCAGGTCTCACTGCAGAGGCTACATCCCTGTATTTACTGACTTACTTATCCTCAGATTACTATAATGGCAGTGAGAGTTCTTATCCTTTTAGGACCCACTAACAAAGCTGGTCTTTTTAGGAAGCAATGCAGGTTTAACTCAGGCTAAGAAGGAAAAAGAGCAGAGTCAGCAGGGAGAACGCGGCTGCCTTTACACATTCAGGATCTGGAGAAATGTGGAAATCACAGAATCATAGAATGGATTGCATTGGAAGAAACCTTTAAAGCTCATCTAATCCAACTTGGTCGGGTTACTTGGAGCCACATCCAACCTGATGCTGAATGTTTCCAGGAATGGGGCATCTACCACCTCTCGGGGCAACCTATACCAGTGTTTACTTCCCTCAGCATTAAAAATATCTGTGTTCTGGTTTTGGATTTTACTTCATTTCTTTCTGTTTCAAGTGTGTAGCTGGCATGGTCATTCATTTAGGCCGACTCTCCATCTTTGTACTTCTGCTCCTATGTTGCGCCTTCATTTCTGAGTATTGAATTGCTGCCAGGCAAGGAGGCTGTGGATTGCCTTCCTGCAGGCTGCTGCAAACTATTACAGAAAGCAACTGAGCTGGAAGAAAGGGGACTTGTCAAAAAGGAGGAAGGCTGAGGAAAACTTTGATCAGAGGCTAGTCTCCAGAATCAAAATGACAGCAAGCTTCATGGGCTTTTTAAAAGGCAACAGAAACAGCACTGGACCTCTTGTGAATGAATTGCCAGCACTTTTTCACATATAGCAATGGCTTTTGTGACTCCTGTTGAAATTTGCCTTTAGTTTGGCAAGTATGTTGCCTTGAAGTGCCATGAGGAATATATTAGGATAGGCATTGCTCTCTTGCCATGTTTGAGACCCACGTTCTCTTGCAGAGTGCCTAAATCAGCACTTATAATATCGCCACATATTGAGCTTATGAGTGCCACACATGGCCACAAGCTGAAATTTTTCAGAAATTGTCATTACATACTTCTGCAATTCCTTCCTCCCTCCTCTCCGTCCCTGACTCCAGAAGGATGACTTGGAGCAATTTCCTGTTCTTGTAAGATCTCACCTTTTTTTCTACATACCTCGTTTTCTACCACTAAAAATCATGTCCTGGGGGAAGGATTTGCACTTTGCATTCAGCTGGTAAAACAGCCAGTTTTGTTTAGCAGATTTTTGTTTGGTGTGAATCCCTGCATTGTACGTACCTGTTTCAACACTGGAAAGAAAATGTTTCCCTTCTGGACAGGAATATTTGTTAGGCCTTGCAGACAGTTTAATGCATGCTGGTATTCAGAACCTATTAAAAAGAAAAAATAAAAAAAGGGAAAAGGAAGGCGAAACAAACAACTTGTTTTTAAAATCCCTGTTCATGCTTTGCAGTTTAATATTGTTTCTACAAGAGATTAACTCAGGACTCTAAATCAAGCTGATTGTGCAACACACATATTAAAATCTACATTTGGGTCAGAAAAGTCTGTATGCAGTTTGAAGCACAGGACAGAGCACTGAAGCAGAATAATCATGGTTCCCCCTGTAGGTTTGTTCCATTCCTAATGCCTCCAACTCTTTGAACCATTGACTGAGTATTCATTTTTGGGCCATTCATACAGTTGTTGCTCTTTCAAACATTCCCTCTTTGCTACAGGGATCAACAACATTGTCCAATTCACTGATCTTAAAACACTTCTTGTGCTTCAGGACTTGGCTTACACTTAGGTTTACATATTCCCCCCATGCCAGCAGTGCGGCGTCCCTGATACTGCCATTTCTCTAAAAGAAGCCACTCCTTCAGTGGGCCACCACCATGTGTTTTGATAGGTTTTGCTGAAGAATAAAACATTGTGTTCTGTGACACAATTGAATTGAAAAACCCTGAGTGTTAAGAATAAATGCTTGAGATATCCGAATTGGTCCTTTCCAATTTGGAGACTTGATTTAATTTTTGGATGCATTAGGTGGATGTATTCAGATCTCTGTGAAATATTTGGTACAAAAGTCAGGAAAAGAAACTTCAGAGGTGAGAGTTGTCTTCAAGAAAGTAGGAAACTTTTTTGCTTCATATTTATAATAAGAAAGCCAAACAAATGCTTAAGAAAGCAATTGTTAAACTTTTGCCTAAACCTGGACAAGCAGTTTAGTTCCCAGCACTCTTTTTCCATGTCTGTTACCACATTTACTGGGAATCTGCACTCACTGAACCAGAACTATTTAAACATCTTCCTCCAAACATCCCATTCCCTCATTTAACCCTAAAAGCAAACCTCACCTATTCTACACATAAACACAGGTCTCAGTTCTCTAAGGGAACCTTTACACCTAGTATGATCATTTGCCACGTGAACATTTGGCTCAGGTTGGAATGTGCTGAGGTTTGGAACAGAAGCAGGATGGGTATTTTCTGTGCAGCAAACACAGGTCTGGGAACAGAGTTGATAGCTCTGAAAATTGATAATTTACCTTGATACACAAAACAGGACAGGTTTTGACATGATCTCGTGATGGGCTAGGAGATACCATCTTAATCTTTTGGGTCCCATGGAGAGGTGATAATTTCTGGTCATCCTCCCTAGACACAGAGTTGCAAATGGGGATCAGGAATTGGTTCAGGTCCCAAAAGGCTGTTACCTTTCCCATCACGTTATGATGTGTGTTCAGATTCAGTTGTCCCAACCAGCCAACCAAACCTCCTAGGAGCAACAGTATGGACACACAGCCCCCCTGACTCCCCAAGAGTGCCCTGGGGATGTGGGTGTCCTGCCCTGCATGTCTCACATTGTGTCCTTCCAGAAGGATAAGTTGCTGTATTATTTTGATAAATGAGGCAGAGTAAGGGTGATGGCATGGGCTTTTTCAAGTTGAGATGTGGCTAGAAAGGGGAAAGATAAACTTGGAGCTCTTATGGATTAACTTCTGGTTTCTAAGAATAACATAGATAAGGCAGTCTCAATAAGATGAAGCTTAAAATCACATGTAACGAATCTGAGATGGAAGAGATTGCTGTATCTGAAAGAGAAGTCGCCACTGTTCTTTAGATAAGCTCCCAGATTTTCGGATGAGAAAAAATAAATATTGAAAAAAAAAGGGTTTCCCTGCTTAACCTTCCCAGAAAAACCCAAATTGCCTACCATCAAAAAACAAGGCAGCCCAAACACGGGGATGGTTTCACCACAAATCCTTCTACTTCTTCTCCTATATGGTTTTTTTTTTCAACTATGTTAAAAGGTTGCCCTTCTCCTTACACATGGGACAGCTTTGGAATGGTTTCCTTTCTTTTTTAACAAATCTAAAGGTTCAACCAAAAGTTTGCAGGTAAGGCAATCTGGTAACAGAAACAGGCAGAGATGTCTCACCCCAAACAGTCTGCACAAAAACTATGTCTGCTTTTTATCTGTCATGGATGTAGTTTATTTTTATAAATGCTAGAATTCATCCACAAAACTAAAGCAGGGCAGCATTTCATCATGACTGTGTTTCCTCAGAGGTATTTCCTACAAGGTGTTGGATTCACTTTCTATATGATAAGCAGCTATGGCTGTGCAATTACTAGTGAGCAGGTACCAGTTCTGAAGGTCATGCTGACAGACTGCATGTCCCTTGCACAGCTGCTTCTGTTTAACATCCCTAATAAAGGGAGGGAGACATTTGATTTTCA
Source organism: Cinclus cinclus (assembly GCF_963662255.1). Lineage (NCBI taxonomy): Eukaryota > Metazoa > Chordata > Aves > Passeriformes > Cinclidae > Cinclus > Cinclus cinclus. The sequence continues at coordinate 33,611,518 of NC_085047.1, read as the reverse complement.
TCAAGGTTTTAAGGAACACCATATCTACAGAGGCCGGACATTTTCCTTCACACTTCATCAGGAAACTTTTCGAGATGGAAATGCAGGACTGAGCAGTTTATCACAGAGATGACCTGATTTTGGCAAGCCTTGAAGAGGTCACAAGCTTCCCACTGGCACTATGGGAAAAGTCTTTCATCCTCAAATACAGCAGAATTCAGCTGCATACATCTTCTGGGCTATATTTTGAGTTAGCTGTAGGGTGTTCTATTCTTTTCATAGTTCTTACAACAAGTTTAAGACAAAAGTGTATATGTTTATGAAGAGATGGCTCATTTCTCTCCTTTTTTTTTTCTTTTTTAAATTTAAACTGCTTCTTTATAAAGGTCACCCAAGTCCAGAGTAAAAGAGGATTAATTACTAACAGCCATAATTTAGAGACAAATTACCTTCTTGATATTTTCGCTGTCCAGGATACACCATGTAAAAACCATCTATCTGACAGAATGACACAAGTGACTGCAAACTGCAGTGGTGTTGAGCATTGCTGCGCTTCATCTCCCTTGAAGAATGATGAGGAGTTTAATATATTAATAAGAAAGGGTATAAAAATAATGCTATACTTCTAAGCAACTTTTCTCACCCAAAGAAGCCAGGCTGTTTTTCTCTTATATCCAACTGGTCAAAGACTTATTCTGCAGTGGAGTCGTTCACAGAAGAAATGCATCTCTGCGTGAACACAGCCAACAGGAACTGAGATACTTTGGTTTCCAACCTCCTCTTTCCCAGAGTCTCATTAAATAGTGCCTTGTACTATTATATACTTTTTCAATATTGTTGTATAGTTATATAGTAATTCTACTTTTTACTATAAAATTATAGTATATTTTATATAAATATAATATAGTATATATACTGTAATATAGTAAGACTATATTTTTACTAGAAAATTATAGTAATTATAATATTACATAGTTATATAGTTAATAATATATAATAATATATTATTATATAGTAATTCAGTTCAAATCAGTAAGAATAGTCCATGTGGAAAATGACCTTTGGTAATCAGCTCTGTCAAGCCGTGATACACATTTTGCTCAGATGCTCACACTTGTCAGTGCTAGACTTCAAACTAAGAATTGTAGAAATGTGCCTTCCTCCCAAGCCTTTATCCTGAAAAGTAGGTAGGTACCTTGAAAGATCCGAATCTTTAGAGACCTGACAAACCTCAGGGCTGGTATGTGTTATGCAGCAGTGCCTCAGGGTTTTGTGATGGCTCTAGTCTGTGCTGCCAAGTCTCTTTAGTCTGTGGCAATCCTAAAGAGGCTTTTTAAGGTCAGGGACACACCATGGAAGGGTGGCTGTTAGGAAGTAGCTCATTTGTATCTGTGCAACTTCTTCATTTCCAGAACTGACATGTCTCAAGCCAGCTGTGTGTGTCTCCATCTCATGAGAGTCTCACAGACAATTTCTAAGCCTCCTCCATCAGTCTTACATCGTAGCTACACATTTTTGTCATGTGGCTTATTAATACATATGGATTTCCTATAGTGGACATTTCTACCTAAAGCTCTTTTTAAAAAGACCATGTTTTTTGTAACGCTGTTATCAGATAATATCTCTCTTTAGAGATCAGTCATAAATACACTCATTCCACTTCCTTGTTCATAGTGGCTTTTGCTTGATTTCTGGTAAGTTCAGACTCTGGGACAATCTCAGATGCCCACTGTACTATTGCTTCACTCTCCTGAGACCTCACCTGCAGTGCTGCATCCATCTCTGGGCCCTTCAATATAGGAGGTTTATGGACCTGTTGGACCAGGTCCAGAGCTGGCCAGGAAGATGTTCAGAGGGTTGGACCACTTCTGCTGTGTAGACAAGATTAGAGAGTTGTGATTATTCAGCCTGGACAAGAGAAGGCTCCAGGAGACCTTTGAGCACCTTCCAGTGCCTAAACAGGCGTCAAAAGGACTGGAGAGGGACTCTTGTCAAGGACATGGTGTGACAGGACAAGGGGGGATGGCTTAAACTGATGGAGGGCAGCTTTAGGCAAGATACTACAAAGCAATTGCTCACGGTGAGGGTGGTGAGGCACTGGCACAGGTTGCCCAGTGAAGCTGTGGATGCCCCATCACAACTGGGAAGCATTCAAGACCAGGCTGGATGGGGCTCTGAGCAGCCTCATCTCGTGGAAGGTGCTCCTGCCCATGGCAGAGGGGCTGGAACTAGATTAACTAAGGCCTCTTCCAACCCAAACCATTCAGTGCTTTTATGATTCTACTGCCAACTTGCAGTCTTTTAAAAAGAACTAAAGTAGCTTTTGAAACAGGTCATTTGAGTCTTTTATGAAAAGGAAAAATAACAGGAAAAATTTGTCAGATAGAAAGAGTTTGGGTATACAAAACACCTGACTAGACATTAATCAATGTGACGTCTTTTTTAACACTTTCCTTGCTTTCATATGGGAATAATATACATTCTGCTTGCTGTTGCAAGATGGTTAATTAGCATTCATAGGTTTATAAATAGGATTTTACCAAGTAGCAGATAAGATGGTGTTATTAGTGTTCATTTCACTCTAGTTCTAGTCCCTTTTAAGATGAAGGCAGGTTTTATTAAAACAGACCTCTCACAAAACACATCTCTTCATTACAGATTTCTATTAAACACCAAGGTGTGAGGGGCAGGTTTAATTTGCTTTCTTTTCAATCTTGATAACACTTTTTTTAATAATACTTAAGTTCCTTAAGCAAATGAGATGATCAAGTGGATAGAACCCTATAGTGGGAATCAAAGGAAGTGGTGTGCTCTTATGTGAAAGAAACACTGGAAGATTTTGGCCTGGTAGCTTTATAGCTCATCTGTTTTTCTCCTCTAAAAGCAAACTTGCTTCTGTCAGTCAGTTTGTCAGATATATTGTGTTGCTGGACAGATTTGGAAATTGAGTTTGGATTTTTAGTCTCTTCCAGTGATTCCTAAGGCCTTGGTGAACAGGTGGCAAAATATGCTGCTGTTATTCAGAAACTGTTCTAATCTGTTCTAGAGATTTGCATAATGCAACAGGGATTAAAAAAAAAAAAAAAAAAAAAAAAACAAAAAACACCTCAGGCGCAAGGGCATGTGTTTATCACTTGCCAGGGATCTGAAGGGAGCAATTTCTGCCTACACAGCAATGTGCAATTTGCTGGATGTATCATTGTTATATGAATTTTAGCACTGCCTATGGTAAAAGAGACAGCTGAATTAATGAACAAATGAGATTGTGAAAATGGAATGGTTTGAAAAGCACTGTTCCAAAAACTGTAACCCAGCTCCATCAGCCCAGTTTTCCATTACATGGTTTAACAACCATCTTTTACCATTGGGAAGGATAAAATGGGAAGTGTAAAGAAGACATTTACTAATCTATCTCTTGGCTGACTCCATAGCATCCCAGCAACAGCAAGTAAGAAATAAAAATGGATCATAAAAACTTCTCTGTTCCTCCAACTGACCTTTGCCCACAACAAAAGCAGACCTTGAATTTTGTTTACTTTTTTAAAAAGCAAGAATTTTTACAATAGCTGGCCATGGAATTTTGGACATATTTTAAATATACCTATTTCTTGAGTAAACACAGAAGTTAATGGATTAAAGAGCTGTTTTCACAGTTAGGGAAAATCCATACTTATTTGAGCTTTAAACTAGCATTTGTATATAATCAGACACAACTGCTTTCTCTACATAAAATGTTACCCCTTCCATTTTCCACCTAGCATTAACAAAAGCAGGAGATATGACTGTTGCTGTAGAGATTTTGAGCCACAGACCAATCTCAGTTCTTCTACCTGACTTAACTTGCAAGTTACAGCAGCTGAAAGGTTTTTCCTATGAAACATTTTATGAACATATGTATGTTTTATTGAGTAAACCAGATGGAAAATCATTTTCACAGCTATGCTTTCTCATCCTGTGGGTCCAATGGCCAAGTTCATTAGCATTATTTCATCAGTTCTCTTTCTGGGTATCTTATTTTGCAATGCCATACAAAACCCTTATGTCTTTTTGTCTCTTCCCCATATCCTGTAAGTTTTCTCTGTTATCTCCTGGTGGTGTTTCCCACTCTGCTCACATCAGATTTAACTTCTAGTGACACTGTGCAATTTGTATTTTCTGACTTCAGTTTATCATTTGTTCCAAGTAGTTCAAACAGCCTTTGCTCCTGTTGTCTATGTGCTCATGCAGGTGGCATCAGTGACAGGGTACAGCAAAGCTTAGAAATGAAATCTACATACAACATATAGATCTGTCCATCAATGGACAGATTCAGATTGCTGACCTTTTCTTTTTATCTGTGCTTCTTGAGATCTGTGTTAGATTTCCTTATGTTTTAAATAATAGGTTTCCTTCATGTAATTCACATCAAATTTTCACATCTTTGTATTACTAGATGTCAGTGTCCCCCACCAAATCTAGAACAATGTAGAGAAATCTGTTTGGTACTCTACTACAAGAAGAGCTTTAAATGATTATATAACCAATACAGTTATAAAACCCATGTTGTAGTACAAAGTTATTTCTCAAAATAAGCCTTCGAAATCTGTATGCCATTTCAGATCCTTGAAATATCAGCCTAGTGGCACATATTTGTAGGAGTGATAGTCTGACGATTTAGTCAGGAAAACACAGGGATGGGTAGAATCTTTTATTAGAAGTGATATACTTGGAAAAGTAGACAAGCTTTCTTCAAACCTGAAACAGAAGCAGCAAACTTTGCAGCCAAGTGCAAGTTTAAAGAAATTGTTAAGAATATATAATAGAGTGTATACATTTTTGCAGGGTAAATGGCACGGAAGAATGGCTATCTGAACCCTTTTGTCTGTGTGTGTGCATGTGTATGTGGGAAAGAACTTCTAATATTCACACCAGAGTGACCATTTTGATTCTGAAGTAGCTTTATTGCCCCCTGGTTCCAGAGGCTCTTCTATCATTGACTGGAAGGCAGAAACACTCAAATAGCACCAAGTTCTGGTTAAGCTACCTTTGGGGACACGCATAATAAAAGTCGTGAGCTTCTAACAAAAAGGAAATGTCATGCCTTTTCACATTTATCTTTGCATCAGCTTCAGCATATAAGAAAACGTAAAGGGAAAGGAAAAGATAAAAAAAAGAAAAAAACAGAATGCAGTACAGTTATTGTGGATCAGCCAACAGATCCAAGCAGAATTGCCTTTGAAATAGCCTTAGATAAGGAATGCCTTGAGGAACCTTCAGTATATAACAGTTTGTCAGCAGCACCTTTACCTGTCCATGGCTAGAATCCCAAATGTAAATGAGTTTTACTGTAGCTTCTATATAAACTGAGCTGTGACAGGGAGCAATGAGCTTTTGTTTTTCTTAAAGCATCTCCAAATGTGTCTTGTTTCCCCATGGGTGTGTGGTGGGTTAGTTTATGCCCAAAGGCACAGGGATAGACAGTAGCTTTTTTCAGCCAAGAACACAGAAAATACAACTCATCTTTTCTGTGCAAAGTCTGTGTGCAGCTAACTCTTGATAGTTTGAGATATATTTGGAAGTACTCTCTATTTATGATTGTGTCTGTTAAAAATTTCAAGCATTGCCTCTTAAGCATACCATTTTTTGTTAGAATATAGAAGTAAAAACACCAAAATCTTCTTACTGTCTTTGCCACAAGCTCTTGGTTCTCTGCAACTATGAAAAAAATCAACTCCAAAATAACAAAAAAACCCTGGTGTGCTCTTGTGTCAGGGCCTCTCACTTGATGAATTCAGCATTTCAGTTTAAGAAAGGAAAGGTGAATTTTGGTTCTTTCTGCTAAGGACTAAGTTCTGCAAATTGTGGCTTTTATGCAATCATAATCACACATAACTTAGGAGTCCAAGAAATCTAATGAAATTTGGGAAGTCAGGCCCCAAACAGTTCAGGAGAAATCCAGTCTATACACTAAAAGCTATCCAGATTTTGGTTTTTGTGTGTGGAAATAGAAGTGAAGAAAGTAGATGGCCTTGAAGATAAGCAGAGGAAGTTATAATCGACCTATCGTATGGAATCCCTACCCACCTGGACAGGGCACAGGAAGCTTGAGTGTCTCCTGTGTGTTTTCCTACATTAGTTTCTTTAGGTCTTCCAGTGCAACTATTAGGAAACATTTGAGTGTCAGTCCTTCAGGCCATTTTATGATGATGATGATGATGATGATAACACTGATCTCTTCTAAAATAATTAAGGAATTGGAGGTTCCATTCAGTTTGTGGTATTAGTGACTTTTCAGTCTTTTGAGAATTTAAGGGGGCTCTTTATCTCAGCAGAGTTGTGCAACAGATGGGCTTCTCTCTCCAATAGTACTCTTTTTAGTGTTAAAAATCAGGGAACCATCAGGTTAAGTAGCAGGACACTTAGTGAGCACAGAAGCCTCCACAACTGGATAGCCCTTAGAAGGGATCAAGTTTACTGACCATCCAGGACTGCAGGAATCTCCCCAGAATAATTTGCATTTATTTTGCTGTCTCCTTTGATTTTCACGCTTTATGAACACAAGGCAGCTGATCACATATAGAATCAAAAACTCAAACATTTTGAAAACATTTTTCTACTTCTAGACTTTACAAGGTTTTGGGGTTTTTTTATGTTTGGTCTTGTGTTGTCTTTTTGTAAATGAAAAACATCACTTGAAAAATTGTCCCGGAGAAAAAAAGAGCCTCTTTTCTGTGCATGCTAAGTGCTGCTCAACCGAAATTTAAAAAATTATGGGGAAAACATAGCTCAGATAAATGCATACACAGATAGCCAAAAGGAAAAAATTAGGAAAAAACTGAAGCAAGAATGGCTCATAAAGGGTGGTGGAACTGCTGTAGTGTCTGCAGAAGTGCCTCAAGAACTGTTTAGTCAGAGCTTCTACACTCATAGGCATTTGGCTGACACACACATGGACTGATGAAAGGCAGCTGGGTCTGCAGGCTGCTTGCAGATCAGGGTCTTTAGTTCTAAAGGAATCATAACAAAGAAAATAGCTGTATTAACTATCGAACAGTGTACAGAAAGGTCAATCCTGCCAAAGAGGTCAGGCAGGTAATCATCAAAATTAGAGATAAAAGAGATCACGATGATACCTAGTCTGTTCACCAGCCTACTGAGGATTGTTCAGTACAGTATTACAGAAGCCCATCTGAGAGTGGGCATTGTTAGACCTCCAAAACTCTGTATCAGGCTGTCCAGACTAATTGATCAGGAATTTAAAGGTAGACTTGTTATAGCAGGGATTCTATGCTGTAGTAAATAACCCCTTCAGAGATGGACAAAACCAATTAGAGCTGTTTGCCACCCAAAACGTAAGGATTCTCTTCTACCATTAGCATTTTACCATGGTTAAAACCATTACATTTTAAAAAGAAAAGCAGGGAATATTCCATCACAGGCATGCAAAGCTGCCTGTTACATGTTAGTTTGGGGGCAAATAGACTGAGGGAAATAGTACCAGTGATTTGGAATAAACAGCACATACTCATTCAACAGTCAGGGAAAAATAAGGTGTCTTAGCCACCTTGCTTCCTTGCCTAGCTTTGGTTACTATACAGCATCAGAAAGAGTCTTCCCCTTCACCATTGGGTATAATAAACTGTTTTATGGGAGCACTGCATGGCTGCAATCAGCCAGTGATGGGAAAGGGATAAGTATATGAGGTGGACCAGTAGTGTGTTCTGTTCTGGCAAAATCAGCAGCACATTTTCACATGGGCTCAGGTGCCTTATTTCCAATAAAGGAGTTATTTTCTAATACTGCTCCCATCCTTTTAAAACAGGTTTTTTTTGGTTTTTTTTCTGGAATATGAATTAATTCATTTAACTATCAATTTCTTTAACTATCCCTCTGGAAAACAGACAGAGGCTGGGACAACTGAGAGGTAGAGACCATTCAGTGAATGAGACCAGGCATTCTTTTCTCTGCATTTAGCCACTCTTCTCTAAACTACTGGGATTTTTAAATAATTCTGATGTGTCTGCAGTGCATTTTGAATTATCATTACCTTCCTTCTACCCAGAAAATCATCGTTTGGGTCCAGTCTTTTTATAGTCACTTGAAAAATTTAATCTTTTCTACTGAGCAGGGAACTGAAAAAAAAGTCAAAGTTTCTTCTAGGGTGAAAGTCAGTAAAGCCATGATTGATGTATTTAAATTGCAGCTTTAAATACATCAATGCTTTGGAGAAAAAAATAGTGGTAACATCAATGGTGTCTCAAATTTTCTGAATTTTTGCTATTGCATTGCAAGTTGTTTTGTTGTCTGCTGAAGTACATAAATTATTTTGGAGGAAAAAGGATTGTTCCCATGTTTTGGAACTTGAAATTTCAGTCAATACCTGAAAATTTTTCTCAGTCCATTTCTTTTCTTCTTGTGGGTGGCTATTAGTGTATAGTTTCTAAGTTGTTCTAGGACTGAAAGTAATGTAAAGCAAATCACAACTTTTGGTCAAACACTATCTTTTCCTGACTCAATATTGTCATATTCCTGTATTACCTTCTTGGCAAATACCATAAAATGGCAACCTTTCCCAGGAGAGAAGACCATCCCCTACAGATGTGTAAGCCTCAGATTCAGATACATTTGCATCAGCAAAAATTCAGAAACTTTTCTGAAGTGCAAGTTTATAAGGTGAAATTTTGAAATCAAGCAGTGAGGGGTGCACATCTTCCTAGCAGTTTTCTCAATTTGTGATCTCCACTTGGACCTCCCTGGAAATGCAGCACTGGTCCTGCCTGCAGATTGTAGTGAAGGGAAACTCTCAGCCTCTGCCTGCCTACAGAATGCTGTGAACTGCTCTCCTCCACAGTAATTACAGCTACTTGAGCACAAACAGCTTCTCTACTCTTACAGCTTGCATTGCAGGAACACCTAATGGCTAAATACAAGATCAAAGTCCTGCAGTTTTGCATGCCTCACATGCACACAAGGAGAAGGAGTCCATGTCTTGAAAAGCCTGCGGAATAAATAGACAAAACTGATTGAAATGGCTGGAAGGTGCAGGATGGGTCTGGTTTTTAATGAGCTGTGCCAGGCACAGTGTATGTGCAATCTTCAAATGCATTCAGGAGCACAAAGTGAGTGCCAAATTAGAGTCTGACACATAAGGATCAAGTCAGACAGGTCTGAGTTCTTCCCCAGGTTACAGAGTGGGGAGTTACTCTCTGAGTAAGCTGGAAAAGATTGACACCCACTATCAACCTGGGTGCAGACATCCAGCCGTAGAGGTGCTGCAGGCTGCATATGGCAGCACAACACTGAGCACAAGTATTAACAGGGGTGCTGGCCCTTGAGCACAGCACCATGCTCTGCTGCTGGTGTCTGGAGCACATGGACCAAGTCTCAGCATCGTCCTGGGGCAGTCATCCTGCTTCCTCTTCTGCAGGAGCCTTTCCACTGTCTTCAGCTCCAGATCCCCAGGGCTAGCTCACAGACAGTGTGATGGAAAATAACCTTTCTTCTTAATAAGATCCTTTTCAGAGTTCATCTAAGAAGTGTCTTTTGGCACAAAGGACTTTTGCCTTGATCTCTTTCTCAGCTGAAGAAAGAAAGTGATCTTCTGAACCATGACTCTTAAATGTTGCAGGGAGGTGTACTGGTTTGAACAGCAAAACCAGTGAGACTTCAAGTCAGTAATACAATTTTTAATAGGGAAGAGGAAAAAAAAAAACAAAATACATGCAATAATAAAAATAAAACCACTGAGAGAGTCAGAATACAACCTGATACCCTGTCAGTCAGGGTGCTGGTGCAGTTTTCCTCCAAAGGTTCCAGCGATGATGTGGATAAAAAACCTGGTTCTTCCTCTGGAATCCAGTGGGAAAAGGCTGCCTTTGGCGTTCTAAACCTCAGTTTTTATCTAGGTAGGAAAGGCTTGGCTCGTCCTCCTGGCTGGAGCATCTCCCATGGGATGATGTAATCTTATCAGTTATACAGTAGGACTCAATGGCCCATTAACAGAAGATAATTCCCACAGAGATAAGAATGATCACCCTTATCAGTTATGGCCCATCAACAGAAGACATTTCCCACAGAGATAAGGATGATCACCCTTATCAGTGATGGCCCATCAACAGAAGACATTTCCCACAGAGATAAGGATGATCACCCTTCTCAGATGGTAATAGAATATCTATGTTGTATTGTAAACCAGGACATAATCCACCCCTTATTCTATTACCATCTACATTATACCCAAACCAATACCCTATATATATATATTTACATATAATACAGAATGAAACCCTACACACAGTTATCTCTTAAAATAAGGTCTCCTTGCGGTACACAGCGGGTTTACCCATCTTTCTGCATTACCTACCAAGTGTAACCAGGTCCTTGAGCAAAAATAATCCCACTGATTGGTTTGCCTTTGCCTGTGGTGGGATTGATCCAAACAGTCTTTCCTAAAATACCTTTCATGTGTACCACAGGGATTTTGTCTCCATCCACTGTGTGCAGGGGTTCAGATTGGGCAGGACCGGCTCGATTGATGGACCCTCGGGTGTTGACCATCCAGGTGGCTTTTGCCAAGTTCATTTCCCAGTTTCTGAAGGTTCCTCCACCAAGTGCCTTCAGGGTAGTTTTAAGGAGTCCATTGCACCGTTCAACTTTCCCGGCAGCTGGTGCGTGGTAAGGGATATGATATATCCATTCAATACCATGTTCTCTGGCCCAGGTGTTGATAAGGCTGTTCTTGAAATGGGTTCCGTTGTCTGACTCAATTCTTTCAGGGGTACCATGCCTCCAAAGGACTTGTTTTTCTAGGCCCAAGATAGTGTTCCGGGCAGTAGCATGATGCACAGGGTAGGTTTCCAACCATCCTGTGGTTGCTTCCACCATGGTCAGTACGTAGCGCTTGCCTTGGTGGGTTTGGGGAAGGGTGATGTAGTCAATTTGCCAGGCTTCCCCATACCTGTACTTTGACCATCATCCACTGTACCACAGAGGCTTCACCCGCTTGGCCTGTTTGATTGTGGCACAGGTCTCACAGTTCTGGATGACCTGTAAGATGCTGTCCATAGTAAGGTCCACCCCTCGGTCACAGGCCCATCGGTATGTTGCATCTCTCCCCTGATGACCAGAGGCATCATGGGCCCAACGAGCTAGGAATAATTCTCCCTTGTGCTGCCAGTCTAGATCCACCTGTGATATTTTTACCTTGGCGGCTCGGTCCACCTGCTCGTTGTTGTGATGCTCTTCATTAGCTCGACTCTTAGGTACATGCGCATCCACATGTCGAACCTTCACGGTTAGCTTCTTTACTCGGCTGGCAATGTCCTGCCAAATCTCAGCAGCCCAGATGGGTTTCCCTCTGCGCTGCCAGTTGGCCTTTTTCCAGCAATCCAACCATTTCTACAGAGCATTAGCTACCATCCATGAGTCAGTGTAGAGACAGAGCTTTGACCACTTCTCCCGTTCGGCAGTATCTAAAGCCAGCTGGACGGCTTTTAACTCTGCGACCTGACTCGATCCACCTTGTCCCTCGGTAGCTTGTGCAACTTGTCGTGTGGGGCTCCATACTGCAGCTTTCCATTTTCGGTTAGTGCCTACAACTCGGCAGGAACCATCAGTGAAGAGGGCATATCATCTTTCAGTCTCCGGTAGCTCATTATATGGTGGGGCTTCCTCGGCACGTGCCACTTGCTCCTCTTCATCAGAAGATAACCCAAAAGTCTCACCTTCCGGCCAGTTTGTAATTATTTCCAGAATCCCAGGGCGATTCTGATTTCCAATACGGGCACGCTGAGTGCGGAGGGCAATCCATTTGCTCCATGTAGTATCAGTGGCATGATGTGTGGAAGGAACCTTTCCCTTGAACATCCAGCCCAGTACCGGTAGTCGTGGTGCCAGAAGCAGCTGTGTTTCAGTGCCAATTACTTCAGAGGCTGCTTGAACTCCTTCATAGGCAGCCAAAATTTCTTTCTCTGTTGGAGTGTAGTTGTTTTCAGACCCTTTATAGCTTCTGCTCCAGAATCCCAGTGGTCGACCCCGAGTCTCACCAGGTACCTTCTGCCAAAGGCTCCAGGATAGACCATGATTTCCAGCTGCAGAGTAGAGCACGTTCTTTACCTCTGGTCCTATCCTGACTGGACCAAGGGCTACCGCATGAGCGATCTCTTGCTTGATTTGGGTGAAGGCTTGCTGTTGTTCAGGGCCCCAGTGGAAATCATTCTTCTTGCGGGTAACCAGGTAGAGAGGGCTCACAATCTGGCTGTACTCGGGGATGTGCATTCTCCAAAAGCCTATGGCACCTAGGAAAGCTTGTGTTTCCTTCTTGTTGGTTGGTGGAGACATAGCGGTGATCTTGTTAATTACCTCTGTTGGGATCTGACGACGTCCATCTTGCCATTTGACTCCTAGAAACTGAATTTCCTGAGCTGGTCCCTTGACCTTACTTCGCTTAATGGCAAAACCAGCCTTCAGCAGAATCTGAATAATCTTCTCTCCTTTCTCGAAGACTTCCCCTGCTGTGCTCCCCCATACAATGATGTCATCGATATACTGTAGATGTTTGGGAGCCTCACCCTTTTCCAGTGCAGCCTGGATCAGTCCATGGCAGATGGTGGGGCTGTGTTTACCCCCCTGGGGCAGTCGGTTCCAGGTGTACTGCACGCCCCTCCAGGTGAAAACAAACTGAGGCCTGCACTCAGCTGCCAGAGGAATGGAGAAAAATGCATTGGCAATGTCAATGGTGGCGTACCACTTTGCTGCCTTGGACTCCAGCTCGTACTGGAGTTCCAGCATGTCCGGCACGGCAGCGCTCAGCGGTGGAGTCACTTCATTCAATGCACGATAGTCCACAGTCAGTCTCCATTCTCCATCAGACTTGCGCACAGGCCAGATGGGGCTGTTGAAGGGTGAGTGGGTTTTGCTGACCACCCCTTGGCTTTCCAGTTTACGAATCATCTCATGGATGGGAGTCACAGAGTCTCTGTCGGTACGGTATTGCCGACGGTGTACTGTTGTCGTGGCGATTGGTACCTGTTGCTCTTCAACTCTCAATAGTCCCACAGCAGAGGGGTCATCTGAGAGACCAGGTAAGGTATTCAGTTTTCTGATGTCTTCTGTCTCTACAGAAGCTATCCCAAAAGCCCAGCGATATCCCTTTGGGTCTTTGAAATACCCATTTTGAAGATAGTCTATGCCGAGGATGCATGGGGCCTCTGGGCAAGTCACGATGGGGTGTTTCTGCCACCCTTTCCCAGTTAAACTCACTTCGGCCTCTACTGCAGTCAGCTGCTGGGATCCTCCTGTTACCCCAGAAATAGAGATTGACTCTTCTCCTACATACCTTGATGGCATCAGGGTACATTGGGCGCCGGTGTCAACCAAAGCCTTATGTTTTTGTGGGTCGGATGTGCCAGGCCATCGGATCCACACAGTCCAGTAGATCCGATGGTCCCTCTCCTCTACCTGGCTAGAGGCAGGGCTCCTCTATACGTTGCTCTCTTCCTGTAGATAGGTTCTTGAGGTCCCTTCAAGAGGATCAGTCATATCATCGTTCTGATACTGTTTGGAGTTCTGTGCACGAGAGACTGGAGCAGCGTTGACTCTAGATGAGCTTCTTGTGTTCAGTGTCCCTCTTTTCAGTACACGTACCCAGGCTGCTAAGGAGGAGGTGGGTTTTCTATCCCACTTCCTCATGTCTTCTCCATGCTCCTGAAGGAAAAAACAGAGGTTACCTCGTGGAGTGTGTCCTTTCTCCCTGGCTGGGAAACGCTGGCTCCTAATGGCAGAGACTCTTGTTGGTTCTGGTGAGATCTGGTAGTTTTCTGCCTTAAGTTCTTTTTTAAGCTTCTGATGGCCCTCTTCAGTCAAGCTCCGGACTTGCTCAACCAGCCTTGTTTCCACGGTTGAGACATGGGTACAAAATGGGGCAGTGACAGTGTCCTCATAAATTCTTAGTTTATTGGCCAAGACGCCTGCCATGTCCTCACCTTCCCTCCATTGCAGCGTTGCCAGGTAACGGGAGTATATCTCTGGTCCAAGCCGTGCGAATCTCAACCACATCTGTGACATGCACCGGACACAGTCTGGGCTCTTAGGAAATCTCTCATCTTCTGAGAAAATGATCTCCAGCACAGCCAGTTCCCTCAGGCATCGGATACCTTGTTCCATTGTGCTCCATTTTCCTTGCTGCACCTGGAGATCTTCTTTACAAAGGTATCTGTCCTTCACACTTGTCAGCAGTCGCCGCCAGAGGCTGAGGGTTTCTTGGGTTTTCCCGATCCCCTGGTCAATGACCACATCCCGGGACAGAGATCCCAGTTGCCTGGCCTCACTTCCATCCAGAACTGTGTCATTGGCTGCAGCGTCCCAGATGTGGAGCAGTCAGGCCAGGATGGACTTGTTTGCCTGGCGGGTGAATTCCCTCCACAGGTCACGCAGCTCACCCAGGGACAGAGACCGAGTGATGATTTCTGGCTCCGTCTCTTCTGCTGGGTGCGAAGGTCCTGCCACGTCCTCATCAGTGACTATGCGAACTGATTTGCTCTTTGATTTCTTCTTCTGAACGGGGGCAACTGCTACTGGTCTGGGCTGTTCTGGTTCGGTGACAGTTTGTGTGGAGATGCTGATGGCACTTTTGGTTCCTTCTTCCTGGATAAAAGTCTGTGTAGAGACGGATGCTGTTGCTTTTCTTTTGGCTCTTTTCTCCTTTGAGAAAGTCTGTGCAGACATGGACGCAGTAGATTTGTTTCTTTTTTCCTCTTCCTCAAGAATACGCTGCACTACACCATGTAGTGTTTTGTTTCTAAGCATGTTGCAGGCTGTGAAGGCTGTGCAGAGAAGACAAAGCAGAACTAACAACAATATTATGCTGTCCTTGGCATCCAGAGAGAACTCAACATTTCCAAAAACTGCTGTGCCATGCCTGAAAGATTGGAAAAAAATCATCCTTTTCCCCTCCCCCCAGGGGCTGGGTGCGATTGTTGAGACCCCAGATGTAGCAGCCTAGACTAGGACAAACAAACAAAGTTGAGTATATATTCCGAATGATGTTCATTGCCTCAGAGGTTATCATGCAATAGACATAATAGACCAATAAAGCAATTTTTATACCATACCCTGGTCTACACAGGAGCATTACAACCGGCAGATAGTTCCCCATGTGCGGAAAAATATAGAGAGTAAGATATAAAACCCACGTAAGCATGTTGAGAATCATGGTGAATAGGTGGCACAAAATATCCTTGCATCAGAGTTCTCCTTCCTGAAACTTTTATCTCCAGCTGCCTGTGTGTTTAATCTCCAATTCCATTGCCACTGTACAGTACTTTTGTCTGTGAGCTTGGGAGGGAAGTGTCAAGTCTGTACATATGATGGGGCAATTATGGAGTTATTTTATGAAGCAACCCAAACTGGCACTGCCGAAAGCATCTCGGCGAGATTGCCTTACCTTCAGGCAGATTTTAGACATTAAACCCAGGGCTCATGACACTTCCACTTATGCACAAATAAGGATCACCAAGGCTCCCTGTATAGCCAATGAAGAGAAATGAGACATTCCAACTTGAACTGGAGACAGAAAAAGTGGCCTCTAGACGATAAAGGTTGCATTTCCTTGACTGTAGGGAGACACTATAGTGACTATGCTGCACAATGTCACATTATCCTCCTGTTTCCCCAAGCAAGTCCTGGATTTCTCTTAACAACTGCAACCTTCACTCCCTTCAAGAGATGCTTATTTGTGATTATCTAGTTAAGAGTTAGAAATACAGATTTTCTTCTATAGCTGCACAGTTTGCCTCATCATGTACTGTTTTACATATGTGTGCTAGAAGCCATCCCCAGGGGCCAGGACAGAGTGTATCAATGATCAAGAAGTGAACCTGTGCATTTTTAGGAGCTTTGGCTGTAGGATGAATTAGTTTTGCTGTCTGGTAGGTGGGCTCTAACATTATGTGATTTTGGTTAGTTTCTAGTGCTCCATAATTATGTCTCCTCTGGCATTACTTTAAAGTTAATTTTAGAAAATTACTGCCAACCACCCTGCAAGACATTTCTATAAATTTTATTTGCCAGGGCAGGTGAAAAAGCCTTGCAGTGGCCCATGTATAATAACTCTTTCCTGTTGGGGTAGCAGGAGCATGAACAAGTTCTTTGCCTTGGCTAAGCCTGTCAGGAAGAGTTCTGCCAAGGCTAGTGTAAACCATTTTGTTAGCACTAAGCTTAGAGAAAGCGATTTCTATAAAGCCTGCAGTTTGGTGATCAAATACAGGAAAATGGACCTTTTAGGAGATTTGCATGTAATCATTTGCAGAGGACTTCATACTTTATATTGGGTGTTTGGATCAGATAGAGCATTAGTGTCAGACTGAGAGAGGCCACTTCACGGGCAGCTCATCAGACTGCCTACTGATTACATTATTCTTTTACAAGTTGGGTTTGAGTAAAGCTGCAGAAGCTTTTGCAATGCTAAGCCATAATTAGGGGGTTGAATTTTCCTTAAAACTTTAGATGATATGAATTACTTGCATAAATATTTCACAAGGCATGATATAAATATTCTGTGGTGATTAGGATTGTTTATACTGTCTCTATCAGAATAAAGGATTTCTTTCTTGATCCTTCTTCGATTTTGAAAAAGATACAAGAAATCTCCCACATACTTTGAAATTATGTTACCTGTTTGTGCTTTTAAATAGCAGCACAATTTGAGCCTTAGAGACGGATGTTGTAGAAGATTGTGCAGCTAACTTACACAGTCTGTTTCTACTGTTGTGCCTATAAATGAGCAAGCTGAATATCCGGCTCAGGCAATTGCCCGTGTAATTTTCTGAAAATCTGCCGTATTATTTTCTTCTGTTGGCAAAAAATCCTAAGTGTGGCTATGCTGCTCCGAGCACCCCAAGCCCTGGAGGAACTGCACTTCAGAAGGGAACAATTTTCTCCCTGCTCCTCTCCATCTTGCTCAATCCATAATTGTTTTCTGCTGTTTTGGGTCAGCTTAGTAATCTCAGGATCTGGGGGAAAGGAGATCTGAGATCTGCCTTGTTTCTTGTCCATTTCTAACTTCTGCTTCATTTGGGGATTGCATAAGAGCCAAACGCTCGCTCCAGAACTGTGTTGGGACAGAGGCAGGTAACAGACATTCAGCTGGGAGGCTTTTATATATTCCAGTATTTCATTCCTCACACAGCAGCTGCCAATCTAGAGGTTTTCCACCCAGGGAAGGATCTGCTCTGTACAAACAAGAATGTTTCCAAGCCCTGCTGACAGTGACTTTTTGACTTCCTCAATAGAAAATGCACTATCCTGGCAAATAGCTAAAGAAAATCATTGCCTATCTTCACAGTATAGTGGAGGGGAAAAACACAATTTAGAAGAGTAGCACAAATCACCCACAAGGCAGGTGAAGTCCATGTAACATGTGTTCTTCATACTCCACTTCAGCCCAGGTGAATTTATTCATTCCTTCTTAACCTCACATGGCCCTTTTCCCCCCAGTATGCCAGTCTTCATGCAGGGCATGTGATTATTTCTCATTTTCTAGGCACAACTACTCATTTCTTAATTTTAGTGACATGGCAACAGCCCAGGTTTTTCTTGTTAAGATGATATTCATTTGTCCCCTTTGTTTCATTCATTGTCCCCTCTGGCTTTAAAGCTATAAATCAAATACATGAAATTAAATTAAGTAAAATAAACATAAGTGCAGGTGGAAATTCAGGAAATATAAATAACTAAGAGTAGTTTTCAAAGACTGCTTTTTTAATCAATCCTAAACACAAGATATATATTGCCTGTTGAACTAAGAATGTTGTGACCACCTATTGTTAAAGAACAGCAATAAATCTGCACAACAATTCCTTACTCCTATGATTCACTGACGTATTTAGCCAGACAGCTAGTTCAGCTCACTCTTTTTCCAGAGGTGTATTATGCTGTCCACTGGAAAGGCTCGATATGCTGCCATGAGAAAGACATGAATGCTGTTTGACCCTTAGGAAAATTCCTTCTTTCTCCATCTCTGAAGGAGTGAGGCTTCTGGATGCTAAACCAGTCTTCTAGCATGTGATAATCAGGGCTCATCTTCATATACATTCCCCTTCACCCTGAAAAGCAGAATGGCAGATACTCTCCCACTCTCCTCCTCAATCCAGAAGGATCTCTGATGCCCTGAAATACCAGTGGAGTAAATCACTGCCTTTTATATTCTGCAGGGAGCCAAACACTGCTGTGCAGGCAGGGTGTTGTCCTTTCCACTTCATCCTATGTGTCAGCAATCCAGGGATGTCCTGGTGCCCACCCTGTGTGTTACTTTGCAAGGATAGCTCTCACAGAGGATCTCGGCTCCGCAGGACTGCTTCAAGCTTGTGGGGTTTTAATCAATCAGATACACTCTGCGATTAGACTGCCGGAGTTTTAGACTTAATTATTAATTTATTTCTTTTACCATACAGAAGTACTTAAGGGCTATTCAAGCAGGTCATGATTTTCTCCAGCACAAGACTAGCTACCAATTAATATTGATCAGTAATATTTCACATCAATGTCAGTACAGATCACTCAAAACTCCTGTGTCAAGTGAGGAGAAGACAGAAAAGAAATTTAAAAGAAGTTCGTCTGTTTACAGTCTCTTTCATTTGACAGGATAATAAACTCAGCCAGCGCACTACAGAATACACTGCTATCATTTACACAGCCTTCCCGTGAACCCACAAAGCAAAGTTTTAAAGGCCAGAGCTGTACTGTGATGTCTTTTGTTTGTAGTGGTGCTTAATATCATTGGTGCACCATTTCTAACCTTGCTTAGAGACTTTCCTATTTTAAGGCAGTACAAAGGCAATGCCAGTGATAGAACTTAATGCAATCGTTCTTATGTGAGAACTACTGCACTTGTACTGAGATAATCACAATCACAGTACTTCTGCCCATGCCTGCTGTTCCCTTATGGTGGGAATTCTGCTAATTCAAAATACTTTGAGTGTGACAAACAGCGTTTTAGACTGTTTCTGTGGCTAGAGATACAACATGCAGGTACAGGAAATGACAGAATTTCAAATCAAACTATTACACGTCTCTGTGCCTTAGTTTCCTTATCTGTCGGAAATGTAAGTCTGTTCCCCAGAATGGTTTGGGCTATAAGGGACCTTAGAGATCATCTAGTTCCACATCCCAGGCCCTGGGCAGGGACACCTTTCCCTAGAAGAGATTGCTCAAAATTCTGTCCAGCCTGGCCTGGTACATTTCCAGGGATGGAGCTTCCACAGCTTCTCTGGGCTACCTGTGCTAGTGCCTCACCACCCTCACAGGGGGAAAATTTCTTCCCAGTATCTAAACTAAATTTCTTCTCTTTTAGGTTAAGATTCTTCCTTCTTGTCCTATCACTATCTCCTGTGTAAAAAGTCACAGTCCCTCTCTCTTACAAGTTTCCTTTAAGTACTGGAAGGCTGCTGGAAGATGTCCACAGAGTCTTCTTTTCTCCCTGCTTAACAACTCCAACTCTCTCAGCCTGTCTTCATAGCAGAAGTGTTCCAGCCCTCTGACCATTGTATCAGCCAATCTGATAACAGATCCCAACAGATCTGATAACAGTATTTCAAAGTTTACATACCCAATGCTTGTAAAGCCCTTAAAGGTTCTTGGATAAAGCTTGCTGGAAGAAGTTACCAGGTGAAAAAAGCTGATACTACTTATTTATTGATCACAGATAATACCCTTCTGGGTGTACTGAACTCTCTTAAATCCTGTTGCCTTGTCATTTCGGCTCTGTCAGAAGCCAGCCTTTGTATATATCCACTTTTTGTCACCTCTCTTGGGACAGACTGTAAATATATGAGTATAATCCACTGAATGTAGTCCATGAAACAAGTTAGAAGTATCTCTGTGAATGTTCTGATTTCTGGCAGCCCTTCTATTCACACTAGTGTGAATACACCCTTTTAAAATCAGCTCTTGATCTCTGGACACTAAATCCTGTGAGATATAAAGTAATTCTTAAATATTACTGCCAAATGTGCAGGACAAAATGAAAGTGTGTTTACTGTTTGTCTTACTTTCCCCTAACTATTTACGGTCTGCTCTGCTCGTTTCTTCCCTAAATTTAAAGCAGTTGCCTGAGTATTGCAGAGTTCCTCAGTTAAACTGAGAAACAGATTATTTGTACTAACCTATTTCCAAAGTTTGTGTTTCCTAAGTACTTTCATAAATCTACCAGACACTGCAACATATCTTCCTTGATTTTTTTTTAATTTTAATCTGAAATACTGGCACATAGATAAAATAGAAGGTTCTGTTCGGTTTTCCTCTAAATATGTGCTAGTATCACATCACTCATACAGAGACATTCAACAGCTATTGTTCCTGCCTCAAGTCCAAAGAACATAATTTTGACTGCTCACTGCAAGCGGATATATAAGATTGTTACAAATTAATGCCAAGGGGCCTATACTTGGAATCCATTTTGTTTTCCTTTAAGTTCGAAATTGCAAGTGTGCATAATGAATGTGTTATCTAGTCCTTCTGTTTTGTATTTTTGAAGGAGAAACAGCACATTCTGCAAAGTAGCTTGTCCTACTTGCTCAGGTTCCATGGCAACCCAGTAGTGCTGCAAATTCATTTTGCTCTAATCAATTAGAAATTTTGCTCTGGCAGCTGGAATGAAAGTTTACGGGCCAAATCCTGCTTGTTTTACTTGGACCTGCGGTTGCAGTAAATTCAATGAGATATTTGTCTGAGAAGGAGACAAACTTGCAGCGTTTGTCTCTCTCTTGGTTTAATTTTTGTGAAAAGGTCAGATTTAATTCTTGGGTTTCTGTCCAAGCAGGAGAAAAAGGAGGCAATTCTCTTAAAGGATCCAGAACTTAACACATTGCCTTACAGCCTGCCTTACAGCCTTGTTGACTTGTTAAAAAGGAGGGTATTGCATTGTTTCCCATGCATTGTAATTGGATGTTGTCAGCAGAGCTGCATAGTGCACACCTTCCATCCAGCAGCTGCCAAAATCTCCTGTTGAATCCACCCTGTCATTCATGCCCAAAAGGCAGTTTTCCAGGGAGCACAGTGATGTGCTGGTGTGTGCTGCCCTTCATAGCAGCACAGCCCTGAGTGGTTAGTCTGCACAATTCCTAGGGAATCTTCCCTTGTAAAGGTCAAGCACATGCACTGCTGGAAGTGCATGTAATGACCGTGAAAGCCCACGGATCTTCTCATGTGTACTCTGTAATGGTGTAGTTGATTAAAACCCAAAGTTGCCATTAAAAAGGTTTTGGTTATGTTTTTAATTATATTTTTTTTTCCTTTTATCCTTGCCAAAACTGCAATACTGGGAGATGGGGAGAGCTCCTACAAAACATAAAAAAAAAAAAAAAAAAAACTTGCAGCCATGTGGAAATGGCAGAAACTTTCTGATGTGGTCTGACAAAAGCACTGACATTTTGCTTTTAGGGTTACATTTCCAAATTCAGTTCATTCTGCTCCAGCTCTTTATGTCCATAGTACAGAATTCAGGTATAGTTATGCCAAGTGTGATGTCTAAACAAAACACGGGGAGAGATTTGGGGGTCCACTGTAATTGTCCACACTTTTTTTTTTTTTTTTTTTTTTTTAGGCATCCACACCATTAACCTCCCTTTTATGTATTTTGCTGGTGTTTGTGTAAATTAATCAAAGACTTGAAATAATTTTTAGATTTAGACAGTCTTTCTCAATGGCTGGAAAAATGTGACCTCTCCTTACAAAGTCCAACAAAAAAGTATGGGTCTATAGGACGACACAGATTTTACACTTCTTTTCCATTTCAGTCATCATCATCATCATACTAAAATTCAGCCTCTGACTACACAGGATTAGAAATACATGTCACCCTGTTTTGTAATGAAAGTGTAGCAAATCAAAGTCCTGATTTAAACTTTGTTACATGTTGGGGCTCATCAAATCTCTATTGCCACAAAAAGGATGACAAATAGTAGACTCTGCTTCTTCAAAAGCAGATCAGAATTAGAGCTGAATCTCAGTTTTCATGTCAGGGAGTGTGACAACGAAAGCAGTGCTCATCCACTTGCAAGTGCTCCTTTTTCTTCCTGTCTGTCTCCAGTTAGCACAATGGGAAGGTTACAGCCTTGGCACCATAAAAAAAGTCAGGGAGTGTGAAGTGGGCTGCAGATTCCTTAAAAGCTGCATTCCTAAAGGAGGAACTTCTCTGTCTGGAGAGTTGTCAGAAAGAAGGAAGTCCAGACAACTCCACTGCTGATCATAACAAAACACACAGGGTTCAATTTCGGCTCTGGGTCTTCATGCTGTACAGGCTGCTGTTCACACCTAGGCTCTCAACCAACAGTGGCTTTCCTCCTTCGGGTGACAAGTGTGTCTGTGCACAGGTACAGTCCTGTATTCTCCTTGGATCCCAGGGTTTCCCTCTGATGCCACAATTTCTTCTCGTACTATAACTAGCAGTTTGTAAGACTGGCGTATGCCAAGGAGGTGACATCCAAGGGCTTATGATGAGAAAGACTAATGACCAAGGTGGAAGGAAATATAGCAGAACCAGTTTTGGGGCATTTCAATGTTAAACCCGCTTTATTGTTTTGGGTTTCTGTCCTTTTCTGAAGTGTTCATGTTGTGTTTAGTAAGAAATATTGTACAGCTGTGTTGTGAGCTATGCTATGTTCAAAATGTGTTTTTTTAGAAACAGATGATTTTTTAAGCTTGCTAGTTTTCTTGTGCTGACCCTTCTTTTATTTTGATGGATTTTGCATGATCACATTTCAGTATTTGGGAAAATGTAGCAAATTAATCATTATGACTTTCAGTTCAAACGTAGCAAGGGGGAATGTTTAAATGCATTGTCCTGTATTATATGTCTGTGTTCATATTCCCCCTGTTTTTATTGATGTACTGCATGTATCTGACCCCTGCCTTTGCCTGATAGATTTTTTGCCAGTCTGGCACTTCTGACTTCCCAGTTTTGTTTAAAAATATGATTGGAAGAAGACCCTGATAACCATTTATTGCTTAAGTATTCTTTTCCAATCAGATCTACCTAACCTACATGTACCTGATTCAATTTCCTTGCAGTCAGTAGAAGCTCTTCCTCATTCAGGCACAACTCTATGTAAAATAGAATCTTAGAACCCGATTTTTGTGGGTCTCATTTAATCAACGAAATGATGCTGGTCTGAGCTGTGCTTCTGCCCTGCTATCAGTATTTTCTGAGTTGCTTCTACCCCACACAGCGGTGTCTGCACCTTTCCTCCACCTCTTGCCTGTATGGTGCAAGTCTTGCTTTATAAACTAGAGGGAAGGGAATTGTTAAACCAATCCCCGAAAGGACTTTACACTTTTCACTTGGAATCAGAAATAATTCACCTCACAATACGTCGGGCAAAGCTTTCCCGGTAGTGCGGGAGCGCGGCCGCATCGGCGAGCCCGACTCACTCACTGGCACTGAGCGCCCGTGCCGTGGGAGCAAAGCGCATCTCGGACCGGGGGCTCTCGCCAGTGTCAAAATCTTTTAAAAACCCAAACTAAACCCCCAAAAATTCCCAAAAAGCTGACGGGTGCGAGTTTTAGAGGATGGCTCTTAGGAGGATAGGAGTTTCAAAGGACAGTTCCAGCCCGAGGGGCAGCAGGCAATGGGGTCAGATAGGTGCAGTCGGCCGCCTCTCAGGCCGGGCTGCCCCGCTGGGGAAGGCGGCGGGTTGAGGGGCGGCCTTCCCTCGTGCCCCGGCTCGATTTTTATTGTCTCTCTGTCCGTGTTTTGCCGTGGTTTTTTTTGTTCATTTTATTTCTTTCTGTGTTTTTCCCCCCCCCTCCCTTCTCTGTGTGTGTGTGTCTGTGGCCCGCAGGTCCCCCCCTGCCCTGTTCGTCCGCCTCCTCCACCCCCCGCTCGCAGTCCCCCTCCCCTCTCCCCTCGCCGCCGGCCAATGAGGGCCCGGGGCGGTCGCTGGGCGACGGCGCGGCCCGGGCGGCCGCGGGCTCGGACTCTGAGGAAGAGTTTGTCCCTCAGTCATTCTTAGTTCAAAGTGGCTCTGGAAACCTCTGTGTCGCCGCCAACGGTGAGTGACTCTCGTTCTCTCTTTCTTTCTCTCTCTCTCACTCTCTGTGCCTACTTTTTCATGCCCGTCGTGAGAGCTGTGCGAGGGGATGCGTGTTGGTTGGGAGAGCGGGTGCGCTCTTTGGGTTGGTTCGGGGGGTTTCATTAAGAAGTTAAAAGTCGCCTGGCAGAGGGTGGGAAGTGGAGCTCCGGGCAGGTCCGGCGGTGCGGGACGCGCAGCCCGTGGGGGAATCCGGGCAGCGCTCACGGACTTGGCGGGACTTGAAGGCTGGAGCCCGCTCCCACCTGCGGGGGTGGAATTTCGGGGTGGTTTGGCTTTTTCATTTCGTTAACTCCTAGCTGAAAGACTGGCCAAAGAGCCTCCCGCTTCTCTGTGCGGGCGGCAAGGTGCAGCCTGGGGGCTGGCGGGGCCGGTACTTGTGGACAACCTGTCAGCCAAGGGCAGCATGGATAGGAAAGAGGATGAAGAATGCGAAGTGTTCCTTTGATGTGCTTTGTGACAGTGGCATCAGCACCATCCCAGAGGAGGGTGTCTGTGTCTAGTCTCCCTCCGAGGCCCTGAGAAGTGCCCTCAGGGGCAGTATGTGAGGAACAGCAGCCGAATCACATTCTATTGCGATGCTCTGAGACTCCCCGATGGGTTTGCTGAGTGTGCTCAGCACCGCTGGATGGTCCGTGATGCTTAAGTAAATTGGAAGGAGAGGAATGAAATTCACAGTTCTCTGCTGCAAAGACAGTGAATCATAAATGGGAAGGTAACGCTCATTGGCAAAGAAATGTGAAGTTTCATCAAGGGTAGTGTAACCTGACGAAGTGCAGATTACAGCAGTGGAATAGCAGTGGCCACTCAGGCCGCTGCCATCCGGCTTGAGTGATAATTGCTCACAGGTCTGATTTATGATGAAGGAGAAGGCATTCAAAGATATCTTGAAAGACAGAAAGAAAGGTGAGAGAGAGGTTTACTGCAGCTGGCAACGGCTTAACTGCATTTATATTAAGCTTCTAAGAAGGTTTCCTAGTATGCTGTTATCTTCAAGTAAGGAGAGAAAGTTTGACATTTAATTTGTCTGCCCTCTCCCTTTCCCAGCTTCCCTCTTCTTTTGTTGCATTTGTTATGGTAAAAACAAACTTTCCCTTCAAGGTTTTTCAAAGGAGAAGGTTATCTCCTCTGAATTGTCATCCTAAGGAGAGTAAGGGGAAATACAGTGTTGTATTCATTCTGGAAACTGATTAAAATTCATATCCTCTGTTCAGCTTCCCCCTTCCCCTCCCACCCTGTAACACACACACACATCTGACTGCTTGCAGTCACAGACCATGGAAATCTGAAATAATATTGATGACCCTCTTGTTGGAAATAAAACCGAACTCACACTCATGTTTTCCCCATTGTCCTGTATATGCACGTACTTTCTCTTTGCTCATTTAAGAAATACTTGTGTAGACATACATGCACACCCTCCAGGTAAAAAGAGGGAAGAAAGAGCAAGCAAGATTAAAAACCTTAGTCTTGTTTACTAACTAGCTGAAAAACAAAAACTAAAAAACAAACCAAAAAAACACACCACACACACACACACACAAAAAAACTTCTTCAGTGTCCACAGCAGGTTGACCACATTATTGTATTATGAATGTGCTGGTGAGTTAGTTAGACTTCAGGCTTTTCAGCTGCCTGCTTATTTATTCCCACTTTTTTTTTTTTTTTCCTTCCTTGGTGCTTTTTGCATCAGCTTGTAGACATACTACATTCCCTGAGGCCTTCTTTGTGTGCAGAATTCAGTAGGTTGGTAATAAATATGTCCCACACAAAGACAGGGCGTCTGGGGTCTCATTTGCCTGCTTATTCTAGTTGTTCAGTAATCAGAAGTGCAGGTAATTCCAGGACACTGGTGACCTGCTAGGATCAGCTCAGCATCCCTACTATCAAGAGGAAAACAAAGGTGACTTACTTTGTCACCTATCAACCCATAATCTGAAAATTCACATGAATGACAAGCACAGACCATACAAGCCCATCATGTCTAAAACCCAGAGACTCTTCTGACCTCTGTAAATGGATTTAATTGCTTTAGTTCTTTAACGTTCTGTTTCTATGAGGCTTAGTCAGCTTAAATTTTAAATGACAAAGGCAGGTCTTTATGTTCCTTAAATGGTGAAAATTAGTAAAAGCTTATTTTGGTTAGGACTAAGTTTAATACAGTTAGAGCACTCATTCTCAGAGAATAGTAGCTGTCTCAACAGCAGGACAGCCTGAGAATGCTGTCTAAAGGACTTGTGTTGCACTTTTAATTGATTGTGGCTAGGTTTTCCTACCACAGCTGTGTAAACTCAGCCTTAGAGAAGTCCATCCAAAGTAAGTAACACCCAGGGAGCAGCGCTGCTGTTACAAATCCCCATGTAAATTGCAAATATAATGCACATGGAACTTAAGAAACATGCTACTTTTTGAAGATACAGTAGGCTATTCTTTATCTAAGTTCCTTTCATTCCAGAAAGGTAATATTGTCTGTAATATTATTTTTACTTTCCAGAAAAATGTCCACCTAAACTTTAGAATGCAGGCTGGATCCAGCTAATATGTATACAAATACATTGGGATCTTTTAGGGCTTTGAGTTTTGTGTTAGATGCATGCCAAACCATTGTTTGATTTTTGTTATTTCTAAGTAATTTAGAGCATTGAAAGTCCAAATTATTATTGTACCTATAATATCAGCAGGTATGTAATTTTAAGGACAAATATGTTTTTCAGGCTTGGGCATTTTCATTTTTTCTTATTGTATATATCAAATCCAGAAGGCTTTTTACTTTACCTAAATTTACCCAAGGTAACTAAAGTGTGAATGTCTCCATTTCATAGAATCCTAGAATGCTTTGGATTGGAAGGGCCTTTAATCATCACCTTGTTCCAGCCCCCTGCCATGGACAGGGACACCTTCCACTAGACCAGGTTGTTCCAAGCCCCGTCCAGCCTGGCCTTGAGCACTTCCAGGGATGGAGCAGCCACAGCTTCTCTGGGTGACCTGTTTCAGTGCTTTATCACTCACAATAAATAATTCCTTCCTTATATGAAATTTAAATCTTTCCTCTTTTAGTTAAAAACCATTATCCTTTGTCCTGTGAGTACAAGCACTTGTAAAAAGTCTCTCTCTGTCTTCCTCATAATCCCCCTTTAAGCATCAAAAGGTCACATCAAAAGGTCCTTCCCTTCTGCAGACTAAACAGTCCTATCTCTCTGAAACATCTCAGGATGTTTCCATTCAGGAACCTTAAAATTTCCTGATTTTAGGATTTCAGCATTATTTGAAAATATTTCAGCTGACTTGTGGTATCTTGGTGGACATTAAGAAATACTAATTAGTTTTTCAGGTTTCTTATGTATGCTGGTGTGTAGGTATATGTGTACAGGACTAGGGAGAAGCCAGAACTGTCTGAAGGCATCCTATCTTTAATCTGGTTGTACTAAGAAACTTAACAACTGCTGTGCTGGATCAGAACACACAGTCCCTGACAAAGCTGTGGGAGAAGAAGCATGAGCAAGTGGGGCTGTAGGGAGGATATTGGCCAGCTGGGAGAGGTTGAGCACTGTCCAAGAAGGGCTGTAGATGTGTGTGATTAGCTCATTAGGGGCAGCTTTCTTCCATTTGAACCAGTAAATGGCATGAAAAGCACATTTAAAAAATCAAGCGTGTTTAGGGAATGGTGTTCAGGAGGAGCACATCAGCCTGAACCTTCAGCATCCACAGTCCCTTCAGCATCCACAGCTATGGCACTGGGGACATTAGCAGGTACATCTCTGCCCAGTGCAGGTCTGAGGTAGGGAAATGGCTGTTGTGCAGAGTGAAAAAGAACAGTTTTGGAAAGATACATGCAGTCAATGGAAAGCTGACATCCAAATTCCCTTGAGAACACTGGCTGTGTTGCCTCAGTCAAAGCCAAAATGTGTGACTTCTTCCAGCTCCTCCATCAGTGAGCAGGCACTCCATGAGAAGTGTGGTTTTGTTGTTTGGTGGGGTCTGGTGTGTTTCTCTAAGCTGATTGTATCAGGCGGACAGGAAGGCTGGATGTAGTCACTTGAAACAGCCTCTGCACATAGGAGCCACAAAATCCCAAATCCCCTCTGGTTAGGGGCATTTTAGTATTCTCAAATACTAACACAATTTTTAAGACCAGAGCATGGATTTTATTTAATTCTAACAGAAGTAAAGCAATACCAGAAAATTGTAAGAATATCTAAGAACTGACTCTGGTCCTAGAAATTACTTCACTATGGTGACACCTGATGTAACATCTACTAAATCTCTTTGGGAAGGATGTAATAGAGTTTGGAGTCTTATCACCCACCTCTGAAAACATGTACCCCAGTTTCTCTGATTTCTCCGTCAAATACATCCCTGTTACAAAAACTTGTTACTCACCACTGCCTAACTAGTTTTGCACCTTTTCCACTGCTAAGGGCATTTTTCACAGAAGCAGCAGCACTGGAGGGTCATGATGCCAATCACCCAAAAGGGGCAGTGCTGCTGAAGAGGGAGAGAGGGAGGGGTGGAAGGCAGATGTGATTCTCAGTATTATTACACTTTGAATTCCAAGAGGAGCGTTAAAAGTTGTGTAAAGCATGGATGGTGCAGCCCTCACCTTGGCACAGGTTACAGTGGCAGTGGACAAGGGAAATCTATATTGAGTACATACGTAAATATTCCAACGTTAGATCCTGGCAGATGAGTGCAATTTCTTGATGACCCATGATTTTGGTGGAAAATAGACCACATCAGGATCAGTTTGCCCCCAGCAGCCACACCATGCTTCTTCTGCATAGTGTGCATGAATGAGGTGCTTAACCAACAAAATCCGTGGTCACAGAGTTAATGAAGGTTCTTGTATTGATTTTGCCACCTTTTCTTGTTTGGAGTGCTGAACAATTCTAAGCAGTAAATCCCCTTAAGATTTTAATTTTCATTTCTGACTAAATCTGGGCCTTCTGATTTGTAACCTATTTTCTTTAAAGTTTTTTTTTTAAATCTCTAAAAAGCAGCCTTGAGCTGTTGAATACAATCACTGTTTGTAATTTGCCTTCCTTTCCTGTCCTTCAGTAAGAACTTTCCACTTTTTATTCAATGATTTAGATGAGACTTAAGAAGATAAATCCTTCATGAAAAGGCTGCTGGGGACTCTATAGCCTTATGTGGTTTTTGTCACATAGTTCAGTGTTACATAAACGGTGCATTTCTCACAATTTACAGTAACTGCCCAGATCATCTGCCACTGCTGCTGCTACGGCTGGATTTCCTCAGGATCTAGGGGGAAGTCATCTTCTCGAAACACAGGGCACTTTCTGCTGAGAGTTTTTAATCTGTCTGTGAGTGCTCAGTGTTCATTTCTTCTGTATCTGTGATGTGGTAGGTGCTGCAGAGTGCCACACAGCGACGGCTGCTCCCAGACTCATTCAGCAGCCCGGTGTGACCAGCTGAATGAGAGGCTGAATGCAGCATCAGCCTGCTTGGCATCAGGCAGCACTCCTCTGATCTTTGGGTCCAAATCCAGACACAGCAGTTAGTGTCCTGTAGGAGTCCTGCTCAACCGCAGGGTTAGGTGTTTACAGCACCAGGACAGAAAGTACAGAGATATCAAACTGCAGCAGGGAGGCCAAAAGACACTGGAATATGAAAGGATTTTGAAGAAGGAATAGTATATAGTGAGGTGTCTTAGAAGTGGAGAATTTTCAGGAATCTGACTGAGGAAAGCAAAAGAACTTTTAATAATGTAATCTGAATAATTGATATTTTTCTCATCTAAAAGCTAACAATAAATTCTTATTAAATTCAGTTTTCTTTTATGGAAGGCTTTCATTTTTCTTTCCAAAAAAAAGCTTGTGAACAGAGGATCTATTCTCTTGCTGTGTTTTGTCCTTGCAAAGTGCTTTCTCTTGCTTCTTTTTTTTACTACTCAAGCAAGTGTGTTAAGTAAGAATAGCAATTAATCTCTGCATCCTTTATCAGAGATTTGCAGAGTCCATTAGCAGTCAGTGTTACTCATAATGGTAATTCATAATTACAGAAGGGAAACAGGAATTGGAAGATATAACCAATCAATTTCCAAGTGTCTTTAAAAATGTTTTAAATATTCTTTGTTATTGCATTTCCTCTTAAAACTTTTTTAATATCATCACCCTCCTCCCCTCCCAAACACTACAGAAATTTAGTAAAATACATCCTAAGGAGAGGAAAGGTTTGAAAGATGTTCAAGTTAGCAATACTTTTAAATATATTCTTTATTAAAATAATACTCTTTTAAATCAGTAGTGATGATTAGGTGAGGTACTTAGAAAAAAAGCATTTTGAAAACCAGTTTTACATAATTTTTCAATTAATTTATCCTCTAATTTGGGAACGTGCTCAGAATTCATCCTGAGAAACTGTAACCTTAATTCCTCTCTTTAAATTTTAGTCAGAAAACTAAACAAGGAAATTATTAACCATAAGATTTCAATTTAGACAGAGATACTTCAAGCCACCAGGTTTTGAGTCCTCCTGAGGAGATTTCTCTTTTTCCCCTCATTGTGGCTAGAGCTGTGTCTGACTATGGGTCCCCAGAAGCCTGAGAGATGTGGAGATGGCCATTTTGGCTTGATTTTCATGGTTGATTTTCATGTCTACTCGAACTCACTGAAACCTTCCAAAGTTTCATTGATATATTTGAAAATTTGTCCTCACATCATCCCTCTGAATTTATCTCTGACGTAAAGATGACAACAAGGTTCCAGTTTAGAGTTTCCAAGCATCAGCTATTGCCTCTTAGACCCTGATGATCAAGTCAGAAGCTGTTAACTGGCAGCTGTGAGGAGGATCAGATCATGAATTATTCCTGTTCTTATTCACTGAGCAGTGGAGCCATCCTGTTGAGGTTTTGTTCCTCCTGTTTCACTCTTCCTTCTAGGAGGAAAGAGCAGAGAGATGTCAGTGTGTGAGCTGCAGATCTTTCAAAGAACATGAGGCTCTAGAAGTGCCCACTTACCTTGCTGTCCCTGAAGCTCTTGCTTCATGAATTCACTTTGCATTCTGAGAATATTTGTTTAACCTGGCAGTTGTTTGGCTTCAGGATGAGCCAAAGGTGAGAAGCAAATCATTTGCTTTAGGACTAGATTCTTATCGCTGGTATTGGTGGGAGGCATTTGGATTAGATTCCTAGCATAGCCAAGGGCAAATCCTGACCCAGATCAAATCCTTTTGGCTCAGAGGTTTGGTCAGGAGAGGATAATATGAATACACAGAGAGGCAGGTCAGAGGCTTTTGGGAGGCTTTTTTGCAAGGAATAAATATCTCAGAAAGAATAAAGCAAAGTTATGATTGTCACATTCAGTGAAGGGTAGCAATGAAACAAGTCACCTTTCCATGCCAGGGAGCACACTGAATCAGTTAAAACATATTTATAGCTTTTTAGCTGTGATAAAGCCGTATCAGTGTGTATATGAATTTGCATAGGAGTAGGAGGGTTTTTTTTCTTTCTTTTAATGCAAGCCACATTGGAAAGTGTGCACAAAGGAGCCCCAATCCGAGAAAAGACAACTGGAACAAATTATATGCATTCAGACTTGTTAAATGGAATTGGCAGCAGAAATATTCTTGGTAACCTGAGCATTATGGCGGCATTGGTATAGTTAAGGTTATGTCAGCATTTCCATTAAAGCCCCTACTTTCAGGGGTTTATATCTGCAAAAAAAATTCACTGCGGGTTGAAACTTGACAAGCTGTGCAAGGTCTCATCTGAGATGGTTTTTTTTTACCTTTTTACAAAATTGGGGAGAAAAAACTGGAGAGTCAAGCTACAAGAGCACAAATGAAAATATCAGCATTTTGGCTTTGATCCTTTTTGACGTTAAAAGCCCCATTTCTAACTTTATAGTGTAACTATCAAATGTACAACAGAATCTTGCTCTGAAGAAGGAATTAATCATTACACTATTAAAGGAAATGAAACATTAATTTATGGCCCATTAGATGCTTTTTCACTGTAGGACTGCCAGTGTTTTGGCCTACCTCAGGTTATACAGAGAGATTTGTGACTAACATGGACCAAAGCCCCCAAAGCAGTAGATACTGTGTGGCAAAAATGCTTTCAGGGCAGCTTTAGAAGAGCAAAACATTGAAGGCAGAGTTGTCCAGAGACTAGAGGGAGTACTAGGAATTCTTCTGATTTCTGCCACAGGCTTCTCAGATACAAAACTTAACCTCAATTTTTTTCAGTTGCAAGTGAGAGCTATGGCAAACTTTAGGATTCAGTATCCTTCTGAACTGTTTCCTTATCTGTATGATATTACTGGAACTAAACATTGTTTACACTATGTTGAACAAGTAGACAAGAAGGGACCTGTGGCTCCAAACTTGCAGACATCAGATTTCAGAGAGTAAGTCAATCTGTTTTCTAAGCCTTTTCAGATTTTTTGGTGCACAGCGTTGAACTTTTTTGTTTCTGGCTATGTATCATCTCTGAGCTGAAGCCCGTATGGCTGAGGGTTTCTGTATGTTCTCAGTTCCCACAGTGCCTTCTGCACTTTGAAGAGTCATAACTGATGTTCATCAGAACTTTTTCCACTCAAAAGATAAAAGCTGCTGTGGCAGTGCAGAGTATTATAAAATACAGGAAGGAAGTCTGAAGTTCGTGTACTCATGGCTGCATTGTTATTAGTGTGAAATGGATCTCTCAGTTGGGAATGAGCTCAAACTTTGGGAAGGCTTGTTCCATTAGCTGTTTGCAAGCCATATGTCTCCATTTTTAAATGAGGACCTAGGGGCTTTGAACTTTATTTATAAGCTGAAATTTGCTGGTCACTGTGAACCGGTGGTTAATTTGTAAGGGAGAAGATGCCAGAAGTCTCACTCTGACCTGTGTGTTCTTTCAAAGTAAACATCCAATAACTGCATAGCCTCAGAAGATGCTTCCCCCCACTTCCTCCTCCATCGTTTCTGTGCTTTGCATTATTCACTGTGTTTATTGTAACACACTATTAATCTCAACCACAGCTTTCAAACCATCATGTGACCCCAACAAATTCTTCAGCTAAAGCAATGATAGCTTTAGGTATTTGGGGTGGTAGCTTTTGAGGCTCTGACTAGAAAAGAAAGGATCAGGTTTAAAAATATTTGAAGCAGTAATTCAGAGGAAAAAGTTTTTTCTGTGGATCCAGTGTGATTTTTCTGAAAAATGATCTTGAAATATGACATGAGAGGATCGTGCAGCCTTCTTGCTGTGTGTGTATGAACCATGGTGTGTCCTTTGAAGGTGCTTCCCATGTGCACCTGGGTGCAAAGCAGTAGGGTATTTGTTCAAGGGAGGGCAGTCCTTAACTGTGTGTCTTAACAGCAGGACCAAGCCCATAGACCCCATGCTTGGTAGTAGAGCTGATGTGACGGGCAC
The DNA here is from genome assembly GCF_963662255.1 of Cinclus cinclus. NCBI lineage: Eukaryota > Metazoa > Chordata > Aves > Passeriformes > Cinclidae > Cinclus > Cinclus cinclus. The sequence goes on along the minus strand of NC_085047.1, from coordinate 33,578,101 downwards.
AGAAGAAACCTTTGCTGTGAAGAGCTTTATATGAAGGACTGTCAGAGTTCTTTATGAGTCAGTTGGGTTAAGCCTTTGATAACTACAAGCCCCAGTGTACACGCCCAACATAAAAATTCATTTTGATGGCAGTTTGGAAAACACCAGACTTCAAAGGATTAAAAGTTTTGTTTGTTTTTAACAAACTGTTTTAACTGCTGTATGAGTTGAGAAAAGAGCCCCCAAGAGAGATGGAATAGCTGGCATAGTGCCTTAAATGCATGACTGGCATTAGCTCAAAATCTATAACTGCAAGGTCTATATTTTGTAGCAAGTAGTGCTTGAAAATATGGAGTCAACACCAGTCAAAAAACTGGTGGCTGGTGACAATTGGTAACCTTGGCCGAGTGACCTAAGTGCTGGTGCTTGACTCTTACATAGTTAAATCACCTTTGCTTGCTCCTTGGAAGTTTTCATGTTCTTAATTTCAGATTGGAAATCAGAAATACTGTTGTATTCCATCTCTGTTCAGCTGATAAATCCACAGTGTCTCAGGGCTTTTCTGCTGGCTTTTAACATGTGCTCTGTCTCTGGAGGTAAGGGGTGGTGATGCTGCAAAGTTTAGGCAGCCTTTTTTAACACATCTTCACAGTCTGCCCTCATTTTTAACAGTAAAGATTTAATAGTTTTTTTTTTTTTTTCTCTTTCCATGTAATAATTAGGTCTGTTAATGGCAGCCTATAGGCCTTTTTCCATATAAAGCAGAGAAAGTGTAGCAAAAAGATAAAATGTAATATTGTATGACAGAAGGTGATAAGATTCAGATGTAGTGTATGGTATTTCTCTTTACAAGAAGTCAGCTAATGCTGACATGTCGAAGTACTGTGAAAATATGCAGCCATTCACTAAGGACAACAGTGGTGGGCCAAAAGACCCATGTTACACATGGGCAATGTGACTTCATGTTACTTCATAGTTTCAGAGAATCATTAAGGCTGGAAAAAAGTCCAGCCATTAACCCAGTACCATCATGTTCTCCACTAAACCATGTCCCCAGGTACCACATGCAGGTACCTTCTGAACACTTTCAGGGATGGTGATGCCAGAAAATCACTGCTAAATGGCAGAAATCTCGTACCTTAAGCTACTACTTTCTACCACTAAAACACACATTCATGTGGAAAAACAATTGGTAACAGAATGATGGTTGATGCATTTCTGCCCAGCTCACATGCCGTTTAAAATTCTAAAACAATACTCAGAAATTAACCCTACAAGATGTAGCAAGTGTGTTTGAGCTGCCTTTCAGGGTAACCTAAAATTTGCTACTCTAACCCCTTGTCTTTCTTACCTTTTCTAACTGATGTCCTGGCAAGGGAGTAAATTCATAGAAACCATAAAATACCTGGACTTGGAAGGTATTCATACCTGCAGTTTGCGAAATATATCGGTCCTTTCTAGGGGATCTAAGCCTTTTTATGTTGTGCTACAATTTCTCTAGGTTTTCAGGGTATTTTTAGGTGTCCTGCCAATTTAGTCTCTTAATCATGCTGTCTCTCGTTTTCTTCCAGTCTAAATAAGACCACTATTGTAGAGATAAAAAATGGCCTCTCAGAATTATTGAGGTAAAGCAGGTTATAATTTCAGCATTTTGGACACCTCAGGATATTAGGTGTTTGGTAAGTACAGTATGCTGCAAATAAGAAAAAGCTTTCTGAAACCATAAGTGGCTATATTTCTTTCAGCCTTTGGGAGGGAAGGGGTGTTGTGGTGACCAGGCCAGTAAGATGAGAGCCTGTGTCATCATATGCACTATTCAAAATCAGCCAGCCATGAAGTCTCAGGAATTGGACTCTAGGTTCTCCCACATGAGGAGAGAATTGAGCTTTGTGACCTGCTTCAGAAAAATTAAAGTAGCGACACATGGCTCATTAGCATGACAGCTCTGGGAGTGGGCATGGGGTGTAATAAAGTGCTGCAGGACCTTGGAGTGCTCCGACAGGAAAGCTGGCAAGTGTAAAATCGATGCTTTTGATACATTAGGTGGTAATGGAAGAAGCACAGCACAGAAGTGGTATGATCGGATGATTTAGTTAGAGCCATAAATCTAGCAGCAGTATCGTGGCAACGTGATAGGACACAGCATTTCATAAGGAGCACAGCATAAAGATTCATGCATTAGTCAAGTCTGGGGTTGAAGCACATGTGGGTGGGAGTTGCATTGCTGATACAAATGATAGAGTGGTTCATCCTTGCAAACACACTGGGTAAAACAAGGGCACTTGGTGGTAAATGAGCACTTTAGACAGAGGTGCCAGTATTTGCATTCTGTATGGATATTTCTGGTGTAAAATTATATAGAAATAGAAATAGAAATAGAAATAGAAATAGAAATAGAAATAGAAATAGAAATAGAAATAGAAATAGAAATAAGCATGGATTACTCCAGGTTAAAACTAATACTTTCGCATTGGCCCCTTTCTTGCCTTACCCTGCCCAGCCAAGTGTGGAGATTTTGTAAAAATTCTCCAGAGTCACATTTCAGCAGTAAAACTACTGCTACTTGATGGTTACTTGTGCTATATTTCAATGTAAATAATCTCTTTTCCTTGCTACTCAGTTTACATAAAATCCTACCCAAATCACCTTAAACAACTTCTCTCCCTAAAACTGAATGGCTACATGAAACTATCAGAAGGATCTACATTCTACCTCAATTTAGGTATCTTGTTTTAAAATCAGTCCTCCTCTTAAATTACCATAATTTTTGATGCCCGTCTTAGCATTGCAGTCAGTTTTTTATGCCTCTCTAATAGTGAGAGACAATTGAGCTCAGTAAAGCTTCACATATACCCATAGACAGGTCAGGTAAAACCAGAAAGAAGTGACATTTCTTCTGTCATTAACGTATGCTTGATTAGGAAAAATGTCATTAGCACTAGTACAGAGTAGCATGTCAGAGGAGATAAAACAGATTGGAATGTTTTTGTAGCATGAATTGCAGAAACCTTTACTGTTGCTGCCTGTAACTTTTCTGATACAGCAATGAAACTTGAAACAAGAGGTCGTCTCAAAGGGTAATAGCTTCCAGCCAAAATGTGCTTCAATCTACCAGACCACCCATCCTTTCTTTATCAATGAGGTCAAAATAATAGCAGTACTCGACACTTTTACACAGATGGGTAAAATCTATTGTGTCACCAGTAGATATTTCCAGAAACCTAACCCGTGTAACTATATATTGTGCCTTTCCCATGTACATCTCTAAACAATTAGGAAACAGTAGGTCTCCTGGTACCCCCTTGAATCAGATAAGTGTGATTATCTCCGTTTTACGGAGGTCACAACTGACTAGCCCGAGGTCACCCAGGCATTCTGCAATACCACGGCTGGGTTCACGTCCCCTTACTCTCCCATTTCTTTAACAACCAGTACACCCTGTTTTCTGCCCAAAGATACACAAGACACACCCAATGCAACTGGAATGAGAACTAAATTATTTTTAAACATAGTGGTGGAATTTATAAAGGTAGTTTACTTACCTGTTTGAAAGTTACATCCCATTGTATAGTCATGTGAGTTTTGGAACATAGAATTTTGGCTTCTGCTGAATATTGTGGTAGCTTCAATTTAAAAGTTTGCTTTGTCTTCCATTTCTTCTCTGTAAAAACTCTTGAGCAGTGTCATTGTCAGTTCACACCAGAAGTTCCTCCAATCCATCATGAGATAAAACACAAACACTTCTCCTCTGACAGAACTGTGGGTTGGTTGCCGTCATGTGGAAAGCTGACTAAAGCCCTTTAATTTATGAAATGCTACATAGTCCTCAAGAGATTGCCTAAATATTTTACTGCATGTCACTTTTTGTTGGAAACCAGAACCCGTATTTGCTGTGCCATCCATTAAGTAGAACTTCCTCAAATTACTTCTACTTCTAAATGGGAATTTGCATATGCTAACTTTTATCTGAGGACTTCAAACATGTCTCAGGGTTCTTGCATCTTTTTTACTACTTGTCTCCATCTTGGATTAGCATAATATTTCTGTGCAGAATTTAGAAGTGATCTTGAAGCTTTATTTTTTTTTCCCCCAAGTTGTTCTTTGAAGGGCAAAGAAGTAGTATTTAAGATTCTTTCAAAGAATGTGGGTAACTTCTGTCTGCTGAGATGCTGAGAGAGTAGGATGTAGCCTTACAGCATGATACAATGATTGATAAACTGTTGTTTACAAGAGGTAATGATAATGTTTGAAGTTTGACAAAGTAATTTTCCTGGAAGGCTTTTGGCGCAGTAGCCATGGAAAACTTAGTTCATATAAACCAAGAAACAGAAGGAAGGAGAAAGGCTCTTTAGAGATTGGCATAAGTGACTTGCGCAGCAGAAGGATAATCCCTGAACACACCTGTGCTGCAGAAACACAACGTGTGGATTAGTTTTGTACTTCATCTGTCACTCTGGCATTCCCCCCGTGAGCTGCCCGAGTGGTTTGTGCTCCCCAGCTCAAGTGTCACTGCAGCTTCAGCAGCAGCCCTGTGAGCGTGGTGGGTTTGGATAGAGAACAATGCATGTTTGTTTGTTCACTTTGAGTCTGGTGTCTGAGGTGGAATTTTAATGGTGTGAAAAATGAGAGGAGGAGAGAGGAAATAATAACCTGAGCACTGAAACACAGCACTCAATACAATTTCTCAACCTTTGCATTCACATCTCCTGCCCTTCTCATAAGCACCGTCCCTTATCCCAGTAAAGGGGAATTCTGCTGTTAGTGGTGTTCTGCCAGAGAGCAGAGCATAAGGGGAGTCTAAAGTGTCTAGTCTTGCACTTATAATCCTTCCAGCTTGCTTTTGCACTTGCTGAACCACAGTTTCTCTTGTATTACAAGTTTTCTTGTGTTTTCCATTTTGTGCTCTGAGAGTTGGGAGTCTTGAACTGGGTGACTGCATGTCTATAAAAATGAGTTTTGTAATTTCAGAAAAGTTCTTCTTGACTCTCATAGTGCTCCATACAAAAGGAGGGAAGCAAGAAACAGAGAAAAGATGATAATGATCTGTCTGTGATTTCTGCCACTGCTGTGCATTTTGGAGGAAATGGCATACTTGGATGAAGTTATTTGTTGCAAAGGCCAAACTTCTGGCAGAAAAAAGAGCACTAAATTCCAACCTGCAAACATTAGAGAAGGAAGAAGAGTGTAGAAGAATACCTAAAGGCATGGAAGAAGGCTTTGTTTCAAATATATTTGAATTTCAGATTGGCTTGGTATACTTCCTGCAGTGTTGGAGTGCTGTAAATTGGAAGCTCTCAGGTTGGAAACAGGTCTGAAGCACTGATTTCTGAGCCCAAACAGAGTTGTGCTTACTGCCAGACTGGTTTATTCAGCCTTCTGGATGGGAGCCAGAGGAACTGACCGCCCCGTGAGCTGAAACCAGTGCCAGCCAGCCAAAGAATAACATTGCTTTGACTGAAATGGCAACTGTTTGTTTGTTCTTCCAGCAAAAGGGGATAAAAAAAGCAGCTTTTAGTGCTGGTGGTGACAGAAAAGGTTAAAAATCTAAAAGAAAAAGAAATTATTGTGAAAGAGGATGAAAGGGGCAAATTTTTCTCCTTGGCTACACTTCTCTAGTTGCATTGTCTTCACTGATTTGTAATTAAAAAAGGCTATTCACTAGTTTTAACATACAGATTTTTTTTTTCTTTCTTCTGCTAAAATATGATAATTTTTATTATATGGTGAATTGCCCTTACTGGTAGTGGTTATATGTACAAAAGGCACTACACTGTGACCGTGTAGGCACTGTCACAGCAGCATTGTGGAGGTTACAAGGGATAGTTTTCCATGTGTTAGCAGGAGAGTGCTTCTCTGAGTAAATTACCAGTCCAGTGAGACTTAGGGCTCAATCTCAATCACTTTAGCAGGAGTTTAAGGTGAGCAAAAATATGCAAGCTCAGATTATTTTCAGATCCCTTTATTAAGTGCCTCGTCAAAAGCCTGGCTTTCCTCCTGATGATGCTGTGGGCTGTCACACTGTGAGTTTGGGATGTTTCCCTTCTTGGTCTCAGTCTGTAATGTACAGCAGCTCCCCCACACACTGTTTGAGTTGGTCTTCTGGTTTATTTATCCTGAGAGCTTTCCTACCATTTGGATGCTAAAAGCTGGCCCCATTGCACACGAGAGGCACTGGCAGAGAGCTGGTGCAGTCGTGCAGTGGGAATCTCTGCCTGCTGGATTGTAACTGGTCTAAGATCAGGCAGGCAGCACCCAGCAAGCCCAGCTGGAGCCAAGTTACTGTCTGCTCCCTGCTTGTGCCACACTCCTCCTCAGGGAGCTTCCCTGTTGTCTTTTTCCCATTGCCATGCAATTGTCAAAGCTGCTTTTTTTCCCACCAGCCTCTAATGTTTCTGGTAAGACAAACAGTACTAGTTAGGAGACATTACTAGTGATATTGCTGTCACTTTTTTTTCTGCATGTGTCAAGGCAAAGCCTGCATTTGTTTTTGCTTCCTCTAGAAATGTTTGGTGTTTATTTTGTTATGCCAGCCTCATGAACTTTCCAGTTACCCTTTAACTTCAGTCCAACTAAAAGAAGAGTAAAATAGTTTCTAGTGTTCTTTATTTTAAAAGGTTTGTATATGGGACAGGTACAGAGAAACTAACATAAAAGGAAAAAATCCAAATCATGCTATTAAAATAGATCTTAATATGAATTTTAATAACGGAAAATATTTAAATATTATTAAAAATAATTGCCTTTTTAAACTTCAGAAATTTGTAATAAGTCATGTTTTGAGGCTCTGCCTCTTTTTTGAGAAAGTGTATCCAATGCTTTTGGGCTGGGTAGACAAGGTAAGGGACAAGCTGGTAAGCACAGATACGTGGTTCCCATTATTCGAATGAAGAATACGAAGAGGAGCATGGAAGATGGTGTTTTTCATTTCTGTTTTCCAGATACTGTTGGAGGGGAGCTTCTTCTGATGCAGGCATTCTTAAACTCAGTGGTGGTTTCACAAATGAGAGGTGCTGTAGAGAAGCATGAAAGGAGACTGAGTCATCCTCTGGTTCTGCTTTTTCTTTAATGGTCTGGGAATATCTCATCTGCCCACTGTATTCCAGGAGTATCACCTGGGTGCAGTCCAAGTGATATGGTCCTTCCAACCTCACCATACTGTCAGCTTTCCTTCTGTCTCCCAGAGGGACTTCGTGCCTGCTCCCACCATGTGTGACACTCGAAGGTTAAATTTGAGTCAAAGGTTTCCGGTTGGGAGGCGCTGTGGTTTGTCACACCTCCTCCCTGGCAAGCATGAATGGGCTCCTGCAGTGCCATGAGCACCACTTCACACTTTACTAAGGGTTAAATTATATTTCTGTGTGGTGGTGAACTCCAGCACAGTTTAGCTTCACTTCAGGTGAGTGGAAGGACAAAGATTTGGTCCATTGAATTTATGCTGCTCCTTTTCAGTGATGTGTCAGAAGGAGAAATTCCTCCTTGTGCCAGATGTACTCTGCTTTGGAATTGCCATTCTGGGTATTTAGAGGAGAGGCAGAATGACAGGCTAAGCACCAGCATTGCTAATACCCCAAATAAATGTTTTTCTGATTAATTAAAATAAATTGGCATAACGAGAAACACAGTGTGCATCCTCAAAAGTGCAAAGTTGTTTTCTAATGCAGCTTCCTGTTAGAGCAAATATTTTAATTACCTCTGTTTGTGCTCAAAACCAAATTTGGATTTTGGTTTTTTTCTTAGAAATTAACATTGTTTGATTCCCATTGCTGCTTAAAAGGCAGCAGTGTAAAAGGCACTTGTCTTAAGCTATGAAATGTGTTTTCCCCTATGCACACAGACTATTCCCTTCAGCTTCCCTTGGGAGTGACCTCAGCACAGCTATAGGTAAAGAACTTTAATCTGTGCTTGTACAGAATCACTCTCTTGGTTTCCATTATTTTATTATTTAAACATAATAAGCTTCAGTAGTTCATGAACAGCACCTTGAAAGACAGAGCTGTTAGTAGAAAAAGAAACAGACTTTCCTCATTCAGTATAGAGCCTAAAAAAGGAATGAATGGGCTGGACATGTCAGTCATAAAATAGTCCCATCACTATCAGTAGGAATGGGAAGAGTTGTGTTCTTGTAGTAGTTACTATAGGTACTTGCCAATTCCTTACACAAAACAAGACATGAATACATAAATGTATTTCTTAATATCTGTAGATTTCAGATCTGGATAAAAATTAATTTGCTAATTGCTTTTTTGTGTGCAGAGTGTTAGGCAAATTGCTAAATGCTGCCTCCTTCACCATAAACAACAGTGTTTATCTATTTGAGTTACAGTAGGCTGCCCTAATAAACTGGTCATGTATTACCTTATTTGATGCTATCAGGATTTGGACTGGGTCCACCCTTGAACTGGAAATCTCCCAGGAACTCTTGCAGATCTTGCTTGGAGTGGCTGGTGCTTCCTGAATGATCAGTTTTTGTTAGCAGTCAGTGCTGTGGCACCATATAGAGTGCTCTCTTCAACTGAGACACAAACCAAAACCTTGACCACTTCTTTGTGGATCCCTTAAAGATCTTTTGTCATCTTTGTAGTATATGGATATTGACTTCTCTGTTCTAATTGCATTACAGTTTCAGTAATTCTACTCCACCCCTCCAGATTTTCTCTGTCTTTGCAATTGGTTCAAGTGCTCTTTTTTTTTTCCCATATATATTCAAAACTTTTGGTTTACAGTTCAGTGGAGTGAAACATAGTGGACTGGGTTACCCAGGAGATGAGACTAGGAAGCCAGGTGGTTCCTTTTTATCTTGCAGTGTTGTATCTTAGGCATCTGTGATAGATTTCACTGCAGAGGCACTCAAATGCTGGTGATGTGTCTCCAGTGTCTCTTTACCTACTGCATAACAGGGTGGGGAGGAGCAGTTAATTCCTTTGTCACAAAACTCTATTATCATCATCTCCAAACAAATGCAAAGCAGCGTTATCTTAATAGTTAAAAAGCACCTGGCCACTATGTGACAGTCAATGTTTTTTGGGGTTTTTTTTTCAGACAGCCTCAAAAACCAGTCCCACTGCAGCTAAGATGCCTTTTAAATCTTTGCAGATTTGCAGTAGAAGTTAGTGGTTATACTGTATATTGAAAGAACAAATGCCAGAATAGGAACGTTTCTGTTGTATAAAATAAATTTTTTCTAATGCTCTTGATTATGCATCCCAGCTGTCCTTATTTTGCAAGTCCAATGATTTGAGTTTTTGTAAAAATGTTTATTGTTTCTTTTCCTTCTCCTGCCTTGTACACACACCAGGAATTCTTTCTGTATGATAGCTCAGCTTTTATTTCCAGCAAAATAAAAGAAAACAAACCATAGCTAATTGGCTTTTTGTTCTCAATTTTTTGACAAGTGACAAACACTGAGATCAAATTGTAGTGCATATCCTGCAGTGGTCATATGGAGCCTGAGTTAGGGAATCACGAATTCTCCATAATAGACTCCCACTTGCCATCACACTGCCTATGTTTGGGGTATTTGTGTTTATATGTGCTGTGTCCCAAATGGTTCCTCTCACAGTTAAAGGAATAACCTATGGCCTCCCAATGTGATGTGGAAAACAGCATTCAGTATTTAAACTTAGTTCCTATTTTATTACTTTTTCATTGTTTTATTTCATAGCTTTTGAGACATGGAGCATGTGAACCATTTGCTAGGAAATGGTGAGGGTTTGGCTAGTACTTCTAAGGCTCAACCCAGAACACCCACCAGTATATGGCCTGCTGTTGTCTGAAACCTGTCTGTGACTACCTCAGCATTTTTCCAGTGCTTGCTGTTCTAGAGGGTCTGTTCTACTCAAGTTTATGTCGAAAGTGGAATTCCTTCTCTCTTCATTAAGAATGAACAAGGCCCAAACTTTTGGTAATGAGAGAAGGAAGACGTTTCTCTCCATGGATTAGGGAAATTACTGCTATGAATTGCCTCTGCCCAGCCATACCTTGTAAAACTCAGTGGAAATTTTGCTTCAGGGGAGAACATTGCATTGATAGACCACGTAATTAAGAAGTTATCCATTACATTCTGTTCTCCTTTGTGCGGGACAGTATGCCCCAGCTATGTTGTTAAACCAATGGAAGCTCCAGTGGAACCAGAGGTGAAATTCCACAAGGGGTAATTTGAAGTCGTACCCCACCATCTCATCTACTTGATTATTTCTTTATCTTTACTATAAATAGTCTTCATCTGCAACATGTGAATTTAATTTGTAGATCCTTTGCCCTCCACCTCAGAACTGAAGCCAGCACTGGCTATTCCATTAAAAAAAATTACTGTTTTAAACAACCATTTGTCTGCCTCCATAAATCTCTCTCACTTGCTTCCTTGTGCGTGTCTGTCTTTGTTTAGGTAGGTACCAGGCAAAGGAAGAGGAGGCCAGCATTTCTTTTGTCAATTCTTAGCAAATATTGTGCTGCAATTGGAGACTGCAGCTCCTCTTAGGGGAGTTTTCTTGAGCTCCACATTTGCTGCTTGAAGCCACATACTTCAGTGTCAGAAACGCCACAAAAATGACCCAGGGACCAACAAGGCTTTAACTGGGTGATTTTTCTTTTAAGGGAGAGCTGATGGGGTACATGAGAAGTTCCCCCCCCCCCCCCCCCCGCTACCTACTCTGTTCTCTCTTAAACTATGCAGAGACTATAAATCTTCATTTGCTGAAGAAATAGCAGGTATCGCTTGCTGGTATGTAGCTGGCAAGTGGAAAGCAAAAAAATTTCCTGGGTTGTTGAATATTGACATTTAATTTTCACTGTTCCGAACTTTATTCCTTTATTTCTAGTCAATTTTTAGAATTTCTAGATTTTAGGGACAACAGTCCTGTGGTCAAACAATTATGTAGTCTGAGACAAGGAGGGACAAGGTTTCTGGTCAGTTTATTGTGGCTACAGAGGCATGGAAATCTCAGGAAGATTGAGTAACATGGGGAAATTCTGTGGTGGCAATGCCTGTACCAGAGAAGTGCTGTCTTCATGGTGTCTTTGCTTCTCTAGTTTAGCACCCAGAAAAGAAAATCTGAAGACCTCCTTGGACACAAGAGTGACAATTAGTGCTTATGTCCTTATTTTTTTTGTCATTCATTGAACATCAAGAGGAATGTGGTCATTGAAATTGGCAGAGATATCAGCTGGCCAGGGCATCTCCATTGGCAGAGCTGTTTTCATCTTTGCAGATCATCACCCAGAAGATCTGCCTGTGTCCTTTGCTTTAACGCTTGTAGGTCAGATTGGGCTGTTGAAGCCAGTAGGCTGAGTTTGAGATGGCAGTGCTCCAGCCTGAGCAGTAATGCCATTTCAGTGATCACTGGGAGATTTGATTATCAGGGATTTATTGATACGCACACAGTGGCCTTGTGTGTGTTGTCCCGATGCTTTTAAAGAACACTAGAGGACAAGGTGAGATTTATTTACACACATAAAAATGTGGGAAGTTTCCCAGGGGATTTATGAAGAGTGCCTAGCAGGCAAGCAGCCTCACTCTCCTGACACTTAAAGAGAGGTACCTTGCTGCTACAGGCACTTTTGTACATTTACTAAAGGAGTGCTCTTCAGAAGTGCCCGAGTGATGTATGAGCCTAAGTCACAGTAACTTTTGGGAACACTTAGACTCTAAAATGCATGGCATACTTCTGAAAATGAAGCCTCACTTGGGCCTAAGGCTTTCTAGAAAGTGCACCTCTGATGCTTTCAGAGCTATTGACCTAATCATTTCTCTCTTGCACTTTCACGCACCTAAATATCCCTATAGACTCAGCCCTGTGCCCCATCAAACTTTATATTTTACTACTGTGACAATAAGTAGCTTCAGTACTTCCTACTCACAAACTACAAGGCTCTGCTTTAAAGCAAATGAAGAAGAATTAGGAGCTATGTCCCTACAAGTGCAGCTTATGTAAAAAATCACGGTCATAGGGGAACTGATTGTTTTGGGATGGTTTTGTCCATTCTGTAACACTGATTGTGTGCCTTTGAGAGGGAGGATTGGCCCACAGGAGGGGTTTGCTTGAAGCTATCACAATGATGAAGTGAAATTTAAAATTACTTTAGATGTTTGCTTAAAAGGCAGCCAATGAGGCCCTGCAGATTCTCAAATCCTCCTTGCTACACTGTAAAATGAAACCATAACCATTTATTCTTGTAGTGGTGACAAGGAAGTCAAGGCAGGAAAGAATGACCCTTTAATGATGCTTTCTGACTTTTAAAGGGTTTGAATGTGCTGCTTTTTCTGGTTCTATCCAAGGTTCTGGTCGTAACATGAAACTACATTTTCTTCTCTTGAAAGTTTGAAGTATTTTTGGTATTCCACCAGTGAGATCTTTAAAGGCATTTTAGTCCTCCTTCCCAGATTTCGCATGAATTTTTCAAGCTGTTTGGGGTAATATGGTGAGAGCTTAATTTAAAGTATTTTAAAGTGGCAAGTGAATTTGCAAATGAATTTGGAAACACCTCTGGTCTCTGAAACTCTTAACTGATGTGCTGAGCTAGTGGGCCTTTCTTCTTTGAAGGAATATCCCTTTTTACATAGCTTACATTGCAAAATATAAATTTTTGTACTCTAATGGATTTGAATTATTTAAATACAGGTTTGCACTTACCCCAATGATTGCAGTATAGTTTTTCCCATCACAAGGCTAATTTTAATTAGACTTGGAAACGAAGACTCCTCAATATAAGAGGAGGACCTTTGGTTTCTCAGTGTCGTGACGAAAAATGGCACAATTTGCTGTAAGTCAATGTGTAAAAAAGCTAGCATTTTCTAGGTTGTGAAACTTTGCACACCAATGAGAATAATTCTGCCCAAAAAAAATCCATTGTGGTTCAGATTCCTCGCATGGGTGTATTAATGGTAGTGTTCCTCATAGTCCAGCATGAAGTGGTGTCTTATAAAGCATTGTAACACAGTCATCCTTTTTTTCTCAGTTTCAAATCATTAGCATAGGTCCGACAGTATAGAGGAACAATTTCCATGATAAAGGAAGTCCTCTCCCATTTAATCACTTACCACCAAATGAACCATTTAATGCCACATTCAGACATACTGTTTGAGGACTTCCCAAGGCTCCCCTTGATCCACTTACACTCCCTTATCTGCCTTTTGTCTCTTGTTAACCTGCTTGCTTGTTATGAGGGGAGAGGAGGAGGAAAAATCAAATCCATTGCAAGAGGTCTGCAGCTGTTAACTTGTTTTTCCCCCTTCAAAAGTTGCTTGCGATTTCTTGGAGCGACTTCTTAGCAGTGCCTAGTTACTGTAGTCTAACAGATTCTGTAATTACCTGTCTCATATAAAAATGGCTTGATTGCTGCCTCTTTGTCCAATCTAGTTCAACTTTAAATGACAGCTGAATTTATTCTAGATTAATAGCTTGTGCTGTGGGAGCCTGGCAGGGTGGTCTTGATTTATTCACAGCCTTAAAAGCTTCTAAAACAAGAGAAAAACTTAGTTCTAAATTCACAGAAGGGTGGAGGTGCAAGGCTTCTGTGTTTGTATACTGAGGACTAGCCCTTCTAACCTTTGCTTTGAGCAGAGCCTGTATGGCATTCATTTGGGAGTACATGTGTAGGTAAATTCTATTCCACAGAAGGAAAAAGCTGTGGAGTATGCTTCAAGTGGTGTACAAAGCCTACTGACACCGAGTAATGATTCCACACTCTGACAAATTCAGACTGTGGTAACAGTGTTGTATAAGCCAGGAAATTGAGCATTTGACTCCAACTGTATTTAACTTTGCTCTGGCTGTGCCTAAATAGTGCTATCTGTGTTCAGAGAGCCACGGTTGCCAGAGGATGTTCATGCAGCACTCTGCAGTGGTTCTAGTCTGGCTGTGTCTCTACTTGGAACTGAAGCCTTGGAGCTTGGGAGCTGGCTGTCAAGGAACAGCCCACACCCATTCAATAAATCTGTTAACCTAGAAAACAGCAAGGCTGTGTGTGCACAGGCCATTGGGCCTGGCTCCTGCATTCTGGTATCTCTTGAATCATGTGTGGCCAAAGCTGTGGCAGGAAATGCTGGTGGTGTTGTCCAGCCCACTCCCCAGATCACTTAGTGCTGGACTGGGAGGTGATGGGTTTGAAAAGTGTGCCCCTGTCAGTGATCCTGAAAGAATAGGAAATGCTTTTGTGAATGATAAGGGAGTGGAGCATTGTTTTCTCCATTGTGTATTAAACTTGTAAGGTAGGAATGGTACAGCAGACAGTAAGCATTCAGGAAAGAAAAATGAACTAGAGCAATTGGTCCCTTCAGCTTCCATTGCAGGATTGCTTCCTGCAGTCCAGTTTTATATACTTTCTACTCTTTTGTTCTTAATGTTCAAAGCAATGAAGTTTCCTTTAAACATAATGTGGAATTAGGTAACATTAAAAACACATCCAGAGATGCAGAAAAATGATAGTCTGTGATTTAAAACTAACACATAAAATAATATTTATTTAAACACTGTGCTCCCTAGGACAGCCTCATTTCCTAAGGGTCTCAAGAGGAGAGTAATCATACGGTATAATCTTGTTAATTTAATATACGTCAGTGCAATGCAAACAATAAATACAGAACATTCAGACTAGAAATTGCAGTAACTATATTAAGCAACCACAATTTCAGTTCATTATGCACTTACAAGCTTCTTAAGATAAAGATATACTATTTTCTTTAACTCAAACAATGTCACATTTTTAGTAATAAAAATATTTAGCAATCACATAGCATTATTCATCTTCAAAGTACTTTAAAAATAATAATAATGTTTTAATCCCAAAGACATGAGTAGGTAAATATTATTAACCTATTGCACAGATGGAAAGATTTATATGGGTTAAATAGCTTGTCTTAGACCATAAGGATAGTGACAGACAGTAGTGGGACGAGGACTCATGTTGCTCTGTTTTGTGTTTACAACTTTTTTGTCTGGTAAATTGCTTGAGGGCTCTCTGGAGGCAATCTTCTCCTTCCACAATGTGTCCCCAAACTATACATTTCTGAAGTTGTTTCCATTCTTCACTATTGTTTTTTGGTTGTTTGGGGTTTTTTTGAGTTTGCCTGTGTATCTTCCTTTTTATGCAAACATGTGTCTTCCTGGAAGGCAACTTATTTCTTGACTTTACATTAAAGTAGCTGTTTAGATAAGAGGAGAGATAATTCCCCTGATTAGTATCTTTGGATTTATTTTTCTTACAACCTTGTAAGAAAATCCAGCCAGATCCCTTTCTCTCTCTCTCTCCCCCCTGCATGTCTTGAGATACAAATTCAGGATTAACATTTCTCTTCATCTTTCCTTTATCAAATGTTTATTCAAGCAAGGGAAACAAAGAGGCATGGTTGTAAGCTTCAGGACACCTACTGAACCTTAGACCTACTCCTACAGACTTGCAGAAATGATTATGTGGGAGATTATTCTTTATTTGGAACTCTCACTGAGTGAATTTTACTTTCTTAATAGCCACACATCCAGTTTTCAGACACTGCCGAGAGTAAAAACGTAGTAAAATTAGCTGCCTCCTGGTATTCCCAGGAATCCTTTTGACAAAAGGATTAGTCCAAATGGGATAATGGATTTACATGGTAAGAAGGTGGATTGCTCAAGGACCAAAGTTTTCTAAAATTCAAGCAGAGCTGGTGCTGGTATTGTAGTTTTGAAATCAGTATGAAAAAGGAGGGCTTCATTTCGTATATTTACAGGATTTTTAATCTGTATTTGCTGTGTAGGTATTGAGTAAGCACTGAATAAGGAGTATGAAAATAACATTTCAGGTCAAGAAATGTTATTAAAAATACCCCATGAGCATTCTTTATATATTTTGTATTCTTTTACAATCCCATTCTATCATTTCTTTTTTGTTTTTATTTTTATTTTTCTTTTGACACAGAAGTGCTTGATTTTGGGAACTGATCAGCATCCTGTTTCTCAACAATTTCAGTATGAGTTGACTTGTCCTGTACTTCAGTATGGGAGACCCAGATTGTTGGAGACTTAGTTATGTAATTAAACTGAGGTTGTCTGTGTGTTTGTGGTCGGTTTCCACTGATACTTAATGAAGATAGCAAATATTTCCTTCAAAAGCAAACTGCATACATGGTAATCATGAAAAAAAAAAAAGTTTAAATGGCACTCTTCTTGTTCTAGTTATTCATGAAGTATTAAGAGAGTTACTTATATCAAAAATAGTAAATAAGGATGGTGATTTAGTTTGATGGCTGTAGAACTTGGAAAGCCTGCTTCAGATGCCCTGTGCAGCAAGGCTTTTTCTTTCTAGTCATCCTTGTGCTGGCATTGAGAGCTGCTGGGGACAATTATAGAAATATTACCTTTAGCCTGTAGAACAGGACATTTATAAATGGGTTGAAAGACAGCAGAATTAGGGGACTGTGAAGTATTGAATTTAGGAGTGGTTGTTTGCAGGTAGTAGGCTAGAGGAACATTGTCTGGCATATGATAGAAAGATGGTATGTAAGATAAAGTTGATGAAATACAGCTGAGGAATAAGTCTGTGATTTACAGCAATATCTATACTATTATTTGAAGTGTTCCCTTCAAACAAGTTATTTATCTTCCAAAAGTGTGGGAATCTGGCAATGCAGATGTCAGAGCTAATGGTTGCCTGCGGTTACACGTGCACAGCTTTCTTGAACTCTTTGGTGCCTGTGACCAAGTGCACCATCTGGGTTTTCCAGCATATGCTACTTTGCTCTACTCATGTTCCTCTTCTGTTTTCTTTTAGCCTTCTTTTGTTTGGACTCTTCAACCTACAGAGAATTTTGTTTGCCTGCTCTGTGGCTGATCCTATTTAACACTGGGTCTTCATTAACTCCTTTTCCATTGTATTTGCTTACTTTTCAAGCCTGAAAGTGTTGCTCAGACTGTTGTCCTTCACCGTGTTTCCTGTAAGCCTTCAGTCTGCTAGTAATGCCACCTGCAATGCCACACCCCCTTGCAGGCTCTCCCATCTTTGTGATGGCTGCAGGATACACCCCAGGTTTGCCTTGATTACTACCCACCTCCTTGCCATTTTTGCTGGAAAAACATTTCAACCATCTGTCCCAAATTAGCTAATTAATGTCACCATGCCTCTTCCCATCACGTCCAGAGGAGAGCAGCAAGGTGCAGGGCTCGGAACACAAACCCTGTAGGGAACGGCTGAGGGAGCTGGGGTTGTTCAGCCTGGAGAAAAGGAGACTCAGGGGTGACCTTATCACTCTCTACAACTTCCTGAAAGGTGGCTGTACTCAGGTGGGGTTGGGCTCTTTCTCCAGGCAGCAACTGACAGAACCAGAGGACACAGCCTTAAGCTGCACCAAGGGAAATACAGGTTGGATATTAGGAAAAGTTTTTTATGGAAAGAGTGATAAAGTACTGGAATGGTTTGCCCAGGGAGGTGGTGGAGTCACCATCCCTGGATGTGTTTAAAGAAAGACTGGATATGGCACTCGGTGCCATGGTTTAGTTGAGGTATTGGGCTGGGTTGGACTTGATGATCTTGGAGGTATCTTCCAACCCTGTGATTCTCTGGCTTGTTGATTGGTCAGATTTAACTAGGAGTCCCATGGGATCACAGCAGTGATTTTTTTTTTTTTTTTTTGACTCAAGAGGAGGTGCATCATGAGTATCTTCACAGTGCTTTGCAAGCCAGGGGAAGCAAGAGCTCACCCAGGAGCGCTTTGTGTCTGAGGTACCAAGCAAGCACAGCCCAGTGTCCCAGTATGGCTGAGCCTCTTGCTTTCTACAGGGCTGGTTCTGTGACCCCTGTGAACAAAGGGGTGTCTGAACACCTCACATGAGTAAGCTGATCTTCCCATTAGCTGTCTGAGACAGGACAGTACTGGCAGTATGACTGCTGCTGCTGTAGGCTCTGTGATGTGTAATGAATGAGCAGGTGTGATCCCCTCCAGCAGGGAGTGGTTTTATGGATACACAGCGTGGATATAACTCACATCTGAATTATGCCAGCATGAGTCAGCTGAAGTTAACAAATTTATTCTATACTAATATTAAATGAACCACAGATCAGATTCTCTCTCATACAGAATTCATTATATCATCAAATTCTCCTCTGGTCAGACTCAGTAATAACTATGCGAGTTGCTGTACAATATGGTGCAGTATGTGAAATAGCTTCACAGTGGAAATTGGTATAATAACATACAATTAGTCTGTGCACTGACACTGAAAAGCAAAAGGATGCTGAAACAAAATCTAAACTCTGTAGGAAGAGAGAGGTTTAACATCTTTGAGAAGTACCTTGCAGCAGCACTTGTCAAATTCCTTTTCAGTTGTATTTTCACCATGCATGCATGCTGTACTAGTTTTCTTTAGGAAAACTGTTGCACAAAAGCCTGCCTTTTAAAGTATCTTTCAGTGAGTAGTAAAAATAATTCTGTCATTGTCATCAGAGACTTGGAGTGCTGAATCAAAAATATATTAAAATATTTAGTGCCATAGAGGTAATTTTCTACAATCTAAAATTGCTGATCTAGGTAGTAGTCCTCATTATTGAAACTTTTTGAGCCTTGATGCATTCTCAAACACTTTGTC
This sequence comes from Cinclus cinclus, assembly GCF_963662255.1. Taxonomy (NCBI): domain Eukaryota; kingdom Metazoa; phylum Chordata; class Aves; order Passeriformes; family Cinclidae; genus Cinclus; species Cinclus cinclus. The sequence continues at coordinate 33,559,568 of NC_085047.1, read as the reverse complement.
TTAGTTTAAATGGAAATCTAAAATTTCTTTGCAGTTATTCCAGTGCAAACAGGTACGTCCCACAAAGACAGGAGTAGGATTTCAGGGTTCTGAGAGCAGCTTCAGCTGCTATCACCAGCTAGTGGAAGAAAAAGTGAAGAAGGTAAGAGAGAAGAGATGGCATCTCAAGGCTTCTGCAGACTCTGTTCTGTCTTGGGATGCCTCGGTAGAATAATTAACCAAATTGCTTTCACATATATTTCTGTAGACCCAATTAAGTTAATAAATTCTCTTTACATAACTTTGGCTTCAGATGTTTCATTAGAGGTAATACCTGAGGTTCAAACAAGTCAGGTTACTTCTCATTGTCTGGGTTATGTCAGCTGGTTTGGGAAGTTAAACTTGCAAACGGGGCATTCATGATGTGGAACTATAAAACACAGTGTTACTTTCTACCTGAACACTGTTGCAAATAGTCCAAAATAGCAGTTTAAAGCAATTATATAAAAGGATTTCCAATTCCAAGAGAGCATAAACACATGGAATAGTGTATAGGGTAATAAATTTTCATTTTCTTAACTATGTATATGCACTTCTATTTTCTACATCAAATGCATCTGACTTTGGTGAAAAGTAAATACTTCCACGTGTTTTAGTGATACAAAGTCATGGCATATCCTTACTCTGATTTTGTAAAGGTTCTTGCAGTTTCTCAGATTGGAATCTTCACAGGAAGAGCTGGTAATTACACATGTCATCTTTTCACTTGGCTACAGCTGCAAAGATATGATACGGTAGCAGGCTCGTGTTTAAAATGGCATTGACTCAACTGTAAGTTCCAAAGGTCACCATCATTAAAATCTAGGGCATGAGTTTTACACATGTCACTAAGATCATTCAGATGAAGAAAATAATCTACAGGGAAAGAGATTTTAGGAGCCTGTAATTCTCCTAGATTTTAAAGCACTGGTTATATAATGCCTAAGCTAGTGGGGCTGCAGAAAATAAAAGTATATAAAAAAGAAAGCGAAAAATTATGGGTGAGTCAAGGCAAATAATACTTGTGTTGTAAGGTCAAGACTGCCCCCAGTCTTCAGTGCCTGGACTTTCTCATTTTTTCCTTCATCCAGCAGGACAATATTGATCAGTACACAATAATGAACTAGGTATTAGAGGAAACTGGCAGATGCAGTTGCTCAGCTCCTCTCCATCATATTTGTAAAGTCAAGGCAGTCAAAGTCCCCAGTGACTAGAAGAAAGGAAGATACCACACCTGATTTTAAAAAGGGTTAAAATAGGACCCTGGGAACCATCAACGAGTCAGATATTTCAGTGTCTGATAAGATAATGGATCATATCCTCCTGGAAGCTATGTCTAGGCATACGGATGACAGGGAGGTGATTAGAGCCAGCCACATGGCTGGCACAAGGGCAGATCGCACCTGATCCGCTGCCCTTCTGTGCTGCAGGGACCGTGTTGGTGCAGAAGGGAGGACCAAGTGATACAATGTGTCTTGGCTTCCTTAAGTCCTCTGATGTGGTCCCACACAGCATCTCTTGCTCAGTTGGAGAGCTGTGAGTTTAATGGTGTGGTGGGCTGACCTTGGCTGGCTGTCAGGTGCCCACCAAGCCACTTGGTCACTTCCCTCCTTAACAAGACAGGGGGAGAAAATACAATGAAAAGTTCATGGGTCAGGTGAGGACAAGGTGATCATTGAGACTCAGCATTTACAGCCTCAGGCAACACAGACTCAGCTTGGATAAATTTATTTATTTTATTGCCAATTTAGCAGACTTAGATAGAAACAAGAAGAAATGCAAAACTGCACTGTCTGCTTCTATGATAGCACTGATGAAGATAAAAGTCCTTGAACAAGTGACATCCAGGCAGTGACATTTGCTCCCAGCAGCCTGAGTATAAGGTCTACACTTCTGTAAGTGTACAAAGGATTCAGCGCACTTCGGCATCATGGAGTTCCAATCATTTGTTTCCTTGCTATGTATTGACTATCGGATCTCTTTCTTGTCATATTCTATATGTTCTGTGCAATATCCAGGTAAGCTTTTGTTGTGCCTCCCCACCCCTGTCCCTCCAAATCCTTCTGCAAGCTGCCAGCACTTCTGATACTGCCTGTTTTGTGCCAGGTTACAGGATGATGACACACTTCATCAGTTCATTTAAATCCCTGCTTGACTATTCATTTTGATTGTAGTGTCCTTGTTTTTCATGGGATTTTTTTATTGTGTTTGCATCTCCATTATAACTAAATGAGAAAATGTAAAGTTTTCAAATTCTAATGGATTAATAGTAGCTATTCCACAGGAAAATGTGCACGGTAACTGTCTGTGCAAAGAATAGAGCCGGGAATTAAGTATTTTGTCGTTGTTTACAAAATGGCAAGGGGGGCACAAAATGATCTGTGCCTGCCTGGAGAGAGGGCTTGAAGAGGAGGGGGATGGAAATCAAAAGACAGAATGGTGATTGCTATACTAGCATCTAGATGATGAAACAGATAATCTGACAAATGGTCAGGAAATTCTTTTTAAGATCAGTCTCTCAGATTGACCTCACAAAAAGCAAGTCAGGAAAAGTTCCAGACTGGTGGATGAGATACAATCTTGTATGAGTAGAGGGAGAGGTTGACTGTTCAGAAGAACCTGATAGAATTTTTGGCACTGATTTAATTATGATCAGATTTGGGTGTAATATGTTACCATGGCAATTGTTTCCTAATTACTGAGTTCTCACAGGGATAGTACAAATGAAAAACAAACAAAAAATCAGCAGAAATGTTTGATCTTTTCTACCACAATTGCAAAGGACTGAGACTAATGTAGAAATGATGGGGAGATACTGTATGAGCCATAGCATATGAGTTTCATTTAGATGATCCTCATGGTCCTTACAACACAACTGGAGGGTTTGTGAGAGGAAAAGGAGGAGACAGATAAGAAGAGCATGCCTAAGAATGGAATAATGAATGATTTACTGAACTAGATTCTAACTAATTCCCTGGCTTCAGTGGAATTTAGCTTGGATTTACATTGGTGTAAACAGGATCATATCTGATCCAGTTCTGGATCTCTGAACCTTATATAGCTACAAGAAATATATCTGGCATTTCCTGTAATGTGTGGTATATATCACTGTAGTATTTGCTAAGTCACATCACTTGAACGTTAGCCTTTTTTGGAAGGGCAGTTAGTAAGGAAAGAGGATTTAAAAAAAAAAAATGTCATGTTTGATGTCTTTCTTTCAAGATCACTTCCAACCTCCATCTCATTGCTTTTCGGTTTTGCTCATCAAATTGCACATTTGTTTTAATTTAAATCATTAGATATAGGGGAGGACAAGGTAATCCATCCTGAAGAAAAAAAAAAATCAATGCAAGTAGGTATAATTAGTAGTACTTTCCTCTGGTGAGTCAATGGTGTAGAAAGAACTGAAAAACCACTGCAGACTGCATTTGTTCTTCCTAATGTGTTGTGACTCCCTCACAGCTTTCATAATGAAGTTATTTAGATCTCCCCTAGGACAGATATGTCTTTTTTTTCTAGTTAAACAGACTGAAAAGTTCTAATATACCATGAATAATTTTATCTATGAAGAAAGATCCAGACATACAGACTCATGTGGGTAGCAGGAGTTTTAATTTTCTTATTTGTTGAAAACCCAAATAAGCTTTTGATGAAGTGCTTACTTCACACTTCACGTTTTTACTGAGTTTATTAAATATATTTATAGGTGTAAATCCTTGGGGATGTTCTATCTAAACCTGAATGTGCTTCAAGTCCCTAGGAGGCTGGGTACAAAGATCTGTGAGCTATATATGTTGCTGATTGCTCCTTTGCATTCATTTGGATTTGCCAAGACAATCTTTTCTTGACTAGTTTAGTGACATAAATTAGAAAAATGAAAGAGTATGCCAAAAGATGAGAACATGACTACTTCTTGTGTTTAAACCTCTCCACCAGTCAGGTTATTTGTTTTATAAACCTGAACTAGTGGGAATACACATAGAATAAATCAGCATTTGAAATGAAAAATAAAGAAACAAAGCCTGTATCTCCTCTGGATGTTGGTGTAGAAGCAGATGCTTGACCAGTAATATCTTACACAGTTTGGCACAGATTTTGCCTGATGGTTTTGTGCATTCTTACTGGTTTAGAACACTTTGTGCAGGATGCCTGGCAGTTTTTGGCTGCTCCACCCACGTCATTTTCCTTCCTTTTCACATCTTTCTGGAATCTTCCTTCCAGTTGTATCTTGTCTAGCCTAGAGTGTTGCCTCTACAAAATGTATCAGAGCAGTATCTGTGCAGGTCTTCAGAAATGTCAGGGTCATGTGCTTAAGGAAAAGCATAAGGAAATGGTGTGTACATGTATAGAGAAGCCTTCACAGCTGCAGGAATAAGGAACAACCTAAGTGCCCTCCCCGGGGTTTTTCTGTGTAAAGAAGCACAGTTCTCCTTCTTGCTGCTGATCAAAGGTGTCTGTGGCTCAAGCTGTGTTTCTGTTAGATCTGTGAGGAATCACATTGGCATAACTCTGACCCTGGCTCAGAACTAGACCACAGTTGCTTCTGGCACTGAGATCTGAGCAGTAGATACCACTGCAGCACTGTACCCTGCACCAGACACCAGCTGTCGTGGCACTGACCCCTCAGAAGCCATCTCTCTTGTCTAGGTGAGTGTATTTGCCACCAGGTCACTCAAGCTGCCTGTACACTTGCACACCACTGTTTGGAACACTCTGTGTTTCCATGTCAGAAATGTACAGCAGATGAAAGTGTATGCAAGGCTGTTCAGATCACTACTGAGATGGAGTCTTTGCTAATTTTCCAGCAGAAAACTGCTCTGTTCCCTTCGTTGTGTCAGGTGCTGAGTTTCTGGACAACTATTTCCTAAGAAAATAAGGTCTAAATAACTGTATTGCCTGTCTGCCTGACTTCCTATTACCTGTATTTTTAAGTTGTTGACTAGTTTTGGCTGCTTAATGGGGAGCAGATGTCTCAAAGATACCAAATTAATACGAGTTTTGTGGAAATTGACACCTTTGTGAAAGATAAGGAGAATTGCACCAATGCCCATTCCTTTTGTCAGTAGCCAGCAGGGCAGCCAAACATACAAATTCCTAGATGGAAGCAGAACTGAAAAATGGAATGCATACACTCGTGTGCTTAGTCACAAATCTTTGTGTTTAACTTTGTTTTCATCACTTCAGAGTTCACTATTTTCGTGTACAAATTGAGCTCTGTTCCTTTAATCATCCAATACCTTTAATTGTAGCCATAACCATTTAACATGGAGTCCTGTTATTAGATGCTATTAACTAATTAATGCTGTAAATTACTGTAAAAATACACAGTTAAAGTTGCTATGAATAAAAAATATTACTTGTGTTTCTGGTTCTCAGTGTATACCAGATAGATTATTTTAAAAGCACCATGTCCCAGAGAGGAAGACTATCACTTCACTCCTCCGATAAACACTGTGCAATTAATTACACAGACTCTTGGGGGGTTTGTAACTGTCAGCATTACTACTGTGAATTTAAAGAAATGAAGAGTGTACATTCCCTGCTGCCCAGAGTTTTCATATGAGGTCAGGACACCTCTTGGCCCTGAAGATCCCAACACGGTTGGTTGGGTCTGTGGATTCACTTCAGGGAGCAGTCTGGTGCTTTGCCTGTGAATCTTTAGTAGATACAGATTGGACTGGATAGGAGAGGGTTGCAGGGAAATTTAAGCATTTGCATCCAACCTTCCTGGTATATATGACTTACGAGGTCTGGTTTTAAGGATAACTTGGCAGAGATTGTGAATTTCAAATTTGACTGATAGGGGAAGGTTAGCAATGGACCAGATGAAAGTTGATAGAAAAGCTGTAGAAGAGATGAAGACAATCTGGTCCATCATTGATCCTTCTTCAGGGCTAATGTTTCCCTCCCTTACTCTTGCTCTTCTTCTCTGGCTTCATTTATAATTTTTCTGGCTAGTTTCTGCCTGCAGTTGCATTTCCCTCACTCACTGTATCCACAAACCCTGCTCATTTGTTTTTCTCTAATGAGGCATCAAATGCTGATTAATCTCAATGCATCCCTGGTGTCTAAAACTTTCCTTAGGAGCCAGATACTGCCCACACTGTGCGCAAAACTGCTGCTGACATCAAGAGTTATGTTGCAGATCAAGGCAAGTATTGACAATACAGGAGTTTTGCTGCAGATCAAGGGCAGTGGATCTCTGTGGGAGTTTCTGCATGTTTCTTTCCAAAAGGCTACACTGGCAGGGAGGTAGGTTGCTGGGTTCGTAACAGCAGACACAGACCTGTTCCTGTCATGGTTTGATCACTGGAACTCAAAAATAAAGCAAGCCCTGCCTGGTTCCCACTATTAAAGTTACCCTCAAGTATTAAGGTTTGGAGTTTTTTTCAGAAAATTAGTTGTAAAATTCCAACCTTACTGAAGTCCTGAAGTGTTTGACTGTTGTTTTCAGTGGAGTCAGGGCTTCATCCTTCATTCAGCAGCTGTCTTGTTCTTTGGCAGGCATGGTGGCTGTCCAAAGATGAGTTAAATGATTCTTTCGTGTAGTTTTGATGTCAATTTGGTAAATATGTGAAGTGCTTTAGCTTAAAAATGAATAGTACAAAGTTCTATGTATAAACAAAGTGAGTGAAATGTAAGCCTGAAAGTTCCATTCCAGTTCCATATCCAGTAATTAATTTAAATGTTGTTATTAAGTAATTTTATTTTTGCTTCAGAAATGGATATTTGGAAGAGGTTCCCTCACAGTAGACTGAATAGGATGTGTTCTGTTAGCATTTGTAAAACCCTGTAGCTAGTTATTCATCCCACTGTTTAATTTACAGTTTGTGGTTTGGGATGGGTCCATTCCAAACTCTATATCATTCTTCTAGAGGGTTGAGAAAGCTCTGGGACTTTGAAGGGAACAAAAATAAACCCTCTTTATCTCAGGTAATTCGTGAATTACAGCATAACATATAAGGGTCATCTGTTTAATTAAACCAAAAAATTTTGTCACCCTGCTGGAATTGTGCCAGTTGGTGCCAGTGGCAGATTAAACTAGCTTTAACAAGATTGTCCCTAAAAAAACAAGGCAGTGTTTTAATACAACTGCATTCTGAACTCCATTTGTTTTGTTTAAAAAGAGATAGAAGGGCTATAAATTTTACAGCGAATGTTTCCAGCACGAATCCAGTATGAATTGTTTTGCTCAGAGAATAACTAGCAATGTTTGAAACAAAGTTTCTTATATAGCTGAAATGTATACTGTCAGGATACTTGGAAGTCATAAAAAAATCCCCTTTGTACTCTGAATAGTTGTTCTAGTTCTCTGACAGTGCCTATATGAAATTACTGTTTATTGTTTTGATCACACCAAAGCCCTTGATAGGATAGAGATGTGTGCATGTTTGCACCGTCTTCGTAAGCCACTGATCTTTTCTAAACCATGCCATGCTCACATTTGTTGAACAATATTATAAGAAAATTGTTGCTTTTTTTTGACATTTTTCCTAGGAAGCTCTCCTAAACTGCTTCAAAGAATGTCAAGAGCACTTACAGGAAGTAATGAAAAGAACCTTACAAAACTCATCTTTTGTGATAATCTGTACTTTAAAGTCGCATGCTTTACGCCAAAGTGTTATCTGAGTGCACTGTCACTCTCTTGAGCTGCCGTGTGCTAAGGGAATCTGCAGCTAATACCGGACTTCAGACAGTGCTAGCACTCTGTATTCCCAAAGAACATTATTAAACAACCTCAGCACCTGGCTCTGGGATCTGCTCTAATATCACGTATTTGAGGCTCGATTTTAAAATTTTTCTGGTGGATTTTTCAAGGCCACAGATATAATTGAGTGGCAGAAATGGGAGCTCATACCTTACTTCTGTTAGGGCACCTGAAGATCTCTCTCCTGGCGTATGTAGAGATACCAGTAATAATGTAGGGACAGTTTCACCCATGGACAGTTTGCAGGCTTGTGTCAATGAAGAATGACTTGCAGAAATAGATTTGCCTCTCTCAAACCTTTTCTCCCTTGTGCACAGGACAATAACTGCTGAGTAGCCTGTTAACCTGGCTTTTCTCTATTTCCCATGCACTGAAGAAAACTGCAGTAAGCACTAGGATTATAAATAATAATTTTGATGCTTCTTTTTTTGGAAAAAAAAAAAAAAAGCTAGGGCAGTCTTTTTGTTCTACCAGAAGGTTTTGCATGTATTCATTTTAATTAGCCTGTTTTCCAAGATGAAAGTTGAAAGACAGCAATCATCACTGCTGGTAAAGACAATAGCTCATGGAAGGAAAACAAAAGTTAGAGGAGGAGTTAAGAAAAGATAAAAAAATCTTTTAACTATAACATTTTTTTTCTGTCTCTGTAGCACAGTACACATGCATACACATATGCCTGGCTGCAACAAGGCAGAGAGATGTACCAATATACATTCAAAATACTAGGGTGAAATATTAACATCAGAACATGTATAAATGTCTTTATAATCTATTAATATTTAGGTGTAGTTTATTTATAATTTTGTTGATGTAATTTAAGCACTACAGGTTTATAACATAAAATGTAGAAGTAAAAAAAAAAATAAAGTGATAAATGAGACTCATCATGAGTATTTGCTCTCAGACATGTTATCAAATGGCCTGCATCAATTAGTACTGAGAATTTTAGGGGTGAAGGCATTATGAATAGTCATAAAACTATACACACTGAATAAGCTACATTGCCATTCCATCATGGTGCTTTTGTGAACAAAGTGCAGCATGGCTGAGGGGTGTCTTGACAGATTAATAGTTTTGATTTTCTTTCAGTGGCCTCTTCAAGTGTTAATAAAAATATAAAAGTTTTATGTCTGTTTCAGACTTATTTGAAGTGCAGCCGTCTGCCATAGTGCTTCCAAGAATGTCAAATAGAACCCGAAGGGAAAGGTCATGGAGCCCAGCTCTCACAAATCAGATTCCTATGCCAAAGGGAATAAGGTTTTCCACCTGTGCAGAGAGATTTTACACTCCTCTGCATCTATGGTTTTCACCAAAGGAAGTCAGTCAGCTTTGTGTATGTGGTGGATGAAGTGGGGGATGTAGATATTAATCCCTGTGACAGACATCATGTCAGTCACAGCTGTCAGATGGAGTTGTTACCAGTTTATGTTGTCCTTTGGAGGTGTTTAATGCAGTTTACTTTCTTACAACTTTAAAGGCAGGGCATGAAAAAAATTAAAAGGAGGATGGGGGCAAGGAGTGGGTAACAAAGGAAAAAATGGAGCACTAGTTCTTCACTATGCAGTGCCTCTGTTTGGTAGCAACTGGAGGAAAACATGCAAAGAAGTTGATCCAAAGTCATGAAAAAAAATTCTCTATTTGCCAACAAAGACTTGAATTAGTTTATTTCAGTTGCTGACAACATGAAATCTCCCCATTTCTTTCTCAAGACTGAATAATTAAAATCATTAGTGCTTGTTAGCATTGGGCTGGACCACATCATGTTGCATTCTGTAAGCATTTTACTGTGAAATAATGGAATTACGTGTTTCCAGAGACTTATTCATTCAGAAGCCTGGTTGACATATAAATGAAAAACAAAGGGACAAAACCCTAACTCAGATGTTTGTGTTGTGCAGCTCCCTGGTGGCTCTGGGATTTACATGGCATTTGAGGTGGGAATCCAGACCCAGAGCTTGCAAGTTATCATTAAGAACAGCAAATTTAAAAAAAAAATAAAATAAAATTGCAGGATAATTATCTTTCACTCTGGCCACTATGAGCACATACCTGATCTTTACATATGGTCAAACTGCATGAAACTTGTGTGCTTCCTATTCGCAAAAGGATAGGCTCTGGATTGTCATGGCTAACAACATTGTACAAGATGCATAAACCAGACTATTTCCTCAGCTGCTATTAATAGTCAGCTTTGCTGATGGAGCTGGGGATCTGTCAGTCCTGTCTGTTTGTGTACAGCTAAGTCACAATAGCGCTGCAGTTTAGATGGGAGTTTTAAAGGGCGTAAGCAAAACAGAGACTGTTAGTTCATTTTATTTTTATGGAGAAACAAAAATCAGGTCTATATTTCAAAGCTTTTCCTAATATGTAGGTATATGAAAAAAACAAAAAGCCAACAATATCTGAGAGCTGTGCTGGCAAAATCCTGAGTTTATTTGCTATTACAGCAGCCAGAGGCACCTTTTGCTGATGTACTTTTGTTTCAGGAACTGCTTTACACAAACAATTCAGAAATTTTCTTGTGTAATTATACAGGTAATCTGGTTTGGACAAGGGTGAACTGGGTGGTTATCTGTTTCATACACACACACACATATATATATATATTTGTCTTCATGTGTTAGTGTATGAAAGCATCACAAAACAGACACAGGAGAGAGTGTATGGAGGGGTATGAACGAAACTCTGTATCAAAGAGTTCCTTGGGGCCTCAAGTCAATAAACTGCAGACATCAGAGAAATGCACTACATTTCTTTCAAGAAGAACAATCTTAGGCATAATAACAGTTGTGTTTCTTAAATGTGCAGTGGAGGGCGCAGCAAATCAGAATTTTTTCCACTTCTCCAGGGGTTGTATGCATGAGGGATGGCACCCAGCTGCTGTTGCTAAGTCTGTGCAAGTTGGATGCTTCAGACAGGAGACTAGCATTCATCTTAACTGGAATAGTTGGCTGAACCACAGCTACTGGGATATTGTGGGTGACTACAAATGAGTTTTAGGGTTCCTATGCAATATGGAAAACATAGGGAATTGAATACACCTTTCTAACATTTAAAAAAAGGCACATAGCTTCAGAAATACTGACTCTGTACATCTCTTAGAAAAGAGAAAGCTGCAGGATCCCAGTTCTTCAGGGTTGGCTTTGAAGTTTTACACACACGTTTAGAAGCATTCAGTGAGCTAATTTGTAGCAACTGGAAATCAGAGCAGGGATGCACCATCCTTTGCTCCAGGCCCGTGGATTTTCTTGGCCTCACATTAAGGTGCTGTATCCTGCTAAGATGCAGTGCGGGTGGGTTATCCTCAGTCATTTAGCTGGAAGGGAGTTTATAAGAACCATCAGTGCTGTCAGAATGGCACAGCAAACTCATTGGAGCAGCTCTGTGAAAATTAGGAGAGTAGCAGTTAAGGGTTTCCAAACATGAGAACCCAGACCAAAGGGGCTGAGAGCACAGTGTAGTTGACTGCAGCATCTCACCTGAGTGGTGAGGCTCACAGTCAGTTTTTATGTTTAGAGCATTTCTGAGAGGAAAGGAGCTCTAATGAAGCATTGTTTATTTGTTTGTTTATATGCTTAGATCAGAAAGTCCAGCAGTTCAACAGCTTGAGAATTCAAAGGCTACTATTGCCTCCAGTGTGTGGTATCAGAGTAGTTAAAGATGTTCCTTTTCAGTAAGTCCAGCAGAAAATTCAGTGTCTCCAGGGCTGCAGGAATATTTGCTTAGCTGGGCACTGTAGAAGCTACTTTCCTGTGTTTCCCATAAATTATTTCACAACTTAAATATGTTATTTGAATTTATACTCTGCCAGATACTCTGAGGTTTTTCTACTTTCCTGTGTGCTGAAGACAATGATTCTTCATAAACTGTCAGAGGCTAAACAGTAATATTCTGCCTTGGTTTTATTAGATTGTGACTCCCTTTTATTGAGTAATGAGCACCTTGAGTTAAGAGTCTGCATATCATCCTTTGATAGGGACCTGGACCTTTTTAAAACCATTACTTGTAGGGCATTCAATCCAGTCAGATGCATACTGATGAAAAAACAACCACCCAGAGCTCCTGCTGTCTATGTACAGGCAAAGCTTGACAGCCCAGCATCAAACAAAAAATTGATTTCAAACCCAGAAGTCAATATCTTGCTTTTGCAAAGGCACTTTGGCACTTGAGAGGAAAGTTTGGATGTAATGTACACATTTCATGAACAAAATATAGAGGAGATGGCTTGTTTGGACTTGTTTTGGTGCACCCATGGTTTTCTATAAACAGGAAAGCCAATGAAGTGTTGATCTGTGCAGCTGGAGGGGAGCTTCAACTCATTTTACACATGCACAGATAGCATCTAAATGGGCCTGATTTTTGATGTAATTGATCTAAACAAATAAAGTTTCTTAAGTATAGCAATGAGCTGCTAATGTTTCAGAGTGAAGTCTTACCAAGTTTGTAAAGTCTAGTCTTGTCAGTCAGTAACAAAGTTCCATTTTATCTGCTGCCTGATTTTGAGGTCCCTCATTTCCACTTGTTACTTGTTATGGTCAGTTTGTGAGATGAAGAATGATTTCCTCTTTTACATGTGGTATACTGCTGGAAGTCAGCTTTAGATTTTGATAGGTACAGATAACTTTCTGCACTGGTCCTGATATGTATAGCTTTACTTGCAATATCTAAAATAGCTATGGTATCTGGAGACATTCACAGGGACACTGAGTAATACTGTAATGAAAATACACTGCAGGTTTTATATTCTGCAGCTTTTTTTTTGGTGCTCACTCTTCGTAGCACATACTTGCAAATTCAGTGTTCAAGTTGCACATTTAGAGGGATACTCCAAACTATTTACATTTGTGTAGCTGATGTTCCTCTAGTAAGTAGTTTTCAATGTTTGTGGACTTTTCTGAACAAAAGACTGCACCAAAGCTGCATAGGAAAACCCTCCTTTAGGAGGGTTAGTTGTCCACAGTCGGTTGTGTGTTTATACACATGGTATCATAAAGTACAGGTGAGATACAAGGCTGTGAAGATTGCAATTCAAGGAGTTCAGCTTAAAAATACTCTGAACCAGAACACTCTCTAGAACCAGGACACAGACACTGATGATTCTAACTGCATGATGACTGTGCTTTTCTCTGGTGAGAGTCCTTAATGGAACAGCAGCTCCCTATTATTCTGTTACTTAAAATAAAACAGAGGGAAAAACATCAAGGTAGCTGTCCTATTGTTGTTTTGTTACTTAATGGAGATTATACATCAGCACTTTGTTTTCCTTTTATGTTTCAGTGTCATTTTGAAAACCAGGGACACAAGATGATGCTACAGGGAAAGATGTGTTTCAGAGTCTGTTAAAAACACTCCACTTGATAGCAGGAGAAGCTAGTCTTAAGTGAAATTCAGTGGATGTACTTCTTAAGGAGAGATACATGTCACTCAAGCCGTAACGCTGATTCTAAGTTTTAAGTGTTAGTGAGGGAAAACCTTTGAAAACACTTTATCTCCACTTAGATAAATCATCTGACTACTGAGTGACTTATTTCACTCCATCTCTCTTCACCCTCCTGTGCAGTGGCTTCCTCACTGGACTCTCCCATGGAGACACACACTGATGTCTGTTGAAGGAAGAAATTCTCCTCTAGGTTCCAGATTATCAGTGCTAGCCATGGGATGGACCAGCTTGGTACAAAAGAGGTGCTTTTGCACTCTGCTTCAGCTCAGTCTAGATGTTCAGTAGGATTGTCTGTAGATAGGAGAAAAGCTGGGTCTGCAATTTGTCCTAGCTGTCATCAAAAGCCACTAAGGTACCCTCCAAGCAGACAGCTCCTCCTACTCCGATTTTCCTCCTAATACTTTTTCATTATTTGCCAAATTGGATGCTAAATATTCTGCTCACTTTTCATTTTGCAGATACCATCATTGGCTTGGCACGTGTCTGATAGGGAACCTGTTTCTAGAAAGCAGTCTCACTTTTAATAGCAAACTCCCTGTGCCCCCTACAAAGGCGGTGGAAAATACCCAGTTCAAGTTTTCCTGGTCCACCTGACCTTAAGTGTCTCATCAGATTCATGAGAGAAGCACCTCAGCTCCCATACCTAGTGACACCCAACAGGACAGGCAACCCCGTGGAGGTGATTTCAGCTGGCTGGTGCAAGTGCTGTGAGTGTACATCTGCAGCAGATTGAAGTGGATCCTGTAGCTGAAGCAAGGCTCTTTGCTGTTCTGGCAGAGTACATTGTTTAAAAAAAAAAATAGTTTCTTCTGCAAGGGGTGGCAGGATGAAGGTTGGGGGTGTTTTTCCTTGTGAGTGTGCACAAACATGATTGCCCAAAGTCCCACTAGCAAGTTCATCATCACAGCTACTGTGCAGCTGAAGTTCAAGGGAGCATGGAGTGATTCATTCTACCTGGTAATATATACAGTGAGTAAAGAGAAATATTTCCTGTACCTAATCCAGACACCAGTTAGGCATCAGTCTGTCTGAATGTGAGCAGACATACAAATGGCAAATGTGTGGAGGAACAGAATAAGCTGGGGAAAAAATGAGAATGTATTTTTCACTCAGAGGTTAGCACATTTGCCCTGAACACAATCCCAAAACCTAATGAATCAGAAAGTGTAATTGTTACATAGACTAATTTCAAAACTGTACTACTCATTAAAGATTAAGGGAGAGAAAAAGAACATGAGGTTCAGACCTTTATTGAAATTTTGTCACACTAGCTCCTCATTGGTAATTTTTTATGGGTCACATTTATTCAGCTCTTCATTCACAGCCTTCTGTCAAGGCTCTCTAATATGTACCAAGTACAAGCTTCATTAACTGTATTATCTTTCAGCTCTGCTTTATCTGTGGTTACCAAGCCACTGTTTCTCAGTAACATTTTAATGTTAGAAAATAAGTTAAAAAAACATCACAAAAAAAACCCCAACAAAATAGCAGCTTGAGTTCTAGCAGTGTTTTTTGCATTCAGATTTCCAAAGCTTCCTTATATTTGAATACAGACATGTCAGATACAGTTTGAATACCCGTTAGAGAAAATGAGGCTTATGGGGAGCTCTTGAAGTTCTGGCTATATAGCCTTCCACAGTTGCCAGCCTGTTGTCTAGAAATGTGAACTTTATCTCTGGGATGCTCTTTCATTGGCATCTGGTATCTAAGACTGCGACTTGCATCTAAGATTCCTTTGCTATTGACGGGTCTCTTCTGTTCTCCCTTCAAGGCACAAATCAACCTTTAAACTGTTCTGCTTGACTCTGAGACTATTAGAAATTTGGATTCATGTGGGAGAGGTGTTTTGCAAGGTGTTTGTTTTATTCCTTGATATTTCGTTAGCTCAGCTGAACCCTGTGAGTAGCTTATGTTGGGTTCTTTGTTCTAACAAGAGAGGGAGTGAGTAAGTAAGAGAGGAAATCATAAAGTCTGTGTTGTTTTAGAAACCAAAGAGGAAAATTGCAAGAAAGAAAATGTTGAAAATTCTCTCTTTTGGAGTAAACAAAGATAATTTACAGATAGTAAATTTAGCTATCTTATACTTGGTTAAGAAAGGTTTTGGGGAATCTTGTACAATTTGTGCACTGGCCACAATGTCCTCCTCCTCTAGAAAGTCTTCTGAATTCCTGTGGTGCTGTTGTCCTGGTAAATGCTTGCTGGTAGATGTAGAAAGCTGTATCAGACTTCCCCTGTATCCCATCTATGTGGTGGGATCTGTAAAAATTCAATTCTGTATAACAGACAGCCGATGATCCGAGCATCTTCCCACTGGGTAAGATCTACGTATGTACATGATGTAAGAGAACCATTGCAGCCGGCAATAAGTTCTCCTTCCTGTGGGGAAGTACAGCCACACAATTTGTATCACTCAAACATTGTGGGTCTAGTTAATAATCATAAAATCAGAGGTTTGGGTTGGAAGGTACCTCCCTGCCATGGGCAGGGACACCTTTTACTAGACTGGGTTGCTCAAAGCCCCATCCAACCTGTCCTTGAACACTTCCAGCAGTGGAACATCTGCAGCTTCTCCAAGCTTATTCAAATAAGGGACAGTTGAAATTTTAGGAAATCAAGAAAGGTTTGGTTGGCTGGTTGGTTTTGTTGACTTTCTTGATCTTGATTCCATAGGAGTTTTGGTTGCAGCAGAGGGTAACAACCTTAACCTTAAGGGTTTTTTTGCATCAAGAAAATCCTGCCCAGCTGCAGTAATTTTCAGTTGGAAGATTTCCTGGCTTGTGCTTTTGTCTATACCTTATTTCTAATGTTCCTTAATTTGAGAAGAGGACAATTAAAAAAAAAGAAGGTTAAAAGGCAAGGGAAATAATTACTAATTCTAGTCAAGGTATATTAAATTCCATAGTGCTCAGACATGACATAAGTGTTCAGAATTTGTATATGAATGAAATAAAAAACATTCTGGAAGGAAAAGCTACCTAAATGTCAGAAAAAAATGAAATGCAAGCTACAAAATCCTGTGAAAAATCACATAGACCAGAGTAAGATAGATGTGCTGTCTTTACTTAGCAAAGAAATCACGAAGGATATGAAAATAGAGAATGAAAATAACACATTCTTGCTTGATTCGAAAGCATTATCCATAATAGCATCTGCAATGTGTCTGTAATAATATGGTGTAAATTGGAATTTACATAACAGATCTTTGAAAACAGGCTCTGACTCACAATGCGAAAATGGTGCCTCCAGAAGGAAAAGTCAACCAATAGCAGGAGAACTTTGCAGAAGGCCTCTTGCTTATTCCAAGATCCACCAATTTAGTGCCTTTGTAGGTAGCAGAGTATTGATCTCAGGCATGAGCTATGCTGAAAACTTGAATAGCTGGTCTTGGAAAGCTCTGGTATGTTTCTCCTGAATATAAAAGTCATTTTTCTACACACTGAATTAAGTTTTTATTAATGGTTATAGATTGACAACCCTAAAAGTTGGAAACCCTCTATTTGTGTTCATCTCCCTCAGCTGGATTTAATACACTGTCCCTGTCTTGTTTCCTGTCTGTTGAGCAGGAGAAGACTCATTAATTTAACTAAACCAGGAGTAGAATTCCTTCACTGTTGTTTTTATTGCCTCAGTGGTCAGGACTCTAACTAAACAACAGTCCCCAGTAATACCCAGTCCAAGAATAGTTTGATACTTTGATTCACATGGTGCTGCAGAGCTGAGGTCAGACCTGGTTTAGTTCTGATATTTCTTGTCTGTTCAGTCCATGCTCATTGTTCTTCCCTTTCATTTGCTGGCTGATGTGCAAGTCAGAGGTCAGTATTATTGGCATTATAGGGCTTTTTAAAATTTGGTTATGCTTTGCTAAGTCAGATTTTTTAATAGTTCCTTAGATTCCCATGAAAAGTTAGTCTGTCCAAATGTAGATGACCAGCATAGACCTCTTTTTGAACTTGCTTTCAGACCAGTACATATGTGTCTGACCTTTCTGGGGATTAAGGGTAAAATGGATTGGGACCCTAAAACCACTCAGTTCTCCCTATGGAATACATACCTCTGTTTGCATGTCTAACCTGGCAAAGCCAGAGGTAAATGTATGTTCAGTCAGAATAATGGCACCCCTGTAGCTAACATGTATTGTTTTGCTAGATCACCTCAAGCACCATAAGGTTCCAGTATAACCAGCCATAATTAACAATGAAGCAGTGTGAGTCAACACAGGGTGAGGAGAGGCAGGATGGCTGTTTCTCACATCTCCATGTTTTATTTAATGTGTTTAACCATCTATGAAGCTACAAAGATACTGTGAGTGCTTTTCTTGTTCCTCTCCTAAATCCAAGTCCTAATCCAAATTTCAAAAGTATCACTAAATGTCTGATACCATTCATTGTAGTTTGCAACTACATCCAGTTTGTTCAGTTCTGAGATCTCTAATTAGAGACTAAATGGGTGTTTATTTCTCATGATGCAGAAGTCTGGTAAGTGTGAGGTTAATGGGACAGACACTCTTTTCAGATAAGGCATCACAAAAGTATTGTGTATTACAGAATCACAGAATGGGTGAGGTTCGAAGGGACCACAGTGGTCATCAGGTCCAACCTCCCTGCTCCAGCCAGCCATCCCAGAGCGCATGGCACAAGATTGTATCCATATAGTTCCCAAATATCTCCAGTGAGGGAGAACGCACAACCTTTCTGAGCCATCTGTTCCAGTGCACAGTATTAATGTCTTTTGAGCATGAACCCACTAAAAGCAGAGAGATGTGTCCTGTTTCTCGTTGGAATGTGCTGAACTATCGATCTCCTTCCAGTTCATCTTTAGAAAACTAAATACTTTAGTGTTATTCATTTCCAAAAAAAAAAAAAAAAACATGAAAAAATGCATTATGGTTAGCCAAAAAAAAGTAAAAATACAGATATAATCACCACTAGGCTCATCTTTCCTAGGTGTTTTTCTTCCTCAGTCTGCCTTCCTCAGTCTTCTGGATCAGAAGTACTTTGAGCTGTACTCAAAGTAGCCATATCACTGATCTTCCTTCACTGTATATTGTTTCATTTTCCTGATACCTCAGATTTTATGCCACATGCATTTTTACTCAGTTTGAGTACATTTCTAACAGTACAAACTATTAGATTTTGTTAAATTCTGTAACCCTGACATGCTTTTATGGCTTTCCCTAAACCCAGATTATGATTAAATGTATTCTCAGTCTTCTTGTTGACTTAACTATTGAAGTTCTTGGACAAAATGGGCAGAACAAACTTCTCTGGGAACTGTATATCCATCATAAACTGCCTCTAGCATGTTATCTATGCAGACTGGTTGTATTTTTCATCCTTTATCACAAATCAGTGCCACAGATAGATTGCAGTGTGCAACTTGCAGTTGTTCATTGGTGTTAATTTGGCTGTCAGGACAGCCTTTCTGCAGTGCCTTAAACTTTCATAACTTTTGTGCACGAGACTGAACTGTTTTTTCTAGCTGGCTCAGGAATCAATGCTGTCTCATTAGAACATATGGAGCAAGGCTGTGTTACCCTTTTGAGTTTCATTTAGGATGTGTGGCACCCCAGCCTTCATACTATTTAGAAGTGTCTGCACATAAATGAACACAGGATGGAGCTACTCAAATCATAAACCTTAAAAGTATTTTACTTATGTTTTAGATCATCCTCCAAATATTCAAAATCATTCAAGACTTCGAACTCCACCACCTCCAATATCACATGCTCACACTCCAAATCAGCATCACGCAGCCTCCATCAATTCCCTGAACAGAGGGAACTTTACTCCACGCAGCAACCCCAGCCCAGCTCCTACGGACCACTCTCTCTCTGGAGAACAGCCAGCCACTACTCAAGAGCCAGCCCATGCTCAGGACAATTGGTTACTCAACAGTAACATCCCACTGGAGACAAGGTAGGTCACTTTCTTTAGCATTTACAATGTATATGCTCAGGATGCTATGGAAAATACACACATCTGCATAGCCAGCCACCTAGTTTGTGAACTGGTGTTTGTCTTATGCATTTTGCATTGTATTTATTATTCCTTGTGTCTTTTTATTTGTACTAGGAGAAGAGGAAATTGCTCTTCTTTCATAAACTAAAAATTTTGCCTTTAACAGCTGCTCATAAGGTTATTTTCCTCATTTAAACTTGGAATCAGGATCATAGATTAAAATGTTCTTGGTTTTCTTTCTTTTATTTTCCTTTAATGTCTTTTCTTCCTATGTGGTAGGATAAATCAATATCCTATTTAAAAAACTGAAATCAGCCCATGTATTGAAAAGATTTAGCCTTGTAGCTGTGCCTCATCAAGTAGTACTTTCATAGTACATAATTCAGGAAAGGTTGATCTTGTTTCAGCTGATGAGGAGAGGTCAGCTGCTGCGTTTTTCAACACTGCTGCAGCAAGCATGAAACATTGGATAGCCCAGCATCAGTCATTTAATGTTGTTTCCATTTAGCTGTCATTTTCCACCTATGCAACACCTGAAGGGTGTGACAAGGGCGTACCAAGTCATTTTAGTTCATAGCTTTGTTCAGGGTCTCTCTAGGTTCTGGAAAAGAGAGCTCTCACATTCCCTCAGCCTCAGTCCTCCTATCTGATGGAGAGTGCATCTACTTGCAGTCCCAGTTGCTTTCTCCAGAGGTTTTGCTTCACAATTTCCATTGCTACCGAGCAGTCACTGGGGATGCTGGAGTCATTACCTCCCATACATGGTGTCTTTCAGTCAGCAGAGAAGTCTTCCAAGCCTAAAATATGGTGCACTTGATCAACTTTGTTTTAACTTTGTCTTTGTTCCTTCATTTGTTTCACCTCCTCAAACCAACAAGATTTTAGACAGCAAAAATCATGCAATAACTGACAATTGAGGCAGGGTCCAAGTTTGTCACATCACTGCCTGTAGCAATCTCGGGAGCAGCAGCAGCTGTTGCTGTATCATGGGAGAAATTGTACCCAGTTTTACCAACTTCTGCTAAGAGAATGTTTTTTTTAAAATGAGCACATCTGTCAATCTTTTTGAGAATGAACTATATCTGCTGGCCCTCAGAAACTTTCCAAAACAACCTCAATATCACATTTTGTGGCATTTAAAGATAATTAATTTCTCTGTGACTGCTTGATTAAAAAGACTCAACTAAGAAGCTGGATCCAAAAGATTAAGACAAAATTATAAGCAAGTAATGCAAGTGTGATTTGGCAACAGTTTCAGTAATTATATTGTGTTAGTAATTCTCAAGCACAAATACCAAAGCATTGCGTTTTATGTGATAATTTTTATTGAATTTACATTTAAAAATACTTAGGTCCCACTCCTGCAGCTCTTTTGTGATAATCCTCTATAATTCTGAAGGAAGCCCTGTGCCTTTTCCTAGCCAGGTGGTGAATTCTTTATAGAAGAGATAATACACTGTTTTAGTAGTGCAAAACCTTAAAGACTGTCCTCATTTCTTCTCTGTGAAATCATTGTGGATGAAAATCTTTCAAGATCTGAAGCAGACTGCTCTTGTTGCAGGTTGGATTGGTCACATTATTGCTGTTAATCAGACTGGCAGTTGGAGGTCTACCTGCACGAAGGGCTCTTTCTACATCATTTGGTGATTTTACTCTAGCATCACAGATCAGTCACATTTGTACTTGGTCCTCAATCTAACCATTTAATTAATTTGGTAGAAAACAGGTCACTTCAAGACTGATGGTGAGGCTTTTGACACACTGGTTGTAATGGCATAATTTCACCCAGTGTTCCTTTTAACAACAAGCATGTTGGAAAATACTTAATTTTGTGCCAACAGCAAATGAACACTACTTACTGTTCCTTCACTTACACAACATTAAGAAAATATAATGTGTTATAATGGTATCAATAAAGAGAGGATGCTGAGCTGCATAGATGATAAGTATATCTGTGACTAACCTCCACTCTGACAGTCAGCTCTTCTGACACACAGAGGTCTTCTGTTTCCTTTAGTGGGATTTGTGTAGAAATAAAACACCAGGCTTCAGAGCTGTTTAGCAAACTTGGATGCCCAGTTCAGCTTCTTCCATAAGACTGATCTTCCCTGTCTTCTCCACTGCAAAGATTTTTAGAACCAAAAAAAGACCATTACCTAAGAGAATAAAATATCCAATATGTGGAAATATAAATCCTGGCCAAGAGACATTAATCCAAGAATAAAGGCTTGTGAAGTTTGGAGATTATAGTAATCTCATGTTGAAAATGGAATTGTATTTCCGTTGTTTTTCTTTTTTTTTAAATCCCGTATTAGTCAACAGAGAGAGAGAGCACAAGAAAAAAAAAAGCTGCATCTTTTAAACAAGGATTGTCACAGGCTGTGGACTGTGTCTGCAGTTACAGAATTTAACCGGAATTTGAAGTGGCTTGATTTTGACTGCCACGGACTCCAGGCAGTTTTCAGAACTGGAAATTCAGACTGGTTTGTCACTGCTTGGAAATTTCCAAACCATAATGGTTGCAAGGGCAAGCAGAGATGTGCAGCATGAATATACAACTGACAAGATAAGCGTATCTGAGAACTTTGTATGCTGTAAGAGGAAGAGCCCCTCCTCTTCTCTCCCTCCTTTTCATTAGTTTCCCTTTACTCCCTTTTCTCTGTTTCTCCTTTCTCCTCTTTCTTTTTCTGTCTGCTCCCTTTTTTGTTGCTTTAAAAGCCATGTATTATCAAGGTTGTGATGAGAAGATCTTTGTTCAGCAGTCACTCCTGACAGGTGAGTTCCCCCCATATTTATTCCTCAGTCTTCTTTCTTCTGTGGCCTCCTTTCTGCTCCTTTACATTTGATCTTGTGGGAGCAAATAAATGCCAAGTAGATGGACATTTAATTGACAAACCAACAGTTTTCAGGAGACTTCCATTCCCAGGAAATCTCACATGGTAATCATGTAAGGTCAGATTTCTGCCACCAGTACTGCTAATGAGAAAGGAGAGTGTTTTGTAACAAGCCAGCGATTTACAGGTAATCTCCAAGGAGCAGACTCTGTGAGCCTTCCATGAGGAGGACGGTCACACATCAGTCCCTCAGGTGACCCATCGACCTCTCTGTTACAAGTGCATACATTATGAGATTATGTAACCCTCCCCTCTTGTGTTTTATTGACAATCCACAACTGAAATTCATGGAACCAATTTGACATGGATTTTAACTAACAATGAACTTTTATTGATTAGTGTGTTGCCAGGTGCCTTGCCTCCTACCCATTAAATGCTCAGTGCATGCACATATGCTGCTTCTTTTTGCATTGAACTCAACATCCAGTCTTTCCTGCATTCCCAGGGAATGTGAGGAAGCCGCAAACACTTGGGGATGGATTGATGTCTCAAGTGCTATGGCACACAGCTCATGCATGTTGAACCACTTTACTCCAAAGCTATGAATAGGAGTCACTTTGATTCAGATCAAGGAGTAGATCTGTTCTGTCAAAGCAACCCAAAAGCAGGGAGTTGAGCTAAACAAGTGCTGGCCTTAGCAGCAGCAAGAGGAGGAAGTAGAAACGAAACTTAGGTTTGAGAGCATTTTAGAAGAAACAGTATCAAGGTTTGTATAATGTGACAGGGTTGGTTTCTCTTTGTTTAGCATGTTACCTGAATCTAGTTTCTTTGACAGGAATTCTTGTTTGATTTCATATCACTTACACTCTCTAGGCTCGTAATCCTGCATATGTGGTAAAGTGCCACAATGATGTTATGTTTCCTTTACTGGTTTTTGCCTGGGGATTTATTCACATTCAGGCTTAGATTCAGTTTTGATGCTGAAAACAGACATGGGAAAAATTAGGACTATATTTTGTTTTAAAAAACATGGGAAGAATGTTCTTTTGCCAGGTCTTGAGAAACAAGCCCAAAGGTGAGAAGGACACAGTTTGCTCCCAGCTGTGCCTCTGAGTTAATTCTTTATGTTCCTGCTATTCTCCTCAAAAAGTACAAAACACTTTAGCATTTATAGGTCAAAATGTGACTCATAAAAGAACATGCCGGGAGGACAAATACCGCAAAAGGCCGCTGCCATGTGCAGAGTCAGTCCCAAGATTTGCATGCACAGGCCCTAAGTATCTTGCTTATTGCCTGTATTATCCAGATTATAGCAAATACTCTGCTGGTGGAATTTGGGTTACAGCTTAACCTGTTTCTAGCTTCTATCTGCTTATCACCAAGAGATAGTCAATATTCATATTGAGCAAGGTTTACATTTTGAAAAATTATGTTTTACTCTATATAGTGAGTTATTATTCCACAAAGGAAAATGGATCAATCAAATTGGAAACTTAAAAGTTCTCAAATACAAAACTGAGACTAAGGTAAAGGAGTGGCTGATTTTTGCTGGAAATCCGTAAGAAAGATAGATGCAAGAGTGCTACCAAGGTACTGGCCACAGTGGGATATAGATATTGTGCTGTGCCTTTTCAGAGTTACAGTAACACAGATGCAGGAGTATTACCAGATTACAGCTAGGCTGAATTGAAATCTGGTCCTTTTGATCCAGGAGTTGGGAAAGTTTCATGTGTCACTGGCAATAAATAATGTGCAATGAACAAAGACATCAACTTTTTTGATACATGCACATGGGCGTGTGTGCTTATATGTGTGTATATGCATATATATAGTGTATATATAAAGAAATGAACAGTTTTAAAAGCTATATATGTATATGTGTAGTATCTTATACATATAAATATATGGTCCATCATTCTAATTCCATGCACAGCTGCACTATAACCATTGTGGTTTATAAGATCACACTTCATATATGCATGACTCACTGGCTTCATTCATGTTTCCATATGTATGTAGAAACATAGCAAAGCAGACATTCCTAGAGACATTGCAGGACAACCTCATTGAGATGGACATTCTCACCTCCTCCCGACATGACGGTGCTTACAATGATGGGTATGTGACACTTACATGGTCTTCCTGTTTACTGTACAGTCATTATGATCCTTGCATGAAAGCATTTGGTCATATCAGTGATGTTTAAGGGCAACACCATTGCTGACCTCTTCCAATATGGCTTTGAAAATTAATTTCTGGGGCTTGGAGCATTGTGTCCTGTACATACTAGTGGCAGACTCATTAATTTGCTAGTGAGCCACTGCATGCCATTTTCTTTTTATCTCCTTACTGTTTTGAAAGTCATTTCATTTTTAGGAGGTACCTACAGCAATTTCAACTCCCATATTAACTAAAATTATTTAATTTTCATAAAAATCTGAAACCTTTATTATGCTGACAGCCTGATACTTCCTTGTCAAACTGATGTCTTCCACATACCTTGTCTGACAAGTGTCTGCTAGAGGTGTATGTAAGCCAAGCATTGGAGTTTGACTTAACCACCCATTC
This sequence comes from Cinclus cinclus, assembly GCF_963662255.1. Lineage (NCBI taxonomy): Eukaryota > Metazoa > Chordata > Aves > Passeriformes > Cinclidae > Cinclus > Cinclus cinclus. The sequence continues at coordinate 33,535,043 of NC_085047.1, read as the reverse complement.
TGGCATCTTTGCACAAATTTTGATCACTTAACTTTTAAGTTATAATGTACTGCAGACTTGATACTTGGTCCCAAAACTGTTGAATCTTGTGTTGGCAGCTCACAGTTTGGTAGCCATCATTCACACAAGAGCTTACTGGTGTACTTGAACACTGCAGGTGCCTCATTTTTCCGAACAGATACATCTCTATCTAAATACTTTGCAAAAATGGGATAGTATCTGAATTACTGTAATTTTTTTTTAATGCAGAGCATTAGTAGAAATAAAGGATCTTTCTCTAATGCTCAGCAGTCATTCTTAGAGTACCAGTAGAAACATGTCTGTAGTTTTACAGGCACCTATTTTGGATAATTATGGATAATTACATTTTACTGCATGAATTGGTGGCTCTTCTGCACTGTGATGTTTCTGCATGTGACATTTCTCCCGTGAGTGCACAGGTAACTTCATGGGGGAAATAGAGTCACCTCTTCATCTGGCATTATCTGATTGCATTTACTCTGGCTACAAAATCTGGCCCCATAAGCCATGGAAGAATGTGAAAAGGGGTTGGAGCTGTTTCTCAGTCCTCACTAGCTGCATTTTTGTTTTACAGAAGCATGGTAGTAGATTAGTCCACTCCATTTCCCAGGTTTCATTCCCAGAATTTGAATGCCTTTTGCAGCATGATGTCCCACCTGAAAAAGTCAGGCTTCCTGTGAACAGAAGTTCCATTGGGACATTTCATTTCAGAAACTCATGGGCTTCAGTGTGTTCTTTTTATGCTGACTTCCATGAGTCTCACCCGAGGTGCTCTTGGGCTGGCTCTCAGGCTGTGTTTTTCATAGTGAGCAAAATACAGTGCTTCCCAATGTGTCACTGGACAGGAAATGCTGTTGCCTTTGACAGTAATTCACACTTTTTTGAAGATAGGCTTCAATCCAAGGTGATCTGGACTGCTTTATGGAAGCAGGTGCCTCTCCCCCACTGGCAATACACAGGACTTTGATGCTTTTAGCCACACCATTGTCTGACACTTAAATTTGCTGGATGGGGACAGTGTGAATATTCCCCTCTGTGACAATTTGGGTGCTATGGAATGGCTTCAGCTCTTTTTTCCCATCTCCATTCACCGATGCCACACAAAAAAACGCTCTCATGCAGTGATCAATAAACTGATAAACACCCTCCCTTCTTTAATCTGATCTCCACTCTTCAGCCTCTGTAGGGCATTTCTGTGGGAGTGTGAGCAGGCTCCCAGTTCTGCCCTGCCACCAGTCTGTTGTAGCTGTGCTTGGGGTTTTCATCTCACTCTAATGCCAGCTCTTCCACAGAGGAGACTCCCACTCTTGAAGAGTTCTCTGTGGCATTGTTGGCACTGTGATTCTTTGGTTTTGTTTTCTTTTTCTCTGTGTGACTTGCCTTTGATTTTTATTCTTCTCTTTCGTGCATGCCATCCATGTCCGTAGCCAGCATTGTGTGGAGCTGCTTTCCTCGTCCTGGCAGCAGTCGCCATTCTCCCACCCCACAAGTCCCTAAGCATCAATTTGTGTGAGGAGTCACTTGATGTTGGTCTTTCTTCCCTCAGGCACTTCCTGTTCAAACCTGGAGGCACTTCTCCCCTTTTTTGTACAACGTCGCCGGGATATCCCCTGACGTCCAGCACTGTGTACTCACCTCCCCCTAGGCCCCTTCCCAGAAGTACCTTTTCTAGGCCTGCCTTTAACCTGAAGAAACCCTATAAGTACTGTAACTGGAAATGTGCTGCTCTGAGTGCCATTGTCATCTCAGTCACGCTGGTGATCCTGCTGGCCTATTTCATAGGTAAGCTTGTTGCTGCTTGTTTTTCTTCTTTTTGTTTCATTTCTCTACAAACCCTCCCATACTGCTAATGTTTGGGAAACAGAGGGTCAAGACTGTGGTACAAAGTGATGAGGAAATAAGGCATATATTGACTTGTTTGTGTTACAGTGTTGTGGTAGGAAGCTTAACACCTGTCACAAATCCAGAAGTGCTTAGTAAAACATGAGTCGTATGAGGGAGTTGTGCTCCCTTCAGTATTATGGACTGCTTACATTCTGCACAGGAAAGTGTACCTGGAGTGAGGCAAAGCCCCCAGGTTTTTGCAAGCATCCCATTAGAACTGGTGGTGAGGTCCATGTCCAAATCCCAGTCACATCCAGGTCTGTCAGCGTTGACTTTAATAGGACAGGGTCAGAACCAAGATCCTGATACACAAAAATGTGGTTTAATTCTATCATTTGCTGGCACACCTGTTTCAGGGGCATGTAACTAGTTATACTGGAGTTCACAGGGTGACCAGGAGGACGGAGAAGGACTGGGTTGGGACTGTGGTTCAGCAGAGACCTTTTAGAGTAGGTGGTTCTGGTGAAATTTGCATCTTGGGTGGAAAAGCAATGGATTTTTCTTGAACTGCGAGTGATCTGAATTTCTTTGGTTTATGAGGCTTGTCAGTGTTCATTGCAAAAATGCATTCTTAGTGTGTGTTGCAAAAGTGATGGAACTGCTAGAAGGAAAGCAGTTCTTTGAAGCCTGTAAAGTCAGAATGTTACCATTACTTTTTCTTCAGTTCTGTTTGATATGTGTGTTATAAATGTCTTTAGGAAGTCCATTCATAGATTTCTATGTTAAACTGTCCGTGGTGCAAACTCCGGTTGTCAGACACTTTTAGATGTGATCATGGGTAAAAAAGCCCATTTCTCATGGCATGAATGAGTCTTTTTGATTTTGCTGTGATTTCCTGAACACTAATGATCTAATATAAAAGCTTGTGGTTAGAATTACAAATCTTAGTCTGGATTGAAAGATTTTGCTTTCATTTTACATGAATATAATTAGCACCACCACGAAGGATTGCTTTTACTGTGTTCCTTTCATATATACTTCTTTAATGACTGATACTTTTCCACTTCTGCCTTGCATCATACTCTGGTCACTTTTATGTCTCCTGTAAGAGGAGCAGGAATGATTAATTAACCAACATTAAATCAGCAGCAGTTTGATGAACTATGCAGTCAGTTTTCATCATTTACTATGTACATTTGGAATCGCCTTTCTCATTTGTCTGGTATTCTCCTTATGTCCTGAACATGGTTCCTTTGGACATTATCTCTGTGTGTCAGAGGAAAATCATTTCAGCTCAGCCTAGCAGTGCCAGTTCATTCTGGAGGAGGAGATGTGTGCTGGTTGATAGATGGAGAAGAGTTTGCTTTGCCACTCTCCAACTCAGAGCCCTGTCTCAGAGTTCACAAAAAAAAAACCACACTCCTGCTTAAAACCGCAGTTAATGTTGTTAAAAGGAAGGTCCACTGAGTGCCCTCCCATCCTTTTTATCCTCTCCATTCAGTTGAATTTGCTGGCATTTGCCAGATACCACGGATGGCTGGCAAGGTGCCAGAAATGCTGAGCAGGTTGAACCACTGTAATTAAGGGTCATAATTACTAATTTCTAAAGGAACTACCAATTATTAAAAATCAAATCCAATAGTTCAGTTCAGCATAAACATACTTAGCAAAGATTGTCTCTACCAGACCCAGTGTTCTAAGCAACGAGAAAAAAGGCAGATATTTAATTAGATTTTGATGAAAAATTGTGTTTAATTTCACGTATAATCAATTATTAATTACTGTAATGAGTGACTCTGGCGGGGTTTACTAATTAACTCATTTAAAAATTATGAATAACCTTTTCATTTGTAATTATTTTTTACATCCTGTCAAGTTGCAGATGAGAATTGTATCACCTAACCCAAAAGAAAAGAAATGAATGAGGGAGTCAAAATGTTTGTACTTTCACTAAGTTAAACTGAGATGTTTTGCATTTTGATATGAACTATGTAATTCTTAACGGGAACTTACTTATCATTCTAAGTAATGTGGTCTGCTTGCAGACACATTACTGGTTTTCCTCCAGTTTGAGGTTCCCCCCACCATATTTGCATAATTGCATTGTCTTACAGATACTTTTTCTCATGTAAGCAGTGCCTTGCTCTTTTCAGTGCCATGAGGAGAGTCTGAGTGGTAAGTTATAACTTAGTCATGAGTATAAGGTCTAATCTGTATAGCAGTCTGAGAGAATTGGGAACTTGTCTGCTTTCCATCTGCTTTTGTCAATTAAAACAACCACAGAAATTTTCTTTTAATGACCTTTTTCATCCTCCAGGGCAAACTGGGGTCATTGGAAAGGTTCCCATTTAAGTGAATGGACTTTAGGTTGTGTCCCATGGCAGCAGCTTGGCATTCAGTCTGTTTCTTTCTGTACACTGGTCAGATAGTGGAAATACTTCAGAGTGGTGTCTAGACCTTCAGGATGTTCCTTGCAGCATCAGGCATGTCACAGTCCTGTGTTTAAATATTAAAAACTGCAGCCCTTTCCTGTCCATAGCGGTGTGGAGCTAAAGACATTACAGAAGAGACTCTGCCTCGGGCAGTACTTCCTGTGTGACAGACACTCAGACACAGCTGTGGTGGGTGCCCATCTGAGGCAGCCAGAGCTGCATGGAAACAACAAGGCACTGGTCATTTCTGAAGTTTTTTGCTGAAGCCAGTTCCTTTTTTGAAATTCACCTGGAGAACTTGCTAAATCATTTGTTTGAGGCCAAAAGGCAGAGCTTCTGTTATTTCATGTACGTTCTTACAGCATTTAGCAGTCTGAGGTTCATTTATCCTGCTGGGCTGTTCCAAAATGAGGAGACGAGACATAAATAGATGTCTGTGGCAGCTGAATGGCTGCTGTCATGTGTCAACACTGTGATCAAGGTGAAGATTTTACAGGGCTGAGTCACTGGTCTGGAGAGATAATGACGAACAAAATATGAGAGAGTGTATTAAACCCCAAAAGCTGGTTTTCATTTGAATTAACCAGCTTTTGATTGACTTGTTGCCCCCTTATCAAGTAGTCAGACACCACACTAAGGCAGTGGCTACAGTGCTCATCAGTGTTTTGCACACACACAGCTTATGCAAATCCCATGAGCACCACAGAAGCTTGACTCATGGGGTGAGAGCACCAAGGAGAAAAGCAGGGGTACATGAGGGCTGCAACATTCAAGTGGTGGAAACACTGAAATCAAAGGCCTCTTTGAGCAGCTCAGAACTGCCCTGCAAATTTGCTGTTTCAGGAGTTCCTGAAGAGACATGACTTTAAAATTGAATTCTCCATTTTAGGAATGTCCATTCAATAGACAGCTAGACAAGAAAAATTTTTATGGCTTTTGCTGGGATTTGATGGGGTCTGCATAGCATTGAGTTGTGCCTTGGAGGGCTAGTTTCTAGCAAGATTCTAATGGCAGAGAGAATCCCACGAGGTATGTTGCTATGCTAATACTTTGCCAGCAGTTCCTGTACCTTGTAGATGCCAGACCTGCTAGCAGAACATTGTAAAGAGTCTCTGACATTGCTGTACTGCTTGGGGGGAAGTTTAGAAACAGAAAATAGCTGTTTGATTGTCCAGATCTCCATGCCCAGCAGCTGTTTGGCTAGGTCTGTGGAACAGTTTCTGAATTAATTAGTGATGGAGAATAGTTTCTGCCTGTTTAAACAGAAGTTATTATCCTCTGCCTGATGTAGATTCCAGACTAGATGGAAGTACAATTTGATGTTGTTAGGCACTTGCAATTTTCCTATACTTAAGCATGTGCTGCGGTTGCATTGCATGAGCAGCAAGAAAGATGGGCATTTGATTTAGATTAAAGCTAGGGCTGGAAAATATATTATGAAGCCAAAACAGTCTTTCCTTTTTATTGGAGTCAGAGCTCTCTACTTTTCAGCTCTGTGTTCATTTGAACTCTGTACAGATGCAGCTTCACTTGAATAACAGTGTTGCTTGCTGCAGGCAAATGCTTTGACAGTAAAAGTGTGCTAGGACTGTGATGTATTTTATAAAGTGTCTTTCTTTTTATTTTCTAAGAATCACCCCAAAAGCTAACTTTAGCTCAGTTTGTCCATGATTCTTTGATGCTATGGAGCAAACCCGATTTAAAGCAGCTCTCCAAAGCTCTTAGAATTCTAATTAGTTACCAGTGGATGTATAGGGTACCAATTACCATGGTGTTTACATGGTAAGAGATGAATAGGAAAAGTTGCTAATGTTTAATTATTAAACCTGATCCATATCTATTAATCATACATTCATATTAAGGATTTTATTTACATTAAAATATAAAACAATTTATTACCCTGCCAACAGGCAACTTTCACTTTATGCTTTTAATACTCCTTTTCTGATCCTAGGTTTAGTTCTATTTTGCTACTGTTGACATTTGTTCTATTGATTTACAAGGACTGTAAATCAAAATCTTTGAATGTTTTCTATGTCCATCTTGTCTTTGGAAAAAAGGCAGAAGTGGGAGCTAAACAATCTGTTCAAGCAAAGCCTTCATGTTATGAAGTCAATCTGTTATCTCAAACAGAGCTTTGAGGTCCTTTCTTGATTCTTTCACATCTTCACAAAATCACTGTGGTCTAATCACTCAGTGACTGCAAACTCATTTATTTAATTTTACCCTTAATCAATAAAAATGTCATATCCATTCTAAAAGGTACTTTAGTATTACCAGTGATTTATTTTGTATATTATAAATGTTTGTTAAACATCATTCCAAGACACTGGTTGAGAGGGGACCATCATCACAAGCCAGCACTACCATTTTTTCCTGTATACCAGTACTTGAATATGTGGGGTTTTGTTTTTTTCTATTAAAGCTGGTTCTTATTGTACCAAATGCAGACAAACATTGGTGGGGCAAGAGGGTTAGTGCCAGTCTCTCACTAAGCAGGACAGTTTAAATGACATATAGCTCTTCCTTTTATACCCCTGACATTTAGAAAACACAGGCCTTACTCTTCTTGTGCACATGCTGCTCTTACACTGGAACAACTGCATTTCCTTCAGCACAGGTTCAAATGCAGTCAAGAGTCAATGGCATTGGGCCCAGTGCCTGCAACAGGAACTGGAAAAATCTGCATATATTTTTATAAATTCTTGGTTCTGGAAATGGACCTGACTGAAGATAGAATATAAATCATGACAGATGTTAACTCTTCAATCCAGTTTTGAATGATCTTTTATGTCGTTGCACCCCAAATTTTGTCCCTGTAAATTTTCTCACAAAGGCTAAGGCATGAAAATAGTCTCAATCTCATGGAGAGATGCCATGAACTTGAGTTTCTGTCTGACTACTCAAAAATGCATGAAGTTGCAGAAATCTTTATGCATGTTTTGTTCCATACCAAAGAGATTGGGAGGGTCACAGGGCTCTGTTCACCTCAGTCGCACTTCACTATGTTAGAGAACCAGCATTGTGAAGTTTACAAGAGGCTGGTGAGTAGAAGTGAGCTCAGGAAAACTGCCTCAGGGAATCTGGCAAAGTAAACTTTCCCTGGCCGGATCCCACAATGAAATAGTGACTCAAATGCTTCAGCCCCACCTCCCTCTCAATATGCATGCACACATCGAGAGTAATTATCAGAGAAACAAGAAAGACACAAAATTAAATCAGTGGCCTTAAACTGAAAGAGAGAAGGTTTAGATAGATACTGGAAAGAAATCTTTCATTGTGAGAGTGGTGAGGCACTGGCATGAGTTGCCAGAGTTGTGACTGTCCCATCCCTGGAAGAGGTCAAGGCCAGGTTGGATGTGGCTTTGAGCAACCTGGTCTAGTGGTAGGTGTGCTTGCCCATGGCAGGGTGGTTAGAACTAGATGGCCTTTTTTTTGGGGGGGGGTCTCTTCCAGCCCAAGGCATTTTAGGATTCTGTGCAAATCAAAACCCCAGTGTGTTACATTCAGTTATACATTTCTGCCTTTTTGGTTGTCTTTTGCCGCAGCTTTAAGTACGTGGTTGTATGAATTACAACATAGATCTTTTATTTTCTATCACCTGCAAAGTCAACAAGAGCTCTTTGTATTATTAGGTGATTGTATGCATCTTTTCTTTTTTTATTTTGAATTTTCCAGTGTCTTTTTGGATAGCAGCCACTCCTAGCTTTATAATTTAGAGCGTAGGAACTACAAGTGATTTATCCACTACTGTGCTTTAAAATAAAGGTGCTAAAGGTACAAGATGCCACTTTAAAGATATTCTTGTGAAGATCAGTTCATTCAGATGGGTGTTATAAACCTTACCATAGAAGCTCCATTAAAGACCATTCACTGTTTCCATCTAAATAAGATCTGTAACCTGACATTAAAAGTGTTGTGATCAGAGAAATACATCATGGTGGATATGCTTTTGAAAGAATCACAGAATCACTTAGACTGGAAAAGACTTCTAGGATCATCGTGTCCAACCTTCGGTGGAACTTGACAATGTCAAATAAACTACAGCATAAAGTGCCATATCAAGTTCTTTTTTGAGCACCTCCAGGCATGGTGATTTCACCACCTCCCTGGGCAGGCCATTCCAACGCTTAACAACGCTTCCATGAAGAAATTCTTCTGTTGTCTAACCTGAACGTCCTCTGGCACAGCTTGAGACTGTGTCCTCTTGTCCTGCCACTTCTTGCCTGGGTGAAGAAGCTGACCCCCACCTGGCTACAAGCTCCTTTCAGGTGGCTGTAAAGGGCAATAAGGTCCCCATTTGAGGCTCTTTTTCTCCAGGATAAACACCCCCAGCTCCCTCAGCCACTCTTCATAGGACTTGCTCTCTAGACCCTTCACCAGCTTCATTTCCCTTTCTGGGAACAAAGGAGAGACACTGCTGCAAGAAAATATTACTGGAAACATAGAACAGAAAATACTACAGACCTTCTAATTTTGCCAGACTTGCCCAATCTGTGGAAGCTGGGAAGTACTAAAATGTAGATATTCCATGTGATGACAATATGTTCTGAACTTGGCAGCAAAATTTCTGCTTTGCAAAGTGGTTAGTATGTCTTCAGAGTCTACAGTGATAAATATAGTGGTCAAGTTTACATTTTTTTCTCAGCTAATTCAGTGTTTATTGGAGGCAGAAAGAAGGATAAGAATTCCCATAATTTTAATTTTAAATTATTTTCCCAATTTTTAATATGTTATATCCATAAACTGTCACATTGTGCAGGCTGACCTCTTTGCATATTGAAGCCCAGCAAACTCCAGCTATTTACCTGTTTTACATAGGTAAGTCACATATCTACTTCAGCTAGCTTTCTCCCAGCTTATATGTGTAAGCATCTCATTAGGTCTTTCTGGGCTATAAAAGTTACATTAGGATATTGTTGTACAGCATCTTCTTGTGCTTACTCCTTAAGTCATTTGCTCTCTCTGCTTTCCAGTTCCAGTGTCCCATCTTATGGACACAGTTTGCAGTCCATTATCCAAAGTCTATAGGCTGACCATTGACACTTTTTATTTTAGTCATTCAAATTTAGTTACTGCCCTGGTCTTCTATTTTTCTGTTCTGCCCTCCTCATTGTATTTCTCATTGAAGTATTTGAGTCATCTACATGTTTAGTGATCCATGATTTTATATTTGCTTACATAACACTGATGCAAATGTTGAATAATTTTGGACCAGCTATCAGTTATTGAACTTCACAAGAAATTGCAACATGGTTGTTATCACCAGCAATGATAATTTTAATGTCTTTCAGTTAGTTTTTAAATATATATATGCATGTCCCTATACCCTGGAAAAATGCTTGTTTGTTTAAATCACATCAAATTAAATCAAATGTCTTACTAAACCGTAATCTTGACAAAGAATGACTGTTTCTCAAGATCTGTTTTTCAGAAAAGCAATATGGTTGGCCTGAAATACCACATGTTCACTTTATTTATTCTCTATCAGTTCAATTCTGTGTTTTCCATTATTTTGTCTGTAATGGATATCAGACTACCCAAACCAGGTGACTTGCATCCTTGTCCTTTTCCCTTCTTAAATATTTGTATTGAGCAGTTATCCTGTTCTAATTTCTTGGTAGGTGATTCAGTATTAATCAGTGAGTTAGATTCTTCCTTCTTCTTTACTAGGTAGGTACAAGTTAAATGAGCCTGCAGATTTAAAAATGTTTGTCCTTAACTAGATGTAGTTCAGTATAATTCCTGGTTATTAATGGACTGGAAAAAAACTATTTCTTGTGAAATGATTGCATTATTGTAGTTATTTTCAAAAACTAGAACAAAAATTCTTACTGAACACTTTAGTCTTTACTGCAACATTATTAGCAATTTCCCTATCTCCATCAATATTGCTGCTCATTTTGCTAGGTTTCAGTGCACTTAAAAAAAAGTTCTATTGTTCTGTGAGTTTTTATCAAGACATGTATTTTTTTCTTGGTGTCCTCAGCTTCTTTTTGCCTCTCTCCATAGCTTCAGATTTATATAGATTACTCTCCGTTTCCCTATTGTTCTGCCTTTAATATATTATTTTTTTTATTTCTGCTTATTGTTTTATTTTGACACTGATTGAAGAGGTCCTTTTGTCCTTTTCTCCTGTTCCTCTTTCATCATTGTGGGATCATTGGAAGAATGACTTCCATTCAGAAGCAGACCACCAATATAACTGATGATTTAACCAGTGGAAAGCAGGTTGCTGCTGTGTATCCACAGGGCTCCATCCAATCTGGGAGTCTGCATCTGGGAGTGTGCTATGAAACCACACATTAGTTGGCCCTTTAGATGTCTGGTCATTCCATAAAATTAAGTATCTTTCATACAAGGAGAAATTCATGTAATTCCATCTGGTTTCATTAAATGGTAAGATACGGGTTCTCAACCCATAAGCTTTTGTCAGTTGTTTTTAGTGAGGTTTTATAGTTGCTGTAAGCCCCCAGAAAAGAAAATAACAGCAGGCTAACTCAAGAAGTGCTGGCCTTGTCTTTATGACAGTGGCACAGATGTGCTGCTATAATCTTCAATTCACAACTTAGATTGACCTTTGCACACAGATGCTGAAAAAGAATCAGTTTTTTTGATCTTTATATGTCTCGAGGAAGGAGTTCTCCTTGAGTCCATGTTTTTATTTCAGACTAATTAGTGTGAAATAATGTAATTCAATTGCAGTTAAGTGGAGACAGAAAGAATTGTTTCCTGTAATGGGCACTTTTTTCCATGTTTTTAAATACCAAACATTTTTGTGGGTAACTAGTCATAGAGTAATCTCAATTAGGGATGTCACTGGCAGTGAAAAATGCTCCTCGGTTATAGTTCAGTGTTTCTTTCCCATCCTTTTCTGGCATAAATTAAAAGATAGCTTCAAAGCCTGCTTTGCAGGCTGCTCATACATTTCTATTGAGCATGTGCAGCAATGCATTCTCTTAAGGTTTTTACCTGTAGTTAAAGTTGAGCTATGTAGTAGATAGACATCTTTATAGGGAGGGGTGTTGTTAAGTATACTGCCCAGGTAGCATCCTAGATGACCTGTAAAATAATGACTAGAAAGTCCTATCCACTCTTTTCCTCTTTGTCCAGATTTCAAACTACTGTTTATGCTGAAACTTTTAAGCTAACTACGAAAGGACCATCCATTTAACATACTTTCCTTTGAGATAGTAGGATCTGGTGCTGTATAGGTAGAGGTTGTTGAATCTTTGTGTTTCAGTGCTAACTTATAAATTCACCTCTCATCTCCAGCTTTTCCTGGCTTTTTCTCTATTTGATTGTATCATACCTTAACTTCCAAACCTGTCCCTATTGCACTCAGAAGCTCTTGCCTAGACAGATGATGAGAACAGGATATGTTGGCTGTTTTCAAATATGGTAGCAGGTGACACAACAGCAACATCTCACCTTGCTTGCCCAGTACCACTGCAGCATCACTTTGTTATGCAGGGACTCTAAAAAGAAATGCAGAACCAGGCAGTTTGGCAGAGATGATGACTATGCTTACTTTAAGTATTTCAAAAGAAAATCTAATTGGAGTATCAATGGAGCAGAATCCTTTTTAATTATGGCAGAAATTATAATGAAATTAAGCATCAAAAGAGTTTCTTGAGGCTTTCAGTTAAAAAAAAATAAAATCCTTCAATCTAAGGATAATGATATTCTGAACAGCATTAATCTTGGTGGTTAGTAACTATTTATTTATTTTAGTATACCTTCCCTAGTCAGACTGTATCATGGGATACTCCAGGTTGTGGAACACGTGCCTGGGAACACTCTAGGTACCTATCTGCTCCAGAAGGGATACATTTATTTCTCTACTGTTAAGGTTATTCAGACCCCAATTGTCTATTAAGAATGATCTCTGGTCCTTGCTAGGTGAAAGGTGCACAGGAATTTAGAAGGTATTGGCTGACCAGAACCAGTACCACCTTAGAGTTCTTTCTAACAAATAAATGTTAGTATCTAACAAGTAGTTACTATCTTAAGTCATTATCACAAGACTATTAAGTAACACTGTTTAATTCACTGCTATCAACTTTGTCTTTGGGGAAGCTGGGGAAAGCAGTGTTCTGGTTCCCCAAGCAAGCACTTTGATACATTTGTGTTTAATGATGAACCAAAATTATCATGGCCTAAGTTATCACAAGGGAACCTTTGGGCCTCTCACTGCGAGAAAGACATTGAGGTGGTGGATGGAGCATGTCCAGAGATGGGCAACAGAGGTGAGGAAAGGCTGCAGAACAAGTCTGATGAGAAGCAGCTGAAGGGAGCTGGCAGTGTTTAGCCAGGAGAAAAGGAGGCTCAAGCACACCTTACATCTCTCTACAACTCCCTGAAAGGAAATTGTAGCCAGGTGGGGGTCAGCCTCTTCACCCAGGCAGCCAGTGAGAGGACCAGAGGAAGTGTCCATAAATTACAGCAGGGAACGTTTAGATTGGATATTAGGAAAGGTTTCTTCATTGAAAGGATTGTCAGTGGAACAGGCTGCCTATGGTGAAATCACCATGGTTGGAAGTGTTCAAAAGGCACATGGATGTGGCAGATGGAGACTGATTTAATGGTGAACATGTCAGTGCTGGGTTAGTGGTTGGACTTGATGATCTTAGAGGTCTTTTCTAACTTTAATGATTCTGTGATACTATATCCTAAATAGATGTGAGAGTAGGGGTCTGGATCCACCAGCTGATGTGGTCACTCATGTTACTCATTTAGGCAAAATTCTGCTGTTGGATCTACTGGTGTTTTCTATTTCTGTAGCAGAAGTACTGAGGTAATGATTATGACACCTCTTTTTTTTTTTTTTTTTTTTTTTTTTTTTTTTATTAGGGAGAAGAAGCAATGGTGTGTAGTTTATCACATCTCTTTTCCACCCCAAGCTGTCTACCACAAAACTAGAAAATCTGAGTTCACACATGCTCAGTAGGGACCCAGTTAGTAGAGTGCAGTAGCAAAATTGTCTATGCAAAGTGTATTCCTTCTCTTTCCAACCCCCTCCTACTGCTACCAAGCAGACTGCACATATGGCATCCCTAGAAAGCAATTGAATGTGCTACAATGCTGGAGTTGCCAGGGTTGAGTGGTAATTTCTGTGCAATTGTTCTGCTCAGCATTGGGCCAGTGGAAAAAAATAGCCTGTGATGAGGGAATTAAAGGCTATTACAGAGTACATATGCATACAGGGCTGGTGTAAAATCACAAAAGCAATCTTAATTCTGTTCTTTCCTCATTTTTGAGTGCTTGACTTGGCAAACTTAAAGGGGTTTTTTTTTAGTAAATGCATTTTTTTAGGTAAAATTAAATAATGATGGCTGTGGGTCTTTCTAGAACATTGTGGGTTGCACTTGCTAGCACTTGCCTTATTTTTTGTGCTGGATTTAGTTCTAAGTGCAAGGGAACAAATCATCAGGTTGTGTTGAGTTTTGTTATTAAGAGCTTTTCACACTGATCTGAACCATTCATTTAGATTTATAGCACCTGAAAGTATTGTGGTAGATTTTTCGCATGGTCTCTGGACAGAACAAAAATTATTGTGTTGTTAATTGTGCTGTGTCACCCACTTTATTGGCTTTCTCAGACTGTGCATTTGTATCCATTTGCCAAGCTTTTGTACAGGAATATAAAAAGATTTTATTTTCCCCCTTTCCAAATTGGAACAGTGTTTGTATTTTCTGGTAAATATAAATAAAAAACTAGAAAATAAATTAAAACATTCTTAACCTGCTTTTAACATACTTGTGCTTTTTTCATCCAGAGCAGCTAAAACAACAAAATGTTCCTGAACACATGTACAGTTAAATTTTCTTCATATCTCTTCCAGTAGGCTCAGGGCTGATAGAATTCTGCTTTAGGTCTCAGTTTTGATAATACTGATGAGCACTCTGGCCCAGATCTACAAAATGTATAAATTTGTTCTGAACTTGAAACACCTCCGTCATCCTCTTGAAATCACTAGATTTACTTAGGCTAAGTAAAGCTCAAGTTAGACTTGTGCTTTGGACATCAAGGGATTTTGAGATTGTCATTTTGTTAATTTTTCTTATATCAACTAGCACAACCCAACTGGGGCTCTAGTGCTTTTGGAATGTGTATTGTGACTAATAACACTAATACCGTTTTCAGCTGATTTTAGGATTAAAACACAAGCAATGGTCTCAAAGACATTTACTTGTCTTTCTATAATAAAATCATGTTCATGTTCAGAAGGACAGATGAGCAGGCAGCCATCTGAGAAATAGCTCACACATCAAATTCTACAGCAGTATTCAGATCTTCATGCTTAAACTGGGATATTTGATTTAAACTCTCGTCCCACCTCTGTTGTGATGGGGATTTAGAAGAAGAGAGATATATTTTGTGACTTCTGCACAACAAATTGTGGTTTTTAACTTAATTTATTGTGTTATTTTTGGAAGGCAGATTTTCTGAAAGATTTCTAGTTGAGATAACAAGGAAGGAAGCATGTGAGAGCTTGTGTGTTTAGCTCTGTAAATTACACCATTTTTAATTAGTGCCTCACAGTTTATATGTGTGTAATGAAAGGGCATTTGTAAAATTACACTGTCCACAACAGGCTAGCCCAGAATTTTAGTAAATGCAGGGTAAGAGGCCCTCTGGTAGCGCTGCCTGTCCTCATTTCTCTAATTGAAGTGAGTACCCCAATGGGAAAACCATTATTTCTAATATTATATACACAAATTAAAACTCCATTTAGAGGTATAGTGGGACCATCTTATAATTGATTTTGATCTTGAAGAAATACCTCAGTAATATTTGTTTTAATATGGTCTCTGCCAGAAAGGATATCTAGAAGGCAAAATTTTATATTACTGAGAAAGGCCTGAGCATGTTTTACACCAAATTTACCTGAGCTTTGAGGGCTGAAATAAGTTTCTTTGTTGCAGTAGGCTGCCTAATAGCAGCCAAATGCTGCTGAGGTCAATCTTTCCACCTGCTATTTTATTTGAATTTGGTGTAAATGGTAAAGGAAATTACCAAAGGTATTTAAGCAGTCAGCTCCTCAGATAAGCCTTGCCACTTTTATGTATATTTTTTTCTATCGGTTAACACTTTAAAAAAATCCTCCTTTAAATATGCATAAAAACATTGAAATATACCCATTTAAGGCTGCATTTTCCCTTTCATGCAAGAAATTACAAGCTACTGTAGCACTGGAGGGGCCAGTGATCATCTATTAATGATTTGAATGGACAGGCAATCATTCAAAAGACTTTGATCCTCAGGGGCAGTTGGGAAGACATTGAATAGGAAGTGCTGACTCTTTGCATTGAACAAACATTGAGTGTAACTGCTTCATTTTAAAACATGCCTTTCTAGTCACTTCCTTGAAGGTTTCAAAGAAATGTGGTGCTTCAGCTGGAAGCCTTTCTTCTTCCTTATTAAGAATAATTGGGAACTAAATTAAAATATAAATTGTTCTCCTAAGAAGAAGCTAATGCTATTTGGTAGACCATCTGTTTCTATCATGGAAATCATGCATACAGCTCCTCTTCAATCAGGAGGGGTCAAAGAATAATTAGTTAGTGTTAAAGCAAGTAAAGGCATTTGTGGCAGGATTTCAGGTGATTAGCACAATGCTTTGTTTTCTCAAGAGGTAGTTCCCACCTGGTGGCAAATTTTTAAGGGGTAGGAAGCTCTCTATCATTTGTATTCTTGCTTTGCACTGGGTGATTCTGATTGAGGGAAGGAGAAGGCATGAATTATCTCCAAACGAACCACTTTTGGTGCTTGCAGAGTTTAAATGTGAAGGGATAGGCAGGTCCCAGGAACTGCTAGATGTATCCCATGGCATGTGTCAATACTGAGCTGGCTGTGAAAGCACCTACATCATATTTTACAATACTTGAGGTCCTAGAAAAGTCCCACAAACAAACACAACACAGATATATCTCTGTTTGATCAGAAAAATCCTTCCTCCCTTAACCCTGAGATGGGTGGATATAGATTATTCAGTTCTTAGATGAAGCAGTTGCATCCCAACCCAACAAAGTGTCTTAAACCCCAAACTGTGAAGGAGGCTTGAAAATCCTTTTATCTCCTTGAAGGTGGATCATTGAGCAGTTAGGAGGGGAGGCAAATGGGGAGTTTACAATAGTGAGCATTACCCTAAATGTCCCTCCTGGTGCCTTTTTTTATTTTTCTTAACTATTGTCTTGTGTCGAATAAATCAGCAGGCAGGAAGCAGAGCCATGGGACCTCCCAGCCACAGGCTTAGAGTCTTCACTTAAACAACATGTAATCAAACTGCCTTTTGGACTCCATTCCTTTGTGACCTGTTAATTTTATATTTCTAACTGCACAGCAACTCTAATCCATTTGGGTTGTGGAGAGCCTGATATGCAGGATTCTCTGTTCCCACATGACTGCAGTCCTGCCCTGGTGTGCAAATTCACATTCATTTGGGCAAAAGATGATTTATGAAGTCAGGTTTTCCATTTCCTGAGTGAAAGTTTTAAGCTACAGATGGAAAGCATTTCTGCATAGGAAATAATTTCAGACATTAGGAATGACACAGAGTACAGTTTTTGGTCACAAGGTAACTGCCGAAGTCCACACAGGAAGTGGCCTTGCATGAATCCTTCTCTCCTTGACCCATGGTGCCTGGCTGAGTCACCTGGGTATGTATTTATGTGTAAATGATCTGAATTCATGGTACTACAAACCACTGGGATCTTCAGTCTGTTAATTCCAGATCTGTTAACCTGTTCTTGGGGTATTAAATCACCACAATACTCAGAAGTGTCCCCATGCTCTTAGATGAACAACAGCTTGGATCTGTCTAGTCTAGAACATAACCATACAAACAAGTAGAGCAGATAGTATATGCTGCCTCCAGCTTTTTGCTCTCTTCCTACACCATAAGGCCATAGAGCCACTTCAGCCCCTGACTCGTGTGTTCTGCCCTGCTGAGACACACAAGCCTTGGCCAGCACTGAAATGGAACAGTAGTGTAAGAGAAAAACTGTTTGATTTATTTATTTATTGTTTTACTGTTCCCATTCTTCTTAATCTTCCTTGGTTTATTGAAGATTGACAAACCAATGATTATTGCATGCTGAAAGGCTCCTTTTCATAAGACTGGATGTCACAAAAATACTGTTAAATTCTGTAAGAGTCAGTTCTACCACTTACACAAAAATCGTATGATTTCAGTGTAGACACAGTTATCCAGATAATGACAGTCAAGTATTTTCCAGAGACAGGAGTGAAAGCAATACATTTACTTGAATTAAAATTAACCCTGGGTAATTCAGTGGTGGGGCTCAGCTTTTTCTCAATTAGGAGAAAAAAGCAAAGCTCAGGTATCATTTTGGAGAGCATGTTATTGTAAGTCTGACTAAACACGAACGTTAAAGAGGAATATGTAACCACTACATATCTTATTCTTGTTTCCACACAGAGAGGAGAGAGCAAAGAAACAAGCTGTAAAAATGTCTTCTCAGCCACTGACTGAGCTTCAGCTGTTTTTCTTATTCCAAATCCCGTCTACTTTTTTTTTTGTTTAACTTACCTTTGCTCTATTCTAACCTTTTTTCTCAGTTTCTCTCATTCTGTATTTTTCTCACCTTCCTACCCTTTCTCATTTTTATTCTTGTCCATTGTGGTATCAGTCCTCATTTGTTCCTTCTCACACAGTGTTTTCCATTTTCTCCTTTTTCCCATGCTGTACTGGGAGACTTTGGAAAACCCTTCTCCTCCCAGTACTGTCCTTTTGGCTTGTATTGGCTTAGGCTTAGCTGTCAGCAGTGCAGTGAGGTGCTTGTAGAAACCAGTGGAGTAGCAAAGCCAAATTTCTCCAGATGGAACCCTGTGCCAGGACAGCTGAGCTGAGGAGGGTGAGGTGGCTGTGCAGAGAAGCTTTGCTTTTCCAAAGCTTTTGTCCTCCCCTGTGTTATTTAAGCAAATATGCTGACATATATGGGCATATATTCCTACATAAGTATAGATTCAAAACCTGGAGTATTCTTAGTGCAGAGCAACTGGCTGGGGTTTTCAGATGAGAATCCCAAAAGACTTCCTGTCTTGCCTTTATACCCTTTACCCCTGTGCTTGGTGTAAGTCCAGGCTCAGGTAGGGATCATGGGTGTGTTTTGTTAAGCTTCATTCTGAGAAACTCTGTGCATTGTTCAGGGCAAGATTAGCTGTTAGCTGGGAAAGAGTAGTTATGTTATTAATCCCTTTGTTTTTGTAGCAGCTTTACCTGGGTGAGGAATCACCAGGCCAGCTGTGGTACCTGCAGGGCTTAGCCCTGAGAGGGCAGGGGAGAAGGAAGCAGCAGAGCCTGTGAGCTGCTGTGAGAATGCTTTTTAACAAACATTGTGGAAGCAGCTGGTGGCTTCAGCTGTAGCCTTAATTCCAAGCATCGTAATTGATTGGTTTGGTTACTTATTACACTTAGCTTGCTGCTTTGGGTAAAACAACAAGCTAATAAAGGGTCAGCAGTTTGTTTTTCAATTTTCTGCTGACTGGTGTGGTTTCTGGGGGTCTCATATGCTTCAGTAAGCATGTCTTGTCTTTTCTTCTGCCTGTGATCTATCACAATCATCTGCCTCTCCCTGCTAACTCCTTCGCTCCATCAACCTGTCCTGAGAGATGTCCATTTTGTTGACCATGTGAATTATTATCTTTGTTTCTCCTTTTTCATTCTAAATGCTGTATGTACTCCCTTTGTTCTCTGCTCTGCTGAGTAAGTTGTTTTGACTTCAGTGTTTTGCTGTCTCATAAGCAAGTGGCAATAATACAAACATACTCAAAAGCCTGAGTGTCTTCAAAAGAAACTTGGAAAGAATGTTCCTCTTTATTTGGCTTAACAGCATCTGCTGAAGCTGATTATGACATTCACAAGTAGATATGGAGTAGGCATAATGCCATATAGGAAGAGATAATGCATTAAAATCAGAAGAATTATGATTGACTACTTGGTTCCACCAATATGAACTTTGATTTATTTGCATGATTAAATAACTCAGCTGATACTAAAATGTTTGCAAATTTTCTTTGCTAAAGTGAATCTGAGTCCAGCAAAAGAACAGCTATATCACACTGGCATGGTTGAAATGCTGAACTCTGCAAAGTAATCAAATCCTGAAGGGACTGGAGTTTTGATGTCCATTTTTTTCCACCAAGAAGGCAGACACAGGTGACTTAGGAATGAGGATAAGGTGATCTGCTCTGCCACAGAAAATTCTGTTACCCATTCAGCAAGTTTCAGGGCACCTTTTGCTAGCACTTAGCTACAGGGGAAAGGTCATGCAAGTCAAAAGTTTTAAAGTCAAAACATGAGCATAATGGGCCAGAGGCCCCAGATGCCTTTATATCATCGAAGTTGTTGGTGGTGAAACAGCCCAGAGAGCGTGCATGGTTTCCCCTAAGCATTGTTTTCATTCCAGGAGAAGGCAGACAAAAAGAGTGTTCTTCTCCATGGGGAATATAACCAAAGCTTCTGCAAAGAGCCTGTCATGAAGCTTCCTAGGTAGTGAAAGCTACGTGGTATTTTACAAAAGTGTACACTTTAATGATTGTTAATTGCAGAGTGCTCTTTTAATACATGGGGAGCCTTCAATATCTGAAAATCTATTGAGCATCATGTGGGAGAGGGAGAAGGACATGGGGGCTTTTAGAAGGGCATTTACTCTGTCAGTGACATCTTGTATCTAGCTGAGCAGGGGGTGAAAAAAAGCCAGAGAAAATGTCCACAGTGGGTTCCATTGACCCAGAGACTAAGAACATCAGGAATCTCATTTTACAGCTTTACTTCACTTTTAGCAACATTAGCACTTCAAAATATATGATTATGCCTCTCATCCATGGTTACAGGGCTTTTCCATGATTATGGTCCTCTGTTGTTTTTTTTTTTTCCTGTGAGAAAGAACTTTGCATCAATTTAGCACAGAACAAGGTTGTTTCCTAAAACCTTTAAATACAGCTGTGTGCAACAGCAGCTTTACACATCCCATTGCCATTTAAAGACCCAGAAATAACAATTACTGTTACTACTTGGGTTTTTTGCACCACTGTGGAAGTTAGAGCAAGAGGATAAATGAATCTTCCACCAGGTTGCCAATCAGACACTGCTGGTATTTGGAATATAATCATGAAATCACTTAATCAGGTGACATCCTCATAATGTAACTGCTACAAAAGTGTGTTTCCAAAGTAAACCAGTCTTTGTTCTTGTTTCAGGTTGACTTGTGTGGTTATTGCCTACCTATAGCTGAAATTACATGATGTCTGTTTGCCATATGAGCAGGGATATTTATAGGCTTTTATTTTGTGCTTAGAAACATCAAATCAGGAATCCTGGATAGAGCAGTAGTTCTGACTTTTACACTGTTTTCTGAAACTTTTTAAGCTACTTGGTAATCAAAATGCTATTCAAATAATACTGGTTTTCAGCATTCTGCACTTTTGTAGGTGTGGTGTGCATAGCTCTCATTCTCATGACTTATCATTGGAGACCTTCTTAGAGCCTTTCAAAACTTAAAAAGGAGGTTTGCAAGAAAGATGTAGAGAGATGTTTTACTAAGGTCTGTAGTGACAGGACAAGGCCATTAACAGTGTTAAATGAAAAGAGAATTGATTTAGATTAGATATAAAGAGCTTTTTATTATCAGGCTGATGAGGCACTGGCACAGGTCATCCAGAGAAGCTTTAGATGCCCCATCCCTGGAAGTGTTCAAGGCCAGATTGGATGGGGTTCTGAGCAACCTGGTCTGATGGAAGGTGTGGGTAACCCCCCATGACAGTGGGGTTGAAAGTAGATGCTCTTTAAGGTCTCTTCCAACCCAAACCATTCTGTGATTCTGTGATCTATGTAATGTTGAGATCAATGTACACAAGAAACTTTTTGCTTTAGACAAAATCTACTAGCAAAGGACAAAAGTTCACATTAACACAGGTCTTCTAACTTTGTGTGATAGCACAGTATCTATGTTACGGATAATTCTGTCATATTTTCAATTTTGGGACATTGTAAGACAAATTTCAGACATTGAGAATTGAATGATGAAATGGAATGGTTGATCCACTTGTTTAAGTGGATGGATAATATTCAGAAAACCTGTAGCACTTCCAGGGTGCCAGTTCTGTTGTTTCACTGAAGCAAGATGATCACTTGTTAAGACACTTCCTCTCAGGTGTTTTAAATTCATTTTAATGCCTGGAAGTAATGTTCATAGTTTTCCCAAGGCACCCAAAGAAAGGCTGAGTTTTTCACCTTCACTTGCTTGCAGTAAATAATGAACTACAATTTAAAAAGTCCTCCTAAGCAGAGGAGAAGCAGCAATGGCCTTTTGGGGAAACGGTGGTCTTGCAATGTGTTCCAAAAAATTTGTGTGTCACTTAGGCTGTGATGTCCAAAGGGCAAAGCAAGTCAAATGGTGTTACAAAGAAAGCAGTGGCTCAGCTCCTGCCTAAACTAGGGATGCCCAGTATAACTGGAGAGGTCATTCTAACATGAAGATATCTGAGAGATGGAGCTCGTGTTAAACACTTAGGGCCAGTAGAATTTTAAGTGTGACTGCTGTCCAGGATTGCCTCAGTTGGAGGTGTGAAGGGTGCAGTTTCCATTCTGCTTGGAACTACAAACATCCATACTAATATTCCATGTTAAAGATAGGAGCTTGTGTGCTCCGAACATCTCTAAGCCCTTGAGCTCTGTAACAACTCTGCAGCACCTGGGTAACACTTTGGTCCTGGGAGATGTCCAGCCTGGATGGAATTAAAAGATAGCATCCAGTACTGGGCTTAGAACAAAACTGCTGGCAGAGAGCTGCATGAAATGCCTTAGAGCTTGTGACCCTGTAAGCATAGAGTAAGTGAATTAACACACAATTGCATTTTAATGCCCAAACAAGTGAATTGAGTTAGTCCTTTAATCTACTGTAGTTCTCCTTTCTTTTTCTGTGTAGTAGAAAAAAACAGATTCCTACCTGATGAGGTTTTATGAGGTTAATAGCTTTGAAGTGCCCAGGCACTCTGATGATGAAGGTTGTACAAACACAAAGATACTACGCAAGCATAGCAATGCCAAGTGCTTGATTCAGATTCCTTGTTCATGGTCTGATTTCCTCTCTTCAGTTGCACAGCTTCACTGCCAAGAAAATATATCCCTTTTAGATGAAAATACTTGTGCCTCTGCCTGAAGTACCCTGGTTAAATTACCAGTAGTGTTGGTAACATTCTTTCTTGGTATACTTACCTGTATAAAAACAAATGTTGAACAGGTCCTCAGGAGACCTTCCTTGCTGTGTGGGAGTTTAAGGAGCATATTTTCTTTCCTAATGGATAAGATTGTTAACAAATACAGTCCCCATTTACATGGTAAAAAAAGAATTTTGCACTCATGTTTTGTTATGTTGTAGTTATGAAAAGACAGCCTTGTTTATGTTAGTAAATGATAGGCGACCTAATTGAGACTGAAGTGGAAAAAAATCACATATTTGCTAAATTGCCTAAACATGCTGTCTTCAGAGAGCTACTCAGATTACTTTTCAATTCTCTTGTAAAGATTGTTTCTGATGCACAGGTTTAAATAAACTAACCACTCGTCCCTAACAATGGATGCTGATCTCAGGTATATGATTATGAATAAAAGAGAATTTGAGGCCATGGAAATGCTCTGTTTCTTTACTGGTTTTGTTTATACTAAATGGCTGTGATGTTAGTGCCATTGTATAGTTTCTTGGAGAAATTATAGTGTAAAATATCAAGGCTTTCCTTAAAAAAGAAATGTCATTCCAAATGTAGTAAATATCAGATCATTTAGCTGTGTAGAGCCTGAAGCTAAGCTGGATACTGATTGAGTATGAAATGTTTATGTTGGGGATGGAAGAACTGATATGGCAAGCCAGAAGCCACATTCTTTTGCTTTTTATTTGCAAGGGGCAAGTATTAGTTGTATAAGCATATTATTTCCATACTCCTCTTACATGTGCTTGCTTTTAAAGTAGTCTGTCTTGTTCCTTAACTTCACTTGTCTTTATGTAATGCCTTGAAATAAATTCATGTGTGCGCTGGATGACTTTGCATGGCCCAGAAACCTACAGAGAGCTTTTCCCTGCTATCACACAAATCTAAATGGTGCTGCTCGTTTTCAGTTCTCAAGGATATGTCTTTGATCTGAATAGAAGAGGCTGAGTTGTATGAAGGAATGCTCATAGTCGCTCATTTGTGATGCAGAGCACAAAGGCATGTGTGCAAGTTGGGTCTTGAATTGCCTCAGTTTTTACTTGGTCTTAATCAGGAAAAGCTGTCAGAGATGTCTGTAAGGGCTTCTGTGTACAAGCGCTGGGTAAAAAAAAAGAGAACCTGTATAATACACTGTGAATATGGCAAAGCAAACTGGAATGCAGTTCCCCAGGATTTATTGGTATGTTAAGAAACAATACTCCTTGTATTCTGTGTTCATTGCATTGTCACCCCAGCCTTGGGAGCTTTGTGAAACACTGCCTGGTTATCCTGTTATGCAGACCATGAGTCAGGAGTGGTCCTGCTGGAAGCAGCAGTGTGGATTGTTACAGGTGATCTAAATCGAGTTTAAGTGGGTGGAAAGACGTAGGGAGCCGGTATGGTAGAAGCAGCAGGGGCTGTCTAATTACATTAATCCCATTCTTGTCCTAAAGCAATGACCACTAATAAGGCATTGGAGCGAGGGTTTAGAAAGAGAAAGTGCCCCTGTAGTTCTGAAACTCTCCCAAACAGAAAAAGATGACTTTTCTCATTGCTCACCACAGCCATGCACCTGTTTGGCCTAAACTGGCACCTGCAGCCGATGGAGGGGCAGATGTATGAGATCACGGAAGACACAGCCAGCAGTTGGCCAGTGCCAACGGACGTCTCCTTATATCCTTCGGGGGGCACAGGGTTAGAGTTACCTGACAGGAAAGGCAAAGGAACCAGTGAAGGTATGGTTGGTGTGTGTCCATGTTGTGAGTCCTCTGTCTGCCTCTAAACTCCAGCCGTCCAATCTCATGTTCCATCACCCTCGGTGCTGCCATCAGCAGGTGCTTTTCCAGTCTTTCATGTCTAGAGCTAGTAGTTGTCAGTCCTGTTTTCATATGTTTCTAAGTTTCATACCCCTCTGATGTCCACTAATGCAATGAAACTGTGTGAAACCTTCTCCACACATTCAAGGCATTCTCACAGACTACAGAAGGCCAGCATGAAAACCCTGCCTCGAGTGGCTGTTTTCATGGGAAAGCATTGTCTCTTGAAAATTAAATCATTCCTGGAGCACTGGATCAGGCTTTCTCTACAGCACTACAAATATGTTTGAGTTTGACTATTTGTTGCCACTTAGCAAATGTTTTGAGGACCAAAATACTTACTAAGAGCTATTACACTGTAAGTTTTGGCACTCCAGAGTTGGACATAGCTTTGCAAAAGTAGCCAGATAAAAGGCCTAGTCTCCACGAAGTATCACAGTATTGATAGAAATCAGAAGCAGCTTATGGGTTCTCAATTCAGCAACGCCTTATTTATTCAGCAGCCTTACATCATTGTGTTCTTTTTTTAGAGACACCACTGCTAAAAGTACTTGTAAGCTCTGCAAAGTCTTATCCCTCCCCACACATAGCTGGGGAAATGAGAAATGCAGATTTTCAGAAAGCTTTTTTTCGTTTGTGTGTCAAGCTTCTCTATATATAATTATGAGATTCCAATAAAACTGAAGTAATAGACAATTTTCCATTTTGATTTTCTAGATTTTTCCATCAAACTTCCATTTTGATGGAAGTTTTTTGGGCATATAAGATGCATGCTACTGTTTTGCAATTCACTGAACTCAAAAGTTTACTCAGAGTTCCCTAGGATTTGGCTGACAGCCTGTGTTTACATGTTTAATTTAAATTAATTGTAGCATTTTTTTTCTATAAGAGTTTTTCTGTCTCTATTAGTCCAAATAAAGGCCATAATTATGTGTGTTCCTTAAAACAGTGTATTTACTGGTAACTGATGGCTGCCATCAAGTTGCTACAAGGAAAAATCAGCTAAGCAGGTTATTCTCAGCAAACCTTACAAGACAGTGTACAGCAAGCTGCAGACAGTCCTGGTGTTGTACTCAAAAAATACTTCACGACAAATCCTTTTTCTTTATCTCCTCTAACTTGCCATATGTTTCATTTCTGAATCATCTAGCTTTGATCTGTCCATTTCCTTTTAGAAGTCAAAATTAAAATAAATATATGTATTCAAAACTGCCATCCAGGTGAAAGACCTCTGCTTGATTTTATTTTAGCCACGTTTACAGTGACACGAGTAGAGGTTTTGATTGCTGCTCTGTTAAAAGAGAAATCTGGGAAATAACCTAGTTATGTCATGAGAAGACCCCTCAAGTTACTGCTTTGTATAGATCTTAGGGAATCTGTAGGGTTTAGAGGAAAATACTGTGTCCTGACTAAAAGTACCCTGGCACTTCTTTGGTGCAGGAGTAACGCTGTCCAGCCTTCAAATGCAGCTCTCTCCCCATCAGGTAACTATGTGACTAATTCTGGACTAGCAATGCTGCAAGGCTTCTGTTCTAAACCAGAATGTCTGTAATTGAAATTTATTTTTAAAAGAATAGAAATATATTTGAATGTCTTCTGGATCAGAATAAAGTAGGCTGGAATGTGTTAAGAACATCCTTAGAGCTGATCTGAATGAATCATTTCCAGTGTCTTGCCAACTCTCAGTAACAGTCATTCCTTCTCATCTGTGGCCATGCTCCAGAACAACATTTACCTCTGTTCAAGCCCAACCCTGTTTACCAAAGCACTTAACACATGCTTGCATTTAAGCATGTAATTGACTGTGGTTGAAGTCAGAGCTATGTGTGTTCTTAAGTATTTTGATGGGTCAGGGAACCATCCTGTGAGAAATATAGAGAGATTCAGGAAGGTCTTAAATGAAGTAGTTCATTTTGATATCCAAAGAAATTAGGAACAGTTGCTACAGCAACTAAAAAGTTCAAGGTAATGTGCAGAAAGAGCAAAGTAATTGACAGTCCAATTAAGAATTCAGACCTGTAGTTAATTTTAAGGAGTCAGGTATTCTGATTAAAAGCCAGTTTCTGATTAGAATCTCGAATGGCTTTTTTCATTGTAATTTCTTTGTGAAGTATCCAGTCCCATAGGCCCTAGTCTTATTGTAGGCTACAATTACAATAGGTGAAACAGAGAGGGATTTCAGGGACTGAATTCAGGCTGGGGAAGAGAGCTTCTCCTTGGACTTCTCTATCAGGACAAGCTTCAACGTCTGGCAACATGACATAACAGCTCTTAGGATATCTGCTTCTCAGACGTACAGCTGTGCACTAAGAGGAGACATAAACTTTGTAATTCTGTGTACAAAAAATTATTTCTGTGAGACTGTCTTTTGCAATCACAGAAGCATTTTCGTTTGCATGAGCAAGTGCTGCTCTCTCTACAGAATACACCCTGTGCTCATTTTCTCCAGGCTCTATCTTGCATAGCAGCATCTATCGTGTTAAATTCTCACCTTCCCTGATTCACTCTGATGTACAGTCTTTATTAATGAACAATCATGGGGCATATAAAATACTTAAGGTTTTCATCTGAATATCTAAGAATCCATAAAACATGTCAGTAGTAGTCAGAAAAAGATATATCCTTCATTTGAACCAAAACATGTGATATCTTTAGCTCTTCTTTAATAGAATCCTCAATCTTTTCATCTTGCAGTAGTACAATAAGAAAACTTTGCATGAAGACATTGGTACTGTTTCCTATTATCCTGACAGTGTGAAAAGAAGATTTTAGTATGCCAAATAAATACTGTCAATTCAGCTGATAAAGTAATTCCCTTCAGAATCTAGCTGGTTGATTTTCCTTGTGCAATTATACTCTTATTAGCACAGAAGGATTCAGAAAGAATTCCCATTTACCTAAGCTGCTTCCGATTATCTCCTTTAATATGTACATGGACTGAAAAAGAATAAAAGGTCAGAAGATTTCCCCCATATTGATTTGAGAGTGATGAGCAATGATAAATGGAGATATGATAAAATTAGGAGTAGCTTTTTTTGTGTGAACGTACAGCCTTTGCATATACACCTTTTGTGCTGATATGCATAAAACTTCTGCCTTGAGTTAGCTCATGCCATCAAGTCCTGCTCCAGCAGTCTCCTTAAGCAGTTGCTGACTGTAAATCAGTGTTTAGTGTTACCGGAGCCAAAACTCTGCAAGGAAAATTCTCCATCCTTAATAGTTAATATGCATATCATTTATATATTGATTTTCAGGGACAGCTAGCAATTTACATTAGTTTCTCCAGGAGAGTTTGTGTTGGGATGGTATGTGGAGAAATTTAAGGCAATACTGTATTTAAAATTATGTAATCTTAAAGGAAATGTCACTTGAAACAATAAATGCTATGTTCTACAAGTCACCTTTTCAACATGGCAAGTAAATTCTGAGACTATTTTACATAAATTCATTATAGATGGGAAAGGATTTCTTTTTCCCCATTCCTCAAATGTAGGTACTGGAAGAAGAAAAGTCATAGTGTGATTTTCCTACAAAAGAATGTATGTAGCCAGAAGTTTCTTTCTCATTTTGCTAGAATTGTTTGCTCTGTGAAACACACAGCAGTGTGTGCTGTAATGGCACGGAGATAAGAAAGAAATTTATTTGAATTTCCAGAATTAATAGCTAGTCCTTGTTGGTGATATGTTGCTCTCCTTACTAAAACCAGAATCTTTCAGGTGACACTACTGCATGCTTTTCCACTAGAAGTGTCCTTAATAAAGGCTGTTTCCTAAGCAGTTTCCTTCTTCATCATCCCTGTGCCCTGCAGCCAAAGCTGTGGCCACTGGTTATAGCACAGGCTGAAAAGGGAACATTCTGGCATTTGATTTTTCATTCTACCCCTCATTCCCTGGTCTTTCTCTGGGTCCAGATTTTTTGAAGCAGCCACCTGCTTTGGGAGTTACAACTGTGTAGATTTCTAACCTGTAATTCCTCCGGTGTGTTTTTTGGGTCCAAGTTCCCTGCTGACTCCCTTGGACATTAGAGCATGTCCTGATCCCATTTGAATAATGGGCTGGAGAGCCTGGTAGTTTTAGAAAAAGATGCCTCCATTTGTCTTCTGAAAGAAAATGGTTATTAACAGCACACTTTACAGATTATATTGAAACCAAATTAAAACCTCTCATGTTTCTTAAGAGATATTACTCAAGTGTAGGGTGTGGTCTCCTTTGTTTATCTCAGTCCATTTTTTTTTTTTAGCTTTCTTTTTACTATATCAAATATTGCCAAGAATTAATTTAATAGAGAAGCCTTTTCCTTTTCTCACTCAGACATCATTCATGCTGCTGTTCTCCACACCACCATTCCACTCTGTGGCACGTCTATCCCATTCTTTCTATATTTCTCTTTACTAATTTAACAATGACTTCTCTGCTCCTAAACTTATATTAATTTAGGATATAATGTCAGTTGATTTATTCTTATCTTTGGAATATAATTACACACTGTCTGATGTTAACAATTTGAACACAAGGCCATTTTTCTCCAGGTTGCTCTTCCCATGCTCACATTTTCAAGCAAAACGGTTACTAAAGCCAGAAATATTCCTGCCAGTTTTCCTCCCATAATCGTATGGATTGGCTAGACATAGTACTCTGAAGACTTCAAGACACTAATAGACTGTTTTTCAAGATCACTGTCAGAGATACCAGTATGATTAGGTTACTTTGAGGATCTAAAGACTAATTCAAGCATTTTGTTCCTGTGTTTTGGCAGGAAAACCCAGTAGTTTCTTTCCAGACGACAGTTTTATAGACTCCGGAGAAATTGATGTAGGCAGACGAGCCACGCAGAAGATCCCTCCTGGTATCTTTTGGAGATCTCAGGTGTTCATCGACCACCCAGTGCATCTGAAATTCAATGTGTCTTTAGGAAAGGCTGCTCTGGTTGGCATCTATGGCAGAAAAGGACTCCCACCATCACACACGCAGGTAATGGGACTTGATTTGAATTAAATTATGTTGTCTCAAAATGAATGTTTGTATGATGTATTTTATTTCATCTGTTTCTTTTGAGGATTTGTTGTGTGCTTGCAAGATGCCCAAGATCCTTTATCCAGAGAACAAGAATCAAGAGACAATTGAAAACATTTACACAAATTAATCTGGTGGGCTGTAGGCAGGGGCAGAGCAGGCAGTTGCCTAAGGCAGCAGGCTGCCAGAGGAGAAGGGTTTTATGAGGCTGATTTGGTGGTCACTGAGGATATCAGCTGGTTGCTCCAAGCAGCAGAAGATACCACCTTCTCCATTCAGTGCTTTGCACAAAGGCAGCCACACTCAAGCTGCATCCAAAGCAATCTTCTCTTAAGCACATTCATATACCTCAGGTCTGTCTCTCTTTCAGCCACTGTCTTTCCCATCTCATGGTAAAAGCAGCAAGACTCCAGTTGGTCACCCTTACAGGAGCAAGATTCACTTCTGTCTTCCATGATGGAATGCCTTGAGCCAGCCCTTCACATCGTGTATGCTGTCAGCTTAGACTGAGGTTTGTCAGGGCCAAGTAATTAGTATAAAATAAAAGAAAACCATTTTACAGAAACCACCAACTTAGGCAGAAATCAAGATCCAGTTATTATTCTGTAGTACTAAAATGAAAGCAGATGCTTTTGTTAACACATCTTGACCAAAAAAAAAAAAAAAGTAAAAAAATCACTTTGTAGGAAAAGCTCTGAAGAACTATCCCCTTAAGTGAGAATTTTATACATTATTTTCTCTCCTTTCTGTTTCAGCTTCTAAGATGCTCTTACCCAGATTGATTAATACATTAGGGCATATACTCTGGCAATGCAAAGTGTCTTACTCCCACTTGCATCAGCAGGTTATCAAAGAATTAGCAGGTTTATGTTAGTGTATCTTGCCCTTGCCCTTTACTGTTAGCTGAAAATACTAGAGATTTATAGAAATACCCTGCCTTTTTTGTTTGTTTCTTAACAAACAAATATGTTTATTATGATCTCAGTGGATAATATAGTATTTTGAACATATTAACACACCTCCAACTTACTTCTGTCAAAGAGATGTCTTAAATCTACACTTCTCTGCCCACTTTTCTGTGGAATTAAAATATTCTAGTAGGATCAGCACATCATAATTTCAGTGCCACAGTAATGCTCTTACTGCCCTTTTCTAATCAGTCTCTTTTTACAGGGAGATTCAAACATTTACAACTTAAAAATCCTGTGTTAGTTAAATAAAGACTCAAGTCATGATTGCATAATACTAACTTTAGATCAGAACTCTTTATTCCTTTTATTTCTGTATTATCATTCTTAAATTTTGTTACGGAACAGAAGTTATTACATGGATAGGTTCAATTGTTTAAGTAAAAAACCTAAAATTTAAAACATAAACCTCACTTCTTCCACGGAGTGCATTCATTGGTTTCCTATGTGATAACCATCAAGGGATCGTTTCCAAAAGTCCTGAAAGCAGAGGTACTCAAGTGGGGGCTCCATTGTCCATGGGGCCAGAGATCCTGCCAGGAGCCTGCTCCAGCACAGGCTTGGGACAGAGTCACAGCCTTCTTTCAGGCATCCACTTGCTCTTTAGTGGGTCTTCTCCCCAGGCTGTTTGCAAGGGGACCTCTGCTCCCCTTTGGAGCTCCACAGGCTGCAGGGGCACAGCTGTCTCACCATGGTCTGCACCAGGGGCTGCTGGGGAATCTCAGCTCCAGCACCTGGAGCACCTCCTGCTTCTCCTTCTGCACTGACCTTGGTGTCTGCATAATTGCTCCACTCCCATATTCTCACTCCCCTCTTGTCTAGCTGCAATTTCTTTTGTGCAATATTTTTTTTTTGCCTTCTTCAGTATGTTCTCAAGGAGGTGACAATTGCTGCCATCACTGACGGGCTCCGTGTTGGCCAGTGGTGGATCTGTCTTGGAGCTGGCTGGCATTGGCTCTGTCAGACACAGGGAAAGCTTCCAGCAGCTTCTCAAAGCAGCCTCCCCTGCTACCGAAACCTGGCTGTGCAAACCCAGTACAATGCTCAAAGCCGTACTTATCCATGTTAAAATAACAAACTATTCCAAATTCTCTTTGGGAAACTTTCTCTGCCTATAGTGATTATTTTCTGTTTTAGGTTGCCAACAACTGTGGTCACTAATAAGTAGGAAGAAAATGTCAGTTCCAAATTTCTGTAGTCTTAGAAATAGATCATGCAGAAGCCCAAAACAGTTTGCTATTAACAAAAGGCATTTATTCTCATTCTTCTCAACAAATCATAATAAGTTACACAATTTTGTTATGGTCTATTAGATTTAATCTTCCTAGATTAAATCCTTTTTAAAAGTCATTTTAACCCACACCAGATTTTAATAAATCAGAAATTTTAGGGATAGGTCTTCATTGCTTACAGAGGGCATTTTTCCATTTGTACCATTTGAATTGATTAACATGGTATTTTATCAATTATTTCCTTTGCAGTAACTAATTGCCTATTAAAAATCTTTGAATGTATTAAAATGCAATAAAGTCCAATCCATTTGTGGCTCAATTATTATTTACAACTAGTAACTAGTAGCTTGGCAAAGTCATCAACATCTGCAGCAACATCTTGCAAATATTTATTTTTAAAAAAAAATTGTTTTTGGCAGAAAGCCCTTAAGTAAGCATAACCCAGATTGGAGTGGAACAACAGCATCTCACTGTACCTGAGTGCCTTGAAATTGTTTTCATCTCACTAAGCTCTAAGTAACTACATCTAACATATACCAGGAAGTGGATGCTTGTAAGCACCATCCACAGGACATTTCTTAGTTGTCCACTTTACAATGAGGCAGGTTGCATCCTAGAAGTGTCTCTTCAGTTGCAATCCAGTGAATCTAGAAAACTAATTCAAGCTGCCATGGAGATGTCAGCACTCGGTGAAGTGAACTTTACCCATGTTTTTTTAAGTTCTGTTTTAAAAATCGAGTCAAGCTATACCATCATGTTTCAAAATGAATATGGAAATACTTAGGGTTTCCTCTTCTGGTTTTACCTTCTTTAGTTTACTTGTTCCTTACTCAAGCTCTTTTGAGACATTACCAGCGCCCAGACACCACAGTGATGTCCTCTGTCACTGTCCTGCTCAGCTGTGTCAGGCATGGTCACTCTCAGACCTGGTGAGGCATCAGCCTAGGCAGTAGCTCATGCTCAGAGTGGCTACAGACACCTGGGTCCCAAAGCGTCTTTCAAACCAGCCACTCACCAGTATCATCTTAAATCCTTCTGTTGTTCTCATAGAATCATAGAATATGCTGAGTTGGAAGTGACCTGTGAGGATCACTGAGTTCAACTCCTGCCTTGCACAGGAGATCCCAGGAATCACGCCATGTGCCGAGAGCATTGTCCAAACGCTTCTGTGAACCACTTCCCTGAGGAGGTTGTTCCAGTGCTCCGTCACCCTCTGAGTGAAAAACCTTTTCCTCATATCCAACCTAAACCTCTCCTGAATCAGCTTCAGGCTGTATCCTCAAGTCCTGTCACTGGAGATCACAATGAGGTCTCCCCTCAGTCTCCTCCAAGCTGAACAGACCAATGACCTCAGCCACTCCTCACATGGCTTCCCCTCCAGAGCCCTCACCATCCTCGTGGCCCTCCTTTGGACACTCTCTAAAGATCAATGTTTTTCTTATATTGTGGCCCCCAAGACTGCCCCCAGCCCTTGAGGTGAGGCTGCCCACACTCAGAGCAGAGCAGGACAATCCCCTCTCTTGCCCAGTTGTCAGTGCTGTGCCTGATGCCCCCCAGGGCACAGTTGAAACAGAAATGTACATTTTTAATTACACATGTTTAGAATTTATACTTGCCTTGTATTTTTTTGATTTTAGATTGTATATTTTTGTAATTTATATTTACATCGTATTTTTTCCAAAACAGAAACTTTGTCTCTAGCAAAGCTAACTTGGATAGATACCCAAAAGGAATGACCTTTTCAGTATGGCAGCTTTTACATTCTCAAAAAGACACTTCAGCACCAAATTTGAGTTCTGTATACTGAAATATAACTAAAAGAAAGTAAAAATTAAAGTGAAGTTAAAAAACAATTTCATATAAATAAATAAAAATACATCATTAAAATAATCTAGGGACAAATTCTGTCATTTCATATGCAAGCTGTGTCATACATTGCTTATTGTTCAAAATGTTCTTGGAAATAAACACTTCTTTTTTTAAAACACTTAACTTCTTTTAACTTCTCCTATATAGGAAAGAACATGTCATCAAGTCCTTTTCTTGGTTGCCTTTGAAGACCATACCAGACAACTTAATAACAAGCACCCAAATTTTGCTACAGTAAAGTGAAAAGGGATAAGCAGCCTAAATATTGTTGCCACAGTCAACTAACACTCAGCAGCCATTCTGTACAGCAACATTTACAGATTCAGAAATAAGTGATGGTGGTTTTTTTTGCCTATTTTTCTTCTTCCTGCCAAAAAAAAAATCACAAATTTTCCTGAATAGCTGGATGAGAGAGGCAAAACCAAATGAAGTCAGGGTATAGAAAAGCTGAATAGTGCCTCAACTGTTGGATTTTGCTTGTGAGGTGTCCTGGTCATCTAAACACATGATAAAAGTCAGTTTAGATAAGGTTCATTTAACATTTGTGTTGTCTGCTAGGCTTATATCTGCTTCATCCCATTAATATAATACCAGACAAAATACAATTATTGTGGGAAATCAGTGGAAGGTTATTTAAATAGGGAACTAAAGGGAGTTGCAATACTAGCATTAAAGTAAAGCAGTTGTTCAGTTGAAGTTACCCTTGCAAAATTAAATGCATCCTTTTGAGGAAAATACCTAGAGCCCCTGCTTAAATGGGACTTTTCTATATTATTTATCTCTTTTTCATCTTCATTTTCTATGATCTTTTAACCACTTTTCCTACTGTTTTAAGATAAAACCCTTGTTGGCTAAGAAAAATACTTCTGCAAAACCTCTACCAGAGTTCACTTTAAAATATTTTTTACTTTTCCCTTGGTGACTCCTAGCAACTCTGGCAAACAACCCAATTGGGCTAGATATATTTTTCTGTCTAATTTTCTGTATTAGCCAAGACATAAAAAAAGATAACAAGCTGCGTAGTGTCATATTTACAGTGCAGTTGAGACATGGTCTCATGTTCTTCTGCCTGTATTTCTACAAAATGAGAACACCTCAGTAAGGCCAATGCGCTACAAGTCACCTTCTAAACAAAGATGATTTCGGGATTCTTATAATTGCAGGAAAATACATTCATGTGCTACCTACTTCCAAAATTGTTATTTGCAGGTAGTCCAGGAAAGTACTTGAATTACCAGGACAAACCTGTTTATGATGCTTCTGCAGACCCAGAATAAGAGACTAAGCTTGAGGAAACCTGATAAACACACGAACATCACATCACTCCCTCTTATGTTTCAGTTTGACTTTGTCGAGCTCCTTGACGGAAGACGTCTCCTGACGCAGGAGGCGAGAAGCCTGGAAGGACCTCAGCGGCAGCACAGAGCGTTTGTGCCCTTGGCCAGCCACGAGACAGGATTTATCCAGTATTTAGATTCAGGAATATGGCATTTAGCTTTCTACAATGATGGCAAGGAGTCGGAAGTGGTTTCTTTTCTTACTACTGCTATTGGTAAGGATTTTCTCTATTATTCCTAAACTCCTAAATATGCCTTGGGGTCGGGTATTAACACATGTGCTCGAACTGCATGATGGCTTTGTGTGGTTTTAGAGAAAATGCTTGGAGGGGATTGTATTTAGCAGCATGCTGAATACTGTAAGACCCTAAATGTTGAGTAAGTATTTTGTAGGCCTTTTAAGTAACTATAATGAGATTCTGCCCAATGCCAAACATGGATTACGAGCTGAAAAATCCTTGCTTTATTTTTTTACTTTGATTTTCCTTTTATTTAGTTGGCTTTTGTTGGTTTTGCTTGATTTTTTGTTTGTTTGACTGGCTTTTCTCTCTCTGGAGCAGAGGTCTAGGCATGGTTGAAGAACAGACAGCAGCACCATTCCACAGTTCTGTGTGGCAGACAGTCCTGCCGTTGAATGCCATCAAAATCACTCAAGCTGGAGTTCAGGCAGAGTACTGGGGTTAAAACTCCAATAAAGTGCAGTGTAAGCCTTGGTAGTAGCAACCACAGTAACAGGAATCCCTGTTTCTCCTTGCTAACAGAAAGAAGCTGAGATTGCTGAAGAACAAATTAACTGACTAAGTCTTTTGACTTCTCTGGCAGTAAAATGCCCTGTCAGTTCAGCTCACAGGCATGGATTTGTTGCTGTCCAGGGAGGAAAAGATGCTGCCAGTGCGTGCCTGACAGCACACTGAGTATTCTTCTTCCACCCTGTAAATATCTAAATCTGTTTCCGATTCAGTAATATTTAATTTTGAATTTGACTGACCTGCTGAAACTGTTCATATACCTAAATTCATTTGGTTGCAATTTAAAGATTAGTCCATAAAACTAGCACTCAACTTTCTTCTAACCACAGTGTTTAATGGACATTTTTTCTTTGCAGAAAAAAGCAGACTCATTCCAAAGCTGCCATTAATCCCTCTCCCCACAGAGGCATTGGTGATGAGTCTCAGCTGTCTGCAATAGTTACCCAAGAGCTATGGGCTGTAATTTGTCTTGGCATATTAATTAAAAAATTTAGGTTTTATTAAAGCAAAGGCATTAATGTCCCAATATTCCATTTTAGCACTAAAGTTTATCTAATGCAGAAATGGAAACTGCTGCAATACTATGTTTTAAATTTAAAACCTGGAAATGGGGTGTTCTGTCTAGTTTGCAGTTGAGTAACAAGTAGTTGTATATTAGCTTATGAAATTGAAGCCTTACTCTCAGAATGCAGATTTACTTCCATTTGGTTTACTTTAGCAATTTGATTTTTTACTTACAACAACCACAGAAGCTTAATATATTCTTCTGAAGGCAGCTTTTTTGTCTTGTCTAAGAATGTCTTCAGATCAAAATTTCCCATCACAGGACAGAAATCAGTGAGGCTCTAACAGCAGAGAACATGTTTAAAGCACTGTCACTACTTGTTCTTGTTTTCAAAGTGATGCTTAAGTGTTCTGGCCAGACTTTTCTCTTGGCCTCATTGCACTAATATGGGAAAAAACAAGGAAAAAAAAAAGAAAAAAAGCATTTTTAATTTGCCTTTGAGCATCAAAGGAATGGTGTGGGTGAGAAGCATGTCAGATTGTCCTCAAGGCAGTCTTTTTTTTCTTTTTGTTTTTGCTCTGCTCTACCTTCATGACTGCATGATAAGCAGAACAGTCCACAATATGGAGCCCACAATATATTCAATATGTCCTCTGATGACCTTGAATCATTTAGTGTTTCTGTGATTCAGAAACATGGAAGTTTTCTTTTGCTACAGAGGTGAGAATCACTCCATCCACTGGCAGCTGTATATCAGCACAAAGCTGTAAGCGCAAAAGAAACCTGTTTAAGTACAAGCTGTGCATTTTGAAACAGACTTAAGTAAAATTTTTGGGTAGGAAAATGTGGCTTCTTGGCTAGAATTAGTTCAGAAAAATGCAGCATTTGTATAAGTACCATAAAAACACTGTAACAGCCTTAACAAGTTGGTACCTTTCTCCTCAATCTAGATTTAAACAACTTGTTTAAAAAAAAGTAAATAAATAGGTGTTTTGTGTAACTCTAATACTCCAGAACCTTTCTATTGTATTCATGAAGTCTGGCAAGACGTGGTTGCTAGATTGTAAATATAAATTTACAGTACCACATAAATAGTGTGGTACTGTAGCGTTTTAGGACTTTTTTTCACAACCCAAGAAAAGAGAATAAATAAACCTGACAGTGATTATGAACCAGTGTGTAAAGTTGCAACACCAAACAAATAAGTCACACATGATGGGAGCCTTAGATCTGTCTGTGCAGGGTGAGGAACCTTCAGATAAGTTTTGTTGATTGTCAGAGGTAAGCTGCCATTTCATTTGATTCCTGTGGCAAGACCACCTAAAAAAAATCTTCCTTTATTATTCCACTAACATAGGGTGAGTTTCTAAAAAGAAACTAATAAGAGCAAGTTTCAAAAGTATAGCTGTGATGCAGGAAGAAGTAGGATCCAATGATCAGAGAAGAGGACCAGCAGCTTGGAACTCCTGAATTCTGATTGATGTGTTAATTCTGCCCCAGCCTAGGCTCATGCTTCAGCTGCTCACAGTGTAAAACTGAAGAGAGTGACATTTCCCCAGAGATGCTGTGAGGGTGATAGAACTGCTGAGAAAATGAATGAAGCATTAATTAATAATCACAGACAGTAGTAGAAAGCACAAAATTGATAACGGTGATCATAATGATAAGTTCATAAAGCCAAACTGTGCAGCCACTGCTTCAGGCAAACATCCCCTGAGAATGAGGACTCACCAAAATAAATGGCAATAGCTTTTAGTTCAGCAGTAAACATGCTGGATGGAAAGAGTGCTGATTTTCCAAGTCTTATCTGCTATGTTTCAACAGCACAAGCTGTTCAGAGCCAGCAAATCATCACAGGCTCTGTATGACAGTATCAACTGCAATTACTGTGTGGTGCTTGCCTGGAATGATTTGGCTTCCATTATTCTAGTGGAAACTGGAGAATAATGGAAAAAAGCATCTTTATTCCCAGTTTAATAACACACAGTAATTTCATAAATTATGAGGCTGTCCATTATACAGCTTTGGAATGTGATAAAGCTATAACTAAATCCACTCCAGAACATTAGCACAGGTTTTGAGGGCAGTAGATGGCAACTTGGCCTGTTTTCTAAACAGGTGTGGAATCATCATTGAAGGGTTAGGTGGTGTCAAAATGTGTGCCTGTTACATGCACTGAATGTAAACCTGGGGAGAACACAGCCTTGTAATGCCTGTCAGAGCTTATACTTCTGAGTAATACAGGAAATCCAGGTGGAGGGAAAAAGATTATTCTGGAAAAGTTTTCAGCTTTTTTAATAGCATTTTTATATCCCGTTCTTCCGAATTACAATTTGTTACATTATAAGGGAATGGACAGTCAAGGTCTCTCAATAATAAATTAACTTTTTTGTAAATTACATTTACATTTTCTGAATGTAAATTCAGCATTTTCTGAAATTCCTAATAGAAACTTCTTTGAGAAGCAGCTTGTGGATTCACAATCTGCCACCCTCTGCCTGATAGTGGTAATTTATTTAGAGCAATCTTGTCTAGTGAAGCAAAATAGTAGACTGAGGAATCAGCTGGAATCGGCACGTCTGAGACAGAGATTTTGGCCAAAAGTCTGCTCAGTAAAAGCAAGGAACATCTGAGAACCTGAAAAGAGCATCTGTGGAGTTAAAATGTCTTCCAGCAGCTCTTACTGCTGAGTTCAGGAAGTCTTGACTGTGCAGGGCCATTGAGAAATCAAAAGGAAAAACAAAAGCAGTTGTCTGTGAGAGGAGAGCATTGCTGTTTACCAGCTTGTCACCCAGCAAGCGACAGGAAACACATGTAGAACACCCAGGATAGGGTGCAAGGTTTTATCTCATTCCTATCTTCTGCATGAGACAATGCTTAAGTTAAGAAAAGGACTATTCTTTCTGCCCCCTCTACCATCTGTAAAAAACCCTGCTGCAAGTAGTTTCCTCCACTGAAGTGCAAGACAAGCTCTGGTGTGATTTATAAGGGGCTGCCAGCACATCCAGCACTTGGCAATACACACCAAAAGGCACGTGCCCTTCCTGCAATAGTCCAGAATGTAACCTACCCCATGCAGTGTCTAGGACAGCACTTTGCACTCAGAGATGGTACCAGAGGAGAAATTGTGTGGCAGAGACAAGTATGGGACTGGGAACCCTTCTTGTGCGAGAGGTAACAAGAGCGGCTTCCCCAGCATTGTGTGGAAATGCCTTTGTGTTTAGCTTGTTCTTAGCAAAGGTAAAAGGAAGCATCTGAGTACCTCAGATTTGCTTCCCTTGCTTTTGCTGCTTATGTGTAAGCTAACTTAAACTCTAGCAATTTCCACTTCAGAGAGGATGCAGAAGTGTGATCCACTTAGAGCGTCAAAGCCATTCGTGTTTTTACACTTGCTTTGCTAATGTCTGGAAAAATCTAAATTGGTTTCATGTAACTATTGAGGAGTCAGGATACTGTGCAGAGTAACATGGGCTGTGATCTGTTCTAGCTTGCACTTTCCTTTTAGCTCCTTAATGCCTCAGTTACTCAAGTTAAAAGTCCCCCATGTGCATTTAGATCTTCAGGACTCTGAAGGAGGAAAAGTGGTTTTTATGTCCCAGCTACCCTTTTCTGAACTTCTCCTTAGGCTAAGGAGGCTGAAAGTTCAGCAAGTACTTTGCTGCATCAGAACTCCTTAACTGCTAATGAGATTCCAGCTGCTCCATGGAAGAGCTAAGTTCTCCCTTCTTGCATGAGTATGGTCATCTTAGCCCTTCTGTTTCAGAGAGGGACATGGAGCACTTCACCCTGCGGTAACCCTCTGCAGATAATTAGCTAGTAACCCGTTCCTGCTGACACTCACAATTATTTTTTGCTCTGCACAGAAAAATAAATACAGCAACATATGAGAACTGTGCCAGGAAGGAAGATCACCTAATTTTTGATGTCATTGATCTCTCTGCTACAAAATAACAGCAGAGCTTCACAGGCTCTGCAAATAGTTTTTTCGACTTTGGCTCTGTGTGCCCCCCTACAAGCAGACTTCTGATGCTCTTTCAGATGGGCAGTGCTTTTTTTGATGACTCTTGGTGCTGCCAACCCTTTTTTTGATGCTTTGCTTCCTGCTTTCCTCTCTTACCTAGCTTCTCTGAGTGTGGCCAAGCTTATAGGCCTCAGGTAGTATTTAGAAAAGATACAGTCACTCAATTCATATAGAAAGCAAAAAAAAAAAAAATGCATTTATGAGTCCCTGCCAGGCTGTGCAAGGTTTTTCTTTCCTTGTATATTTGATGTCATGAATGACAGTCTGTTGACAGGTCTGTTTGACTGAAAATGCTTATCCTCAGAGCAGGTTCAGGTTATGGTGCAGCACTGCAAAATGTCTTCCTCTAAATATCCAGCTGGATACAGACCATGAGATCCTCTGTGAGAATTGAACTAGTATATACAGAAGGTTGGCAAGAAGACAGGAGATTACCCTCTCCATCCTAGCCAAATCCACTCCAGTCTGATAGGTTGGGTATCACAAGGCAAGACAAAAAATGTGAATTCCCTCTGCCTGAGCTTTGTGAGCTGCAAGAATTCCCCACTCCAAGCAGGTGTCATTGTGTGCTTGGTGAGATTTCACTTTCATCCAGCCCATGTGTAAATCTAGTCTGTTCTCTTTATAGGGCTTAATAAAAAGCAAACATGAGCATGGAAATGGAAAGAGGGCTGTGCAGTGGTGGAACTTTTCACATTAGTTTGCACTCTTCATATCCAGAGTTTGTTTGCTATTCACAGTAAAACAGTGATGATGATTTTGGATAGGTAGTGACACAGCCCTTAAAGCTTTAGCAGCTGGAAGTCAACAGCAGCTTTATCAGTGCTCTCTTAATCTTTTCACGTTTTTCTTCAAAACTGATGAACAGCCTGGTTTCCCAGCGAACTGAGCCAAGAGGGTGAGCATGTTCCAGTGTTGAAGTTTGTGTCTGCCTTTTCAGACAACTCCTAACAGATCAAACATTCCTCCTGGTTCTTAAATCCCTTTCAGCTTGTCAGTATTGTTTGTACGTGATCCTATGGTACACTGCTCCCTAAATGTTACCTGCAGCTTTCTGCCAGCTTCTGCTTAGATCTACTGTGCTTCCAAGGAACAGGAAGGCAGACCAATTTTTTCAAATCTAGATGTTACTTGTAGTAACTTTTTTTCCTCTCTGCAAGTTTCTGAAACAATTCTTCCATAATAACTCGGCTTCCCAAGCCATAGTGGCAGACAAAATTATTTCAGGATTTTTCTATTGGAAACATAAGGCATCTCTAGTAAAGAGGAAATTAGGATACATCTCAAAGATAATTAAATAATAAGAAGCCTGTAAAGGTCAGATGCTTGGCTGTGAAAACTTCCACGGCTGCTCTTTTGTTGTAGAGTGTATCTCTTCACTGATGATCAGTGAATAAAAGCGAGCAGAAGAAAATTAAAATGTGTAAAGCTATCTTAGCCTTAAAGCAGAGATGCAATAATTTATTTAATGTTAGATTTGAACCTTTTCTTAGTTTTTTTTGGTTGGTTGGTTGGTTGGTTGGTTGGTTTTTTTTATTTCTATATGTACACCCCTCTTTCAATAGGCCTTACAATTATGAGTGATAACTTGGGTGGGGAAAATAGAAAAATGAACAGGTACTTTCATTTTTACTGTTGTATAAAAGGAATTAGGTCATGCTTCTAAAGACTGCTTGGATGACAGTAAGTATTTGTCTCAGTAGAAGTTAGATGTCTGAATGTCTTTAATGTTCCAGATTTTGTCTGGTTTTAATCAGGCTTTTAAAGTAGTAGAAAAATGAAGGTAGATTTGTCTTTTTGAAAAGTTTTGCCTACATCTGTACTTACATGGACTGGTAGCATTGAACTTGTGTGTCCATGTGCTGTGTTCAGTCAGGCAAGTTCTCTTGATCTGACAGAGCTTTTACAAAAGGTTTATTGATTGGGGGAATTACTTTAGTTTTTGGGTCAAGAGAAGGTTTATTTATTGCCGAAGTTAAAGACTTTTTTATCTCTTTCCTTTCTTCTCTTTCTTCTCTTTCTCTCTTTCCATTCCTCCTCTCCTCTCCTCTCCTCTCCTCTCCTCTCCTCTCCTCTCCTCTCCTCTCCTCTCCTCTCCTCTCCTCTCCTCTCCTCTCCTCTCCTCTCCTCTCCTCTCCTCTCCTCTCCTCTCCTCTCTTTTTTTTTTCTTTTATTTTTCTTGCTGTTCTTTATTTCTTTTTGTCATTTCTGTCCCTATGTTTTTCTCTT
This sequence comes from Cinclus cinclus, assembly GCF_963662255.1. Classification (NCBI taxonomy): domain Eukaryota; kingdom Metazoa; phylum Chordata; class Aves; order Passeriformes; family Cinclidae; genus Cinclus; species Cinclus cinclus. The sequence continues at coordinate 33,492,814 of NC_085047.1, read as the reverse complement.
ATCCTTTTTTCAGAACAGCAGAATTCTGCCTTAATAACATGGCATGTAAGTGCTGTCTGAGGGGTTCTGGAGAAATGTGTAAAACGGTGCATATGGTTTTCGTTTTTACACTTTTGTATATAGCTCCTTCCACACAGCCCAGACTGTGGGCTAATGTAAGCACAGCTTGTTTTATTCCTGTGTCGTATTACTGAGCTGCTAGAGCAGCTTTGTGCATGGTTTTCTTTCCACGAATGCTCCCCTGCTAAAGCACAGAAATAAGGTTGTGGGAGTTGCTCGTCCACTTCGGCAAACAAAAGAACTCTTTTTGTACTAGAACAACAGACATTTTAAAGCTTCACTTTTCCAAAGGCTGTATTCAAGTGTACATACTTGCATGCAGGACCACAAAAGAACAGAAGACAACATCAGCACCTCAGGAGTCACTGGAACAATCTTCATTTTGCACAGGAGCCAAGCAGATGAAAAGGATGTGATCTGTGCAGTCACTCCTGGCATACGTTGATCTTTTTAAATGATAACAGCTGGTCTGTGTATCAGATGTGTGACTGCTTTCTTTTGCTGAGTGCTGCAACAGTCTCAGAATAAGTTTCATAAAACTGATTTCTAGACAGCTTGCTGGAGGCTCTGAGAAGGAGCAGGACTTGACCACGTTTGTGCAGTGAGTCTGCAAGGTGCAGGAACGGAGCCATAAGTACTGCTTTTTGTCTGGCCCTGACAGGAGACCACCAAGAGTTTTGTGCAGCTGCCTGAGCACGGGACTTTGGTGGCACCTGAGATTCCCCAGAGAACTGAGGACATCTATACAGGGGGCAAGGCTGACATAGAACCTGGAGGGGAGTCAGGCTCTTGTGCAGCAGTGGCTGCAGACCAGGTATCCTGCTTGAGAGCATGTCCCTCGCACCAGGCACTTACCTAACTGAATAATATCAGTCATTCCAGCCAGTAAATCCTTAGTTATCAGGCTGGATATATTCACTAAAGACTTGGTGTAAAATGAAATTTATTTTTTATGTACTCAAAATTATAACATTTCCAAGGTTTCATAGCATTTGTTTGACCAAAAGAGATTACATTTGTAGTTCTCTGTGTGTGTATGCAAGAATGGTTTGCTTTTTTCCTCCTGTAATACAGCAACTTAAAATATCATTTAAAATTAAACTCAGGGCCAGATTCAGCCTTCCCCTGAGCTATGACAGCAGAAAATGTAATGCACTGAATGTGAAGTAACTTCCCTCTTGGTAGTGCAGCTCCAGAAGTTGAACCCTGAAGGCTGAATAATTGTTGTTTCCTGTATTAGTTTGTAACAATTTATGAGAGTGGGAAAGAACAAAAAAAAATTCTTTGCAATCCCCTGGGCAAATAGGGGATATGAGAGTTTCATCTACTGGGGTGAAATTCAGGTTTAAACATATTCCAACTGCAAAAAAAGGAATCTAGGAAGAAAATAACTGTTCGCAGTGTGTCTTTCTAGATCTCCACAGCCATGTCATAGTTATGTTGCAAGTATGGATTAAAGTCTTATTTTTCTTGGAAGCTGCATTGTAGAAGGAAAAAGAAGGCTTCAGTCCAACAGCTACTCTTTGTTTAAAATCATTCATTGATTTATTTTTTTTCCCAGCTAACTTCCAACCTGTGATCACATTTCAAGTGCTTAGGAACAGAAGGTGTTTTCAGATGGTCAATGTATGATTCCTTAAGAAATGTATTCCACAACCTTTTTGTACTTTTAGCATTGCTCACGTTGTAAGGAAATAAAGCAGTGTTCCTGTTTGGCCCTGTGGACAGCAGAAATACATTAACAGGATTTCCTAAAAATTGGGGAAGTCAAGGGAGATTTTACCATCAAGTTAAATGGTGATATGTATCAACCAGTGCCCAAGTGCTTTTGAAATCCCATTACGCTTTATGCTTTCAACCATCAGAGAGCTTCAGATTATAAGGCACTCTGCAGTGGAAAGATTTCTTCTTTATAAGGAAGCAGTAAGCGAAAGTAATGAATCAAGGAGATAAAGATAAAGCTCTCTCTCAAAGGGCAACCCAAATTCAGACCAAATGTGGCAAGGGTTTCTGAAACGATCAGGCTTGTTCTCTTCTTTATTTACTCCCCAAGCTATTCCCACTTGGTTCCTCTTTCTGTAGAACAGAAGTTGAAAATAGGACAGAAAAAAGCTGACTTTTTAGTATTTCCAGCTGGGCCTGGAGTGGAATGTGCTCGAAATAGTGTGAGAAAGACTGATATGATTGTGGTGAGAGCCATTTGACTACCTGGATAGACATCTCAAACCAGCCCTAAAAGCCAAAGTACAGAAAGCTCAGTTCAAGGGAAAATGTGCTCACATGATGTACTGTGAAATTTGGCAAAATCAGCAGCTCTTGATTTCAATAAGCAACCCAACTGCCCCTGAGCACCAAAACTTCTGTGCTTCACGATCACCTTGTAAAATGGCCCTGCCTGTAGAGTCACTCCTGTCAGGGGCAGATGTCTGTTGTTGGTACCTTCATGGAGATGGGGTGTATCTGCACTTGCAAATTGCTTTTTTAAAATGTTCTTACAGAAAATGAGGAGGGAGACTATCATGCAAATCAATATTGTGGTTACTGTCCTTCTCTCTCACTTTCCAGATGCAGGAGTGATTTAAAGAGTTCTTTAAAGGACTGCCTGCTTGTTGCCCTTTTCCTAATTTAGCATCCTTATACCTACATGTGAAGATTAGAGTTCCGCTGGGATGTGAGAACAAAACAGGGTTATATGCATGGGTCTTTAATTAAAACAGACCTCCCAGCCTTAGTAAAAAGAAAGAAAATAATCAAAATCTGGCACAACATCAACTGGCATTAGCACTATCAGCATCCCACTAGGTGCCCTACAGAAGAGGAAAATGTGAAAGGCCACTCAAAAATAATGACTGAGTTTCCATGAGGCTGTCAAGACTTTCACATCCCAGGCTGCCAGGTGTGGGTTACTTGAGCTAGAAGTATAAAAGCTGTATAAAACACAAATGAAGCAGAAAAAATGAAATCTCAGCAGGTGATGATGTACTATAAGAAGGAATCAGTCCTTTAAAGCTTCATCTGGAAGGAAGGAAGAGGAGGAGCAAGAGAACACCAGACCCAGCATTTCCACAGTTCCTTTGTTTCCAGGGCATTTTCTTTCCCCTTAGTTCTTTTTTTCCTTTTGTCTTTTGGCTCATAGTGTCAAATCTGATGCTTGAAGACATCTGAAACCTGTTCTATCCCCTCTCACCTCCACGTCTGCCTTGGCATTGTTATCACAATTACAAGGGCAAGTGACAGTTCTCTAGGCTTAGAATCCAACCTCTCCTGCAGTGAAATTCAATCGAGTAGCATCATTTCTTTGAAAAATAAACAAGACTGCAAGCTCTGCAACTGGGAAGTAAATTAAATGTGTTCACAGAGCTTCAGAATCCTCTTTGCCTTTCATGTTATACTGCTTGACTTCCTATTAAAATTATTGCTAGCGTAGTCAGGGCAGTGACAAGGAGCATTTTGGTGAAAGAGAGATGTTATTGCAATGAGCTTGTAGGTGTCAGTTTTATCCTGGACAAGCAGATCTAGGAAAAATAATATGTGGGTTTTTAAGGTTGCTCTAGTGCAGCAGCAAAGAGTAAGGTGAAATAATGTGGTATCCCTTTAGTCTCCCAAGTAATGTAATTCAGGGTACAGTGAGAGGAATTCTGGGCACTCCTTGAGGCCCTTTTGCACTGATGTGGCTGGCTAAGGATTTCAAGATCAAATATGAACCATAGAATCTACCTGCTTGTTGCCTTGCTCTCTGTGCCCTCCCTCCCTCCCTCCCAGCAAAATATTTTTGTTAGCCAGGGGAACAAAACTAGGCAGAAAATAGATCAGTGGACCATTAGGAGCAATGATAGGAGCAATATTCCTGTGTGACAATAAATATATGTATTTGTTTGATGCAGTAAACTATTCTAATTATTTGGTTTAGCTCCTTTTTTAGGTTACTTGCTATTTTTGAATTAATGTCTCATTGTATAGAGATAGTCAACATTTATTAGGAAAGGGTAAAACCTTTTGTCATACCAGTTAGTGTGTATGCAATATCTTCTTGGGCTGGTAGACGAGTAGCTGTGACAGTTTATTTTAGGCTGAGCAGCTACACACATATCTTCTCACCAGCACTGAAGAAAATATTTTGAGGCCATTTCTTATGGTGGAGTAGACTACTAGTTGTAGGGACCAGACAGGATACTGAAAAAGACCCTGCTCTTTTCTTTGCATCTCAGTTCTAGTATGGAATATTCTCATTGGTACAATTCTTTTATATTCCTTGAACCTTCATTCCAGAACTGAGATTAGCATTGATTGTTTAAGATCTAATTGTTTTTCTGCAGTGCTGTTCCTACATGTATCTGGCACCAAACACTGCCATGTCTCCAGAGCAACTTTTTGAGGTTATCCAATGAAACAGTTGCATTTGAATTCATATAGCCACACCACACTGAATGGCATTTAATCAGTTCTTAGAAAGCAGTCCTGGTGCTTATTAACTCCCAAAAAAGCTACTGCCTTCAGTTGCCAGCTAGATAACTGTTTTTTCTTTGCCAATATATAGTTTCCTCTAAATGCCTAGGGAATGATGATGCTTGGTGGCAAGTGCAGTCTATAAAATATTTATCTTAAACACACAATTGTGTTACTGCACCCTCTAATAGGATTTGGTGTCAGGCAAACATCTGCCTTGGCCTCTGGCCCAAAGATAGGGAAACAAGCTATTAAGTTGAATGTTGCATAGTAAATAAATAAGGCAGAAATACTGTTAAAGTAGCTGTACTGCTGACCAGCAAACATAGTGAGTATATAAAAAAGAAGTCCATCAAGAGTTTTGCAATTTGTCTACCTTCTTAATATGTTTATTGTGTTGCATGTGGATAAAGGTAATTCATGTCAGTAGTTGTGAGCCAGGCCAACAGATCTTTATAGTTCACCGCAGCAGAATTGGCTTTCCTGGGGCTTTTTGTCAGCAGCAAAGTGGTCCCCTGAGCAGACCATTAGCCTCGGAGCTTTGTCGCTGTCACATGAGTCAATTTATAATGTGAAGCAAATGCTGTGTTGTATTTGTCCATGCCTCAGATTAACAACCTAAAAAAAAGAAAAGGGAATGGTAACAATTAGCAATTTCATATTGAACTCGATAATACCCTTAAATAAAAGATAGTGTAGTGTGAAGTCTTAGTGTGCGTATGGGCTGGATCATTCCAGCTTATGGCTTCACTCAGAGTACAGGGTGATTACAGTAGGAAAACTAGCAATGGGATAAAGATTCCAGCCAAGTTTCCCTCAGTATCTGCCAGCTGTGAGTTTACTTGTACTGAAGAACATCCCCTGAAATAAATGTCAAAAATAGATGACCATTGTTATTTTATGCAATGTGTTGAATTATAGCTGGTGAGGATACTTAGGGGTGTTTGTTTGTTTTGTTTTTTTGTTGTTGTTGTTGTTGCTTCTTTCTTTTCTTTGATAATTAAAGCTCATGAGCGGAAAGGACCTTAAAGAGCACTTTCAGAAGAAGAGCTTTGCTCTTGGAGAAGTCCAGGTTGTTGCGCTTACTGGATGTTTTCCATTTCTTATTTTTATGAATCCAGAAAGAGTTTTGTACATCCTCCTTTTCCTGTCTGAGGTAGGCTGTCCTAGGGTAGGGAGTACCTGCTCTGTCAGACAGGGAATTTCCATATCATTCTCCAGAATGAGACAGTATGGATCTGAACATGAAGTGTCTCATGTCATTTAGACTTTCTCTCAGAGAAGTATGAGGAGAGTATGATGGAGAGTATATATGAGTATAATGGAGAATTGGAAAGATGCTCAGAGGGCTTGAACACCTCTCCTATAGAGACAGGCTGAGGGAGTTGGAATTGCTCAGCCTGGAGAAGAGAAGGTGCCAAGGAGACCTTAGAGCTCTTCCAGTTCCTAAAGGGGCTACAAGATAGCTGGAGAGGGACTTTTTACAAGGGCATGGAGTGATAGGACAAGGAGGAATGGCTTTAAAATGACAAGTGTGTTTAAAGGTTTATATTATATATTAGGAAGAAATTCCTCAGTGTGATGAGGCACTGGTACAGGCTGCCCAGAGAAACTCTGGCTGATGCATCCCTGGAGGTGTTCAAGGCCAGGTTGGAGCAACTTGGTTGAGTGGAAGGTGTCTCTGCTCATGACAGGGAGATTGGAACTGGGTGGTTTTTAAGGTCCTTTCCAATAAAAACCATCCAGTGATTCTGTGATTGCATAAAATGACTTATTTTTTTAGTTGCTAATTAGATTGTGAAGCTGGCAGAACATTTAATTCCATAGGCAAGCCTCTGCATTCCCTACAAGAAGCCTCACCACCTCAAGTTTTGCCAGTGTGTCCCTGGTATGAGTTGTTTGCTTTCAGACATTTCACTCCCGCTGCCATTGGTGCTTGAAAGGTGGCATGGAAATTGTGTTTTCAGTGTTCTCTTTGGATACAATAGCAAAACCTGATGAAGGCATCATCCATCATCCGTTGGCTGGCCCTCCAGTTATTAATCTCTGCCCTTACTGGCTGGTGTCAGTCAGATCTCTTCAGGGATTTGGAAGGCAAGAGAAAACTGTGGGAATCGGACTGGAAACAGAGAATTTATGTATCTCTTTCCAGAAAAGAATTGTTCATGGTCTCACAGTGAACTTTAACAATTAAATAAAATAAAACCAAAACATTGTCATGATTTTCTAAAGGAGTTCCCATGGTACTATTCATAAAACACCATATGGAATTTTGTATATATTGGAAAATCCTCCTCTAATTATGTGAACAGCTTACAGAATAAGCTGTGTAATGGAGACTAGAAGCCAGCCATAACTGCAGTGGCATGTTTTTACTTGTTGACTGATAGTGTGTCACCTCTGTAGCAATGGTGACTGTGAACATACTCAAAAGAAAGACAGCTGCCTTGTGCCACTTAGGGACTCCCTGAATGTTAAAGCTGTGTCCCTTCTATCCCATATGCCAATAATTTGGCTAAGTCCTAGCTTCTGAAAATGTCTGTTTGATTCTTCATTTTTTCCAGGGTTCTCCCATCACAACTCCCTAATTTCTGATGCCAAGTCACCCGCCTCCTCCTGTTTAGCTTGAAATGTAGGTGTTAGAACACTGTGTGTGAATGTGTGTGCACTTACACTTGTCAGAAGGGCTGGAAAATTGTCTGAGGTGCCCAACTGCAGTCTGTTACCACTGAAACAAAATTCAGTCCTAAGCTGAAAACAGAGGTTTTTATGAGAAGCCCTGAGTGAGTATAACTTGCCTGCAATAATTCAAAGTAAAAATAAATTCCAGGTTGTGATTATACCTAAGAATATAAATAGGAGCATGCTTAGTGTTGCAGACTTGCTGCTCACAAGCCTCAGTCTCAGCCTTGTTTGTGCTCATTAGGTCTGGAATTCCTGAGGAAAAAGTGTGTTTATTTAACACTTCCTTTATGGAAATACTTTGGAGATGTTTGGGAGTAGCTTTGAGACAAAGATGCACTGCGTGAATCTACATCACTTTTCAGAATAGATTCTCAGTAGTGGAAGGACTTTTGGGAGTGTGTGAAGACCTTAATTGCCCTGAATCACCAGAAAAGTTCTCATCCTCAACTGCTAAAAAACAGGAAGTGGCACAAGTCACAGGGGGAGTAGAGTTTCTTTTCACTTCGTCTCATCTCTATCAGGCAGGTTATTCTAGGGCAAATAGAGGTAGTGTAAAATGAGAATACATTTAAAATGTTACTGTTGGCTATATTAGAAGAACAAGGGACATCAGAGGAAGCAGTGAAATAGGATGAAAAGCTTTTTAGGGGTCTACTCTATTATTAATAGTATAGGGTATTCAGACCACAGTTAAGAGCTACTGAGGTGCTTCAGTGAGGAAGGTAAAATGGGATTCATCCACCTGTTTTTTAATTCCTTTTGAGTCAGCCAGTATATGGCATGAAGCAGTTTGACCACACTTGCAGAGAAGTGTCTGGGAAACCAAAGATTGAGGAGATTGTGATAGATGAAGTGGTATGTTTGCATAGCACTGCAGTTTTACAATGAGAAATGCCACATCTGCATATGAACCAGAAAATAGATGTGGATTTTTTTAATGTGTCAATCACTGTCAGCAGGGATCTGACCAGTTATAGGTGTCTATGCTGAGCTAGTCAGAGGAGAAAAGGATGCACTACCAGAGTAAAGGTTCTTACATGGATTCACCCATAGATTCTGGAAAGGTTGGTTAGTTAAGCACAGGTCTGCTCCATTTCTGTGGTCACTCTGAACTTCTAAATCCCTTTATACATAGTCATTGTAGTGGACAAAGTAATTCAGTGTGATCTGCAGTGGACATCAAATTGGTGTGCAGAGTCTTGCTAGTGTTGTCCTAGGCATCACAGACACACCAGCTGAACCCACTGTATCTGCAAAATATTGTTTCCAGTAACAAAGATTAACATTTAGCTGATGTGGTGCATTGTCACACTTCAGAACAGTTGCTGTGCTTGATGTTATGCTTCTTTTTAGATACTTTCTAAATGTTTCTGTGGGTGTTTTTATTATTTTGCTTAAATATCATATTACAAAAATATGCCAAGAAAGCTGTATGGATATTTACTCCTCTTCAAGTTCTCAGTTTAGTCAATTAAAGCAAAAACATGGGAAAAAGCTTTTAAAAATAGTCTTTAATATTCTAAAGGTGGTCTTAATGCTGGGCATCTGTCCTGCATCAAGCCCTGAGGTATTCCCCTAGACTTCGAAGGTCACGCATGTTACATCTATGCAGTGTTGCTCCACCTTGCAGTCCCTGACTCAGTGTGGCAGTGGGGTGGTGAGGTGTCACGGGACAACTGCACTAATGCTGAATAGCATGGCCCTTCTCTTCGCAGTTTTCAGGCAGCATTCTACCTTTTTTTTGTCACTTTTTGAGCTTAACCACCTCACTGGAGGGTTTGACAAGTGCCAGAACCAGCACAAGAAGAGGGATCTCTGAGTTATTCTTAGGATGAGAAGATTAGAGGAAAAGGACTGACTCTTTCAGCAACAGGAGCAGTTAAATCTCCTTGCCCCTCTCATTATCTTGTTTCACAGAACTCACACTCTGTATGTTGTTCATGTGTGTATGTATGTAATTAACTTACTTTTCCTATTCTGCGTATATTTCTTGAAAAAAAGAAAAAATAAAAGTATTGTAACAAAAGCATAGAGAAAAAAAGCATAAAGTGAATTCATTTTCATTTTAATGTTACTTCAGCAGTGACATTAACCCATGTCAGAGTTCTGAAGATTGTATACACATGGGCTAATACTAACTTTTCATTTACGGGATAGATTTGTGTTTATACCTGCTATGAAGTGAGAGATGATATTCCTAAATGTCAGTAGAAATGCACAAGGCCTGAGTCATTATTTCTTTATTCTAGGAACCATGGCTGCTCTCTGATTGGAATAAAGATGGCAGCTCAAGCCTAAAGGGTTGACTGCATGTTGTGACTGTATTTCCATACACCATCAAATGAATACCTGTTCACTACTGAGTGTCAGAAAACTGACAGCACTTCATTGTACCTTTCTTGCTGCATGGAGAGGTCTGCTGATGAGATGTGTGAAGCCAGGGCTTGAAACATAAATACTTTAAACTGGTTGTATTATTTAAAATTGCTGTTGTCTTTTATGAATGATTAAATTACACCACAGCCTTTAAAATGTCCTTCAGAAAGCCCTGCTCTTTGACAAACACCCATCCAGAAGCCAGCTTCCTTTCATTTGTGATTAGAAACTAATCTGCACATCTCTGCTGCCACTGGTTCTCTTCACTTGCACAGATTGGGAGTTTACAAATAACTTTGCTCCCGCAAGGTCTCGTGAAGTACATCTGTGCAAATTCAGTCATTATTCACAGGGGTGAGATTTTCACCCCACCCAATGCGTACCACCAGTGGCCCTGCTGTATAACCAAATCCAGTTTTCAACTGATAGGCATCTCCCTCAGAGAAAATGTGAAATAGCACTGTAGAAGGAACCATGGTATTTATTACAAAATCTTTAAAATTTACTCACATTTAAAATTCACTCACATTTACTTAGTTTTCACTCACAGTTTAGTGTAAGAAAATGAGATTATTTTAATTCTCTTTTTGATGTGTTTACCAGCTTGTGCTGTTCTTTCATGAAATACATGTTTAGCCCCAATATTCTGAATTCTCTTCAAAAGAGAAGTGCTAAATAACATTTTGCTTACCTGTTACCTTCCCCTGAAAAATGAATAGCTGGTGTTTTTGCCAAAGTCAGGGAATTTAAGATGATAACTAGAAACAGAAGAAAAGGTGGAATAGACCTATTCCTGTTCCACCAAATAGAAATTAGCCCCAGCATTTTGTATCTTTATCTTTTAGCATTTTAATATCTTTGTTAAAGATATAAATTATTTATTATATAATGTATAACATTTTATATTCAATATAATATTTCAGAGCAAATAAGAAAAAAATTGATTAGAAGTATTTCTTGAACAGGCAGATCGGATGAACCAAGGGTCTGTGTTCAGGAAGTTCATAGGGGAACATATCTATCATCACTCAGCTCTTTTTGACACAAATAAATGCCTCAAGGTCACTTAGGTCAATAAAACTGACCAAAAGTGCATATTCTACCATGAGAATGGTGTATATTGCATCCCTGTGATACATTCAAAGAGGAAAAATGGTCGTAAAAATATACAGGAAGAAAAGACATTTGGAGGTTTTCAAGTGCTGAGAGAATGCCAGACCTGGTGGATGATGAGCAGCTGGTATTTAATCACAGGATTTGCAGTTGAACCATCCATTAGTGTAAATGGATGAGCAGGGTTTAGTGCAGCTCACACTAATTAATGCTTCCACCCCAAGTGCAGCAGTTGCTTTGAAGTTTCCACTGTCCTGCCCATCCAGAGCCTTCCTAAACTCAGAGGTGTTTTCTTGCCTAAAGAAGTGTCTGAATTCTCTTTTGTTTTCCAGAATCAGTGGATAACTGTCCCAGTAATTGCTATGGGAATGGAGACTGCGTGTCTGGGACTTGCCATTGCTTCCTTGGTTTTCTGGGCCCTGACTGTGGCAGAGGTAGGAATTTATGCTTGATTGACTGTTACCCTCTCCCATTCAGTTAGCATTTTTCTTGTGGAAATTATATTCATGATGGTGCCTTTTGCAAAGTACTAGTCACCCAGTGTGGGGATGCTGCAGTAGAGTGGAAACAAATTGATCTGTGAATTTTGTTTGCCACAAATTTGCTAAAAGTTTGCTCAGCAGCTGAGGGATCCATGGATGTTTGCACTGGAGAAAAGAAGGAATAGGGGACGTCTTATTGGTCTCTACAACTACCTGAAAGAAGGTGGGGATCAGTCTCTTCTCCCAAGTAAGCGACAGGACAAGAGAAAACATCCTCCAGTTGTGCCAGGGGAGGTTTAGATTGTCTATTGGGAAAAATTTCTTCAGCACAGGACTCAGGCTGCTTAGGGAAGTGGTGGAATCACCATCTCTGGGAGTACAGGTGTGACATTTAGGGACATGGTTTAGTGGTGGACTGGCAGTGCTGGGCTAAGAGCTGGACTTGATCTTGGAGGGGATTGCCAACCTTAATCACACTATGATTCTATAGTAATCGTGACTGCTGTGCCCTTAGGAGCAACACAAACCCTTGGGCTGCTTGTGGACAAGCAAAATACCACGTTGGAAATTTTCTCTCTGGAAGTGACTTTGGAAAAAATGGCATATAAATGTGGCATAATGGTTTGTTCAGCAGAGCACTTTTATCATGACACTACAATGATACCTTCTTCTTAGATACTGATTATACAAAAAGTACCTTGCAAGTCTGCCTGAGCCTGGCTGTGTGAAATAGGGCAGCATTAGAGTAAGGCTAGGAATGCAATAATGGCAGGAGCAACTGGTTACTCTGGCCAAAAGTGAAAACACTTCAAGGACTGGGAAGGAGACTTACCCCAATAAACAGTGTAAGACATTTTTCTGCTCAAGTGATAAGTATTTTTAATAAATGGCTTTGGAAGTGTTTTCTTTGGCCTGAATTTTTTAGGTTACTTAAACATTTTAAAAACAAACTGAAATACTTTTAGTAAGAACACATTTCAAACCAAGATATCAAAACCTTGCATGTGGGAAATTACACGATACTGTGCATCAACCTTTTCAAGGCCTTTTTTGGCTCCAACCGTCCAACAAACTAAATACAGATTTATAAATCTGGGCAGGGAGGTAGCACAGAACGTTAGTGCCCACCCAAGGAGCTGCAGCAAGGCTGCAGGTCAGGGCTTTACCCCAGCTAGTCGATGCTTTGGAAAAGCAGGCTGGCGCCTTCCCAAGAGAGAGCTAAACTGTCCAAACCCGGCCCTCTCCCCCTCCAGCTGAGCTGGGTCACATCCCAGCAGCCAGCCAGGAGACCGAGATAAGGAGCCCTGCGCCCCCAGGGCAGGCGGGAGCTCCCTGCCAAGGCAGCGAGGCTGGGCTGAACCCAAACCCGGCGGGGTTTCAGAGTTCTCAGCCCAGTAAGATGGATGTGGCAAGCTGCAGTCCCTGAGAGCTGTTATGTAAAACTTCTTGCTGACTCAGGTTACACTTGGTTTGCATTTCCTTACACTTGGTTTGCATTTCCAAGCTCCTTTTCAAATCCCTAGAGCTGGAGACAAAAGGAGTTTTTTTCTGTGGCCCACAGCATATTCCAGCTCACACCTCCTAACTTTCAGTAGGGGCAGAAGTTCAGGGCTTGTTTCCTCCAAGGCTCCCTGTCGAGTCTGTGGAGAAGAACTTTCTTCACTGTGAGTCAGACTACTTAAACTCTTGTTCTGAATCCACTTTCAGAGGAGCTCATCTCCCCTCCCTGGCTACATCCTGAACTTTCTCAGGCTTTGCAATGGAGCCATGTGAGTCTCCCATTTCACTAGAACACATGCTGTAGCAGCTATGAACACCTTTTATTCAATTCTGTCTCTTCCTTCAGAATCATCTGGGTTCATATCACAGGTTGCACTCTCCCTTTAGGAAGACAGAAAAATACCTGGAATGCCAAATACATACTTGTGTGTGCATGTCCACTCACTTGGCATGTTAAATAGATTATGTTGTCATGAGCATGAGATCCAAGGATTCCAGCATTGACTTCCCATTGGTTTTCAGGGGCATCCAAGATTCGTCTTTTGACCTACAAATCCCTCAAAAGGCAATATGTGTAAGGCTGTCACAGTATCCATCTGCTGCGCTTCACAATCCCTGTAAGGAGCAGTAATCCTTAAATAAGCAGGTTCCTGCTCACATGAAGAATACCATGGATTTCATGGATGTTCCTTTATTTCAATTCAGCATTGTAATTAACCATCGAAATGAATGGGAAACTCTGGAGCAGAAAGCCTTTCTCTTTTTAGTAATGGTTAATTATTAATGTATTATTAACCTGTCTTTTTTAACAAAATAATGAGAGCAAGTCATCAGAGGTGTATTCCATAGGCTTTTTGAAGGTTTTCCTGGACACAGGAGGTAGTGTTTTGAAGTTCAGTATAAAGTAAACAAACAAATGATCTTACTCTCTGATGCTTAACTTTGCATTTGGGTTGCTGCAGTCATTACCACACTAGAAAATTACTATAATTTTGCCATCATAGACATTGTTGGAATCTGAATGATCAAATAATAATTATATATTTTTATATATGGAAGAGTTGCACAAGTAACAGAAGAAAAGAATTCAGAAACCTCTTTTGTCTTTATTCATTATTGCATGCTACAGAGGAGGCCTTGTTCTTGCCATTGTCTTGACATTTGTAGCAGTGCTTTCCAGGTGATGCTGAAGGTGTTCTCCACAGAAGGCTCTGTGGAGTGTCAGTCTCACTGCAGATGGTCAGTAATTTATCTGATCTTTTACTGAGTGATCAGCTGTCTTGTCAGGAAACATGTAAGTCTTTCTCAGCAACCTCTCTATGGTTAAAGGCTGTTATTCTTTCTTCTTGTTGAAAAGAGTTGCAGACTGACCCCTGCCAGTGCCTTGAAAGAACAAGATCCATTACTGAGCATTGAAATTTGAGATGGGAGGGGCAGCAAATTCCATCCCTTCACTGAAAAGTGAAATTACAGAGTGAGTGTGCTATGAACCATACACACAACACGGTGTATCTTAAACAATTTAAGTCTCATATTGTATAGGTAGATACCATCTTGCAAATGATGCACTTAGAATGCACACTGCATGGTGTTTTCTTTAAAGTGGACAGAGAGCTCCTTAGTAATAACAATTGCCAAATTCCTTTCTTTCCTAAACCTCTTTTATCTTGTTCAGGCAAATATAGTTCACCACACATCAAACTGGTTTAACAGTCAGAATTGGCAATGGTTTGTATTTTATTGAGGCTGCTGTAGTTCTGGAACACTCAAACTGACTTGACTATAAGGACGTGTGGAAACAACTCATGATGCACTTTTGTGAGGTTACTGTCTGAAAATATGGGAAGAGAAGGAGAGGAAAGTTTTCCTTAACCATGTAATATCCCTTCCCACACATAATCAAAGTCAGAAACAGAGCAAACGAGGGTTCATCACATGCCTAACGCAGCTGAATTAAGCAGCAGAATGGAATGTTCATTTCACATTTGTCCTGCATAAAATTGTTCATAAATCGCCTTTCCGAGGGGCAGATGAGAAGGCCAGCTGCTCTCACCTAAGGCTGATGTGCAACAGTGAACAAAAGCAGTCTGTTTTGAATATATGTCCTTGCAGCTGAGTTTCAGCAAAATGAAATGAAAGAGAACAGGAATTAAAGCAGGAAGTTTCAAGGTAGAGTGAACAGGAAAACGCTATTGTTTCTGAGGGACTGGTAGCAGCATCTTCCTTGGCAAAATCAGAACAGAGGACAAAAGGAACGTAGTGTAGCTGGTGTGGAGAATGGAATAAGGAGAAGGCAACATCTGAAAGGAGCTGAAGAAAGCTTGGAGAGCAGTGATTACAAAAAGCTGTGGTCATGGAGGCTGAGGTCTGGTCCTTGATGCCCTCTGCTTCCTTGTAGAACCTGTTCTGTATCCTTCAGTTCATCCCATCCAACTCTGCCTGGCAGTTTCCAAATTTAGCTCTGAAAACCCTTAATCCTGGGATCCATCATGCTGCAGCTTCAGCTTGTCATCTTCCTCTTCTTCCCTTTATTACAGGGAAGAAGTCCTCTGTCTGGGTGGTCTTGAGAATCAGCTGACTTTGCTGGGAACAAGGACGATTAAAAGTCCTTTATAAATTATACAGATTTCAGTGGACAGATTTACGCAGCTTTTATTACAGGGAGTTTTGAAACAGTAGAGGCCAATTTTGCCTTGTGGCTGGTGATGAATCAAGTCCAGCAGAGGTGATAACCAAAAATGGGGGCTGGACATTCAGTTAGAACCATAGAATTGTTAGGGTTGAAAAAGACCTCTAAAACTCTTTTCATCAAGTTCAGCTATTAACCCAGCACTTCCAAGTCCACCACTAAACTATATCCCCATATGCCACATCCACACATCTTTTAAATTCCACCAGGAATGGTGACTGAGTCACTTTGCTGTGCAGCCTGCTCCAGGGCTTGACAACCCTTTCAGAGAAGAAAGTTGATAGCTGATGGTATGACATGAGAAAAATCAGGGAAATAGTCTCAATGTGGCATTCTGGGCTCTGAGCAAAGCAACTAAAACCCATAAAGCTGAGAGTTAACCCAGAAAAAAACAAGGGAGTGATTTGTGTGCCACTGAGCTCCACAGCAGAGGCAGTGTCAAGGAAAGTCTGGCAGCAGGTCAGGGATAGTGATAAGCAATCTTGGGTCAGATGCTGCGGAAAGAAGACATTCAGTACATTGTAAAAACAGAATACAAGAAAACTATGAGTTTAGTTAGTGAAAAAAGGTATCAGAGACACGAAGCAAAAAGATAGTCTAATGTAAGGGCAGTGTTTGTTTATTTTAAACACTAATAGGAGAATACAGTTAACAAGATGGATATCATCCATATCAAAGATTTGGTTTTGGCAAAGCAAACAGCAGCCTAGCCTGGTGAAGACTGTGTATAAAGAATGTAAATCACATGTCAGGCTCTTGTACTCCTTTTTGAAATGATTTTCCATTTGTTTTAATCTGATTTTTTGTTGTCTGTCCATAGCATCCTGCCCAGTGCTGTGCAGTGGAAATGGGCAGTACATGAAAGGAAGGTGCTTGTGCCACAGTGGCTGGAAGGGAGCAGAGTGTGATGTCCCAACCAACCAGTGCATTGATGTTTCCTGCAATAACCACGGCACGTGCATCATGGGCACCTGTATCTGCAACCCGGGATACAAAGGCGAGAGCTGTGAAGAAGGTATTTGCAAGATGCATTGAATTAGCCTTTTGCTTTGATTGTTGTTCTGTAATTATATGGATGGAGGCAACTCAGAATTGGACCGGCACTTAAACAGAACAGTAATAGGCACCTTAGAGATACAATAGATGGATACAACATAAAAATGATATGTTGTCATAACTCCTTGTTAGCTATCATACTTGTTCAATAATTGGATGAAAAGCCATCAAATTCTTCAGATAGAAGAATCTAGTTGAAAAACCAGAACATCTAATCATATGTTCAAATGCTCTTATTAAAGCATCGTTTCCATTTACACATCTAAACATATAATTACTTTTACAGTCCTTTCTTCTCTGCTGCGCTATGCCAAGCAATTTCAGTTGCTTACATACACAAAATGGTAGCATGTGAGAGAAAGTCCCTGATCGTTGTCAGCTTTAAAAGCTTAGAAATGCTCAGGATTTGAATTAAATTCTGCTTCAAAGTCAGATATTATTTTAATGGCTTTTCCATAGCTTTTTTTCTCACATTAGCCACCAAACATTTCACATTTACATTTAGCTTTACAGCTGCTTTTAATACTTATCTTTAATCTTTTTGTGTAGGAACTCACCTGCCAACATAAACCTTTATCTTCCTGAGATTGTGACTGCTTCTTACTGCTAAATGAAAAAGTGGACAGTTTTGCAAATGTATAAATCATTAAGAGAATATAAGAATATATCCAAAAGTGCATTATTTAAAGACTAATGTTCAAAACTTTTAAAAACTATTCTCCACATTCTGTACTGGTGATCTGATGAATAATTATTCTTCAATTGCGCTTCTACAAATACATATGTAAGGGTACATATGTAAGGCCTCTTCACCACTTGATAGATTAAAGATGTCATTTGATACATTTCAGAATGATAATGACTTGAATTAATTTATGGTTGTCTTCATATATGGAGGATAAAGATTTATCTGAAATGGCTTTATTTTATATCCAATGAAAACAGGCTGAACTGGATTCAGACATTCAAATGACATTTAATGTAGCAATTCTTTTGGCGTGTTAAACATATTGGAGTGGGCCATCTCTGATGTAGCATGGCTTCAGTGGCTTCAGTGTCAGTAAATGTTAAAGACAAACATTATCAGCTCTTACAACAATAAGCCATCTCTTGAGGAAGCCTCATTTTGGCTTAAAGCACAATTCAGTGAAGCTGTGGGGCATGCAGAACCCAAAGATTGTGACTACTGAAGTATCTTTAAAGCATCTCTGTAGACCTCCTATTTACTAGATCATATCTTTTCTGGATAAACAGAAGTGAAAAGATCCTGATTTTGCCTACAGCCAGAAGTGTTTAATGTGTGTAAATCAGAGTGAGATTTGCCCCTTTTCTATCAGGAACCTTTATTTCCCTGGTCACGCATAAAGCAGAAAAGCCAGGCACTGCTCAGTTATTTTATGTTATCAGTGTAGGGGGGGACAGTGTCAGTCCCACTAGGTCACAACTGAAAAAAAGAGGAAGAACAAAGAGAGCATGTTTTTTTCTTATGGGCTGTTAGTATTTTTCCAAGCATACATGTTTTTGATATTCAAGGCATAATTTGTATTATGTTGTGAGGGGGGGGGAAGCAACTCAGAGATATGCCATGTGGGAAATCTTGAGAATATATATATACACATATTTAGATTTAGCAAAAAAGGTTGATTTATACTGTTTTTTAAATTGCTTTTACTCTTTAATTTCTCTTCTAAGAAAGGCCATCTGGTATTGATTACTTTTTATTATTTCTCAGTTCTTGTAGCTTCACTGCTTGGTCCATGTTTATAATGGGTTTTCATTCCAGGGTTTCTTTTGTCTTTTCTTTTTCCCCTGTAGAAGTTCAGCAATGTTTATAAAACATCAGCCAACAATCCTATGCAAGTTTTTCTTCTCTCCTTCCTTAGTTTATTGGCCCGTATTTTATAAGGCATGGCCTAAGCCAGCGAGACATTGCAGGGAGGGGAGCAAATTTAAGCAGTGAAATATGAGAATTTACTCTTTGGGCACCGAATAAGCCTAATAACTTGTGTGACCAATGAAGCATGAAGCATATTGGGGAAAAGTGTAGAAGAGGCACTAACCTTGCTTGCTGCATGATTTATCTCCCTGGCAAAGATTCTGCACAAGGCTAAACTATAAACAGGGCATTTTCCAACCAAGGATTTGATCATTCGGGACATTTTCCAACCAACAACACAGACATATGTGGTTTTTTTTTCCTTTCCAGGTATGCTAGATCTTGTCAGCTCTGCTCTCATGCCCAGCTCTCCGTCTCTGCTTCTCCCAGAGATGAGCAGCTAAATTTGTCAAGCAGAACTCCCTAAAATATACCATTGTATTCCAAATCCACTAAGCAATTGATTAAGAAGAAAGCAGAATCCTTTAATCCTGTCCCAGGGCCCTTCCGATGGTGCAGAAAGCCTAAAGAGATACAGCCAGTGAGGCTGAGCTTAAAGTAGCCATTGTGTGTGACATTTTCTGAAAGGGCTCATTTCAACATGAAAAATGGCCTTGGGATTATGATAAATGGGGGGTTCTGACATGCACATTCCCCTCCTATAATCGTCTGTGTTAGAGCTGAGATAGCAGATTGTCTGCCTCCTGTGATGGAGGCCCCTGTAAAACTCACCTTTTTCCCAGCTGACCTTCAGAGGAGATGATTAATTGCCTGGAGGTAGCCTCTTGTCAGTTAGCCTGTGATCTTTGTTCCCTATGTTCAAACCATCTGCTGAGAACGGACAAGGCTGCTACTCCATCCCTTAGTCCTTTTCATACTTATTACTGCTGAGAAAGAACGGGGCCAGGGCTTCAAGGGTCCCATGCTAAAATTGGCACCCTCGCTCCCAGCTTGCTAACAGTGAAGGAGATTTATGAACTCATCCTTTTCAGCCTCTTAAAATTTTTGAGGATTGTTCCAGCTATAAGCAGAGCTCCAGGAATCAAACAAGAAAGAAAATTCTCTCTCATGCCTTGGGATAGTAATAACTGAGCCATTACTTGTCAGACTGAGAAGAGTTTGAGAATCCAGGGAATTATAAGAGCAGCTGTTGTGTTTCCTTTTAAGGTTTGTGGATCTTAAACAGGTCAGTGGAATTCATATTAGCTTTTCCAGGGGTAAAAACTGCACCACAAACCTGCCGTCTGTGCGGTGGCCATGTTCTGCTCTGCTGTATCAGAGCCAGAAGCTGGACAGTTTTCCTGTGCTGCTTAGCCAGACTGACACTTGTCACCAATCCCCAGGGAACTGCCACACAGTTTCAAAAGAGGGAAGAATTTCTCTAGGCTGTCCTATCAGCTTTTATCTATAAATAGGCTATCGACTCCTCCAGTTGGTTTTTCTGGGAGGGTGTCTGGTGCATTTCTTATTTTTTGATTGCTGGGTGAAATTCCCCTGTGGGCAGAGCAGCTGACAGTTGCCTACAAAACACATAACTCAGGAATCAGGGAGGGAGTACATTTGGTCTTTTGGTGTACACTGCTATACCCCTAACTAAGTGGTCTCCAATCTCGTTAGGAAAGTGCCTCTTTGGGAGGGGAAAATAAACCTCAAACACTTAGAAAAGAGTATTAATTGATCAAAAATAAAACCAGAAGAGCATCATTATAAAAAAAGGCATGGTTTTGTTTTAATCCTTATTCCAGAAAAAAATTTCTATGGATATATTTCAATGTGAAATTTCATTAAGTCTCCATGAAACCTGAATAGATTTAAGCACATTCTGCAATTTAAGCATGTGTTTTGCTGAATGTCAGCTTCTGCTGAATCTTTATGCAAAATTCTCTCTCAGAAAACTAGGACTTAACTTCAAATTCATTAGTAATAGTAATTTAGGTTATTCTAATAGAATAAATGAAGACACATTAAGGCTACAATAGAATATTATTCTTATTCTATTCTTAATTGATATTAGCCTGTTCTTACCAGAAGGATTTGTAACTAGTGCAGACCTGCATAAAAGAATGGATTTCATCACTAGATTTTTCTCTGTTTTTCATGTAGGTGTTTTAGGTCTCGCTGCCTTTTAGGGCCACTGACTTCTTACATAAAGCATCTGTTTAGTTCACAGCAGGGCTTTTTTGGTTAAACCTTGAGATACCATCTACTAAATATGTTTGTGTAGACAGCAGTCTGATAGTTTTTTTCCTGAAACTCTCATTTGCTTTTCCTGTCTGCTTCCTCTTCCTTCTCGCATGTAGTGGACTGCATGGATCCTACCTGCTCAGGACGAGGCGTGTGCGTCCGAGGAGAATGTCACTGTTCGGTTGGCTGGGGAGGAACAAATTGTGAGACCCCAAGAGCCACTTGTCTGGATCAGTGCTCTGGTCATGGGACCTTCCTCCCAGATACTGGACTCTGCAGCTGCGATCCCAACTGGACTGGCCACGACTGCTCAATCGGTAACATCAGCGCTGACTTACCGTTGATCTTTTGTTAAACTTTGTGAAATACTCACACTTAGATCTGCAAAAAAGTGCTACAGATGTGTTCCAGTGAAGCACATGTAGAGCATGACTGGAAGGAGAAATTCCATTGCTCAACTACATTACTAATTCTGCTACCATTGCCGAGCATAGAGTAATATCATAAATAACTCCATTAAAGCCACCTAGGCTTGCTATTGTTCATTATATGGCTGTAAATGTAATTGATGGCCTACATACAGTTTCCTGTTCTGGGGATAGCTCTTGATGAACCCCCATAGCCACTAAAGGAACTGTTTTGATTTTTAGGAGACGACTAAATAATCTTTAGTAGCTGTAAACAGGAAGATTTGGTAATCTGTCAGATCTCCTTCTGAATTCAAAGCTTGTGCTTTTCTAGGCTAGAGGAAGATGAGTGCCTCATGAGGTTAATATTAAAAGACTGTCCTCTACCAAATAAAAAAATAAGTTTGCCAAGTAGAAGTATTTATTAGTGCAAGCAGCTACCAAGAAGACACCTTTTGATGGGCAGTTTTGTCTAGAGGTTTGGAATAGTGACCTTCATTCCTCCTCTGAAAGGGCATCCTGCTCAAAATCTGCGTTAGGTATGTGAATTGAAGGCTAAGGAAAAACTGTTCAGGACCCTTTTCTTCCAAATGCAATTAGCTCTTAGAGGCCATACTGAGAAATAGTGGAATACATTAAATAGTCAGAACCTATGGAGCATCAGTCCTTTGGCTTTTGTCCTTTATTGTGTGCTCACAGAAAAAGAGACCCCAGCAATAACAGTTCCTATACCTTATACAACTGGAATGGAACTAGGCCAGAAATCCAGAGCAGCTCAGTATAGGCAGTGAAATGAAAAAAAAAATCAGCAAATCAACAAAAAAAAATCTTTTAGGCAAGTGGATATAGTAGAAAAATTATGTAAACAACATTTTCACTGAGGAATTGCTATCATGAGTAAAGAAAATCAGGTTAACCATTTGCAAGTATTTTAAGGGAGTAATTTCCAAGGATGAGGCAAACGGAATAAACTGGTTCTAAGAACATAAGAAAACCCTTTTGACAATCATAATTTAGGCTGGATGTTAGGAGCTTGTCATAAAGTAAAATTGACTGGACTGAGGAATAAGCAGAAGAGGAGGCCTACTTGCCTTAGGCTGAAACTAGGTTGGTCAAAACTTTTGCAGATGTAGGTAGGGAAGTTATCATACGTTGAAGGGAAGAAAAATTCAGTGCCAGGCTTTTCCTTTCCCCATATTAACATCTTCAATTACAAACTCTGTGGATTTATTTTTAAAACCAGTACAAGGGGAAAGGTAGTCATGTATTTGTAGTTTGTGGCATAGCTCATAATTGAGCCATTATTCTGTGTTTGTACAGAGGTTTGGGGATTGCAGGGATGGATTTGGAAAAATGTTTATTTCTGTGTGCAAACAGAATTCACTTTCCCTTTGTTAACCTGCAGGGTCATGTACAGATGATTTATAAGCTTTCCTGATACTGCTTTTATAAATCCATCTAGTGCAAACTTTCTTTGGCAGCATGAAGTTATTTGAGACAAACTTGAGCATCATTCCAAGACCTTTTCCCTCACTGAGCTGCTTGTAACATTCGGGTTATTGTGCCTCACAGCTAAAATCACAGCTAAGGTGATTTGTAAACTTCCATTTCTAGCCCAAACCTTTCCACTGAATTGATGACTTGATTTGAAAGACAGATTTACTCACAGGATATGTGGTACTTTTCTTGCACCATTAAAATAGAGTGAGCAGGCATGCTATTGCATGTTAATAACACACTGCCCAGCCCACTGGGGTGGAGGTTCTGTAGAAGGCTCTAAAAGGGACAGATTTTTATTGTCCTGTAAAATAGAACCAAACAGAACAGAAGAATTACTAAGGAAAAGAAGTAATCACCCTCAGCTCCGCAAAGCAGTTAGGACTGTTCAGTCCCAATGCAGTCTGTAGAACTGTGCCCACGTGGATTTGTGCCAAGGACAGCCCCTTTCATAAACCATGTGGAGAGGCATACCCTGGAAACAGCATAATTATCTGAAAACCCAGAATATGAGCCGGCACAGTGGATTTTCCAGCTCCTACCACCTTGAAGTTCAGAACAGTTCCTGTCTGCAGTGCTGTATGCTGTATTCGTTTAGGTTATCAGGCATTATGGAAACAGTAAGTCTGTGGATTGTCATATGTAGAAAGTAAATGATTGTCATGTAGAAAGTAAAACTGGAGCCTCTTTGAACCTTAGACTTTGTCTTTCAGCTAAGTAGATAGATTTTACCTGTCTTTAGTGCTAATCTTGGAGAACACAGATTACTGGTAAAACCCACACTTTTCACAAAGCAATAATATTACAGAGATTTCTGTTTCCTGTTTATATTATCTTTTTTATTCCACTTAACCTTCTTAGACAAGCTGTCCCAGTGCAATCCCTTGTGAGAGATTCCCATTCTGAACTGCTTTGTAGGAAGAAGTAGTCATATGTTTCGGGGGTTTTTGGGGTTTTTTTGCTGTGTGTGCACACTGCCAAGATATACTGAGACAGGGCTGCTGCCATACTACCTCGGAATTGTCACTCAGGGAAAATGCTTCTCAAACATTCCACCCTTTTGTGCAAGGGACAGTTTTGTAGGATCACTTCTCCCTCCATATACAGTTTTTTTTGGCCAATTCCCAAATGCTAGAAAGGGTATCTTAGAGAAGGGTGCAGAAATAATTCCAGAGATAACTTGTACTGAGCAATAAAGGTGGTATTTTGATTTCTCCATGGGATTATTAAATCACTTCCCTTTTGCATCATAGTACTGTTGCATAAGCAAATTCAAAAAAGTTCTTTATAACCCAGTTCAGCTAAAATGTCCAAGGCAATGCTTGATGCAAGAAAGGTAATTCAGGAACCACTGATCCTAACCCCATTCTTACAGTGTGCTATCACAGATGCTCTGTATCCCAGGCTTTTGGGGGCTATCACCTTTCACCTCTTATAACCCATATCTGGCAACTAATGAAGCCATTGTGGGGCAGGTCTCTTAACCTTTTATTGTCTGAGTGTAGTGGGAAGAAGGAAATGGCCTGTGCTGCAGCGTGAGACAGAACTCGCTGTGTGATACAGTCTCATTCCTGACCTATTTAAACAGGGCCAACTATTTCTGGCTAATCAAGAGGCAGCACACCACATACCATAAGACATGTTTGCTGACTGCAGTGAAATGAATAGGTGAGTCATGTCATCTGCAGTGGGGGAATGCACCACTTACCAGAGGGATCTCACTGATGCATCAGTATAATCCCAGGCCCATCAAAACAGTATTAGGCTTGGATGCAAAATCATTATTAAAGGAATTAAGTTATGTGGTGTTGTCTTTCACTCTCCTCAAATTTAAATCAGTGATTTTCACACTCTTTTGTCTTTGGTAGTTGACATCTTCACATGCACAGTATTCATTCAAACCATTGCCAAGTTGAATATACAAAGCAGCAATAGAAATTATGTTCTCTGTGTCTTAGGTGTACTGACTTTTTCTGGGCAGCTGACAGTGGTTGTAGATTGATCTGTATGCAGATAAGTATTCCTTCTCCATCACTCATTCATAATGACTCATGCAGTTTATGCACAGTTGACATCCAGGCAGTACTTCAGACCCTTAAAAATACACTGGAGAAGAGCAGTAATAGGAATAATACTTTGTATGTGGTAGTCCTAAATTGCCAGTGGAGACATAAAATCACAGGTTGTACATTAAACAATACGAGTTAGGAACTGGAAGCTGGGGCTCAGTAAGGAAGGAAGGAGTTAGGGTATTTTACATCACATTTTGAAAAGACTTAGAGAGCATGCCTGGCCAGAGACTGAGGCTGAGCTTGCATGTCCATATCTCATGAAATCTAGTACTTTGGTCCTGTTATAGCCCCTCTCATGACTTCTGCTGCTAACATGGTTCTCTGAGGATGTGGCATTTGACTTTATGACTGCCTTTATGACTGCCACAGTGGCAGGGATGAAATGCTGCTTCCCAGTTACTTACTGGCACACTTTGTTATGAAGGTCTGTGATCACAAAAATATTTAGGCATTTAAAATTTGCCTTAAGCAAATGCAGATTATCAAGCTTTGCTACAGGGTTGTGGAGAACTACATATGGCAGGTAGTCCTACATAAACCTTGCCTCCAAGCACAGTAGGGAAATAGTGTGGGTAGACACAGGGTAGCAGACCAGGTACTTACCCACCTTCCATGGATTTACTTACTTCCAGTAGGCTGAGAAGTTGGATTTCAGTTGGAAATAAAACTAGCATGGTGTGTGAATCCATGTCTCTGGTTGCAGGGAAGACATATTCTTATAAATTTTTGTACAGTGACCTGAAGTCAATGCAAAAGCTCCTATTTACTCTGCAGGAGTATGGATCAGTTGAAGGCTATTCACAAATAATGTTTATGTTTAAGACCCTGCATCAGTGAATGGTAATGACTGAAAGTTTTAGTATCAATTTAGTTGTATAAATTAACAATGGTGAAAGTCAGGCAGCACACGACAGAGTTACCCACCATGAAGTTGGTATAGTTCATTGAAACAGGCACTTTTTCTCTATTTCAGTTAATAGATAAAGAGATGATGAGAAATGATCTTTTAAAGAGTTAAGCTGAAGTACATGCACCTTTACCTTGCAATGTCTTTTTTTCACCAGGAGTTGTGCAGGAGACTGTTGCACACACATGCACACATGGTCACAGAAGCAGTTCTCATACATTTTATCAGACGATGTCATATGCCATTGTTCAAACAGCACCAGGGCTAACACAACATGTGTGATAAAATCTGATTTCCTTGGGCTTACTGTTGTCAACTTTTGAAAAAAATCTCATGTTAATTTCATGCCATGCTCAAGGCCACCAAAATAAAAAGGATGATTAACGGATGCAGACTTTTAATCAAAATAATAAGGATGGATAAAAATCCATCCTTAGGAAACATTCACATAAGTCTTCCTTTAAACAGTAATTTTCTTCAGGAGTAAAAATGTGTCTGTAAAAGATGGATATATCATCTCTGACATGATACAGGCTTGTACTGTACTACAGACAAAGACCCCTTTTAATGCCTAAGAAGTTGCTGATTTGTCTTTTTCTTAGCTTTAAAACACATGAGGAAGAACAAAAGAACTAAATCTCAGGATGCAACACCTGAAATTGATAAATATCTTCATCACTTAAGAAAAGGTCACCAGGAGCAGCTATGTGATCAAAGGCTATCTTGAATGCCCTTCCTTCATCTTGTAACTTGTTTGTCTCACTAACTTGGCAGAGCTGTGAGAAACATTGGTCTGGGGCAATTGAAACTTCAGTAGCATAGTGTCTTCAAGGCTGGTCTTCAGAAGATGCCATCAAAATCTTTTCTGGCTCAATACCTAAATTGCAGACTCATCCCTCAAAACCTTACTTTGGTCCTTTAATGGTCATTGAAAGCCAGAAAATGTTTTGTACCAGCAGGAATTTCATCTTCTGCCTTGAAGAAGCATAACATTCTGATTTCTGAACTTGTGATCTCCGTTTTGTATGGCGAGAAGTAACTTTTCTCTGTAAGGGAAAAGTATGTGCAGCCCAGTGCACACACAAGTCTCTCACAGGCTCTGCTTGGCAGATACCTGCTTTGTGGATTGTGAAGAAATTAGTGAACCTAGAGAATCAACAGTGTTAATAAGAATTATCATTGTGAAAAACATTAATTTTTTAATGTGGTTGAGTTTGTGAGTACAGCTTTTAGCCTATCCATTGCCAAGATGAACTTAGCCTTTAAAGTCTTCTAATATATTTATTAAAAATGCAATAAAAGACTAAAATCTGCCCAAACCTTTGAAATAAAAGTATTTGGGGAGGCTTTCATTTGAATATTCTTTTACTCCCTTTCCTTTTGTTTATTAAAAATGTATATAAGGAGACCCTGATGTGGTGGAAAAAAAGATAATAGTTGAAATGGCTACAGTTATTTTTGTGGTGAGTTCAATTCTTCAAAAGTCCAAGTATATTTGTGCTGAGTAGATGAAAGGGACATAATAAAGGGAGGGAGACAACTCCCACTAAGATAGAAAATACAACTTACCTTTCAAGTATGGATTCCTACTTTAAATCTGATAGCTGAGAAATTGTTTTAGGACATTCCCCTAGCCAACCAGAGATGCATCAAACTTCTGTCAGCTCTGGAATATGTTTTTAACCACCTGTGCAGCAGTCCATGCAACCTTGGTCAGACACAACGACGAAGGGAAAATTGAAGGAACTGATAACTTGTGTTCTAGCTGCAATTTCAGACTTGCAGTGGAAGCAATGATATCATCAGTGTGTCTCTGACCATTAGATCACAAAACGTTTGGTCTGATTAGGTCATGTCTCAGGCTGAGAATAGTGTTTGTCCAGTCATGTAACAAGCAGTCTCTGGTTCTCATTGACCTTAGGCATTCTGTGATGAGCAAAGCTTCTCTCTTGTATCAGCAGTAATCAGTGAAAATTTATGGACCCCTACAAAGGGCAGTGGGAATACTATTCCATCCCCTGTTTGTTTTCTACAATGATTAGGGCTAATTCCCAGCATGCCAGTTAGAGTTCAACATTCTTCCCTATCTCCAAATGTGACCTCAGAAGTCACACCATGGGCTCAAAAGTTCTTTTTGTTTGGATCAATTATGCTTTGTGTTGCAGAGTTTTCTGACTGAAAACAGCAGTGTTGTACTGGAGTCAGTGGGGCTCACGTTAACGTGACAGTTAGTTTGAAAAGTGTCACACCACCACAAGATACTGAATTCCATGTTTAAAAGAGAGTACTGTTAAAGTATCATGTTTTGAGGATGACTGAGCAGTTGGCACGTTTGCTTGTATCACTTACCATTTGAACTTACCATTTTAACTTGCCGTTTGAACTTACCGTTTGTATCACTAAGTCTCAGATGACCAAATTTTGACTTATTCTCTGACTTTGCCTTTGAAAGGAGGAGTCTCTTAATTTTTTAATCTAGACTTTTGCTGCTGACTATTCCTACTTTTAACCAGGCAATATCAGCAGGGTGGGCACTTGTGTGGAGTCAGTCTCTGCCATGGTCTACCTTGATTATACTGGGTAGAGCCACTGATGGCTCAGCATGGATGGTTGTAGGTTCCATGTCATGGCTTTTCCACTGGCATTCAGTCAATTCCATGCTGTTGCTGGTAGATACCTCCTGTGACTGTGACCTTACACTCCAACCCAGTTGGAGCTCATCACAGTCAGTGTTCCTGCAAAGGTTTATTGGATGTTTACAGCTTTACCGAATTGTATTTGAGACATTGAACTAGGTTGCCCAGAGCAGCTGTAGGTGCCTCAGCCCTAAAGGTGTTCAAGACCAGGTTAGATGGAGCTTTGAGCAACCTGTTCTGTTGGAAGGTGTCTCTCCCTATGGCAGGAGGGTAGAATGAGCTGGTCTTTAGTGTCCCTTCCAACTCAAATCATTCTATGATTCTATATATCATTCTAAGTTAGAATGTCCAAGGTTAGGTAATAAGGAAGATATTCTGTGAGTCAGTAAAACAGAGTAACATCAAAACTAAGCAAGAAAAAGACAATATAAGACCAATGACTGTCATATGGCAGATTGGTGTCTACTAAAGGCCAGAAATCCATGATCTATTAAGCTGTCTGATGTGGATACACTGAAATTAGTATATTCTCTCTGCCCCCTTCCAAATGACAAGATGTTCATACTCTAAAAACTGTAATCACAATTTGCACTTATAAGCACTTTCTAGTGATGTTGACAGATGAAAGTTTGAAAGTGCTTTGGAGAGAGCTCTGTTGCTTTTCAATAAAGGTGATCCTTTCAGATCAGTGTTGAGGCGTATGCATAGCAGAGCAGACAAAAACCTTCTGGAACAGCTACTGCTGCATCCCATTTGTGTGGATAGACAGACATCTAACTTCTGGATATGTCAGCCCTGCATGTTTCATACATGTTCTGTGTCTCCTTTTGAAGAAGACGAATAACAATAAAACTTCTAAGTTCTCTGGCAAAATGTTGTCTGAAGAAAAGGGAATCCATATTGGGACTGAGCTCTGAGTAAGGGAATCCCAACCAAATCTAGCTTGTGATCACTTCAGCACACACATTTGTAAATGATCTCTTGAATTTATTTTAGAAAAAATCGAAATGTACCAAATTGGAAAATAAATCAGTTCTTTTTAAGCATGAGCAAAATGCTTTTCTGCTGTCAAATTATCTCTTCCTTACAGACAGAGAGGAAGTTAAAATTAGCCCAGAGAAGAATGCTTCTTAGGAACGTCATTTAATATATTGGGATTTGTTTCTTTTCTGGGAAGCTTTAACACATCCCAGAAAGCATAGAGATTCAATTAAGCATCAAAGAGAAAAATACAGTCCTGCACTTTGGGATATTTATTTTTATTCAACAAATCTTGGCTTCAAGACTGAAGCCTGACAATACCTGGTATTTCATGTCCTGCTATTCAGCGACAAAAGACAATTTAAAGTAGAGTTCATAATAATAAATAAATGGAAGGTTGACACTAGTACAAAAATAAATCACAGCCATAGAGGAGATGCTTTAGACACAATGTGATGGTCAATCTTTAGCATTTAGGCCAAGGATGAAAATAGAGTATAAATACTGTAGAAACAAGAAGCTGATCGAAAGCACCACAACACTTTAATGGAATTTCATCACACAAAATTACAACTTTCCAGACAGGACCTGGAAAACAATTATGCATGTATGAAGAAGCTGAAATCGCATTTTGAAGTGAAATACTTTTATAAAAGAGGTTCCAGGTGTACCACTGTGTATTGTGCAGCTAATGGTGTTCATTGTGCTCCTGTTCTCGCTGTTGCTGTTTCTGACAAGAATGCCCAAGAACCCCATTGTGCTTGATCCTGCATGCTGACAGAGTTAAAGGCTCAGTCTTGGAGGACAGACATACATCAGTTTAAGTATCTTACTATACCAAACCACTTCATTACTCATTCTGGAGATGGAGGGTGGGTTCCAGGGCAGTTACAAATACTTCTCCTGGATCTCCTTAGCACCAGGTGAGGACCTACTCTGTGGAATATTTATCTCCAAATTAGGCATCTCAGAGGTACCCCAGGTCCTGATTTGGATCTCCAGAGAGAAATGAGACCTTTATGCCAGCAAAGAACTAAGTATCAGGAGAAAACTTGGGGAAAAAGCTGAAGTGGGGTTAATCTTTTGTGTCTAGTTGAGAGACAGAGATGGGTCCTTTCTTTTATTAGAGGTTTCCACCAACCTTTCTCCTAGATACAGCTTAACCACTTAGAGTGAAAGCTCTCCCCTCTTCTGTTTGAGTGTGTTTTTATACCTCCTTTGTGCATACCCAGTCTTTGCTGCAAGTGCAGAGTTGCAGAGTTATCCTTCCTGCACATGTATTGAAGATCTGTACTCAGTCCTCCTCCTGCAGAACTGGCAAGAATCAACATTCAGGCCAAATCAGGTGTCCTGGTTAGAGTCACTCTGTAATGCAGGATATGCATTCCCCAATGCAGGCATTCCAGGATGCTCCTCAGGGCTTCAGGAGGTGAAAATTCAGGTGTCCAAGTCACATTTCAAAACCATTGCTGAAGGTCAGTATTCTTCCTGATGAGGGATGTTAGCAAAGCTAGTGGATTCATTTTCAGTCTCTAGAGAGCATCCTTTAATCTTGATTTCCTCATCCATGGAAAGAAAATAAATAGCTGTTACCTTTCAGTTATATTCAGTTTACTGAGCTGTGTAAAACACACTGAGGCCCTTGAATGGAGAGTTATCTCAGTACCAAAAGTTTAATTGTGTTCATTAAAGGACAGGTTTTTTATTTATAGACATAAATGATGATGATGATGATTATTATTATTATTATTATTATTATTATTATTAGTCGTAGTATTCTTTCTACATTAGTAATATTTACATATTTGATGCATGCTTTAAAATAGATAAACAGATTATCTGTTTAAAGGCATTAAATTATACAGACATTGCTTTCAGGACATGACCTTTGAAGGTAAAAATACATCCCTCAAATAATGACATGGACAGAACTTACACAATCATTCCCTGTTCGCTACTGAGCCAGGATAGTTTTCAGAGGATTTTCATGCTACAGATCTGCCACTGGCAGTGACAGAAAATCCACACCTCTTCTTTGAGGTTTTTTCTTGCTCCCTAGTTTGATCCTTTCTTTATAACATTTGTAAAAAGAATGGTTTTAAAAGCTAATGTGCTTTATGTCTTCTTCAGTAGCAGCACAGGAGTTCATGTCACTGCAGAGTTATCAAATCACAGGAATGAGTTTCATAACACTGCAAAATGTGTTTCGTTATGAAGAATGTCTTTAGCACTTCACTGCTATCTAAATCATGCTAATCACAACACTTCCTGTTCTTTTCATCTATATTTATATATTTCTTTCTTTTCCCAGATATTCCTCATAAATTACCTTCTAAAGCAGGCTGTGAAAACAAGGCCTAACTCCTCACCAAACTCACCTTTTTAGCTCCATGCAGTGCATTTCTTCTGTGCTTTTCTGGAAAAAAAATCTGTTAGAGGCTGGAAATGGCCTCAAATGAGCCAACTTGAAATGGAAAAATCCCAGTTAAGGCAGATTTTTAATTATTAAATTTTCTATTAATATACTGAAGGTCATTGGAACTGACCCAGTTTTCAGGAAGCTCTGAGCAATTGCACCTGATCTTATATTTTAGCACTAAATCCATATTTATTAAAGGATTTAGCAGAC
This sequence comes from Cinclus cinclus, assembly GCF_963662255.1. NCBI lineage: Eukaryota > Metazoa > Chordata > Aves > Passeriformes > Cinclidae > Cinclus > Cinclus cinclus. The sequence goes on along the minus strand of NC_085047.1, from coordinate 33,461,218 downwards.
AGGTCAGAAGCAGCTAAATCTCTTATTCTGCATCACATGAATACTAAAGAAAAATCTTCATCTGCATTGCTCTTCTCTAAGCTAGAAAGCTTTAAACTGTTGTCATGCCAGTATGAGGTTATGTGGGGGGATAGGGGTAAACACGGTGAAATGGATTTACTAGAAATTAAGCACAAATAAACATCATTATCCCTTTTCCAACTCCAATTTCTAATGTGGTGTGAAAATAATACGAAATTCTGAATTATGCCATTTCCTGTGTTGGAGGCTCCTGTGTCTGTTTCATCAATTAAAAAGGGCCATGAACAAAGGTTTCTTTTCCCACTTTTCTTCTGAAATATCAAAGGCAACATAACAGACTTTTTGTTCTTAAGGGTGCAGATTTATGTCAGTTTTTAGCAGGGTATGAAAAAAAAAGAGAGAAGCAGGTACAAGTTCTTTATTTATATGAGTAATTGCTCTAGTATTCTAACTCCTGAAGTGCTGTTAATGGACTGTGACCTCATTACACCTGGCACAGTGCAAATGCAGAACAAAAAGGATAATCTTGGCCTCTGATAGTTGAGATTCTTAAACTAAGTGAACAACAACAGAGAGAGACATGCTGAAGGAGACAGAATAAAATTACATTACAGTTTTTGTCAACACACTGTGGAGAAGTTAATGCACATCAGCAGTCACTATCAAGATTTTGGGTAGAATTAAAGATGGATTAGGATTTTTAAGAGAGCCTTTAGGAATTCTGAGGCAGTTTTAACATACCAGAGAGAAGTTCCTCCCCCAGTCATGAGGAGATAATGAGGGGAAAAAAACCACAAAACAAAACAAAAAACCTTTTGTCTAAAAACTGACTAGCAGGCAATTGAGTATGGGCTCATAGAATCACAAAATGATTTGAGTTGGAAGGGGCTTCAAAGGTCAGTTAGTTCTCACCCCCCTGCCATGGGCAGACACACCTTCCATTAGACCAGGTTGGCTCTGAGCCCCAATAATGGGCTGGTTCCTGGTGTGGATGAGCAGTGATGAAACAGAGCAGGTCTTGGAACTGAAGATGAGTAATTTCTTTTTTGATTATTTGCATTAAAAAGAAGCAGAAGGGAATGGTGTTATCCTTTCCTAAGAATAATATTTATGATGACCTGAGACCTCTGGATGAGCCACTCCAAGCTCAACAATGCCTTGAGGGCTGCCTGCTCCAGAAATTCTCCATGAAAGAGATTTTGAGTAAATCATCATCTGGAGCTATCTGACCCACAAAGGTCAATTAGGCTCAATTCAGTTCTTCAGATAAGACTGACACAACATGAGGTGAGATTCAAGCAACTGCAAGACATCAGTCCACGACAATAACGTGACAAAACCCCAGATGGGAATGTTGATATGAACTTGATTCCTTTGAGAAAAGTCTGCATCGGTTAATCAGTTAGCATCCATCAGTGCCCTCTGGTAAGTACAAACATCAGGGAACAAAATACAGGGTAATACTCAAAGTCCAGATGTTTGTCACAGAAGTGCTTGGTTTGATTGTATGTTTTGAGGACATTAAGCTATATATTTGCTCTTAGAATTGGGCACCAGATTTACTTAGAGGATCCCCTCTCTTCAAGGAACTACAAACAGCTTTAAGAGCTGCACTGTGAGATGAGGTAAAACACAGTGCACCTCTAGGAAAGGATAAGGAGTGGCTAAGCTGTTCATACAAACACTGGATGAAATTAAAGATGAAAGGAAATATTTAGTCACCTTTTGGGAACAGCTGGTGTGAAAATATTTAACAGACAGGTCTTTTATGCACAGGCAGAGTGTTCTAAGCTTAAATAGGCAGGAGCAATATAGTGCAGCTGGCCGGTGTGTGAGTACTGTAATAGAAGAATTAAAAGCTTTCCTTCTCATTTGCTCATGCAGCTCAGATGGTAGCTAATCATGTCCTCTAATTTTAACAACAGAATTGGGAAATGTACCAAAAATGCAGCTTGTAGTAAGAACAGAGGTGACAAATTCTGTCCCTGGGACTGAATGACAAAGAAACGATTCACCTGCCTTTTTCTGTAAAACAGCCTTAGCTGTCTTATTCTGTCCAAAAAGACATGTATTTAAGTGGAAGCTTAATCTGAAATCCATTTTGATCATTTCTTTAAGTGCCACCAGGAAAGTAAAAGCTATTCTGACTATTTAATCAACCATTAGAAACCTGTGAGCATTTGAGAGGGCTGTGTTGTAAAGGACCAGGGCATGTAGGAGTTTGTGTGTTGTAAGGCTGTTTAAATTGTAGGGTACCCATCTATCTTTAAACTGGCAGCTAAATGGAAGATTTAGTTTTGAGAGTTCCTGGCTCCTGGTTCCCTGTCAGAAATAATTAAACTACATTTTTAGGGAGACTGCAGTAAGTAGTTTGCTTCACAAATGTTTTTTACAGCTGGGAGTCTGTATTACAGCTCTTGGGGTCTGGGAATCCAAACTACCATTATGTATGAATTATACATTCATAACCTGCAACCTGCATGCTTTTGTGTGCATGGGTGGTAGGAGATGAAATCCAAAATATTCCCAGCATTCCTGTTGTGGGTTAGCCGAAGATCTGTTTGTTTGTACCATGCAGTGCATATCCCTGGCCCACGTGTGGAAGATTGTTCCTTGGCAGAATGTTGTCTAAGAAATATTTCAGTCAGGATGTAAATGTCCCAGGGAGTTTTCCATCTTTTTTCCTCAGAGTGACTGCACAGAGGCTCTGCTTTTCAGAACATGATTTTTTTTTTCCTCACTTCACCATTTTTGAATGCACTCTATTGTCCTAGTTTAACACCTTTAAATAACTCCAGGAACATTTCTGACTGTCACTATTCCTATTATCTTTGGGTTTCTTTCCTCCACTACCACTCTGTAGACATCTGACATTTCCATCTTACCTGTAGGACACAAGACTGCATATTGGGACATTAAGGAGTTCATGCACCTGTCTCAGAACTCGCATCTCCCTGTGGATCCATCACTTTCCTTCTTTGTGCCTTGGTTACCCTATCTGAAAGGTGCTGCACCAGGGGAACCATCGGTATCCATACAGGTTTAGGGATGAGGGATTGAGAGCTGAGGAGAAGGACTTGGGGGCAGATGAAAAGCTGGACATGACCTGGCAATGTGCTTTCACAGCCCAGGAAAGTCAGTTGTGCCCTGGGCTGCATCCAAAGCAGCGAGGCCAGCAGGGCAAGAGAGGGGATTCTACCCCTCCACTCTTGTGTGGCCCCACCTGGAGTGCTGCATCCAGCTCTGGGACCCACTTGTGGGCATCTCCAAAACAAGAAGGATGTGGATCTGTTTGAGCAAGTCTAGAGGAAGCCACAAAGATAATCAGAGGACTGAGGCACCTCTGCTATGAGGACAGACTGAAGCAGTTAGGGTTGTTCAGCCTGGGGGACAGAAAGCTATGGGGAGACTTCATTGTGGCTGTTTTACTACTTAAAAGGGATTTACAAGAAAGATGGGGATAGACATTTTAATAGAGCTTGTAGTGATAAGATGAGGGATAATTTTTTTGAACTAAGAGACGGTAGATTTAGATTAAAGATTTTTTTTTTTTACAAAGAGGGAGAACAGGATATAATGAAGGTGTGAAGTGACCAAGTTAGCATCCTCTGGATTTTTTGGTAAACTGGGAGCAAGAAAGATTACATCTTATTTGATATTCTGAGATCAAAGTTAAGCGCTTATGAATAAAGAATGTAAACTAATAACCAGAGAAGGGATTGCCATCAAACTAGAGTATTCCTATGGTAAAAACATGCTGGAAAACACGAGAGGCTGCAAGAATAATTTTTGGAGTTAGGGCTTAAATACCAGTACTCTCAGACTTTGTACTGTCTCAAGGTATTTTTTTCTCAGCTTGCTGAAATTTTAGCAGCATAAATCTAGCTTTTGATTTTTTTATCTACTGTTTCCTTTATCCTTCCCTGACTTTCAGGCTTTTTTGATAGGTCATCCGAGGAGAACCAAATTTACTTTTTTTTTTTTTAAGTGCATCTTTACTGCTGTATTAATCAACTTGCAGGTCCTGTATGTTCATCACCCTGACCAGCCCACACTCCATTGTGATGCTGTCTGGCAGTTGGGGAAAAAAGCAGAAAACACAGGTCTGGGCTCCAGCCCTTCAGCAAGTCACTAACTGCCCACCCCTTATGCTCTTATCAGGTACTATAGTATGGTATTACCTCCCTCGAAGTTAGGAGCTGTGAAAATCTGTGTCTCCATGCCAGATGCAAAGTAAAAACTTCAGACAGCAACTCAAGCCCTTCCTCAGCCATGCCTTTGTTGTTTGATAGTATAATTTCTACTTACTTCCAATAAACCCTACGTTAGATTCTGTTATATCCCAACAGCAAGTTATGTGTGCACATGCTCTGTTTTAAGTACCCAAGATACCCAGATAGTTTTGCAAGTTTGATTCTAAACTATGCAGACAAGTTCTGAAGTGTCTTAAGCCCATTTGAACTCCAGACTTCTTTCACTAGGGGACTTAAGCATATAGGGCTAAATGTTTGAGGGAGTTTGGAGACATCCACGATGCTGCAGTAAAAAGAGTTTTACTGGAAACTGTTCCACCACCCTAAGCTTTACAGGAAGCAAGGACTAGATATTGTTCTCATGTCACATTTGAAAAATGAGGTGTTTTCTAGACATGCAAGGCATTAGTGTTGTTCCTATCATAAATTAATTACTGTTGTCCAAAGAACTCTCTGATCCTTTTCATCAGAAGTCCATTTCATCATAAGGGGCTGAAGACTTCGCAGCTCTCTGCTGTGGTGCACCACTTTCCTCCTGAAGCTGAAATGAGTGTTCCAGCCCTATATCAGAAGCATTTCAAAAGTTCTTGAACAGCCCAAGTGTCCTGTAAATGGAGTATTTATTAGCAAAAGACTAAAAGCAACTTAAGTACATCTGTATTTCAGTCAGGTGTGATATTAATGCATGCTGAGTAGTTTTGAATATTTTATATGCAGCCAGTGACACAGAGAAAAAATGTGCATTGCAGACTAACCCTGGTACCCCTTTCTGTGCTTCCAGCCCAGCCCTGCTCAGCACTTCTTCTGGCCACATCTCCATGTCCCCAAAAGGAACTCTGTCCTTACCCTGTAAAATCTGTAAAATGGATCAGTGAAGCAGAAGGCTTGAGGTCAAAACATTTGGGAATTTAGAAGCACCAAACAGAAGTCAGAGAGAAGACCTCATAGACTGAAATACTGTGAATTACCTCTCCTTCAGTTGAGGAAGGGAGAGTGTCGTCAGGACTTATGAGAGTGGGAAAGTAATAGCCGCCAAGTAATGAGTCTGGAGAAGAAATAGATTCATTTCATTTCATTTGCAGTGCTACTCTGCATTAGTATTTGGGCTTTGTTTTTTTCCTTGAAATCAGTCCTGTATAGTAATGATGGTAACAGGCACTTTAACGCCTGATTCATGGGTATCTCTTCTCCACCAAGTCTCTGTTTCTCCAGACAACCACAGTGTAGATAAAAACACATCTCCCAAATTCATACCAAGGCTATGCCAGGTTTTAGATAAAAGTCTAGCGATGGGCAAAAATATTATGCCTGTGTTCTCAGGCCTGCTAGGGCTCAGGGAGATTTGGGAAGGCCATCATCCCTGAAAAGGCAAGGTCCTTTAGCTCTTTGCTTTTTGAAGGTAAGTACCAAGACACCCGGCTGTGGCTCTGCCTCCATTGACTTGGATAAGACTTGGGAGCAAGCATCATCCTATCAGCTCCAGTGTGTGTGGCTCACAAAGGATACAGTTCCATCTGAATATCTGAGAGGCGATTTTTAATGGGGTAGTAGGAGAAGAGGGACATAGAAGATGTGCAGATTTAGTGGAAATAGATACATCCTTTCTTAATTTTAAAAAGGGCAGAAGGTATTTAATTAATCCCATCCCCAGAACCGTGGTTTAAGAAGTAATAAACAGGCTTTGTCAGCACTTAACTTTAGCATCAGTAGTTTATCAGCACATTGTTTCCACACTTAACCAGATTTTAATTAAATGTGACTTCCGTTCTGCTTATTGGAAAAGCCTTCCCCTTCGGATTTGAGCATCACAAAAGCTTGAAGAGTCCAAGGAATTAGAAAGCAAATAGGAGGATCAATCACAGCAGACCCTTGCAAGCCATGTCCATCTCTTTTTTGTAATATACTTATTAGATTCTTATTGTCAGGGAGGATTAGTGTTATGAGCTCTAGGAATTCCTTTCATTGCCCCGTAAGGCGAGGTAGTGAAGTGTGTCTGCTTTTCTTAACAGTAACACTCTGGATTTCCCCCCGTCCCTTCTCTCTCTCTCCACCCATATCCCCTCCTGTCTGTTGTCTCCTCTCCCACAGAGATTTGTGCAGCGGACTGCGGAGGACATGGCATTTGTGTCGGAGGCACCTGCCGCTGCGAGGAGGGCTGGATGGGCACAGCCTGTGATCAGCGAGCGTGTCACCCACGCTGCAATGAGCACGGGACCTGCCGGGACGGCAAGTGTGAATGCAGCCCGGGCTGGAATGGAGAGCACTGCACTATTGGTAGGGAGAAAGAAAACCCAACTCCTTTTAAGAGAATAATTGATGATCAGGGAGGAGAAAAGGCGCATGCTTAATTGAATATGTGTGACTTAGTGTAGCATGAGCACCTTTGTTCTTGGATTTCAAATTCTGACATCATACATTTTCATGTGGGAGCAAGACAAAATGTCCTTTCATTTGTTGGTGACATGGCTATATATATTTTTTACTATCAGACACGAAGTACACCTGTGTAGTGTTTGACAAGCCTTTAAATGTCAGCTAGAAGCTTTTTTTAAAAACATCCCACTTTACCCCTCTTGAGAGGTCCTTCTGCAGCCTCCAAGACTCCTCTGTACTATGGTGACAGGACGTTTAGAAACATGCATCTGATTTTAAGCTTTCTTTGCTTTTATTTGCTACACTATTTGCACTGTCACTTGGCTTGCCAATATAAAAGAGGAAACTGCAGTCAGATGATTTCTGACTGGTATTTAACTCTGTCTTGCTTATCCCTTGCTTATCCCTGTCTGTTCTGCTACCTTTCTAACCATTTCACTTCCCTCTCACTTTGCTTCTGTATTCCTCATGCACTGGCACTACTCATGAGCTCTCTCTGTCATGTCTCTTATTATTGATGTTATTATTAATAAGTAGCCAACAATATGCCTAAAGCATGCAAAAAGGTTCAGTTCTCATATTAAGCAATTTGCAGCATCATTAAGAACTGCCTTGGCTTTACCTTTTTCCTTCTCTCACTTAACTACTTAATACATTTTCAGTTCTTCCTTCTTTCTGATTGTCATGCATTCAGCCTCTTCAGTCCCCCTTCCTTATATGCTACGCGCTGTAAAATCAGTAACCCTAAACTCCCCAGATACCTTTTATTGTATATTAATAGAAAACTAAATTAGTGATTCCATTCTGTTCTCAATAAAGTCTGTGTGGACCTGAAAAAATTCAGTTGACTTTAGAAGAATTGTTCCAGAATGAAAATTCTCCTCCAGTCATTTTATTTTAATCAACTTATTTTAAAGACAAGAAAATTTACCTCTATGTTACTTTCATTATGTCATGATTACTAAAAATCACACTTCATCACGACCAACCACTAGCAATACCTGGACAAATATCAGCATAGTTATTATGGGGATTAGCAGCTTAGTTATATGAGACATCACTTCCTTTGCTTGAGCACCAGGTGCATTTGCACACGCAAAGACAGGAAATGAAGCCTGATCTCAGTATTTTAATTTCAGCATTAGGATAATGGTACAAACCATACCTGTGGCTCAATTCTACTTAGTATTTATTTATGCTAATGTCATCCTGTCATATTGTGGTCTCCACATGCATCCCCCAGTGAAAAATATCTAGCTTTTAAAACTTCCTCTGTCTCATTAGACACTGCATTCTGCTTTCTTGTCAATGTCCCTAGCAGCTTTCATTTCTTTTCCTGAGAAAGAGATTGAAAAACCCACCTTTCTTAAACACTTTAAAATGAAAGTAGAGAAAGTAGAATACTTTAAAATGAAAGAGAGCAGTTGTGTGTTAATATAAATCCTCTGTTTCTATAATATTATTTTATAGCCTTTTATTCAAGCAGTTTGATTTGGAGAACAGCATAGATTCATTAAAGAGTTTAACACCAAAAAAATTCAGCAAAAGGCCCCAAATCCAGGGGACAGTTTTATGTGGAAATTATTTATGCAGGGAAAAAAAAAAAAGCCTGATTCATCCCCTTAGTGCCATTTTATTAGTTCTGCTGTAAAACCAAAATGCCATTCGTTCACTATATGATAATTCTCCACACAGCTGATATGCCTGGACTGTTTTCAAACAACAAGCTTTTATCTTTCATGGTAATTAAATTTATTTGTAGTATTCCTCGCTCTAAGTATAAATGTTATCATGAGGAAGGCCAGCACTGCAATGCAGTCAGCATTGAGATTTTGCTGGTGCACGCTCTAATTTTGTGTGCTGCTACCTTCCTGTTGCAGCTCTGCCCTGGTTTGGGAATCATTTTTTGATACTTAGAGCGCTGAAGCTGTTTCTTTTCACTTTCCCCCCCTCCTCATCTCCTCGCATGGTGATTTAGCAACAAATTTGTACATAGTCTCCTGCCTCTGAAGCTGTAAACACTATTTCCTACAGAATATTTCATTGATGAATGTGTAGAATGTAAAGGAGATTTGGCAAAGCTGTAAATACCCAAGAAAATTGAATGGCTTTAGCAAGAGTAATAAGCTAGTTATGTTGGCACAAATGAAAGGACATTGACTTGGAATTACATTAAGTATGTGGAAAGCATTCCCCTTGTCCTTGTGTAATTTCCCTGCATGGCAAATTGTTCTGTTGATGGTAATTCCATGTGTGTCTATGTCATGGCCTGGTTTGCTTTAGCACTGACAAACATAAAACCCCATGGCTGAAGTGATGCTTTACCAGTATTGCCGTGTGTGCAGGTAACACAGTAGAAATGGACAATACCAGTAAGGGACACTTCTTCCATTTCCTGCTGAACATGTGTGAGAGTAAGACATCTTTTTGTTTTGTTGGTCATAGGAGGCTCTTTCTTATGGTGTTCCAGGTACTCTGATCCCGGTGGATTAATTCTGTTTGCTCCTACAAAGAGTTGTGTCACTGGATATACTGTCTTGATTGCTCGCATTCAGAGATTTCATAAGAGTAACCCCAGTTAATCCCCAACTAGGAAATTGATGCAGAAGCTTGCATTCATCATCCCAATTCAGGAAACTTAGTGCAGGAGAGTAGAGCAGAATTGATTATCTAACTGCAGGAATCCTGAAACCCAGCACAAGGGTTCGGTCAGGTTCTGAAAGGAGCAAAACACACCATGACAACAGCATCAGTGCCTGACATCCTTGATGGATTCTCCAGCATGATCCAGATTCATCCCTAGTTAGAGACATTGCAGGAATTCAAGTTTCTTCTGTTTTGGCCCAAACTATATCCAGGGACCATGGTGGGTTTTAGGAGCATTGAGTTTAAAGATGAAATAAACCTTCTTACTGTGAGCTCTGAAAGGCCAAATTACAGCTCAGCTCTGTAGCAGGCTGCTCTAAGGGTTTGCCTCACAGGAAGCAACACAGAAAATTTCCCAGGTTTAATAAAGAATCATAGAATCACAGAATTGTTTGGTTCTTAAAGATCATCTAGTTCCAACCTTGCTGACATGGATAGGGAACCTTTCACTTGACCAGGTTGCTCCAAGCTCCATTCAGTGTTCTCTTGAACACTTCTAGAGATGAGGCATCCAGTTGCCCCAGTTCCTCTGGGCAACCTGTGTGAGTGCTTCACCACCCTTGCAGTGAGGAATTTCTTCCTAATACCCAATCTGAACCTATCCTCCTCCAGTTTAAGGCTGTTCTTCCCTGTCCTGTGAGTACAAGCCCTCATGAGAACTCCCTCTCCAGTTTGTATGATTGATACAGGGGTATTTGGAAAAATAATGGCAGAGGGGGCTTCCCTGCATGATGGAGTCAGGATGTCCACTCCCCTTTGAACAGCCTGGACACAAGACCAAAGCCATCTCTGGAAGTTCAGTTGCTGGAGCTAAATATTCCAGAGTCTCTGGAGACCTGAGGGACCAGCAGCTAGCTCTCCAAACACTCCGCAGCCTACCTAGCAGGATTTCAAAGCACCTCAGTGCCTAATCCCCATTGATCCCCGCAAAAGCTGCATGTTTAACTCCTTTTGGAAATCTGGTCCTGGCACGAAGGGGTGATGTATGCAATAACAATGCCCAGACAGACAGGCAGACAGCCTGGCCCACGCCGGCTTCTTCTTACGGCGCCATCAGCCTGGGGTTTGTTTTACATAGCAAAACTGATTTTTGAGAAATCTGCCCCTTTAAGTTTGCCTTTCATCAGTCTTACATAAATAATCACACATGTTCTGAATGGCTGAGGCTGTAATCAGTGCCTCTCCATTTCTGCTGGAGCAGCTGGAATCCAGACAAGGCACAGTACAGGTGGATCCTGGTTTCTTTTCCCCAGCTTTCTAACACACCACTTGTGCCCTTTGAATCCATAAAGCAGCTCAGTCCATGCGTGGCCCAAGACAAAAATAAGCCTACCAGCATCTGGGGAAGTTTCTTGCTATCTTGTAGATGTGGTGCTTAGGGACAGGGTTTAGTGGTGGACCTGAAAGTACTGGGTTAGTGGTTGCACTCGATGATCTTAGAGGTCTTTTCCAACTTTAATGATTCTGTGATTCTACCCTCTGCCCAACAGTCAGTGCTCAAGTGCATCCACAGTAGAAGCTGAGCTCTGTGTGACCCTCTGGACCTCACCCTGCCTGGTTGAGATGGGTACCTTAGGGCAAGAGAAGACCATAGTTACAGCAGTCAGTGGAAAATAGGCACTTGCTGCATTGTTCTGACATGATCTTTAATCAATCTGAAGGTAATCTGACCTTAAATAGTTTAGCAGCGTATTTGCCAGTAAATATTAAGCACAGATGAACTTCAAAGGCAGTGTTTTCCCTGACCCTGTAGCATAAACTTCTTATGCTGTCCCTGGTTCAGGAATGGATGTTTACTTTCTCCTCTCCTTTACATTTGTGTGATCTCAGTTTAACTCCAGTCATTTCCCGGAGGCTTTGTCCACTTTACCTCATAGGAAAGATAAAGAGAAAAAGAACATTTGGGAAATGGAGAGTGTAGTGAGAAACAAGTCCTTCTCAAGGACCTGCCTGCAGCATCTCTCACTTCTCTCTTCCTTCCCTCCCTCTCTATGAGCCAAAATAAATACTCCTTATTGTTCTCATTGTGTTTCAGACATAGCAAAACCAAGTTAGCTCAGGCTGGTGAAACAAGGGGGCTTTCACACTGAAAAATGGTCACAGGAGCTCCTCCCATAGCAGTTCTAAAGTGGCTTCTAGGAGTAGGGTGGTGACATGGAGCTGAGTGTAGTGGTGCCTTTCAGTGCAGAGGACACCTTAGAAAAATAGCTTTTCTTCTGGACTCCTGTTTAATTTCTCAGGACGTCTCACATGCCCACAGGGTTTCCAAAGGAGTTTCTGTTGGAAATAAGATTATATTTTTATGCCAGAAGTATAGACTGTACGGTTTAGAAAAAAAAAAAGGTTCCCGTTACTCCCATAGGAAGCCCCATGTTTTTTCAAATTACAAGAAAATATTGATACATAACTGACACATGGTTGGCATTGGCAGCTGCCTTCACTGCCATCAGCTGCACAGTGACTGCCTGAGTTAACAGGTTGGGCTGCTGTGGATATCAAAATCCAAGAGATACATTCCTAGGCTTCAGCCACCATCTGAGCAGATGGTGATGCTGTGCTTCCTGCATCGTTCCCGCCACATCAACATGATTAATTCACCTCTTTGCCAAGCCTCATAATCCCCCCACACTAGGTGAGCCCTCCCAGCCCTCTCCAATTATGGACAATAGTTCCTTGACAGATCTATTACATTCACAGGATGGAAAAATAATTCCTGCAAGGGACATGACCTCCCAGGTGGACAGTGTGTCTGAATGAACCTGAAACAAAAACTTCTTCAACAATTACCAGGACACAACTGAGACAGAGATTGCAGGGAACAGGCTAAAGAACAAGGGAAATAATGTTGAAGTAGGTATTGAAATAGAGAAATGCAAGACTCAGAGCCTCTCTTTTATTAATAAAGACCAGCTGGTGTTAGGACAGAGAGTGCCGCCTGCTGGCATGCACCGGGGCTCTCCGAGGCAGGACGTCTTTGCCACCAGCCTTCTGCTTGATACCAGAAAATTAATAAGAAGGTGGTTTTCCAAATCAGCGTTCCATGGGAATTGGGTACATGACTGCTCCCATGACATCTATAACTTTTTTGCTTTTTCTTTAGCCCTCCTTGAAATGAATATATTAATACTTGTCTATCTGGTAGAGTTGCCATGTAATTAATTTAATATTTGTAAAGTCATTTGATCTGGGGCTAGAAAATGCTGCATAAATGCAGTGTATTACCATTAGAAAGATCCAGTGAAAAGCCTCTACCAATCTGGTTACGGTCACAGAACTGTGACTTTTTGTGTGGAAAAATATAAGGCAGTCAGGTAAGGTGGAGGACTTTCAAATGTCTCAGCTTTCCTGATGAAATGGAAAGCAGTCAGTAAAGTAGACTTGGAAATGAGCAGAGCATTATCCTGATATACAGATATACACATATATACCTATATATAAAACCAAAAATATATATATATATAAAACTTTCCTGTTTTTCTTCCTAATCTTAATGAGCAAAGATAACTGAATGCCTTAACACAGCCTTCTCGAGCCATTTGACCGAGGAGCACTGTGCTCCACCCTTCTTCCTTTTTTCTTTCCTCATAATCAAGGTTTTTCTTTTCATATCACAGCAAACTCTCCTTTGCCTTTCTAGCACCTGCACAGTCTCGTAGTAAGCCGCAATGCACTTATTCAATCCTACCTTAAATGTCCTGTCTTTTATCTCCCAAGCTCACTATCTGGATAAGGTAGTGAAAGGTATGCTCTTCCTTCCTATTTTTCCTATTGTCTTTGTGTTTCTTTTTAAAAAATGCACCGTGAACATGCTGTGTTGAGGTTGCATCTCTTCCTCATTGTCACCAGAGTGGTCCCTAATGTCTGGAAGGGTGAACTTTCCAGTCATTTAGGTAGGAAATACCTCTGTAAGTGCTGTGACCCTGTGTTAACATCATATCAGTGTTTCTACCCATTCCCTTGTCCCTGCCCTCCCCTCCAAATCATCTCTCATCCTCACCCTTCCTACTCAGGTAAGGCAAGTCAGGAGAACACAAGTGTCTGTGAATACAGCAGGAGCCCTGTACAGTGATGTGTTTTAATTAAATGTCTATGGTCCATTTTGTAACACAGGTGAGTGCACTTTCTGTGTGGAGTCTTCATGGTTTTGATCCACAGCTGCCAACTCTTACATGGGAGCTTTAACTAATTATATATTGGGTTTCTTTTCCTAATACAAAAATGTTATGATCTCAAAACCTCTGGTTGCATAAATCTGCAAAATCTGTAGACATCAGTCATGATGCATTAGTGTACACAGCAACAAAATCCAGCCTTATGCTCCTGTTTGTTTACGTAATGCAAGTCTAGGACCCAGGTCTTTCTTCAACAAAGAAGAAAAGTAATTGAATTGTTAGAGAACAGAAACCATCTGCTGTTAAAAAAAAAATCATCACAGTTATTTATTAAGCAGAACAATGAGCTAAATTACTTTAGGACTTTTTAAGAGAAACAGACAGTTCCACAATGCACTTAGCCTTTGAAAAATATTGAAATAGCATATATATGGTTAAATAAAAGAGTCTGACAGTAAATATGATTGAGTTGGACTTAAATATTTTTCTGGGTGGCTGATTTGACACTAACAGCAACACAGCGTTGACACCACACAAGCATCATATGTTCACCAAAAAATCAGGTTGAACAAATCAATTTTTTTCTGTAGTAGTATCCTTCTTTTCAGGTTTTGAGCAATGAAAAATAACAGCTGTGAGAGGCTGAGGATGAAGAGCAGAGATGCTCAACTATTGACCTAGTGAACAGTTAAAATGAAGTCTTTGCTGCATAGGGCTTGTGTGGTGTGACAAGAAACATGGTTGCCCTACTGACTTCACTTCTCTGGGTGAATTTACAATTCAATGTTTCTCCTCTTTTTCCATTGAGGATTAAAGACAGATTCAGGAAAAACTGCAAATAAGAAAAAAGTTTGAACAGACAAATATTAATGATGAGAAAATGTCCATAGTTTAAAGACTTCCATCTTCAGTGTAATGCAGCAACTGGTAGCTGTCCTTGGACCCTTCTTTACAGATCAGTTGATTGTACAGTGGTAGTTAGTTTTCTCTCATTGTTTAACACCAAAAAAAAAAAAAAAAAAAAAAACAGCTTGATTTTATTTAAACTACATGGAAAAGTACATTCTCTTTCATAGATCAGGGAAAGTGTGCCCTTATGGAGTAATCATGGTGACATCCTCAGAGGAAGATCTGGGCCATCTCTAGGGAGCATGATCAGAACCTACTGTTAATGTTCCATATCCCAGTGTTTTGCATTTCAAAAACCCAGGACTCCTCCTTTTCTCTCAATGTGTATAGGAGAATGTTGTATCCAAAAGTAGAAGATAAGCATTGAGGGGATAGAAGAGATGAAAAATCAACCTGCAGAGCCTGAAAACGGACCTTCAGCACTGATTTGCCCAATCAGTGGCCCAATTTTTTTAAACTAAGTCTTCTGTAGCTGTCATTTTTCTTCTAGGTAGCTTTTTGACTCATCTTTATGCCCAGTAATAAAAATACATTATATTTAGTGAGTATTTCAGTGGGTAGCAGGTTAAGCAACATCCTAAGAATAAAAGATCGTCTCTTGCTATGCATGGCTGCTTTTGGAAAGATTAGCAGTATCTGAAACATTAAAAGTACATGGTTTTTTACTTGGCTAACTGCATGGTGTGCATTTTTCAAAACTAAATTACTCATGCCCTTTTGGCTTTCTTAATTATTAACATCTTTCTGGTTGAAATCCTTTCCCAGTAATCCTCTGTTGTCAAAGGGTGAGCCTGATTTACTGCTGAATCTTTCCTACAGCTTTGCAATAAACCAGTCAGTCAGAGAAGATGTAGAATTGATCCTAAATGGGAGGGCAAGTTTCAATAGCAAACATCAGCATAATTAAACCAAGAAGCTCTAACTAGACTCAGAGTAGAGTCTTCTAAGCAAAGGCCTAATTAACACTGATAATGCTTAAAATGAGAAGAGGTGCCTATTATTTTAATAATAATTAAAAGAAGTGCTGATTTTAGAGAGAGTTTCTCCATACAGAACATCATTGGAGCTGATGGTACATCAGTGTAATTAATTTCTATTACTGAATATCAATTCTTATTCTTCAAAAATAATCATTAACCAAATTAACACTGTAGTGGTGCATATATAAACAGATAGTTTGAATTTTGAAGTTGTTGAACAACATTAGAATTCAGGGATGGCTGCAAGGGCTGCTCCTGAAGCGTGAGAGCAAGTGAGAAGCCAAGGTCTGACCAAAGCCAGTTCCCTCATTTGTACAGTTACAAGTGTAGGAGCTCTGGTCAGTAACTTCTTAACCTTCCTATTAGAGAACGCATCTGATTAAGGATTTCTGGATTCCCATCAGCACAGAATATCGTGGTGGTAGTTTCAGAGTTGAGTTGGTTTTGGGACACTTCACCAAGCTTTAGTAGTTCACAGGGATCAGCTGATGCTTTGCTCCTCGCCTTTAGTCTTAGAGCAGCTTCTGCAGGTCTCACAGCATTTGTTGTTCTCTCAAGCTTCAGGCATTTGCATCTTCACATGTTGCATTCAGCCATGTCCTACTTGTCCCAGAGTTCAACTGCTGCCTGTGGGACTTGGTAAGAACATACAGTGAAGGAAACATAATAAGTAGCCTTTTTTCCTAAGTGTTATTTCAAGTGGCAGCAAGGTTTGCCTTGAAGAAAACTACCAGTAAATGTTGCTTGTAATTTGACTAATTAGAGAAGGTTTTAACTGTACAGATCATTAAGAGCAGATTATTTTACCAACAGTTAAAAATTGCAGGATAACTTCTGGTGACAGACTTTTTTGACTCTGATGATCTTTCCTTATCTGTTTCAAAATTAACCCACTTTTTATATTGCTTCCCTGGTCTTTTCTCTCACTTGCATGGCAGACGTGACATCTTTGTGAATGCCCTCCAGAATCTTTCAGCAGCACTTACATGTGCTTAAGTTTGAAACTCAAATTAAAGGGTTTCCTCCTCTTTTCTGAAAAAGCCCTGTTCATGTATTTAATTCTCTTAGTCACCCAAGTACAGTTAACACCACAAACAGGAATAATGCATCATTGTTGACTTCTAGCTATGAGAAATCAGATCTGAAAGATTATGGTGGTGTAAATCTCTGAGGATTAAGCCATCCCACTGTGGTGACATTCAGAAGCAATTCAGAAACAAGATGATCTCTTTGCTTTATTCCCCAGCATGGGGGAAAAGAGAGGATAAAGTTTATTTTGTATCATCTTTTCATCAAGTGCTTTGAAGTGCACTGTTTGTGGAATGTGGAATATCGTATCATCCTATCTGTGTAGTGTAAGTGATGGTCAAGTCTCTGTGCAATGAACCAGTTCAGAAATGGAAGTACTTATAGGTCCATTCTCCTGGATGTATTGGCTTAGTCATCTCTGTTGTCCCCTAACTTCCTGAAGGCTCAAGTCCTCTGACAGCTGATATTATTTTTTTTTTCCTATTAATGGTTTACTTTCTCTATGCATCTTAAAAATATCTCCTCTCCTACTGAACCATGATACTAGAGGGGTTCAGTTTAATCCTCACAGCACTGAAATTTTTATGTAATGGTAAACATTAGAAGACTTCTGTGTTCCTATAAATGTGAAGAACCATTTCTGTCATCAGGAAACAGTTCTTTCTGCCTCCTTGGAAGAGCTTTATCTGCTTGGAACCAGAGATTACGTTCTCCTTAGTGGGAAGGAACAAACCTAGTTTCTAGATTTAAAGGGTGCCAAGACAGTGGAGTATAAAATTGCAGGTAGGACTTACCCTCCTTTAGGTACCTACAAATGCTTATCTCTCATCTTGGCACCCTGGATCCCTGTAGTACTAAAGAAGAGGAATAGATATTTTGGGAAGGCTTAATCTTATGAGAGACTTGCTCTCGTCTCTCTCTCTCCTCTCCTGACTGATGCTTTTCCTCTGCTTGTCCTCTTTCTGAAATGCTTGGTTTACTTTCTCTGGGTCCAGATCAAGAAGATTTCAGAGTAAATCCTGAAAGTCCATTCAAGTACTCCCAAGCATGTTCCATATAGACAATTGCACACAAAATTCAAACACATAGGATTGAAAGGGGTCTCCTTAGTTAGGGTCTAGTCTTCTGCTGGCAAGGGCAACCAGACTGTGTAAAACTTCACATAAATTTACCAAGCTCTATGGATAAGTAACTGAAGAATCTTCTCTTTAACACTCCCACAGGGAATCTGTTCCAGAACTTCATTCCTTTGATCCTTGCAAATGATCTTTTTTCCCAATTTCCAGCCAGAATTTATTCATACTTGGTTTATGTCCATTTGTTCTTGTGCCAGCATTATTCTCTTTACCTTAAACAGCTTTTAAGAAGTTTCCCCTTCTCAATGTTGATGTGTTTCATGAACTTGTGGGAAAAAATCATAGTCTTTTCAGCCACTATTGTCCAAGGAGAGACAAATCAAGCTCTTCTCATTTCCTCAGATGCCAAAGGTGCCTTATCCAAACCATGTCATCTGTTTTCTGCCAGTCCAAATTCCTTTTTTCCTAAACCTGGGAGAGTAGAGCACATGCAGTTCTGCATGAAATACTCATTTTTATAGCTACATTAGTTTTCCCTTACATTTCCTGGGCACTTCTAAACATGAGACAAGATCATGGCATCTTCAACTTCATTCAAGTCCTTCTGGTTCTCACTTCACTCCTGTTCAGGTCAACACCTACAGCACCTTTATTCTGCCCAGTCTCTGCAACTGTAGGATGGAAGAGAACTTCTTAGCAAAGATTTAAAAGAGTCTAATGAGTAAAACAAGAGGTGTGCTCAGGGGTGATGCACCAGCCAAGCTCTAATGGACCCATCCAGTATACATATAAAGCAAGATCTCTTCAGAGACTTGTCATCTAGGCAAATTAAAGCAGTGGCACCGTTGCCCCCGGCTGCCCAGGGAAGCTGTGGATACCCCATCACTTGAAGTGGTCAGGGCCAGACTGGATGGGGCTTTGAGCAACCTGGTCTAGTGGAGGATGTCCCTAGCCACAGCAGGGAGATTGGAACTGGATGACCTTTAAGGTCCATTCCAACCCAAACTCTTCCAGAATTCTATGATTTTTAGAGAGGGGGGGAAAAAGTCCTATCTCTACTGTCAGGATGGTCCCATCCAAACTGGTTTTATCTACTCCAAAATGGGATTACCTACCTAGCCAAGTAATTTTAGGAGGTTATTTAATACACTTCTTCCTCTTTCATTCTCAAAATAGCTGAACACTTTCAGCTTGTAAGTAAAGCAAAAGTAAAGGGATCAAACATATAAATTAGCTGTAGCGTGGAAAAAAATCTGATTAAATGGTTAAAAGTTTGGCACTGTTGTAAGTTACTGAAGGCAGGATATTAAAGTGAAGAATTTCAAGTAGCCTTGCCTATAAATAGCTCTTCTGTAGTATATAAATACTAATATAGTGTATAAATACCAAAATGCACAACAGCATGCTCACACATACACACTCACATTAGCCACATCCCAGAATACACATTTTGAAAGACTGAAATGCAACAAATTTGTTCATAAATGAAATATATATTTAAGATCCTTCTAAAGGACATTTCCTTACCATCTTTGTTCATTTTTCCATTTGGCTCCTGTAAATCAGTCACTTGTTAAAAAAACAGTCCTAAAAATGTTTTTGTTTTTTTTTTTTTTTTCTGTTCACTGGGAAAGGTTCTGTGAACTTTAAAAGCTCCCTTGTGGAACATTTTTTTTTTTGTTTTAAAGGCTTTTCTAAGCCCCATTTCCCCAGTGCAGGACACACTGAGACATGGGATGTTCTAGATGGGGTCCCAGATCTGCCCTGGGGAGACCCTTAAACATCATATGGTCAAACAGACATCAAGACAACACACACCTCTTTGCTGTCCTGCACAGGATAGGTCTGTGTCATTCACATAGGTTCACAATCCTGTCTTGCAAAGCTGAGGGCCTTAAACAACTCCGACTATGTGGCAGGATAGCACTACACATATATAAATAGAGAAATCATTAAAACAGGGCTTAGGAAGACTGAATTGTTTCCCTGGTGTAATCAGTCCTGCTGAGTGACCTTCACAGGCACTTCAGTCCCTTGTACTTCAGTTTCCTAAGCTGTTAAGTGTCTCTTACACTTCTGACAGCTTGGTGGTAAAGATTTTTGGGCTACGCAGGTAATAAAAGCCCCCAGAAGGATTTAAGCTAACCAGCCTCTTTCACACCACTGCTTACTGGGGAAATTCCTCTGCTGTTTTCTTGAAGGGGGGGGAAGTGCAGAAATCTCAGCAGGAGGTCATCAGATGAGAAAAATCAAACCCGAGTGAGCAGACTGGGAGGTTAGTGTTCATCCTCCTTAAATAAATTTTGTCACCCAAAAAATGCCTGCTTCTGTGCTGGGCTCTCTCTAGTCACTGGGGAGAGAAATTGATGTTTCCAAAGCATGCTTCAGCTCATCACCATGAGCATCAAACCCACTTCTGCCCTGGGACAGTCTGTTTCTCTGCTGACTACAGAGAGTTGAAGGTATCTCAGTTATAGATTAATTTGAACTGGATGAGATTAATCCCTCCCAAAATTACTACAGTAAAGAAACTGTATATCTTCCAAATTTTTTCTGCCTTTGCCTTTCCATATGGTTTTGAATGCTTACCAGTCTGAGATCTCAGTAATACTGAAAGCCAGCTGCTTTATCCTGCTGGGTGTTGGGAACTTTAACCCCAAATCCTACTTAGGTAACCCCAAGTACTAGTCTTACATAGCAAAAGCTTTGAGAGGCTCGGAGGCAATGTGCTGTCTTGCTTTTACAACCAATGAAGCTGGAATGTTTCAGTGCACCCTGAAACTCACCATTCCCTCAGTGCAGTGAGTGAGGTTATGCTGTGAGGACCTCTTGGGAGAGCCAGAAGCAGCTGCCCATTGACTGGTCACCACCATCCTGACACCCAAGCAGGTTCATTCCAAGTGAGAAGATACCAGGTGGGAGTGGAGAAATAAACTGAAGGCAAAGGGGAAAAGCTGTTTAATGAGCCCCTTTCCAGGCTATGATGCTTTGTGTTTTGAGTGTGTTTGAATGTGTGGCTGTTTGCCTTGCAGAGGGATGCCCTGGCTTGTGCAATGGCAATGGCAGATGCACTCTGGACATGAACGGCTGGCACTGTGTCTGCCAGCTGGGCTGGAGAGGAGCAGGCTGTGACACTTCCATGGAGACGGCATGTGGCGATGGGAAAGACAACGATGGAGGTAGGACATGAGCACATGTGATATGTCAGGCTTCACAGAGCCTATAAACCTCTCACAGTGAACAGTCATCTGGGCTTGGTTCTGCAGGGCAGATTGTTTTTTGACAGCTGGTAGAGAACAGACAGTGAAATCTGCCAGGCTGACTCAGCCAGAGTGGATTTGAATACAAATTAAATGGGTTTGGATCCGGGGTGCCAGGGCTGAAGAGGGACATTTGTTTATCTCCAAATCAAGTCCATACAGCAGAGAGCAGGCAGAGGCTGTGCATCTGTCCAATCCCTCCACCCAGCCAAGTAGCTCAGCAGTGACACGGTGGGACCACCTCAGACAGCAAACATCCCTCACTGTCCAAATTTGCCTTCACTACCTGAGGCTTTCATCAAGGGTCTCTAGTCGGTCACTACTGACTTTGGATGGATATTTTGCAGAAATTTAGAGGCTTGGGTGACTGATCCCCATGCCCACAAGCCATCCAATCCCTCTCAAACCATGTTTTATTGATTACGGTTCCATATGTAATGATGTCAGGCATGTGAATAATAGCTCTATGTAATGCAAACTTAATATTCAGAGTTATCTCATTACAAAGGAAACCGTGGTGCAGTGTGAAGGTTTGAATTAGAGAGCAGGAGATGAGATATTAAATTTAAGGCATAAGGGAGACTGCATAATTTGTTTTGTTGTCACTCAGCAAAAGGCCTTGTAAACCACAAGTCTGGGCCAGGACCCAGACTGTGAAGTGGAGACTGCATTTTGCGAGCCTCTGTTTTATCATATTCACAAGAATAGTACAGTTAAAAAAATAATAGCCAAGCCAAGTCTGTGATTATCTGCTTCACAGCAACTGCGATTCATATTGAATATTTAAAATACTTCTGCACATCTGGCATGGAAAATGGACCAAATTAGCCCTTTAGAAAAGATGGAAAAATTGGAGAACCATGCAGAGTACACACTATAAAACAAAGATGGCTTTTTACCTCATATGGAACTGAATATCACTGTACTTGTGCAGCTGACACAGGGCAGCAATAAAGGTCATCACATCAGATGTGCAGAAGTATGGTAAACAGACATACAGTCCCAGTTTCCATGGAATAAAATAATCAGCAAAAGCTTTGTGAAGTTTTTAGAAAGAGAGAGAGGGAAAGAGTAATCCAGCCTAACATAAAATGTAAATCACAACTGTATGATATCACAAAGAGCATGACCAGATGAGGTATCTTGATATCTCCTGATTCAAGGGTTAACCTTTTTACCTGGATTACTCTCACCTTGAAATGAGCTGCCTTTCAAGCCTGCAGGACAGCAGATGTAGATAGGAGAGACAAAAGACATTGACAGGTTTGCAAGTTAATGCACATCAACTACTAACTGGCATTTGGTGACCTTGTGTGCAGCAGTGGTGCAC
Source organism: Cinclus cinclus (assembly GCF_963662255.1). NCBI lineage: Eukaryota > Metazoa > Chordata > Aves > Passeriformes > Cinclidae > Cinclus > Cinclus cinclus. Next base: position 33,439,229 of record NC_085047.1, on the reverse strand, counting down.
ACAGCAAGAACAGAGCAATTGATAGGTTGGAACTTATTGCTTTGTGACAGCTTATTCATGTATCAGAGCCCACATATGGGTGTTGACTTTAATCTTGGTACACTCAAAAAAAAGTGTGTACATGTTGTGCAATACAGATTACAGGTAATTTGTCATACACTGTGCCTTTGATTTGGCTATGTTACTGATAAGGGCTCTCCTCAGTTGGGAAGTGAAATAGCAGAATACATTTACTTTATTAACTTATTTTTATATGTTTTAGTGGGTCATTTGTATTTGTGAGCTCAAGTCTAGAATTTCAACCTCTGAGATGTAGCCGTGGTGTAGCTTCAGCAGTGGTGAGGCACTTCTGCTTTGAAGCCTTAGTCCTTTTTTCAATAATTCAAATAGAGATACAAGGACTCATGAAGAAAGGCTGATGTTCTGCCAGTTTGCTAGATGTTATGCTGGTTTCTGTAGCAAGTGGGGATGTTTGTAGAATGTCATAGCATAATTTAGGTTGGAAGGGACTTCCACCAGTATTCAATTCAACCGCCTGTTCAAGGTAATACTGATTCCATCAGGTTGCTCAAGACTGTGTTTAATCAACTGTTGAACACCTTCAAGGGTGGAGATCCCACCTCTGGACACCCTGCTCTAGTGTATGACCATCCTTATAGTAAATGTTCTTCTCCTTGTATCTGGTCTTAATTTTCTGTGTGCTAAATTATGTTTGTTGCCTTTTGTCCAATGCCATCTGAGACATCCGAGCTGACTTCTGGTTTCCCCTTCACAACAGCTTCAGTGTCTGGTAGAGCATATACGCATTTCATATGTGACATTTCCTTTTGGATTGCTCAGACATCTAAGGGAAATTCAAATCACAGTAGGCATCTGTGCTCAGCAGAACTGAGCCCATTCACCACAAACATTATACCTTGGGAAGCTGCTGTGCTTTGAAGAGCACTGAAGAGATACATGCCTGAAGCCTCTCCAAAAACATGCAGTGGATGAGCACTGTGGTTTCTCCCTCTTTTGGGATTCTGTCACATACACTGGAGTGATGCATGCTCAGGGTTGGAGAAAAGTAGTTTATTTTGGTTCACCAGAAAGGATCCAAACGTGGAATTTGCTCATGAATGTTTGCAATGAAGGTAGAAGTCCATGAAGCATCAGAAGTCAAACTGGCCTAGTCAAAATGGATACCATGAGTGGTGAGAAAGAGGTTAGTGGAGCTAGTACCAGCTAGGGTACTTCACTCTGCCTGAGCTCCTACCTGTTTCCTACACTGTGGTGTCAGTGTCTGCTAATCAAAATCTCTGCAGCCGGAAATTCCTCAGGATAATGGGAGCTGAAGTCAGAAACTTTTTCATCAGCTCCCAGCCTAATCATACCCTGAGGGAGACGAGTGCTAAATGACAGGGTATGTTTGTCTCCTAAATCTGGAGTCTGCTCAGATAAACAATAACAAGCTGAGCAGGAGTCACTCAGAGAGAGACTTGGTGAAATGTAATCTTCGTTCAGGCTAGTAAAAAGTTGTTTCTGTGCACAGTTCCCTCTCCACACAAAAGTGTCATTTGTCAAAGCTAGCACTTAGGTTTCACACCCAGATCCACTTTGTTTACACTTTTAAACACCAAGCCCATCAACTTGAAAGAAGCTGTAGTGAGTAACTGAGAGCAGGCGACCGTTGAGTATAAGTTAAGGAAAAACAGTGCAATGACAGAGATGTAACAATCTGGATAAAAGGCCAAGATTTTGTACATTTGACCTAAGAGGCCACCTGTATTACAACAAACAGGAGGTGTGTCTTTATAACAAGATGAAGAAAGTGGTTCTTGCCTCACTTCAGCAGAAAATAGCCTCTCTAATTTATTGCTGCAAACACTCACTACGTAAGAGTAGGTGTGACAGGTAGTACCTACATGTCTCACCCTACACTGAGTGCTCTGTCATGTACTTGAAGAATATGTTTTAAAGCTTAAAAAATCAAGGAAATTATTTTCTGTGACAAGTCCTAAAAGTGGAGTTAATGGCATTTGAAAATACCTTGAGAAGAGGCTGGTATTCCATAACCTAAATATGGGCTCTGTTGCATAGGTAGACTCCTCTTTTAGAGTGTACAGGAAAAACTGAGGGGAAGAGGGGATATTCTTAACTAATCTCATGAATATGATGTTGAACAGCAAAGTTGTGTTACCCATCCTTGTTCTGGAGAAATTATCTAACTGTTGAGAGACAGAGATTCCAGTTCTCCATTTCAATGTCTTCACATGAAGACAAGATCACTTTGAGATGAAATCATGAGAGGACTACAGATGTTAAATTAAATTGCTCATTTGGTCTAGAAGTTCAACACAGTAACTTTATTTGATGGCCTTTGTTATTGTTTGGGGCTTTTCCAGAGTAGGCAAGTCTTCCAGGTAGTGTAAAACTTGCTGGTTCTCCAGGAACTGGAACTGACCCATCCTTCATTTCCTGCTTTAAACAATTCCAGTTCCTGAACAGCTGCTGAACACTGTACAACAGGAACCTACTTCATTTATGGAAGGGAAGAGTCTTTCTCATATGAAAAATATGTCTGAAATTACAATGTTCACAATATTATCTAAACCTTCATGTTCATTAGAGGTTTCTGTTCAGTTGTCTGCTATTCTTCACTGCCTCTTCCCAACTGAAATACTTCCAAAGGCTAGTGTCAGTGGTTAAGGGAATGGATAGATAGATAGATAGATAGATAGATAGATAGATAGATAGATAGACAGACAGATAGATAGATAGATACCCTTCCCAGTCAAATAAGGGTGGCCTGTAATAACATATATTGCACACCATTGCATAAAAGTATCGAAACTTCATTTTTCTTAACTATCATCTGGTCAATGATCTTCCTTTGGGACTGAGAAAAGTAAACCATCATGTTCTCTTTTTGTGCAAGAATTGTATTAGCAAAGCTCCTTTCCCTCAGTTTATGTCTCATTTAGCCTAGGACAGAGAGTTCCAATGTACCCATGGCCCCATTTTGCCTTTGAAAGTTTAGTCTTTGCTCCACCAGATGGTTCCCTAAAGTTAGCAGGTGGAGCAGTTTGTATGTGTTCCTTTCCTTATCCTCCTGGACCAGAGCAACTGATTGCTGCCTTAATCTCCCAACCCTGGAGCAGTGAGCTGGTCACTTCAGGGACAGTGTAATTCAGAAATGGCCTCTCTGAGGCAAATCAGTGTTGTTTAACTGTTCCATAGCCCACTGGCAGCTCCACAGTGCCTTGCCCCATTCAAGGATCAGGTAGTGCTTGTAGTAAGGTGGAAACTTACATAATGTTTTGGAACAGCAGCATTTCAAATCTTTGGCAAGAGAAATTTTGGCACAGCACACTGGCCTTCTTAACACCTGTGTGTTCACTGTCCACCACATGCCAAATAGTGTTAGAGAGATGGCAGAAGTCTACACTGATCTTTGCAGTGCATAGGGCTACACCTGAAGGTAGTCTTAGGTCTTTAAAGGGGACTGTAAAGAATCCAGGAGAACCCCAGAACACAAACCTTTGTCTTCGCAAATGCTTGAACTGCAGACAAAGTGGTGGGGTACTTTCTGATACTTCCTTTTGTCTTTCTGCCCTCATACCCTGGGCTTTAATAGCATGAGGAGATTGTCTCCTGGATGTGGTGCATGAGCCATCTGCTTCTTCAAAACTATAAAAAATTATGCAATAATGTGCTGGCTACATTTGTGGAGGGAAGTATTGAGATCTGAATGCACCTGGGAAAACAGCCATCATAAATTAGCATTTACCATCACAGATAGATCCAGTCAAACAACAGGGTCGTCTTGGAGAAACCACAAAGCACTGCTAAAAGGATGAGAAAGTCTGCTGTACCTGAAATATTGGGTAGCTGGTATAATAGAAATCACCCAGCTTCTCTTCCTCTGTTTCATGGTGACTGTTAATTGACTTCTCCTCATATAAAATTAGCAGTTCACATTTTCAGGTTTCATCTCTTAGCTGATTTTGTGTTGGATGGTAACGCATGGATGTCACCTGTGGCTGGTTGTTGGCAGCAAGGCTGGCAGGAGGGCAGTGTTAACCCAGGCATTCTGGCATCCCAGAGCTAGTGTTGATTGTGCCATTGGAGAGGATGATGTGTGGTGAACTGGGGATCTAGCAGTGCCTTGTCCTGACACCTTGGGTCAGCTCCTGGTACTTTGAAGGAGTCCTTAATGAAATGCCATTGATTAATCGATTCAGAAAGACGTTATAAAAGTGTTTTTTGTGTTGAAGGAAACCTACCATTGTCTGCTGAAATGAGGGAGCTAACTTAGGGGGAGGAGGCACTGCTGGTACACAAGATAAAAGAGAGGGTGAGGTGCCAGCTTAAGAAAAAAAAACAGATTGGACACTTATTTCACAAAGCATTTCTCTACCTCAAAAGGTGCTTAAACAGAGTTCGAGCACTAATATTTAAAGCAGAAATTCCAGACCTACTTCATCATCTGAGGCAAACTGTTGCAACTTGTGTGAGGCAGAAAGTCCCCCTAGAATCCTAAGGTTTTGTACCAACTGTGTTCAACATGCATAGAGTGCATAGCCACTTTCCTGTTGACCAGGATTTGAGAAACATGCTAATATCTGAGTTATCTGAGACACTCCAAGCTGTTCTCAGATGATTGCTTAAATTGGCTTGGATTCAGTCAGAATATGTTAGGGTGAACATTTCAGCAGTAGCTTAACACTTGCAGCACTTGCCAGGAAAGTGAGAGACCTTGGTGACAAGGATCTCTCAGCTGCTGAGAGTGCGAAACCACTGTTCCCACCAAAAAATTGCTAAGTTCTGAGTTCCTTTTGTTCAGAGGGATCACTTCTGAGAGGTGCTTTGGCTCCCGAAGGAGGCAGTTTCAGGAACACTAGTGCATGACAATTGATCAGGTTAAGCAACGTGTACTTACTGCCTTGTCCAAATGTTAGTCACAGAATCATAGAATATCCTGAGCTGGAGGGGGCTCACAAGGATCATTGAGTCCCAGCTCCTGGCCCTGAACAGGACAACCCCAACTCTGTCAGGTTTGGTGCTGTGACCACTTCCTTGGGGAGCCTGTTCCAGTGCCCAACCACCCTCCGGGTAAAGAGCTCTTCCCTAATACCCAGCCTAAACTTTCCCCGACACAGCTTCATGCCATTCACTCGGTTCCTGTCACTGCTCACCACAGAGTAGAGATCAGTGCCTGTCTCTCCTCTTCCTTTTGAGAGGAAGCTTCAAACCATGATGAGGTCTTGCCTCAGTCTCCTCCAGGCTGAACGAAGTGACCTCAGCCATATCTCACATGGCTTCCCATCCAAAGCCTTCACACTCCTCATAGCCCTCCTTTGGACACTGTCTAATGGCTTTATACCTTCCTATATTTTGGTGCTCAAAACTGCACACAGCCCTTGAGGTGAGGCTGCCCCAGTGCAGAGCAGAGCAGGACAATCCCCTCCCTTGCCTGGCTGGTGATGCTCTGCCTGATGCATCCCCAGGCACAGTCTTTCCTAAGCTAGGAAAGGCCCTCACATGCCTTCCTTAGCTTCATGCAATTCCCTCAAATCCTAGGTTGCTTGGTTTCTATGCTGCTTTGCTGGCTGTTAAAAATCTGCCTGGAGAAAGAAGAAGTCCGTGAAACCAATACAGCTGCATCAACTTTATTCTCCAGAGTAATGATGAGCTGCGGGATGCTGTGAACTTGTAGATTCTAAACACATTATTACAGCTGTGGTTTATGCCAGATAGTGGTGATTATCATATGTTTTCTGTCATTTCCTCCTTCCACTTCCCTTCTTTTTCTATTCAGATGTTTTTTTTTAAAGAATGTAGCTCTGGGTTAGGATGAACATTTTGCAGAGCATTTCTGTGACTACCCCCACAGAGGCTCTGCACAAGAACCCAAAGAGTTCTGTAATTCAAATACTTGACTGCTATTACATATGACTGTGTTATATCAAATTTGCAAACAAGTGCTGAACACTTAGAGAAAGATGTGAGGGCAATTCCTTTCCCAGGCAGCTTGCAATCTAATTTAGCCCGGACACAAACAGTGAGAAGCTTATTTGGGTGAAATTAAAACAGAGCAGGTGGGATAGAAGGAGCAAAGAAAATATTAATAGCTAAGGGGTTCACAGAGAGTTGACAGTCACATTGCCATTGTTCCTTACAGTTGTGTTTTGTTTCCCTTTGACTCCTTAAAGAGGAGCCAAAAGCTGCAACTTTTGTTGAATAAGTAAAATTTCTTTCTGCAAAGTACTGGAGTAAAACCCATTTATTCCCCAAATCCAATTCAAGTAAATTGAGTGTCAGTCCTCAACTCAGGGCAGAACATCATTATTCCTGTAAAACCTTTATCAGCACAAACATCCATGTTAACAATAACTTGTTTGTGCAAAAGTACTGAGCCGTTCCTTTAGAGCCTTTCTCTTAACCAGGGTTTAGATTAGAACCGAAAGGGTAAAATCTGATTTGCTCAAGGGTAAGACTAAGACTTTGTTATCTTAACCTCTGAGTATTTACATTTAAAACCTTTCCCACCCATACTCTGCCAGTAATTCATCCAAAAGCATCACAGGACAAGACAGTGTCCCCACAAAAAAAGTGATAATGTTGCCTGATGAATGGCACATAAAGGGAACTGAAAGATAAGAATTGAATGAGGTGAGAGACACGATTATTTGTATAATCAGTGCATTTTATGCTTTTGTTGCCAGTGGATATACTCCCACGTGAGACACTGGGGTTTTATTGTTGTTTTTACTTCCTAGTTTTGCTTTGCCTAATACAGTTTCTTGTAGAGGCTCTTCCCATTGCAGTCAGTGACAAAAAGTGTCATGGTCTTTAGCAGAAGCAATCCTTGAGTTTGTCATGTATGCTGTCCGAGATTCACCCTAATCAGGCTCCTTAAGCTCACCTCCAAGTGCCTGTCTGCCTGGGGCTCCAGGAGTGTGTCAGGGTTCACAGAATGCTCTGTGTACAAACAAATCCATCCCTACCCATGGCCTGTTCCAGCCTGACACTTGACATGCAGCACCTGTCAGAATCTGCCTAAACACATAATAACACCTCTGACTGCAGGTTATTTGCATTCTGCTGGTGATGTTAGCATGACTGATTTTTGTTGCAGCATCCATAACTCTGTAGAAATGCTCAATTATTCAGTCTCAGCCAGTTAAGACACTGCCCATTAAATCAACCAACACAATTGTAGGGCCATGAAAAGTCACAGCTAATTTGAAATTTTATTAGCTCTCAGCTGATCTTGTTTACTGCAGAAGCAGCGTCTCAAAATCAGCCCTTTGTTTCTGTACAAAGCTCTAATCCTTGTCACCTTTTGGGTGCTGCGTGGCATTGAGTGAGGAACTTGGAAGCTGACTGCACAGGACACAGAGATGAGACTGCTGTGGGATTTGTGAGCACTTTGCAGCAACAAGTCAGGGAGAGCAAGGACAGCAAGTAGCCCCATTGCTGCTGAAGAACAGTTATTTTGTAGGAATTTCAAAATTTCTGGTTATTTTGGGTGGATATATTTTTTTGCATGCACCATACAGACAAACTTCATAAAGGACATGATTTTCAGAAAGTGATGGGTCACTAGCAGTGTTTGAAAGCCAAGTAATTTTAGCTCCTCTTAAGTTTGGTATCCAGGTGACTATTTGTGGAAGGCAGTTGATATGGAGTATCTCATGAAATTCCTGAATGAGGTCAGCATTTCCATCTGTTGTCATTATCTAGTGCAGCCTTCTTGGTAGTTAGAGTGAGTGTTTAAAGTCAGTTAAAATCAGGTGTTCTCCAGCTGGTGTTATGCAAATGTTACACTAGTTAGGCCAAGGTCCTGCTCCAGGAAGACACAGATACCTTTGGAGTTCAGCCCCTTCCATGAAACAATGCTCCTATGGAGAAAAAGCTGAACATACATTTCAGATACAAAACTTTAATGTGAGAATTGTGGTTATTTCATTGGGTTGTGCTGACACTTCAGAGCCCTTTGGGACTGGAACAGATGTTTTGTGAACAGAAAAGACAGTCTCTGCTCCCAGGGAGTTTGCAGTCTAAAGCACTGATTTGAAGAGCTCACTAATGGGATTGTTGGATTTCAAATTTTTAAGGGAGTCAGAGCATCATTCTAAAAAAAATTTGCAACTTCACCCACAAGATACGAGCTAGATGAACCATCCCAAAATAAAACTCATTGTCTACTGATATACAGAATGCAGATTACCTGATAAAAATGGTCTTGGTCCCCTGAAATACAGTGTTGGCTGAATAAACTGGAGCTGCCCTCAGTGGCAGAAAAGGAAGGGTTTCTGCTGAGCCCAGTTCATTTTCCTTCATGTCCCTCTCTGAAGGGGATGAGCCAGGGCTCACAAGATGACCTGCAGAAGTGCCATCCATTCTGATTTATTCTATGATCACATGAATCTTAGTGAAAGATGCAAACCACTGTGCACATTATTTAACAGATGTGACAACGTCTTGCCAGTGTCTCCCTTTTCACAACCACAGTGGTTTCATTCACCCCATGGTAACTCTTAAGATTGCCAAAAGGTATTTATTTCATGGCTTCGTGCAAAAGAAGTGGGACAAAAACGTGAGTTTGGTTTTAGCAGGACAGTCAAAGGACATGTATGTGATATAGAATGCATAAACAGTCTCAAAGATGTAAAAATTCCTATTGCATGAAAATAAGAAGGAACACAAAAGATACCTTAAAATCTGGCGTAGTGACACACCTCTGAATTAATTTTTTAATTGCAAGGCATCCATCATTGAAGATGTTTCTGTAGGGATCCCTTGGAACTGGTTGTAGTATCTAGCCCTACTCAGCATTTTCATTATTGTCTTAGAATGTAGTTTACTTCTCTCCTGGTAAAATTTTCAGGTCACCTAAAGCTCGATATGGTGGTAAATAATGTACCCTGATCATTTTGACACAGAGTGATCTGACTCACATCGCTGCAAGGTCACATTCAAACAAAATATATCATAATGCAGCAAAATGCAAAATAGCCCTGGGAACAAAGAAAGGATGTTATACTGGAGGGTTGAGAGATTCTTGAGAAGCAAGAACAGGATTTTGAGGTCACTGGAGATAGCTGTCTCAACATGAGTTCTCAGTACAAGGCTTTTGTGCCTTCACCTCTGTGAACCTTAGAAATATAGAAGCCCAAAAACTCCTTGGAGATGAGGAGGTGGTCTCTTTTCTGCACCCAATATTGCTGACACAGTGTTGTGTCCAGTGTTGGTGAACACACATAACAGATATGAAATTACTGGAAAGAGATCAAAAAAGTCCAGTGGATGGGAAACAAACCTTAAAATGGGAATTTTATTCTTCCTCAGCTGTTCAAGGAAAAGATTTGGAATGGATTGTTTTTCTGTGTGGAGGTAATTGCACATGGAGAAGGCATTAGAACATGCAGGGCAGAAGGAGCTATTGGTAACTTTATGGACAAAGGCCAAACAAGACCAGTCATGGGATACTGGAGTTAGACAAGTCCAACCTTGAAATAAGACATAGTTCCCTAGCAGTAATTAAGCATTTCAAAAGCTTACTGGAGGAAGTGGTTGACTCACTATTATCAACTCTCTTTGGTGAATGAGATATTTTCCTAAAACAGAGACTTTAATCCAGTTCTGGGTGGGAAAAAAATAAACAGCCTATGGGTCTAAGAGGTCAGACAAGCTGATCATAGTAGCCTTAAAACATATGAATTTCAGTAATCCCCCTATGCAAGACTTCTCACAGAGATAATTCAGTAAGACATTTGTTCTCTGCTCTGAAGCACCATGGCCATATTAGTTTATTTAAGTAAGGGAGCTGTCACTTTTTGAAACCAAGAGCTGTATAAAGGCATCCATAACTAAGAACTTACTGTGCAGTCTACCTGTGCTCTGGGAGCTACTGGAGTTAGGAATCCACGTGCGGGTCATGGGTCTCTGTGGCTTTGCTGCTGCAAAACTTGAGGTGCAGAGGGCATTTATCCCATAGTCACCTCCCTCTGTTACCTGTCTTGGAAAAAATTTGCAGTGATTTCTAATGAAAATTTACCTTTATGCTTTGTGGATTTCAAAAGTGTTTTGTATTACAGCTTCATATGTTTTTTGTTGGATTGAAGTCAGAGTTTTGTTTTGCTCTGATTTTTTTTTTTATTAATCCATGCAGCTCCCTGAATACTTTGCTCTTCATGGGTCAGGAGCTTCTTGCAAATGTCACTTAATCCTCACTCTTCTGATGGATCCAGTGAGAGATATCAGGGCATGAGAAGTCATAGCTGTGTACACTGTCATTATATCTCCTGACAATTCACTGTAGGGCACCACTTGGATGACTTTTGGACCATACAATAAAAAATAATCAAGAAAAGAGTATCCATGTGGAGACATCACTGCTTATGATCTGGTTTGTAGATTAACTCTTGCTGCTCTGCATGACTCAGACAGAAATAGCCATTACATTTCCTAAGCTAAAGAAATGCTTTGTCCTGAAACTGCTCTTGGTGCTAGAGGGAGTTGAGTAGCTAAATGCCATTTCAGCCCTCGAGTACCTTCATGAATTTTGGATGTCAGTGACAGACCTCTCTGGTGTTGTTATCCTCAATTTATTCCATATAAGTCCAAAACACATTAGTTGAAAGGCTTATCTGCAGATGAGTCCTCATCATTCTCACCTGTTCAAAATATTGCCCTCTGCATCTATTCTTCAAACATTTATCTACACTTTCCTGCGAAGACGTTTTCTTGCTGTCTTGCAGCTTCAGGCCCCAAAACACATTTCTGATGCCTAGAAAAAAGACAGGTTAATGAAGAGGTAGGGTACAACTGGTTTGCCATCCTTGCAGCCAAGTGCCTGGAGCCTTAGAAAGCATTATTAATGCCTGGGAGAAAAAGACGACATTTTATCTTCCTCAAAACTGTAGTCAATATAGTAACAAGGCTGCTTTGTAGGTTGTTTTTTTTTGGGGGTGGGGATGGTTTGTTTGGGTTTTTTTTTAGTTTGGTTGTTTGTTTGTTGTTGTTTTTTTGCTTAGTTGGTAGCTGTGGCTAAGCCTGTTACATCTAAGCAGGTCTGTATTCTGTGAATGGTCTCTCATACTCCATCTGAAATGTGACCTTCCAAAATCCTACTGATCTAATCATCTGCAGCAAGTAATTTTTTTAATGGGCAAAGAAATTCTAATTAGTTCTTTTTCATTATCACTAGTCATCAAGAGAAAAGGCCAATGGGTAGGTTTAGTGTCCGAGACAAACATTTTTTGTGGCAATTTTGTAAAGATGGTAATTTTCTAAATGGATGTGGTAATTTTATAAAGATGTAGAGATGTTAGGACAGACAGAGGTAAGGGTAACAGATGGGATTTTCCAAAGATCTTTTGCTGGCCTAACAGTGCTCCCATTAGCATTACTGGCAAGTGCAGAGCACTTGTGGAAACGACCCAGTGTGTGTGTGTGTGTGTGTGTGTGTCTGTGTGTCTGTGTGTGTGTGTGTGTATCTGTGTGTCTGTGTGTGTGTGTGTTTACTTACACATGTACACAGAACAGTTACTCTTTGTCTTTGGCCTGCTTGGACACAGGAAGCTCTGGGAACTGTGACCAGACTTGTTGTTCAGCTTTCTGTGTGTGAGTAACCACATGAAATGATGATACCAGCAATGTTTTAAACACTGAACTATTCCAAGATTGGAACAAGTACAACTCAACAGAATCCAGGTCCACGATCCTATTTATATTGCAGTAAATACAAAGTAATGCTAATAACATTAGTGAAAGGACTTCTAATACATACTGGTAAAACTGGGACAAAACTGAAGCTCACAAACAGTAACAGTGAGAAAATGTCTTGTTTTAATTTACTGTTTATTTGAGATAAAAAATCCATTATCCTAAAAACTAAAGATTTCATCCAACTTCAGGAGGACACTACCTCTCAGGAGTGTTGCTCTCCGGGCACGTTCATTTCTTGCCTCTCTGCTGGAGTCCTTAGTAGGATCCTTTCTGTAAAGGTGGTTTCTGTGACATATGGAGCTCCCAGCAGCTACACAGAGACCAGCCACTCATTTCACATCAGTCTGTGAACAGCCATCACATGTTAGTAATTTTCATTCACTGTCAAACTGTCTTGCTTTAACTGATGAGTTGGAAGCGAAGGGCTCCATATCCCATTACCCCAGAACAAAAACATCCAGTTCCCTTATCTGATTTAAAGATCTGTCTCTGCTACATGCTAACAACTTTTATTGCTGAACGTGATGCTTCATCAAACCTCTTCTGAGCTTTTTTTGTATTTCTTTTCCTGTCACTGCTTTTTACTGTGCTGTTTGCAATGAGCAGTGGCATCTCAAAATGAATGGGGGGGGCTGTTGTTGTGCTGATGGGAGGGGAAGTGGTACTGTCTGTGCATTTGATGCTTGACAGATATGCAAACCCTCATTTTACTGGAGTATGCTCAGCAAGCCTTTTCATGTGTGTCTACTGCTATTATTTTTGTTACTATTAATTTAATGGTGCTGCAAGTGCAAGATTTATATCCTGAGAGTTTGAGGTCATCTGTTACTCTGTGTCAGTATCAA